>NC_139219.1:177813751-179013751 GCF_055691185.1 Crinia signifera
TCATTGTGCGCCAAAGGCACGCTTTAAAAATTTACACCATAATGCCAATTACATGTTAAGCCACACACCATAATCTCCATTATGTATTATGCCAAACAGCATAATGCCTATTAAAAATTATGCTACATAAGTGTTGGTTGCCTACATGTTCATTGCCAGGGGTTCTATGTTCATTGCCAGGGGTTCCATGCTCATTGCCATGTGGGTTTACATGCTCATTGCCAAGGGGGGAATATATGCTCGAGGCAACTGGGGGACAGCCGCCGCCAGGCAGAAATGACAGCCGGGCAGAGAGCAGGGGGCTGCCCTGCTGTATTTAGAGCACTGCATGTCCCGGCTTTTTGAAATAATACCCCTTTCACACCAGAAAATGCAGGGACTTACCCGGGAGTATGGTCCCAGGATCATGCAGGGACATTCCCGGACTGGCCCCTTTTACACCAGCCTAGTCCCTGCATTTTCTGGTGTGAGGGGGAGAGAAAACCACCCCCGCTCCCCTTTAAACAACCAGCTAAAACTTAAGAACCAACTAACCCATTTACATGTGGGCTTCAATTGATTTTGGTCCCGTGAAACTGGGCCGTTTGGTTCCAGAAAAATCTGTCCTCAAACAACATGAACAGCCATGAAATTACATTTCAGAAATGAAAAAAAATTGGTTTACCCGCAATATCTCTAGAACCAATGAACCCATGTGGACCAGCCTGGTATCAGAATGGAGGCCCATCAATTTGGGTTCGACTGAGAACCTTGAGCTTCTGTGATGCTGGAGGGGGAACTGGCAGCTGTTGGAACTGGGTGGGGGTCAGAATTAGTGGGTCCCATGTTATCCTATGGGGAAAACGTTCCAGGTTTGCCTGGCGGTATCTCCGGTTCCCAGGGGGCTACCGATGCGAGGCTGGGCTTGTTGGAAAGCCCTGGCCCTCAGCTACAAAATGGGCATATTTGAAGAGTGGGCCTGGTGCCATCAGGCCCATTGTTAATCCGGCTCTGCTAAGGGGTAATGATGCTGCCACAACTTGCCTGGCATACAGTTAACAGCGCTCTGACTGACACCAAAATAATAAGGGCCTATGGATTGGGGAAGGTGCTTCACCAGCCTTGTGCCCTCTTGCAGTGCTTACCACTGTTAGGAGCTGCACGGGCAGCACCTGCGCTCGCCCGGCAGTATCCTCGGAGGTCCCGGCGGTTGCCGCGTTGCCAGGACGCCGTCGCGTCATCAGCCGGATACTTCCGGCGGACGGAGACGGGCGCCCGGCAACATGGAGACAACCCCTTCCTCCCCTGCCGCAGCGGTTGCCTAGGCGACGGGGGACGCCTGGCGGCCGCACGGAGGAACGGGTGTACGTGACGTCACACGCAGCGTCAGGTTAGCACTCTGGCGCGCTATTTAAACTGCATAGCCAGCGCACTCAGACGCCGGCTATAGTTCTGGATTTCGTGTCTTTGAGTGTTTCCGGTCCCAGGTCTCTGTACAGCGTTTGTTCCTGTCTCCAGTGGCCTTGCTCCAGCCTGCCTCCAGGATCCTTGTTCCTTGTTGGTTGCAGATTCCTCCGTTCTCAGATAAGTTGGGAGTTTTCCCACTCCCTGTCTCATTGCTTATCATTTCCTTATTATACCATCATACTGTGTATTGTTACACCTGTCAGTTTAAACTTATTGGGTTCATCTTGTGTATTGTTACACCCGTCAGAATTTATAGTATTGTGTCAGCATACTGTGTATTGTTACACCTGCCAGCTTTTTCTATTGGGTCCATCCTGTGTATTGTTACACCCGTCAGTTTGGTTTATTGGATCAGCTATTGTGTATTGTTACACCTATAGGCTACAGCATTTGCCTAAGGGGTTCCAGCGTAGAGGGTTATCTACTGACACCCTCCTCCGTAGGGCAAGGGTAGTTCTCGCCTCTTGTTTCTTAGTTAGCTTTCCCCTTGTGTACCTCTGGCTTTGGCGGCTGCGTTGTCACTAGTAAGACCAGGTGGCATCGGGGTGGGAGCCTGACTAACGGGCTCCCACGAACGCGGGTATTATTGGTGAAGGTTAGCTTAGCACGCATCCGCCAACTCCAATAGGTGACAACGGAGTTAGGGTTGGCGAGATCTCCCGAGTCCCTAACAACCACATTATGCCAGCCTTGGGCATTATTCTCTACAATAAGAAATGACTTACTCGCTGTGTGTATTAAGAATCACATCCAGTGAAGTTGCGGCCTATTTGTTAATTGTTAATCCGGCCCTGTCAAAACTGGATGCATTTTTGGCCACTAAGGGAATCCTATAGATATGACTTACTCAAGTCAGTAGTTTTAAGTTAGATTCCCGGTAACAAATGTTTGGCCTAGGGGTGCCATGAATCAAAAAAGTTTGGGGAACCACTGCCTTAGGGTAACATTGTCTTCTGTTACCTCTGAGTGTTTCCTGATTTCCACAGCATCTGTGGCTTACCACCTGGCTGCAGCCTGACTCCCTCCAGTGTCCAGACTGGGAAATTGCTTTGGTTCTACCAAGTCCAGCACAACCTTCATTGTTTACAGTACCATCGATCATTCATCGTTCCTGCTACCTTCACTGCTTACTTCTACTAATACCTGCTCACATATCAAGTACCATCTCCATTACCAGCCACCATTCAGAGAGTCAACATCGATACCACCACCATTGGTGGAAATCTCCAGTGTCTATGTTAGTGGTACCAGCTTGAGCTACATATTTCACTTCCTATCCTCCACCATCAATGGTCTACATGGACTGAAGCCAAACATTGTTTTAGTTATTATACTTACCTCCAGTCTTTCAGAGACTACTTCAACACTCACGCTCACGCCTCCGGGCCTCCTACATTGCTTTCAGTGGTTAGCATTGTGTATATGCAGTATAAACTAATTAAAGATCCCAGTTTCTGTTTCACTCCAGCCTCAGTACAAAGTCACCCCTCAGATTTGACATACTCCCATTCAGTTATTCTTCAAACCTCGGGTGCAGATATTCATTGCTCAATTGTAAAGAGACTGTAGATGCTATCACTGTCTGTATAATACTTATAGTAATGGTAATCCTCAGTACTTGTTTTTCACACTTATAGCATGAATACATGTAATAATAAGTTCAGCTGAACACGCTGAATAGAAAAAATCACTATTTGTTGATTTTTGGTATTCTGAGAATGCGCGACCCTTCAAACTGTGGTCACATTCTGAGTGATGAGTGGGCACGGTCCAAACAATGGAGGCATGTATGGACCATTTTCAGGGAGGTTCGTGGCGACTGCGGGGCTACCATAGTTATGCGAACCCTTTGCTATTCTGCGGAGCATTCACATTTTTGCAATGTGATTGTGAGTGTCCCCTCAAATCTACAACTGATACTGAATTATTATTATTATTATTATTATAATTTTATTTATAAGGCGCCACAAGTGTTTCGCAGCGCCGTACAAAGGAACAATACAGGAAGACAAAGCTTGGCATAACATTGAATAAATAACAAAAATACAGTACAAATAAAGAGCACACAGTTCAATACACATTACAGCTTGGATATAAGTAGTGAGGACTCAATCAACATACAACTAGAGGCTTGAGGCCAATGATGGAGATGAGTATGCAGACGAAGATGGTCACTGAGTGTTGGAGTAAAGGAGAGCTGTGAGTGAAATGTGAAGAGAAGTGGGCTTTGACAACAGGAGGAAAGAGGGCCCTACTCGGATGAGCTTACAATCTAGTAGGAAGGGGAGACTGACAGATTACAAGAGGTGCAAGCAAGTGGGTGGTGGTTAAATAGCAGGATGTAAACTGAATCAGGCCCGAAGTGTTTAATCACTCGGGTCATATTATTTTCCCTTAATGTGAATATTGCTAACAATAAGGCTTACTGTATATAGTATCCTTACATGGTGAAATATTAAACTTGAATAAAATTAGTGACATTGATTTGACAAAGCTATCATTATTGCCCTTGCTGATTCTTCTACCAATATCACTAATGCTATTCTATGTCATTTTTAAATGCAATATGTTACTAAAGGGCCGATTTATCACCATCGGCATCCATATCGGCCCAATCCCCAATGTGATAATTGATTACATTGCATGGACCTATCAGTTATTGCAATCAGGGACAGAGCTTGCAAGAAAACTCTGTCTCTGTGAGGGAAACGGTCATCTGTCAGACCAGACTTAGGTCGACAGTCATTAGGTCGACCCCGGAAGGACGACTGTCCCGAAGGTCGACAGGGTTAAAGGTCGACATGGCTCAAGGTCGACATGACTTAAGGTCGACATGGGCCAAGGTCGACATGGTTTTAGATCGACAGTCATTAGGTCGACATGAGTTTTTCACTGTTTTTTGAGCCGACATGTGCTTACAGGCGGTATTTCATGCCCTACCATCCACTAGGGCGTGGTGGGAGAATAAAATAGTGTGCCGAGTGCAGCGAGGCACCGTGCCCGAAGCATTGCGAGCGAAGCGAGCGATGTGAGGGGCTGCGGTTCAACTCCAACTGTGTCCATGTCGACTGTGTCGACATTCGGGTAAAAAAAACTGTGAAAAACTCATGTCGACCTAATGACTGTCGACCTAAAACCATGTCAACCTTGGCCCATGTCGACCTTAAGTCATGTCGACCTTGAGCCATGTCGACTGTTAACCCTGTCGACCTTGGGGCAAGTCGACCTTCCGGGGTCGACCTAATGACTGTAGACCTAAGTCTGTTCTGACAGATGTACCGCTTCCCTCTGTGAACAGGAGCAAATTAAGGGGTCAAGTTTCCCTTAGGTACAACATTATCGGTCACCTCCATCACGTCACCGATTTCCTAATGTTATGGCTTCCATATTACAAAAACAATGCTAACCTCACCCCTGTTCGCCACCACAATTCATTTATTTATTAACAGTTTCTTATACAGCGCAGCAAGTTCAGTCACATGTTACAATTGGAAATAGGGATAGAACAAACTGGGTATTTACAGACAGTCAAAGAGGTAGGAGGGACCTGCTCGCAAGCTTACAATTTATTGACCAATGGACACCCCCTCCCCCCACCAGTAGTTACAAAGAATAAGGTGTAATGACAAAAAAAGAAAAAATTATCTGGGTATCGGCCTAGCAGGGGTCTCATGCAAGGGAGCATGCTGTGCCGCCCCCAAGCAAGTGTCACTTCTAGGCACTTGCCAAATGGGAACCCACTACTGCCTATATTTATTTATTTATTTATTTACAGTTTCTTATATAGCGCAGCAGATTCCATTGGCATTGCAAATGTTGACAACACTGAAAGAACAAACTGAGTAAAACAAACATACATGGTAGAAGGAGGGCCCTGCTGCAAGCTTATAATCTATAGGGACATAGGAGGGAAACACAAGGACAAGCACCAAGTTGCAAGTCCAGAAGGGAAGCTATATTATACATGAGTGCCTCTGAGGGTTATGTGGGTGGTAACTAAATTGATAAGCCTGCCTGAAGAGGTGAGTTTTCAGGTAATGCTTGAAAGTTTGGAGGCTAGTACGGTGTCTAAAGGTGCGTACACACGGGGCAATATGATCGCTGGCAATATATTGCTAGCAATATATTGCTCAGCAATCATATTGCCCCGTGTCCCGTTTTCATCTGCGACCAGGGCAGCCGAGAGGAATGCCGGGCCCCGGTAAAATTTTTGGGGTGTGGCCTAATTGTGGGTGGTGTGGGCACCTCCCACACTTAGGCCACACCCCCAAAATGTTTAGAGGTGGATAAAAGAAAACTCTAAAAACTGTAATCTCAGACGCAGCACACACCTACAGCATGTGCTGTGCTGACAGCAGGCTCATCATGACCTCCGCTGTCAGTGAGACACTCATGCCGAGCCTGCTGTCAGCACAGCACATGCTGTAGAAGTGTGTGCTACTGGTAATACCCGGGAGGGACGGAGGGGGAAGGGAGGGGTCGAACCAGGGCCCCTGCGGGGCCCCTTCAGCAAGCCTGGGCCCGGGTAATTAGTACCTGCTCCCCCCCTCTCTCGGCTCCCCTGTCTGCGACCAGAGATGGTCGCAGATGAAAATTTAAACACTGCTGGGTGAAGAGGCAGGGGATGTTGCTGGTCGGAGGAGCATGCTCCTCCGACCAGCGACCATTCAGGGGCTGAAAACGGGAGCGCGCACCCGGCGATTTATCGCTGGTGCACACTCCAATCACTGGCAATATGGTCGCTCAGCGACCATATTCCCAGCGATTTCAGCCCCTATCGCCCCCGTGTGTACACAGCATTATTGTGTGTGGAAGGACATTCCATAGGGTGGAAGCAGACCAATGAAAGTCCTGTAATAGTGAATGGGAGCTAGTAATCCCTGCAGAAGACAGATGCAGATCTTGTGCAGAGAGGAGAGAGCTGGGTTGGGAGATATTTTGAGAACAGTGAAGAGATGTATGCAGGTGTAGTATGGTTAATAGCTTTACATGTGAGTAGAAGTATTTTAGTATTTTATATTGAATAGGGTAGACTATGGGCAACCAATGGAGGGACTGGCAAGGCTGATCAGCAGACGATGAACATCTTGCTAGGAAGGTCAGCCTAGCTGCGGCGTTCAGCGAATGCAGCAATGGTGGAGGTACAACATGTAAAAAGACATAAGCCTGACTCAGCCTTGCACTTTTACCACACCTAACTCTTTCAGGTTTGTTGTGGTACCACATGCAATATATGCTGTAAATATGACAGTTCTCATTCATCAATAATGGCTTAATGCATGTGGGTTGTCTACAGGGCAGAAAGTGGACATGCAGAGGTGCAGGAATTAATTTCTCTATGCCACCTATTTACCCCTCCTTCCCTACCCCCATTAATCAGAGACAGGGCCAGTGGTAGGGTTTTTGCCATCCCCCTACAAACTAGAATGCTTTTATTTGAGAATTACTGTGCAGGGCCAATGTAGAGGTTAAAATGTTCCACCTCACCATTAGAGGTGGTGGAACCCAGTTCCACCCCGTTCCCCCTAACTTTAACCCCTGGTTGTCTACTATGAAGGTAAAAATGGAATTGTAGTTTTTCAACTTACTATAAGTATATATTTCCTCAGGGCCGGCGCCACCACTAGGCAGCTCTAGGCATTTGCCTAGGGCGCCGGCACCTGGAGGGCGGCAGTTCGCCCCTCACCCCCAGCACTGTGGTACCTGCATAAAAAAAACTTCCAGTCCCCGGCGTCCCTGCTGAGTGCTGGTGTAGGGGTGTCCGTGCCGCCGGGGGAGCCTGCGGCGCTGTTATCGTGTATACGCTTGTCGCGCCCGGCGGGGTCCCTACAGAGCATAGAAAATAACGCCGCGCGCATAGCGCTAGTTATTTTCTATGCACTGTAGGGACCCCGCCGGGCGCGACAAGCGTATACACGATAACAGCGCCGCAGGCTCCCCCGGCGGCACGGACACCCCTACACCAGCACTCAGCAGGGACGCCGGGGACTGGAAGTTTTTTTTACACAGGTACCAACGAAGACCACCCACCCCACCCCCCCCCCCCCCCCCCCCCACCCGGCACCGGGGCGCCCCCACCCCGACTCGCCTGGGGCGCTCCGGTGCCTTGCACCGGCCCTGTATTTCCTTAGAAAAGTTTTAAAAATGAAGTATTGCAAAGGTGTATTTTGTCTATGAGTTCTCCTCACACAGTACCTGGCCACATACTGTATGTTGAGCTATTTCATAAGCTAGTATAAGTAATATATTAATAATATGACATGTGAATGCAGGAAACGTTCATTGGTTTTGCAATTAGGAACATTGGTAATTAAGCTGTTATTGTGTCTTTAGAGACAAAGCAAATATTTATGAAATAAATACAAATGTGACTCTTGTATACACACTGCTTTATATTTTACTTCATACCTTTTTTTTTCATATTGTGATGTTTTTAATTATTCAAATGAAACCTTGAGAGAGACAAAGATTTGTTTACAAGTTATAGCTTGTTGTTATACAACATTCTGTAGGTCCTACATCAGTGTTTGTATGCTGAAAGTTAAAGAATTATTTCAATTGTCTTTTTCATTGGGGGTTGTAGTTTTATGTCTTTTTTTAATTAAATGTATTATTTTTTAAATATAGAAAAGGGTTGGCAAAACTTCAGCTGCACCTGCTTTAGAGATGAAAAGATGCCCTTGAAACATTTCCAGTTCACTTAAATGAACAATGTGTCTAACAATCCTAACATGTTCTTCTTGTTTTAAAGCTGATGTTAGGCACTGAACACAAAAAATAACATTACGAAATCCACAAACAGTTGGTTTTATTTATTTTTTTATTATAATTCTTGTAAATTTCCAGAATGAATAACTTTAATATATAAATCTGTCTATATAAATCTGTCCCAGAAATTACAGCGACCAATGCCTGTCCACTTACTAACCTGGTCACCATAGCGCAGTGCACACAATATTTTACTAGCCACGTACTGCTTAGAATTATTGTTTTTTTTTTTCTATTTTAGCTACATGGTATCAATGATTTTTATTAATATAAGTGCTGAATTACACCTAATGAAACTGAGGATCACCAAACTAATCAGAATTAACACATACTGTTGTAGGATAACTTAATCCCAATCGTTAGGCCCAGAGCCATCAGGGAATACATCTGAAAATAAAAATTGAGAGCTAGCGCAAGTGCTGTAAATGATTTAAAGCCTTTCTTATGCAGGGAGACCCATAGAAAACAATGTCATTTTACTCCTAAAAGGCGATTCATTTTTGACTTTGCTACATAATATAGTGATGTATTTCAATTATATAATATTTCTTGAAAATCAAAATATGTACAAATTAGTACAGAAAAAAAAAGAACACTAAGGGCCAGATTCTCTAAACTTCAAAAGTGATAAAATGGAGAGTGATAAACAGCCAGCCAATCAGCTCCTACTTGCCATGTCACAGACTGTGTTTGAAAAATGTCAAACAGGAGCTGATTGGCTGGCTGTTTATCACTCTCCATTTTATCACTTTTGAAGCTTAGAGAATCTGGCCCAGGTGGCCATACATCAGAAAGACCAGTCTTACAATCATGATTGTGTCCAATTTAGCTTCAACTCCCCGGCAGTCCTTGGTTGTTTTTGGACACACAATGGGGGAAATTTGCTAAGATGTATATTCTCCTTCACGTGTGATGTTGCTATGGGCAACCAATCAGAAGCTTCTTTTCATTTATTTAGCACCCTCTAGAAGATAGTAGACAGGATCTGATTGGTTGCCCATAGCAACATCACATGTGAAGTAGAATACAGATCTTAGTAAATTTCACCCAATGTACTCACAATCTGTCATACAATCCTTCATACAATCGATCTGCTGCATGATTGTATGATTGAAGCTTCATTTAAATAGGGGGCTGGCCTACTAGGATAAAAAGGATAGAAGTACCAAAAATCCATTTTTTTATAAAAATTTTATTTTTATTTACAGGTTGCCAGCAACTATCAGTATGCTCACATCTGGTGCGCTACTTCATTATTAAATAGCCCAAATGCAACAATCCTCTGAAAACTGTTTTCAGCGTAGTGATAGAATTGTGCAAAAGGACGTCCACCACTTTTTTCAGCTGCCCACCCATCTGCCACTGGAAACTTCTGTGGCTCCCAGCAACTTCACTGCTACAGGTCGCACCTCTCTTCTCTGCTAGTCAGAGAGGGAGTGTCACATGACTCTGGTTGTACGAGCCATCTAAAGACAAATTGCCTGTGCTTAAAAGCACATGCAATCTGCTCCCAATCCCAACTGATCTGACATGCAGCAGGGTTAGGCTGTGGGAGGGGGGGGGGTTAAGGTCCTCATACATTAGGCTGACTTGTCTGATGGACAAGTCGGACCTTATTTCGTCGGCAGCTCCCCGGGAGGGCTCTGATTTGATGTGCCAATTTCTGCATGTGATAAATTGCATGCAATTTATCACATGCAACTTCTGGGAGGGCCAGATGGTGGAGAGGAGCTAGGTGGGGGGGACGCTGGGAGCCAACAGGCAGGGGACTCACAGAGGCTGTGAGTGAACGCGGGTGGGGAGAGCCGGGAGATGTAAAAAATACCCATGCAAATTAATGGGGGGGAGGGGGGGGGAGTCTCTGAGTTATAATGAGCATATCTGGTATTTCACAGGCTGTGCTTTCTGTGCTTGTGAATCCAGAGACTTGCCTTCCAGTCATAAAGGCTGTGGTACAATCCACCCTCCCTTTTTCTGGGCATCTATTGGAGGGCATATCCCCAGATATTGGTCTAACTCTGCCCTCATCTCAGGAGGGGCTTTGTAGAGGACCGGTTAGAATGACTTGCTCTGCTACTTCCTCATCCACATCACTTGTTGCTATCTGCTTTGTCGGTGTTGAGCCACCACTTTTCCTCTTCATTTCTAACCACATTTTTAACCAGACATCAGTCCCAACCTGTCTATTTATTTCCATGGGGTACCCACATTCAATAACTCAAATAACATTTATTTTTGTGAAAACTTGGGTCCCTGGGGTTCCTTTTGTGTCAGCTGTCTCTGTTGTGGTGCATCTGTCCCTAAATGCCCCAATTGTCCTAACATTTAACTCAACTGCCACACAGTTATAACAGATGAGGTGCCTACTACTAAGTACAGGGGTGATTTCATGTTGGTGAGAGCTGACTCAACAAACATTTTACATATTTCCTTGTCCAACATACAGAGATCAGGTCCTCCCCACTGTATTAGACTCACTCCCCTACCTCCTGGATTTGCAACTTTCACCAAACCTTGAACACACCTAAACAAATGTAACTGGTGAATACCCTCTGTAGTAGTGTGCCATGGTGAGGTGGGCATCAGTGTAATGGGTGATTTTGTTACTTAACAAATAGCATCTCAGACACCAGTCAAAAATGTCCAGGAACCATCCCTACTGCAAAACCTTTGGACCGAAAATTTACCCAGGGATCTATTGGCAAAGTTCCCATTTGGGCCATTTCTGTGAAATTTAACTCAACTAAATCTCCACCCTCCTCCCACAACCGGAGTTACCACTCTAGGAGAGATTCATTCGCCCCCTGTCTCAATCTGTGGGACATTTTTATCAAATCACTGTGTTTCTAATCCTCTATTGCTATGGATGCTTTCTCTGTCTCTGAAGCAGTAGCTTCCTTCTCACACACCACTTGTATTGTTCCCTGTATAATTAAAGATTTAGTTTTAGGGGAATTTGTATAAAGGGAATCTCCTCCTAGTTCTGTCAATGCTGCTGTCTCATCATTTGCTACTGCCGGTAACATGGAGGGTTGCTTATCTGAATCCATAGCTATCCCATCTGCTAGGACCTGTTGCTGCTGCTGTCTACTCTCTTGTGTGGAAGCAGTGGCGTAACTATCGTCCCGCAGCCCCCGCGGTGGCGGGGAGGCGCTGAGGGTATGTGGGCGCGGGGGGGGGGGGCTGCGGGACGATAGATAATGTGTAATGGGCAGTGGAATGCCTCCTTTTTGTGATGCCACGCCTCCTTTCCATGAGGCCATGCCCCCTTTTCACCACGCGGCTTCACCGCACAAGGGTCCCACCTACTACAGGTGGGCCTGTGTGCTCAAAATACCAGGGCCAATTTCTGGTCCCGGTCCGGCCCTGAGGGGAGGGTTAGGGTTATATGCAGAACACTTTATTTGACATCGTCTATACATGAGTGCAAGCTATTGCTCTGTTGGAAAAAAAGGTCAAGTCTTTGGCGCTAGAGGCTAAAAGCTGTAACTTGTTCCCCTGCAGCCACCACATAATAGGATTGTCAACCTCTAAAATGGACAGAAACACAGAAAAAATGTGGGGCGCTCAAAGGTGAACAAGATGAAACAATTTATTAAAACAACACACAATAATCACATACAATACAGTGGTACTTATGTATTATCTGGACTCCCATGTTAAATGCACCCCATTTTTTCATACCCCTACTATCCAACTACGCATGGAGTTGATTTTATATAGTGTGGCGAGCGCAGCGAGCCACTGTGCCCGAAGCGTGGTGAGCGCAGCGAGCCCTGCGAGGGGATGCGGTCTCATAGGAAAAACGGGAGTCCAGATATTACAAAAGTACCAATACAGTTAATAAAATCACAATGAATGGTGCACCATAATAACTATCGCTGAGATGTGAACATGACCATATTGTGGAGATTATTCTCATGTGGGATAAGTCTATCAATTAGGTCTCAATACAGTTCCTGATAGGGACTACAAATGTCCAAATTGGTAGATATTATTCACAAATGAGGGCTATTGAGCGCATTCAGTTCTTTGTAAAAACCACACTAATGAACGTATAAGTGTCCGTGCAGTTGGGGGGCAAGGACTTCTGTCTGATGGCAGGGTGACAGTGTCCGTCCTGCCTCCACACTGTGCTGGCTGTACGGCAATGAATACAATTGGTGCGGTCCTGGTTGAGAAAGCCGCCCGGTGTGCGGCGAAACGCGTTCCTAAAGGACATTGGAGAAAGGACACCCCTGCTGCCGTCTCACCCGCCTCACTCAGAGCCGAATCTGCCTTACCCACCAACTGCAGACACCACCTGTCTTCACAGACGCAGTGGCAGAGCGCCGTGCAAGCTTCACAGCCTGGGAGTCTGCAGCAAAACTGTCCGGCCGCTGTCGGGACAATTCAAAAGCTGATCTCCTGCACAGATCCGAGACAGCCGAGCAGCATACAGGGGTGAGCAAGCACTGCGGCGCAATCTTGTCACATTCATTGACCGCACTAATTGTATTTATTGCCGTGCAGCCAGCACAGTGTGGAGGCAGGACGGACACTGTCACCCTGCCATCAGACAGAAGTCCTTGACCTCCAACTGCACGGGCACCCACACGCTCACTCAGTGTGGTTCTCACAAAGAATTTAATGCGCTCAACAGCCCTCATTTGTGAAGAAGCAAGCACTGTGGCGCAATCTTGTCACAATCACTGACCGCACCAAATGTATTCATTGCCGTACAGCCAGCACAGTGTGGAGGCAGGACGGACACTGTCACCCTGCCATCAGACAGAAGTCCTTGCCCCCCAACTGCACGGACACCTATACGTTCATTAGTGTGGTTTTTACAAAGAACTGAATGCGCTCAATAGCCCTCATTTGTGAATAATATCTACCAATTTGGACATTTGTAGTCCCTATCAGGAACTGTATTGGGACCTAATTGATAGACTTATCCCACATGAGAATAATCTCCACAATATGGTCATGTTCACATCTCAGCGATAGTTATTATGGTGCACCATTCATTGTGATTTTATTAACTGTATTGTATGTGATTATTGTGTGTTGTTTTAATAAATTGTTTCATCTTGTTCACCTTTGCGCGCCCCACATTTTTTCTGTGAAGCTACAGTATTGCTCTGTGTTGTCATATATTGTCTGCAAAATAAGTCTGAAGCAGGCAGGTTTCAATGTCCTTCAGTAGTAATACTGGTGTGAATTTTACGTTTAAAAATAGGAGTCACACAGCACACAGATTTACTTCTAATATTTTCAGTTGTAAAGGGTTTCAGAAATATTTACATCTAGATTTTCATATTTTATGTATAACAATAGTCTACCAAAATCATATCAAATTTCACCATTCTCCTTTAGGAGTTCCAATTTTATTCAATTTTCCATTCTTTCTTCCCAAGGTAATGATTGATCAGAACTAACATAAGAGTAAAATACATAATAAAAAAATGTTTTTGTTACCAGCAATGCATATTTTAAAGAAAATCTCAATAGAGGTAGAAATGCAACAAGGATAGTGTTATTATGCCCTTGACATTATCCCAGACAAGCCTGTTCCTCCATGCAGAGATGAACAGCTAGCAGCTATTTCCTTCTGCAGTGTCGATACGGGGGCAATACCATCTATGACAAAAGACCAAGCCACTGTTAATACAGTAGAAGGATGCCTCCATTGCTTACAGACATATATTCATGCCATCCTGAAAAGATGAGGCTTTCGGCAACATTAATTTCAACACAAGCTATACAAGGGTGTGCAGTTAGTTTCCCGGTACATAAAACATTTTATTTCCCAGTATTCACCAGAAGAGTCTATACATATTGCATATCATCAAATTACTCACTGAAGCAGTACCAGTTGGAAGCAGGTATGCATTCTACATTACTGGATTAAGGTCTCCAATGCAGCTTCCTGGATATGTTCATGGGACAGAAAATCCACCACTTTCCTGGACTTGTGGGCAGGTACATTGTCGTGATGGAGAAGGGAACCGCAAGTACAAGTTCTTGGACAATGTCTTGAAATGCCTTCCATCGCTTGTGGTTGGTTTACCAGACCCCAATGATGGTAAGCTGTGGCATGAGGGGTATGGTAGCTCCATGACTAGTCTTGCCCACAAAAACAGCCACCATCTGATTGACCATGCTGTCTGGGGGGGTTTTCTGGCTAGCAGTCTGAATTTTAAATTTAGGATTCATCACCATTGATGATCTTCCAGAGATTGATTGAATGGCCAGCATGTTGTGGCACAAGGTAACCCCAGCCTCATCCTACTCTTGAGTCAGCTGATGGGGCACCCAGCATGCAGAAACCTTTTTCAGGCCAAGATAATTATGGTGCATTAAGGGCATGGATCTTGATGAGATGACTGTAACCAGGCTATGATCACCATGGTATCGACCTCAACTATGGCCTCGTCAGAAAAGTTGTCCTTGTTGATATCAGTCACAGTTCACCTGCAGCGCTCCTCATTTTCCAGGGACTGTCACCTATGCAAAAATTCTGCAAACCACTCAAACACAGTTATTCAGAATAGTGCTTCCAAAAGCAGTTTGCAGTCTTTCAAAACTCTCCTGCTGTCACAGACTGCTCTTGCCTTGGCTCTCCAGTGGCCTATTCCTTTTCAAACTCTGGGGCAGATTTATTAAGCTCGGTGAAGTAATAAAGTGTCTGATTGGCCCGTGATAAAAAAACAGTTACTTTATCACTACACCAAGCTTAATAAATCTACCCCAAGTTTGAAAAGGAATAGAACATGCTGCCTTCTTCAGTGTGCAGCAGGGCCGCCGACAGGGGGGTGCCAGGGGTACAGATGTCCTGGGCCCCGGCCTCTGGAGGGGCCCGGGCAGCTGCCCACAGTGGCACGGCACCCCCCCCCCCTGCACCCGCACAATGCCACCCGGCGGCCAGGCTCGCACAATACACAGTGCATCCTGCAGAGCGCCGAGCCTAGGATACAGAGGGGCTCGGCGCTCTGCAGGCTGCACTGTGTAGTGAGTGCTCCGTCCGAGTCCCGACGCCCGGAGGGAGAAGATGCTGCGCTGCCGCCACCGCAGGTAAGTAATAGTACCACACGCGAGGGGGGTTGCCGGCCTGCGCGAGGGGGGTGCTGCTGGGGCCCGGGCTGAAGGTCAGTCCCGGACCCCAACATTACTAGCGGCGGCCCTGGCGTGCAGTGCAGCTTATATACAGTTCTGTGGCTTGGCATTTCACAAGAACATTACAGTTCACAACAAGACCATCAGTTTCTGTCTACCTATGTGCAGCAAGTCCATAAACTTATTGCACACCCATCCTACCTAGTATACCATCCACAATGCTATAGTTTGCTAGCTGTCCCTACATGCTTGAGCTAGTGGCATCACTACTGGGGTTTAGGGGGTGTGGGTCGCACCTGTCACCGGCAGAAGGGTGACACCAATATGCTGACTCCTGGTTAGTGACAGCAGCCAGGTGCTGCACTGTAACATTGTCACAGTGTAGTAGCCAGCACAGTATTCAGTACAGTCTCTGGGGTCAGCGTGCTACTCCCAGACCCTCAGAGCGATGGAAATGGGGGTTGATATGCTAAGCCATCCATATCCTTCTCATGAAGCCACATCTTTTTGCAGCATGCTCCTATGGGACATGCATGGACTTCATCTGCTGCACCTAGTGTCAGACAGGTAAGGGAAGCCACTGGTTTGATCCATTAGCAATGTCAGTGGCAATCATATAAATAAAAATTATGTAAATATATAAATCATATAAATCATATATTAGGCTAGGTGATACAGGATTTTGTAAGAGTATGTGCTCTTTTTCAAATGTAGGAACAGTATATTTCAACCGTGTGGTTGATCGTCAAGTAAAATGAAGTATGATAGTTGGATAGAAAAAAGCTATTGGAAACAGGAAACGATAAGATGAATTGATATAATGCACAGCAAAGATGTTAAAATAGTGACTAGAGAGCATCTTAAGCATTTATTATCATACCGCATGCAATGTGATCTGAGTACATTTATTACAATATGCAATCCTTTCATTTGAATGTATTAACCTGGTTCGCCGGTTGCCGGGGTCTGCACATGCGCGCTTAGTGCTGACTAGGGATGCCAATCCCGGGAACGGGATCGGCGGGATCCCGGGATTTAGGGCATTTTTGGCCAGGATTTGAATCCCAGGATTGGAGGCTCCAATCCCAGGATTATGGGATCCAAATGCGCATGCGCATTTGATCACCTTCTCTCGTGTACCGCTAAGCGGGCTGGGGAGGAAGCTGTTAACTTGAAGTCTGGGCAGACGCAGTGGTGTTTGAACATTGTGTGGTTGCGCAGCATGATGTGAGAGATGACATCACGCTGCGCAGCCACACACTGATTCCCACACCACCGCGTTTGCCCGGACACCGAGTTATCCGCCTCCTCCCCGGCTCACCGAGTCACCTCGCCTCCTCCACCGCGTCTGCCCGGACACAGTGTTACCCTCGTCCTCCCTGGCGTGCCGTTTCACCTCGCCTCAAATGCCACCGGCCCGCCACACATTTCCTCTATGCTTAGAGGTAATTTATCAATTATTGGGCATATCAGGAGGCCAATCCCGGGATCCTGGGAATCCCAGGATTTACCGTTTTTTAATCCCGAATCCCGGGATTGAAAAAATGGCCCAGGATTGGCCTTCCTAGTGCTGACCCCTGTCTGACCTTGCTGACCGCATTGTTGATACATCGGGCATCTTTGCATTCCCCATAGTAACCTATGGGGGATGCAGCCACGAGAGGGGCACGAGTGATCCCTTATGCATCTAATCTCTTAGGGGCCCATTTATCATATAATATTTGTGGCAAATTAGCTGCAAATATTAAGTATCACCAGAATGTATGTAGGAGGGACCACAGCAGGAATGGTGATACTTAATATTTGAGGCCAATTTGTTGCAAATATTATATTATAAATGGGCCCTTAAGAGAGTAGATAGATAAGGGATATGTACAAAGACATAATAAGTAGGGATGTGCACCGGACACTTTTCGTGTTTTGTGTTTTGGGTTCTGTTTAACTTCAGGTTTTGGGTTCTAATGGGTTCTGCCAAAACACCCCCTAAACTTTTTGTGTTTGGATTTTTGGGTTCTGATTTTTTTTTTTTTGCTCCTACGCTATTATTATCCCTTATAACATTTCCACTCATTTCCAGTCTATTCTGAACACCTCACACCCCACAATATTGTTTTTAGGGCAAAAGGTTGCACCGAGGTAGCTGGATAACTATGCTAAGCCACACAAGTGTACGGCGCAAACACGTGGCTCATGTAAGAGTGGCATTGCAGTGGCAGACAGGATGGCAGTTTAAAAAACTAGGCCCCAAAAAGACCCCTATCTGGCTTGATCGTGCACTGTTTACCATGCGCAGCCAAGGAGCAGTGGGCATTTCGTGCAGCACAGAGTTTGTCTGCAAGTGTGTAACTGTTTCGATCAGTTTAACATACAACAAGACTCCTATCTGGCTTGATTGTGTGATTATGATTATTATTATTAATTAATGTAATCTGATTGTTTAATTATGTGATTGTTATTCATTTATTAGCAGTCGTCTCTTAAATCATTGCCTAATGGGTGGAGGAGAGGGGGCTAATCAATTTTAAGGTGGTAGATGAAAGAGTTCTTCCACCTCTCTAGGACCCCTGGGTTGGAGATGTATCGCTTTTCAGCAACCGGTGTCTTACTACCTAACCGTACATGTACGGGTAAGCAGCCAACAAGACTCCTATCTGGTATGTGAGGGCTATCTGGCTGCTTCTTCTCTCACTCAATTGATCGCTAGGGTTCAGCTATCTGGCTCACTAGGCGGGTGTTTCCTTTCCTCCCTCACTGCTTCACATGCGTCAGGTGCAGCCCCGCTCCTTTGCCTATGTCGTAGGTGGCCGTGTAGGCTTCAATGGCCTTTTGCTGCTCCTCCATCCTCTGCAGCATATAGAGGGTGGAGTTCCAGCGCGTCACCACCTCTTGTTTAAGCTGATGGCAGGGCAGGTTGAGGAGTTTTTGCTGTTGCTCCAGCCTTCGGCAAGCAGTGGCACACGTCAGTGCACCAGCAGCATGGAATTATTTTTAACAGTTCCACGCAGCACTGCAGGACAGGTATTATTTTTTAATTAAATTATATATAGCAACCTAGTATGTACTAGGTAGGTACACTTAGGCAGTAGCACTGCCAGTGGCAACAGTGGACTGAATAAATAATACTGGCAGCCTCTATTCAGTGCAGGCAGCACCAGTGGACTATATATAATTAAATTAATTAAATATTAATATAGCAGCCTAGTAAGTAGAGAAACTACTAGGTAGTTAGGCAGTAGCACTGCCTGTGGCCACCACAAAAGGTAGTTACAGCAGTAGCAGACTATTATGCACCAGCAGAATTTATAATAATTAATTATATATATTATATATATTATTGCAGTAGGTACTGGTTGGCAGTGGCACACATCAGTGCACCAGCAGCATGGAATTATTTATTACAGTTCCACGCAGCACTGCAGGACAGGTATTATTTTTTAATTAAATTATATATAGCAGCCTAGTAGGTAGGTAGTACTACTAGTTAGGTACACTTAGGCAGTAGCACTGCCAGTGGCCTGAGTAAATAATACTGGCAGCCTCTATTCAGTGCAGGCAGCACCAGTGGACTATATATATAATTAATTATTAATATAATATATAATATTAGGTACAGCACAGCACAAGAGGTAGGCCCCAACACAGAGGAGACAGTACTACTATAAGTACACAGTTAGACTGTCCTCCTTGCTAGGGTGATCCCACCCTAAGCAGTGAGGAGAACAGAGTACACAGCAGCACTGAAGGAGACAGCCCCAGCGAGAAAAATATTGCGTTCAAGGTCAAGCTCAAGTTTAAGCCCCAGCAGCAGCACCAACACACGCTCTCCCAACCCACTACTAGACTGGAGTGAAGATGGTGGGCTCAGGAGCCGCTATTTAAAGCCTCACGAAATCCGACGCCGGGTGATGAAGTTT
Source organism: Crinia signifera (assembly GCF_055691185.1). Classification (NCBI taxonomy): domain Eukaryota; kingdom Metazoa; phylum Chordata; class Amphibia; order Anura; family Myobatrachidae; genus Crinia; species Crinia signifera. Next base: position 177,832,978 of record NC_139219.1, read on the forward strand.
GGCCCACGCGGCCAGACCCGAGTCAGGCGGGAATCTCTGAGCGCTGCTTGGAACCGTGCTCGAATTGATGACGTTCGTGGGGGCTCGGATCTCCAGAATCCGAGTCCGGACAACTCTAATAAATAGTGGTATGAGGCAGAATATGGTAGGACTAGAACCAAGGCACTCTATACAAACAGGCAAGGTGGAATGTACATTTTCCTAAATCCAGTGTGCAATGGATAAGCTAATGTTTTTGTTGGTGTTATTAGATAATCAGATGAAATGGTATTTATGTTCAGTCTAATCTGTTTGACTTCTTATCAATATAATCATGGTTTTACATACAATAAAAAATAGGCTATATATATTTTATTTCTATATATTAAATTTAAAACTTATCTTACTATTATATTACATTTTCAATATGGGCAAGTATGATAGCAGAGGTTTCACTAGGAATGACGCAAGCCTAATAAATATTAAACCCGCAGCTCTCCATTTTAATATCGCATCAAACAATATCAGTTTCATTGTCAGGTAATGTTTTTGGTGTTTCTATTAAATAATTTGGTTAAAAAGTATTTATGTGTCAAGGGCCACTTTCTGCTTTATAAGTAAAATTCCCAGAATTCCATTTTCCATGGATTTGACATAATAAGAATATAGCCAGCTGGCTTTCTCATATCAGGAAAAATTATGAACCATGTCACAGAACAGCTGCTTCTGTCTCCCCAACCAGCCAGGAATAAGCTGAAAAGAAGAAACCTTGAATGAAAACACCTTGACTTTTTACACAAGGACAATAGATTGTCATTATGCATACCAGGAATGTTCTTTTATAACTGGTAATTACATATAAATTAGAGACACATAATACAAAAATGATTTCTCTTCATTTAACTAAATGTAATTTCTGCAGTCATTACATAATTACTGATATTTTTCTGTAGTATTATTAAGAAAAAAAAACTGTTTCCAAAATTATCTCTATACACAAATACAGAAAGTTCCATATTATAACTAATCACTGAAAATGGAGGGGAGAGGTAATTTCTTTAAGATTGCAAAATTAACTTTTAACTGAAGAAGAACCTTGACATGTTTATAAATAATAATGAGGGTGATAAATACAGATCTTCTTCCCCGTAACTTTATGCCTTGAATCTATCATTTATTAGGCACATAAATGAACCCTAAACAATGTGCAAGGCTGTATATTTGTTTGGCGTGCCCTACTTTGCTCTGTGAAAATATAACTACATGGTAATTACACAGTCAGCCTTTTCAACACGATTATGTCATCTATCCTCATGAATATAGCAGGCTATGAAAGACATATCTGCAAGCCAAGCTGCGGTCTACGTGTATTTAAAAAATAATTTACATTGAGAGGAGGTTCGCTCCCAATGCATTTAAAAAGCCCCATAAACCTATTAGAGTATTCCTGTTAAACAGTTCAGAAAATGGATAGAAATGAAGATTTCCCTAATAATTTGGTAAAATCACCTCCCAATGGGCCACGTATCTGAGTCTTTTCTGCGAGTTAATGTAGTTCATGCATCGATATATTATTGTGTGCTGTATTCTCTTTTTTTTTGTTTGGGGGTATTTTAAGCCGTGTTATCTGAAGCCCAGGTACAGAGTTTCCAATGAAGCAGGTCATGCTTAAAATAATACATTTTTTAACATAATTTACATTGAATACTAGCTACTTACTAATAGACTGGGGTATTTACTAAAGTGTACTTTAACCCCTTCAGTGGCAATCCCGAGAATTTTCCGGGCTGTGCCTCAGTGCCCAGTCTGGCAAGCCCGGAAAATCTTTGGGATTGCCACTGTTTAGAGCCGGGCAGCGCTGCTGAGTTCAATCACTGAAATCAGGCCAGGCAGCTTCAGCGCTGCCCAGCTCCCTCCCCTCTGTTGTGACCCTCCTCCTCCCCTCCGGCTTTTCTATTGAAGTCCCCGACGCCGGCTTATGACAAGCCAGCTGCCAGGGACAGGGACGGGGTGACGGGGCGCAGGTCCGGGCAGCAGTTGATTGACATTTCAGCCGTGCTGCCCGGACCCAGGGAGGCAGTGGTGTTTTTTTTTAAGGGAGCGCTTCCCATAAAAAACTCGCCCAGTTGCGAGCGCTCCCCCCCCCCCCCCCCCCCAAAAAAAACACCACTGAAGGGGTTAAGATGCGGTTTGCAAAACCCCATATATTGCGTGGCAGCTCCTTATGTATCTCACCAGACAATTGTAACATTGGGGTCTAATAGTAAGCCTTGGAGAGCTAGAAGGGACATGGCCATGACCCTCCTGCAAGGCCACACCCCATTTTTGCTGCTGTGGGGGCATGGCTAGTGGCTCTGTTAGCTGGCGGCCATGCCCCCAGCCCCTTTGGCTGCAGGAATAGACGCTGTGCCTGCACACAGCATATATTCACGGATGACAGGGGGATTCCCCACCCCCCCCCCCCCCACCCCCCTGCCGTGGGACACTGCTGGCACCAGCGGGAACTTCACAAAAAACTGGTACGGTACCGTGAAAAGCGGGAAAGTTGGGAGATATGCTCAAAGTCTTATTCCATAAACACCTTATTACAGGTATCAGCACTTCTTGATGTAGTATGGAGCATGTCTGATTGTATTAGTGCAGTAGATTGTACAAACTAGAGTTTATTGCAGGTATTTTGAAGCTCGGTCCTCAAGGCACACTAAGGGGTCATTTTTCCAAGATGGGAGTTCTATTGAAGATGAGATATGGCCCATAGCAATCAATTCTACTACTTATTTTAGCACCATCTAGAAGATAATAGATAGAATCTGATTGGTTGCTATGAGCAACATCCCATCTTCAATAGAACTACCATCTTAGTAAATATATTCCTAACAGTGCATGATTAGTGACATACAGGCTTTAGCACAGATGGTTAAATCAAAATAACCGAGGTACCAATTATTTCACCTTGGCTCAAGCATGGATATTACTTACACCTGTACTGTTAGGGTGTCTTGAGGAAAGAGATTGGGAAAGCCTGCCTTAGTATGATCTACTTTGTGTTATGGAGGTATGTGTAATGATACTTGTGTTCATGCAGGGCCGGTGCTAGGCTGTCCGGCGCCCCCCTGCAAACTATAATTTTGCGCCCTACATTCCATAATCCATAAATGGACAGGCTCCACTCTCAGGCAGCGTTGTCTCCACATAACAGATGTGCGATGCTGCTGGGAGCCCACACTGCTGCCTTTTTGAGACAGCATTTTCTTGCCAGGGCAGTGTGCCACCAATGACTGGTACTGTATGTTGTGGGAAATGCAAATTGGACTATAGGATTGACACTGTAGATTACTAACTAGTGCTCCCACCATGTTGGGTTTCTGCTGAGTGCTGCTATTTTGAGGACTTTTATAGATGGGGATGCAATCAGCATCCCAACAGTCAGGATGCTGGCTTTCAATATTCCAACTCCAGCATCCAGACTGCCTTAGGAAGACCAGGGAGAACTTGTTTTGTGTGGCCGGACATTTACAACATTCTGTGTATGTGATAGGGATGTGCACCGGCCACTTTTAGGGTTTCGTGAAACGTGTTTTAGATCTGTAGCTCCGTCAGTGATTTGGATCTGTATTTGTTCCGAAACACCGCCCTTCAGTATTTCGTGTTTCGTGTTTTTTTTTTTTTTTGTTACTGCGCTATTATTAACCTCAATAACATTAATTTTCACTCATTTCAAGTCTATCCTGAATACCTCACACCCCACAATGTTGTTTGTAGGCCAAAAGGTTGCAGAGAGGTAGCTGAATGACTATGCTACGTGGCACAAGTGGGTAGCACAAACACGTGGCTCATCTAGGAGTGGCACTGCAGCAGCAGACAGGATGGCAGTTTTAAAAACGGACAAAAAATGCTCCACATAATGTAAATAAAATAAGTGCAAGATGGAATTGTCCTTAGGACCTCCGACCCACCCTTATGTTGCATAAATAGGACATCTACAATAGCGAAAGCTGAAATGATTGGTTTGTTTGGGTCCCCCACAAAAAAAAAGCAAATCATCTCTCCCTGGATGAACCCGCTCTACAGAGGCAAGATGTCGTCATCCTCATACTCCGATTCTTCACCCCCTTCAGTACGTACAGCCTCATAGATTATCAATGCGTCCCTGCTGAAATTCACACTCAGAGGTCCCTCTGTAGTCTCTGGGGGCAATTGCTGGTCTTCATTGAAGAATTGATGTTTCATTTTGATGAACATCATTTTCTCCCCTTTTTTTGGAAGCAAACTCCTACGCTGCTCACTGATCAGGTTCCCGGCTGCACTAAAAACTCTTTTGGTGTACACACTGGAGGGAGGACAGCTCAGGTAAAATAGAGCCAGTTTGTACAGGGTCCCCCAAACTGCCTTTTTTTTCTGCCAGTAGAGGTAAGGACTATCTGACATGTCTTGGGGAAACCACTGGCACTTTTAAGGATGAAATAAGCTTCCTTTGGACAACTGGGTGTGGGTGCCCGGTCACCTAAAGTAATCCAATGGACATGCGAAGGGACAATCCAAAACCAGTCACTGTAAGCTTGCAAGTGGACAGACACTTACTTCAAAGTTCTGTCTCGCTTGCACATAACGGTTTCTTTATCTCCCTCAGCAGGATATACCAGCACACATGAATCAGAGACGCTGACACTTACTTCTAAATTCAGTCACGCGTTCACTAAGCAGGTTCTTTTTCCTCGCCAAAAAGGACTCTTGTGCTTCCAACAACGATTTATTCACAGACGATAAAACCACAGACACTTGTATGTACAAAGCAAGGTAGGCAGACAGGACACAGGACTTCAGGGCAGTGTAGATCTTCCGGCGGTATGGCGCTGCAGACGCACCCGCTGTCACGCTGTTCCAGAATCGAGTCTCCCATCCTCCTTACGTGCTGACTGACTTTAGCAAAAAGGTCAGCCCCAGCAATCAACGCGTTTCGGAACAGATGTTCCTTCTTCATGTTCCTATAGTGTAATCTATATGGTATTTGGTGCCAGGGACACAATACCTCCATCAATAGTCTAAATCCCACTCCACTGATGGCGGATGCACGTCTAACACCAACATAGCTGTCAAGGCCACAGTTATCTGCTTTGCCATAGGATGAAAGCTGTCATACTTCGTCCTCATCGCAAATGACAGTTGGATGGTCAATTGCTTGGTAAAAGGTGTCAAGCTATGAGTTCTGTGAACCCGGCATGTGTGTGAAGTCTGTGCAAGAGAGTGGAAACAGGCGAAGAAACAGAGAGCAATCCCTGACCAGGAATCGAACCGAGAGAGCAGAGAGCCGTATCCTGACCACTGGATCACCGGGGAGTTGGTATTGGAAGCAGAATGATAAATGTATAGTTGTATGGCTGAAAAGTACAGGTTATTAGTGTTCTATGGATGAAACAAGATATTAATAGGACTGTACCAGATAGGATACTGGAAACAGGAAACAACTGGACTGGCTGGATACAGGATACGACTGGAGGCCAGAATGATTCACCAGGAGACTGGACCGGATGTCAGAATGTGCACTGGTGCTGGCAGGCTGGAAGAGCACAGGTGCTGGCAGGATGGAAATGCACAGGTGCTGGCAGGCTGGAAGTGCACAGGAGCCAGGTACAGGTGCTGGATCACAGGTAACAGGTACAGGAGCTGGAACACAGGTAACAGGTACAGGAGCTGGAACACAGGTAACAGGTACAGGTGCTGGATTGCAGGTAACAGGTATAGGAGCTGGATTGCAGGTAACAGTACAGGAGTTGAGTTGCAGGTAACAGGTACAGGAGCCAGATTGACATGAACCAGGGAGGTCAGTAATTATACACTGGAGGATCAGATACCAAGCTCACACTGAGCTGCATGACTTGAGTAACTGACAGCCTTGGAGTTCCAGGTCTCTGTATTTCTACCCAGCTGATAGATGACTGGAGACAGGTGATACATATAGAGTCAGGCTGACACAGGATTGGAGAGTTCGTGGTCAGGTGATCAGATCCTGTGATGTCAGTACTCCAGGTAGGTTTTGAAGTGGAGAGAAAAAAAACACTGAAGCCTAATTCCTAACATGCACAGGGAATGCTGGCTTTCAGATCCAGATACCAAAGTTCTGATTGCAGAGCATAATCAAGGTTGCAAAGCTGTAATTCAGTGAGAGTTCAAATGGAGAAATGCTGAACTACTGCTAGCAGGGAACTAAGGGGTTACAGCTGTCAGGGATAGAGTCTTTCAGGTGTCTAATTAAGGAAAGCTGACCATAGTTTCACACACAGTGATTTCAGCCTATGTGCAGGCTGAATGAATCCAGGAAGAACACACAGAAAAACTATGTAGAAACACAAGGGTGGTTTCCGGTGCTTGGATACAACAGGATCAAGGGATTTAGGTGTCCATGGACTGCTTACGGTCCTAGCTACAGCTTTTGAACTAAACAGTGACTTATGAATGAACTTCAGGTGACACATAAGCGAGAATGTCCCTAGGTGGGCAATGGTCTTATCCCTGCTTATTGCAGCATTACATAAGCTACATATGGCAAATCAATTGTTGTTCAGATCTGGATAAAATAATTCCAGACCAAAGAGGTGGATTTGTTAGTCTTCTGCCCAGGCATGGTGAGGGCCTTTTGCATCCCACGGACAACTGTCTCACACGGTGCCTCATTTAAGCAAACCACATCACCATCAGTAGCATCCTCCTTGTCAACTTCCTCCTCAGCACCATCTACATACAATATCCTCCTACTGGTGTACAACATTGACACCTTCAAAATCAGGAACTGTACTGTGAGTTACCAGCATCTGCAGAAGGCATGCTGCAAATAGTGGAAGGAGCCATTTCTTTCCGTACAGTGATGGGAATGTCAGGCATCGCAACCACCAACACTATTGGATTCTCCTTGGGGATTTGTGATACCATGTTTTTTAGAAGGCACAGTTGTTTGCTGTGTTTTTGGTGACAGCTTAACTCTCTTAAAATTTCTAGCGGGGGGAGGAGGGCTTCGATCATTGTGTGAAGCTGAACCATTAGTCATGAACATAGGCCAGGGCCTGTTAGCAGGGAGCTAGCTGGTTTGACAGATAGAGTACTGTAACCTGCATGGATGAGACAAGGTTGTTTACTCACAACTGGCCACACGTAACAATACATAAAAGATGACACACAAATGATGTACCTAGAGCAGGGGTTCCCAATCTTTTTTTAATCACGGCACCCTAGAGTATAAGAATTTTTTTCGCGGCACCCCTAGGCCAAATTTATTTTAATTAGATTGGCTTTATATGCTATTCTTAGGGTCAGTTATGTGGAAAAGGGCAGGAATTGCTTCTGTTTGTACACATTTTATGATTGGCAGCCACCAGCACTGGTTTTGCTTATAAATAATTAACCATTAATAATTTTAGTTGGTCCTGGACTACCAACCCAGGGCACCCCTGCATGTGTCCCGAGGCACCCCAGGGAGCCACGGCGCACAGTTTGGGAACCACTGACCTAGAGTTATGGTACAGAGATGTAGGTAATATTACTGATCTCGTAACAATACGAAGGATGGTATAAGTAGTGAATCTGATACTCCACCAGAGATGACAGATGAAATAATCACCCTGATGTATACAGATCCCTACCAAATAAATGTGTGGTGTTTTACACAGTATATAATCTGGAACACACCAAATGGAGTAGTGTGTTACCAGATTTGATGAGACCATCTGGAAGTACCAGAGCCGACTGTGTCGGCAGAACCACCAGCTACACTGAATCGCTCAGCTGCATGCTTACCTGTATTGAGACTAAGGAGTAATGGCAGGGAGAACACACCACTCCAAAGCTCACATACAGGTAAAGGCTAGAGATGTGCGGCGGCCACTTTTTCGGGTTTTGGTTTTGGTTTTGGATCTGGATCTCCCTTCGTGTTTTGGATCTGGATTAGTTTTGGCAAAACCACCCTTGTGGGTTTTGGTTTTGGATCTGGATTTTTATGAAAAAATGCTAAAAATGGCTAAAATAACAGAATTTGGACCTGTTTTTGCCCCTAAAGTATTATTAACCTCAATAACATTAGTTTCCACTCATTTCTAGTACATTTTGATCACTTCACAGCTTACAAAATTGTTTTCATTTACTGTAGTTGGGCCAAAAGGGTATACCGAGGCAGCTGGATGACTAAGCTAAGCGACAGCAGTCGGCATCACATACATGTGGACCTTACACTACCAACCTGGCAGAGCGGCACTGCAGGGGCAGACAGGGTGGCAGTTTAATAAACTATCCCAAAAAAAGAGAAATGCTCCAAACAGCAAATACAAAGAGGTATCGGCCTTGTCATGACTGGTGGTAGCAGCTTCAGCACTCCCACTATTTCCTCCTCCATCATCCTCCAAAAATGTGTTTTTATTTTATTTATTACTTTTATTTCTTTTTCTTACTTTACACTGGACACAGCCTGTCACACTGGACACAGCCCCTTGGACACTGGACACTGACCCTGGACACAACCCCTGGACACTGCCCCTGGACACTGGACACAGCCTGTCACCCTGGACACAGCCCCTGGACAATGGACACAGCCTCTGGACACAGCTCCTGTACACTGGACACAGCCGTCACACTGGACACAGCCCCTGGACAATGGACACAGCCGTCACACTGGACACAGCCTCTGGACACCGCCCCTGGACACAGCTCCTGTACACTGGACAATGGATATATGTCACGCTGGACACTGGATATATGCCGTCACACAATGGTTAGATGTCACACTGGCCACTGGATATATGTCGTCACACTGGACACAGGATATATGTCGTCACACTGGACACAGGATATATGTCGTCACACTGGACACTGGATATATGTCGTCACAGTGGACACAGGATATATGTCGTCACACTGGACACAGGATATATGTCATCACACTGGACACTGGATATATGTCGTCACACTGGACACAGGATATATGTCGTCACGCTGGACACAGGATATATGCCGGCACACATTACATGTCACACTGGACACAGGATATATGTTGGGACTTGTGACACTGGACACAGGAATGATTGTCATCACACTGGCCACTGGATATATGTCGTCACACTGGACACAGGATATATGTCGTCACACTGGACACAGGATATATGTCGTCACACTGGACACTGGATATATTTCGTCACACTGGACACTGGATATATGTCGTCACACTGGACACAGGATATATGTCGTCACACTGGACACAGGATATATGTCGTCACACTGGACACAGGATATATGTCGTCACAGTGGACACAGGATATATGTCGTCACACTGGACACAGGATATATGTCGTCACACTGGACACTGGATATATGTCGTCACACTGGACACTGGATATATGTCGTCACACTGGACACTGGATATATGTCGTCACACTGGACACTGGATATATGTCGTCACACTGGACACAGGATATATGTCGTCACAGTGGACACAGGATATATGTCGTCACACTGGACACAGGATATATGTCGTCACACTGGACACTGGATATATGTCGTCACACTGGACACTGGATATATGTCGTCACACTGGACACTGGATATATGTCGTCACACTGGACACTGGATATATGTCACGCTGGACACATGATATATGCCGGCACACATTACATGTCACACTGGACACAGGATATATGTTGTGACTTGTGACACTGGACACAGGATATATTGTCGTCACACTGGCCACTGGATATATGTCGTCACACTGGACACAGGATATATGTCGTCACACTGGACACAGGATATATGTCGTCACACTGGACACTGGATATATGTCGTCACACTGGACACTGGATATATGTCGTCACACTGGACACTGGATATATGTCGTCACACTGGACAATGGATATATGTCACGCTGGACACAGGATATATGCCGGCACACATTACACGTCACACTGGATACAGGATACATGTCATCACACTGGACACTGGATATATGTCGTCACACTGGATATATGTCGTGAGTGACTCGTGACACTGGACAATGGATAAGATATAGGTCGTCACACTGGACACAGCCCCTTGTATTACTGCAGCCCCTGTACACAGTGTACTACTCAGCAGCACTGCAGCCCCTGCGTGTGAGCACTGCAGCACTGAGTTAGTTAGTTAAATCACAAAAAACACAGGGTTCAGGGCTAAATAAATCACAACACAGGGCTTAGGGCTAAATAAATCACAACAGGGCACGGGCCACAGGACAGCCCCTGGACAGTGGACACTGCAGCCCCTGCGTGTGAGCACTGCAGCACCTAGTTAGTTAAATCACACTACAGGGCTCAGGCCTATAAACAGTCACTGACTCTCAATACAAGTCTACAACACAGGGCAGTGAGGGCACAGGGCAGGTCACGGAGCACAGCACAGCACAGGGCAGTGAGGGCATAGGGCAGGTCACGGAGCACAGCACAGCACGGAACAAATGGCACGGAGCACAGCACAGGGCAGTGAGGGCACAGGGCAGGTCACGGAGCACAGGACAGCACGGAGCACATGGCACAGAGCACAGCACAGAGCACACGGAGCTTCCCAACCACCCTCTTCCCTCTCCAAGATTGGAGTGAAGATGGCGGGGCGTGTGTTCGTCTTTTATAAGATCCCGCTCCCGCGAGAATCCGACAGCGCGATGATGACGTTCGGCCTCGTTATTGGTCCGGAATTCAGGCGGGAACTCCCGAGCCGGCTCGGATCTGACCCGGATCCCCGATATTAGGATCTGTCGCATCTCGGGGATCCGGACCCGCTCATCTCTAGTAAAGGCTGGAACTCTCTGCAGCTGTTACAATTCAGTGTTCTAGTCTCAGGCTGAAAATCCCTCTCAGAGAACAGACTAGCAGGATTAGTCTAACAATTTGTACACAGATAAACTGGCTGACTAGCTGACTAAAGTCTCACAAATTGCTTCTCTAATACTGCTAACTGACTGACTAGACAAGATTTCAACTAAGTACAGGCTGACTAATTAATCACACAGGAATAACATACCCTCCAACATTTCAAAGGCTGAAATCGGTACAACTTCAGAAAAGAGGTGTGGTCACGGGTGAAGGGGCGTGGCCACATCCCCTTTCTTATATTTTTAATGGACAGTTTTGCTGATTTTTAATTATAATCTATGTTTACCCTCTCATCAGGGTGCAGTCCCTACCCGATGTTACTCCCCTCTCCAGTTTCTCCGTGCTGCAGACTATACAGGAAGTGGCTGTTTCAAGGCTAACTCTCCGGCTGCTGGTGCACTCGACTCACACACGCAGCCGTCTTGAGATGAGGGACTGCAAGCGCTGCTTGAGCCACGGACCCAGCCCGGCCAATCAGCGACCTTGGAGTGATTGAGGGTGGCTTAGCCAGTCAGGGAGCTGCGTGTGGCTGCTAAATTACACTGTATGGGGCGGCGTATAGTGTGTGAACGGGGAGAGAGAGAAAAACCGGTACATTCGGTACAGGGAGATTTAGCCGGTGCAGACTACTAAAAACGGTACTGTACCGGCTAAATCGGTACAGTTGGAGGGTATGGAATAATCACACAGGATAAGGCTGACTGACTACAGACAATTCTGACACCTAAGTGAAAGCAGGAAATATCAGCAGCACCTGTTTGCAGAAAAAGCCTCCCTGAAATACCCTGCCACCGCCCACACATTTCCTGGTCTGATGTCAGAGCAGGATGGTGGCCTGACCAGACCAAGGTTAGCTCCAGCATTGTGGCTGCATCTGGGTTGCCATAGCAACCTGATGTGTCTGCCGACGGTGGCTAACAGGGCCTTAGCCATTCCTTGCAACTCTGTGTCGTAAATGGCATATTGACAAGCTTAGTTTCTCCTTTTCAACTTACTGAACTTAGCCCTTTTGGATTTTAAATGCCCTCCACGATGACATTGGGCATCAGCCTTGGCAAATGACGTTGATGGCATTTCATGTTCTATGTCATGACTACATACCCTCCAACATGACCCATTCCATTAGGTACAAAATGCTCTGTTCCTGGACTTCCCTGCCAGTGGCAGTTACAGAGGTGGGGCTCCAGCACAGTCCAAAATTCAAAGAGGGGAGGTCACATCAACTGCCAGTGAGTCCAGGCAGTGATGTTTGAGGTGGCAGTAGGTGTGACTCCCCTTTTAGAATATTGGACTGTGCTGCAGCCTCACCTCTGTTACTGCCACTGGCAGGGAAGTCCAGAAACAGAGCATTTTGTACCTAATGGAATGGGTCATGTTGGAGGGTATGTGACTAGTGGCGGCAGCTTCAGCACAAGAAGCAAGTGGTTCTTGTTTTTTCACTATTTTATCCTCCAAATTTTTGTTCTCTTTTATCTTTCTGTAGTTATAATAATATGCGGCACAGGAGAGTGTACCCCTAAACCCCACACACATGGCAAAGCCTGAAAAAATAAGATGGATTAATAAACCTTTTCTTTAGGGGTTATTCAAAAATTATATGTGGGCAGCACAGTAGAGTGTACCCCTAAACCACACACATGGCAAAGCCTGAAAAAATTAGATGGATTAATAACCCCTTTATTAAAATGTATTATAAGTGGGCGGCACAGGAGACTGTACCCCTAAACCACACACACATGGCAAAGCCTGAAAAAATTAGACGGATTAATAACACTTTTTTTTTTTTTTTTAATTGAGTGTACCACATGGCAAAGACTGAAAAAATTATACGAATTCAAATGAATGTATTTTTTGACAGTGTACACTGTACTGTCACTGGACATCTACAGCTGTCGACTCTACCACTGGACTTAGCAGCAGTTCCACTGCACTAGCAGTACCACTGGACTTAACAGCAGTACCAATGGACTTTAACATCAGTGCCAATGGATTAGACTCATGCAGCAATATCACTGGACTGGACTTATGTAGAGGTATCACTGGACTTTAACAGCAGTATTACTGGACTTATGCAACATTACTGATGGACTTTATTGTCAGTGCCACTGGACTTATGCAGCAATATCACTGGACTTTGACGGCAGTATTACCGGATTTATGCAGCAGTACTAATGACAGCAATATTACTGGACTTTACCGGTAGTATTACAGGACTTATGCAGTAACAATGGACTTTAACGTCAGTGCCACTGGACTTATGCAGCAATATCAATATCACTTGACTTTAACGGCAATATTACTGGACTTATGCAGCAGTATCAATGAACTTTAAGGTCAGTGCCACAGGACTTATGCAGCAATATTACTGGACTTTAATGGCAGTATTACTGTACTTATGCAGCAGTACCAGTGGACTTTAACGTCAGTGCTACTGGACTTATGCAGCCATATCACTGAACTTTAACAACAGTATTAAGGTCCATACACACTGGGCGACTATGCCCAGCGTGTATGGACAGCGATTATCACTGCGGGAAAAGCTTTACCCCTGCCCGGCGCGGACGGAGGGGGGAGGACAGCGTTGCATTATGGAGTGCTATGCAAAGCCGTCCTGAAAACCGCTCATCTGCTGGTATAACCAGCAGATGAATGGCTTTCCCGGCGATGTTGCGGGAGTGCGCAGCAGCGCTCACCGCTCATCGCCGGGCCATACACACTGCTGTTTTGAGCGACTTTCAGCTCCAAGTCGCCCAGTGTGTATGGGCCTTTACTGGACTTATGCAGCAGTACCAATGGACTTTAACATCAGTGCCCCTAGACTTATGCAGCAATATCAATATCACTGGACTTTACCAGAAATATTACAGGACTTATGCAGCAGTACCAATCAGTGCCACTGGAATTATGCAGCAATATTACTGGACTTTAATGGCAGTATTACTGGATTTATGCAATAGTATCAATGGACTTTAACGTCAGTGCCACTGGACTTATGCAGCAATATCACTGGACTTTAATGGCAGTATTACTGGACTTATACTGGACTTATGCAGCAGTACCAATCAGTGCCACTGGAATTATGCAGCAATATTACTGGACTTTAATGGCAGTATTACTGGATTTATGCAACAGTACCAATGGACTTTAACGTCAGTGCCACTGGACTTATGCAGCAATATCACTGGACTTTAATGGCAGTATTACTGGACTTATACTGGACTTATGCAGCAGTACCAATGGACATTAAAGTCAGTGCCACTGGTCTTATGCAGCAAGATCACTGGACTTTAATGGCAGAATTACTGGACGTATACTGGACTTATGCAGCAGTACCAAAGGACATTAAAGTCAGTGCCACTGGACTTATGCAGCAATATTACTGGACCTACGCAGAAGTACCAATGGACTTTAACCTCAGTGCCACTGGACTTATGCAGCAATATTACTGGACTTTTGCAGCAATATTACTGGACTTATGCAGCAGTACCAATAGACTTTAACATTAGTGCCACTGGACTTATACAGCAATAACAATATTAATGGACTTTAACGGTAGTATTTCTGGACTTATTGAACAGTACAATGGACGTTAACATCAGTGCCACTGGACTTATGCAGCAATATTACTGAACTTTGACGGCATTGTTACTGGGTCAGGAGGTGAGAGACAGGACTGTGACTCAGAGGCATCACTTCTGGGTAAGGCCTTCCCCTTTGATGCCACTCCCCTTATTGCAGGTTAACACGCACTTATCCAGGAGCACATGCAAAAGAACCCCCCCCACCAATGCTTCTCATGTCATGGTGTCCCCCCTGTCAATTTTGTTCTGGATCCGCCCCTGTTTATACATGCTATATGTATGTTTGTAGTTATGCTGCATGTGTGTATATGCTATGTGTGTTGTTTTTATCATACTTCTGTATATTTATGTTTGTAGGCATTGGCAGATTATACAAAGGGCAACAGGGGCAGTCGCCCCGGGGCCCCCACACCTCTGGGCCCCCACACCGCTCCCCCCACCCCTGGTACCTTGCCAGTGTGGGGATCTGGGCAGCGGGGTCCATGCAGCGCCAGGGAGGCAGCAGTGTTCCTGCGGGGAATGAAAAGTCAGTGGCGGGGTCCATGCAGCGAATGGGCAGTCAGGGGTGGGGTCCCTGCAGTGGACTAGTTCCCATCTGCCACAGGGACCCCACCCCTGACTGCAGGGAGGGGGGGACCTGCCTCCATCCGACCTGCTGTCGCCCAGGGGGGAGGGGGGGCACACCTTTTATTGTCCAGGGCCCCCACAGACCTTAATCCGGCTCTGTTTGTAGATATGCTGCATGTGTGTTTTATGCTGTGTGTGTATGTGTGTATATGATATGCTGTGTGTGGGTTTTGTGTGTATGCAGAGAGAAAAGAAATAAGAAAAAAAATGTAGAGAGCACTAAAAGTTCTCCACCACCTAAAAGGTTGTCACCACTGAAATTTATGGTGCAAATGGAAAGACCAAATACAATTCATTGGAATGACCAAATACAATAATAAAAAACTTTTATTAAAATTCCATGATCCACATCAGGATTTCATCTTTAGGATATAGCTTCAATAACCCAACGTGTTTCATCTTGAAAAATACTTCATCAGGGTTTTTTTTACACAGAAGTTGGAAATCAACAAATGTGCAGAAACTTAAATCCTAATGCCGGGTGTTAACAGAAAATTTTTGTAATTCAGAAGAACAGGATAACCAGATTATCTGTGGTCCACCTCAGGTTAGGGTTCGCAACCCAATATTATTCAAATCAGGACAGGATAACCAACCCAATACGGGACAATATCTGTTGGATTGTAACACGCAAGTAGTCCTGGTTCGAAAAGGTTCTTTTTTTCTCATGACAACAGCAGTTACAGGAAAACCAAAGCAGTAGACATCAATCTGTCACATTCCACTTGAGCTGACAACTTCCTCACAAGGAGCTGTTTGCCCCTCTTAAAATCTGTGTCAGTTGAAAAGAAAGACATTATGTACAACTTCAACATAGCATCAAGAAGGGTTGCCAAAATATAGTGATCTAATTGCAAGATGTTGGCAACCCTTTTAAATGTAAAAGGTCCAACATACAGAATCACTTAATTTTATCTTCTTCAGTTTCTCAAGCTGCTTTTCATTGGTTTATTTAAGGGAATCAGTTGATTTAGGCTGGCAGCGTCTGAACTCATCTCATTGGTTATTACTTCAAATTGTGTCAGTAGCTTGCATAAACTGGAAAATATTCTTCACTGTTTGAGACTAAGGTACATTATTCCTCATCTCCCAATTTTATGGGTTGTTATATAGGTTTAATGGCTTGTTGTTGTTCCCCCATTTGCTGAAGCAAGTAAAGGGTGAAGTTTTACCTTGTTACTTACTCTTAATTCAGTTGGTGGCTTGGCAAATGGAACTGTTCTAGCAGCTACTACAATCCAAAAATGGATACATGCTATGAGATTTTCTTTCCAATCTCGCTGGTTTGAACAGAAATCTGGTCATGTCTGTGATAAAATTATAATTGACTGTTTGCTCCCAAAAATGGAAATAGACAAAAATAGTAATTCAGACACATTTAGGCAAATAACTATCTTTGTCCATCTTCCAGCTTTATGGAGCCAAATGTTGATTGTAATTTGGTCCCAGACATTACCAGATTTTTCTTACAACCAACCAGATTGAAAATATAATTTTATAGTGTGTATTGGCATTCATACATGTGGTTGCTGAATGCCAAAATTGTTCTAAAATGCATCTCCTGCATTCACTTTTCATTAATTCTGTACCACCAATTTGGTGGTAGAGAATCTGTGCAAAACATGGGTGGTGTTCAAATGTTCCCAGTTATAATACTCTCCCAATACTACTTGTGTTATAAGAAATCACAAAGAATCCTAGAAGGGTAAGGCATTTGCTATGACACCTGACCTAGATCAAAAAGTTCTAAGTGAGAAATAAAAAAAAACTATTAAATAAAGTAAATTGTATTTAGATGTTATCCTTAGGTTCAGTTATGTGGTGAGGCAAATGGTTTAACTTTTGTTTGTCCACATATTTTATGATTGGAAGCCACAAGCACTGGTTTTGCCTATTACATTGACAATAAATATTTGTAATTGGTCCTGGATCACCAACACTGGGCCCTGCAAGTGTCCTGAGGCCCCCAAGGGAGCCAAGGCACACATTTGGGAACCACTGGACTAGTCCACAATGGGTTTTACTTTTGACACCAGCAGAAAACTTATAATTTTTTTTACACTTGTGTATTGATTTGAGGGTGTAGAAGATGGGGGACACTAACACACACAGAGCAGTAATATATACTGCATCACACATCAGAACACACAGTATATTATTATTATTATTATTATATTTAAATTCAATTATAAAAGTCTCCAGGGTTTTTTGTTTTAGACGACAACAGGAAAAAAATATTTTGTTTTGCAATTTACTTTCTGTATATCTGGAATTTTTAAAAACAAAGAGGTTTTCTTGGGGTGTCATGGCCTGTAACACATTAGAGGGTACTTGTTTTTTGCACGGCGCCCATCGCATACCGTACATAGTGGTGTGCGATGTGTGCGATGCGATGCAATATTCCCGTTAAATTAACAGGAGTGTTTGTACAATTAAATATCGCATAGCATTGCATGCCAGCCAATGGCATGCGATGTGATGCGATTTTTAATTGTACCAGCACCCTGATGGGTGCTTACAATGTTAAATGCACCCCCATTGTCAACACCACCCCCACTATCAACGCCAACCCGAAGCATGGCGAGCACAGCGAGCCTGCGAGGAGTGGCGGTACGCTTCCTCCGACCTTTTCATACCCCCACTATCCACGTCGGCGTGGAGTTGAATTTAGATAGTGTGGCAAGTGCAGCAAACCACCAAGCCCAAAGCGTGGTGCGCGCAACGAGCCCCGCGAGGGGACGCGGAATACGAGACCAAAGTGTGGCGAGCACAGTGAGCCCCGCGAGGGGACGCGGAATACATGTTAAGAAATCCGTGTCCCCTCTAAGTACCCATTAGAGTATACTATTATTTGGGCAAAATAATAAACAATATCAAAAAGTATATGATATTGTGTCCTCTAGTGTTAGATTTCTTTTGGGGGGAAAAATGGTGCACTTTAACTTTAATAGCACCATGAAATGTTATTTTTTAACCACAATACTTGAACACACAAACAAACAACACAATGCTAATGACACCCTAAAATAATGATATTTTTTAAAACACCATAAACTTGTTTTATTGTAGCACAACACACTGGGGGACATTTACTGAGATGGAAGTTTTATTTCACATGGGATGTTGCTATGGGAAACCAATCAGAATCTACTTATTTATTTAGCAACTTCCAGAAAATAATAGATAACATCTGATTGGTTTCCCGTAGAAACACCCCATGTGAAATGCAACTCCCATCTTAGTAAATTTCCCCCACAGTGCCTTGTGGTGCTCCTGTAGCAGTATCACTATATGGTGTTTTCTTTAAAAAAAAAAAAAAACAGTGCCCCAGTGCCCCTAGTGACAGTTTTTTTAACATAGTGTCTGAAAGGCAAACAAGACCGTGCCTCACAATGCAGCAGCCCTGACCCTCTGATCTCCTATGTGAAATGTGACAGTGCTTCTTATAGCCTTTTTTTTTAACACAGTGCCTAATAGTTCAGCAGCCCTGACCCTCTGATCTCGTACGTGAAATAGCACCTGATCATGAGGGGGGGCCTTTTATATACAATCCAAACCATGCAAGATCCGTGCTCGAGAATATGATGTTAATTTTGGTATGCAAACTTGGTGGGAAGACCTGAGTAGGGGGAAAAGTCAATTTGCAACCCCAATGTTCAAGTGTGTTTGTCACTGGAATCTTACCTAGTCATCTCTAATAAAAATGTGCTGTTTGTCACATCTTAGCATTTGCTTATTGATGCCATCTTTTTTTCTATAAAAAAAAAATATTTTTTTTTATAGAAAAGAAGTTTTGTGACACATCCAATCTCTAATATGTCCTATTGTGGCAAACAATGACCAAGGGGCAATTGTAGACCTATTTCTAAGCAATTTGACTAGTTCATTTGAAATTAAGCAGGATCGCTCTGTGTGCGCAGGCAAGGCGATGCGCGGCCCTGTGTGTCACCATTGATGGCTAAATTTATACTGCATACAGTATAAATCTAGTCCTCGCCTGTATTCTTTCACCAGAGAACACGGGCAGGGACAGATCTCAGCACATATCACTGGTGCATTCACGTGTGCTAAGCAGTATTGCTCAGCACGGAGGCTACCTCATACCATGTGTATGGGCCATTCATAGACGCTGGCTAAAATCACAGCCCTGAATGTAGTTCATATGGGAGTGGTTTCGGTTTGGCTATGCTACTCCTCATTAGGGAATACATTTATAAAAGTTTCTAAAAATGAACAGGGGGTGATTCTGTCTTAGAATCTAAGCGGATGATATAGGCATCTTTATTTTTAGAAGCTTAAGCAAATTTACTCCTAGGTCTTGCTCAGTTCTCTGGCTGTGGCATATTTATAATGGGCGCAATGCTCAGTGCACACAGGCCCCTGAGTCCCAGTGGGGCCCACACCATACACACTGCACCCATTTCATAATACTTACCCTCTGAAGTCCCGTGATGAAGGTAGCAGTGCTGAAGGAATCTGCACATGTGCAATAGAGTCTGTGCTGGGCGGTCAGTATGCTGCAGCCAGGAGAGAGGAGGGGCCTGCTGGAGGAGGCTGTACAGGGACCTCCTCCTCTTTCTAAGCGCCCCTGTTCTGTGGTAAACCTCATTGCATGAATATGTAAGTAATTCTAGTCATAAGATAGTCATTTTGCTAATATAAAGCATAACAGGAGAATCATAGGACAGTAAACACAAGGATATGTATACTAACAACCTAGCAATTGGGTAAGTGCGGCCCCGCCGAGTGCCCACGCCACCGAATCCCCTCACTAGCATTTCTCTCTCCTTAAGTAATAAAAGGTAAATATAATCTACTGCCCTTTGGTCTGCATGGAGCCCCTGCAGATTTTCAAAGAGCAGGAGCCTAGTGAAGGTCGGGTCAATTACAGTCTCTACGGCACCGGAACTCACAGCCAACCTGCAGAAGTGTGCCACCAAAATGGAGGAGGCAAAGTATTTGGGTTTATTTTAGGCAGAGGGCAAGATAAGCCAGAACCTAACAAAGTAAAAACAGTACTCACATGGCCTAAACCAAAATGTTATTGTCAACTGAGGACATTTCTGTGTTTAGTAGGCTATTGTTGCAGATAAATTCATGATTTTTCCACTAACTGAGTGTCGGAAGAAACAGTTTCCATACAAAATAATATGGTCTTGGCCAGAAGAGGCTGCATGGCAGGATTTAAGGCATGCCATGTGTGCAGAGCCTGGTTTACAGGCTATTGGTTTCAAGAAGCAAATTATATTGAAGATGACAAGTTTAAAGTGGTCCTTTTCCAAGAGGTAGACGTGGGGGGGAAACCAACCTTAACCATATATTGCTGCAGAGAGGAAGCAAATACTCTACTGTGGAATAGGAGTGCTTGACAATTAAATGAGCAGTAGAATAGCTAAAGTATTAATTGCTGGTTTAAGAATGTTGGCTAATCACAGACCATGTACCCTTACAAATTATGCACATGAAAAAGGAAGTTAATACTTATGTGACACATTCATTTTTGGCCTTGTAGCCATTTACATTTAAAGTGCAGCATTGTCCTGGGAAGCAACACTTAAATGTCCTTTACAGGAGGTTTGTGGGTTCCAATCTTCCTCACAACTCAGTGGAGAAGCTGGGGGAGGAGGAGGAAGAGGGTGCATAAGATGAACTATGGAAAATGGGATAATCCACCATCAAGTGCAAGATCACTCTGCCCTGGAAACCCTTATATCAGGAAGTCCCAGGTGCTGCTGATTACACACCTGGCTTCTGCTACTGCTCCAAAACCTGGTCTGAATCCTCCACATTACTCATGTGTGGCCTGTGACCACATACTGTAATAATTACAGATATAGGGGGCTCAATACTCACCATAATAAACTAACTCACATTAATATACAAATAATCAAATAAATGATGGGATTTTAGTTCATGATTTGATCAATACATTTAAGCTTGCAGCCCATCACCAAGGGACCCCATTTCATTGCAAGTCCTACACTAACAATCAGGGGTACAGATGATTCACGAGTATAAATCATCATGGCCATAGGTGTGCGCACATTGAGTGTTAGGGGTGCACAGGCACCCCCTAATGCTGTGCCCACCCTTATGAACACCACCCTGCTGCTAGCAATACCTTTTACCAAATACTTTTGCTTTTTAGAACTGTATTCCAGAAGCACCCATAAATCAATCATGTGTGTTGTGCATTATTACTTGTACTAGACCATTGTCATATCACTACATACCTGTGCCATCCATATATGTGTTTGAGTCTTTTGCATGTACCATTACAGGGAGTAATTAGAAGACTAAACCTGAAATAGGCAGGAGATTATGGTGTGGCTGAGAGACATTTTATATTGTAGCAAGTGCCAATAGATGATGGTAGACACGCCTGATTGGTGGTGTTAGACACACCTTATAGGTGGTGGTAGACATGCCCAATAAGTTGTACTATACACACCCCTTTAATGGTGCACCCCCTAATAATATGTGCTGCGCACCCCTATGATCATGGCCAAGGTTTGGGCGCACTTTACGTCAGGCTGAATACGTTTAATGCAATTTTAAGCTGGTCTCAGTTTGACCCTGGAGGGGCTCATTCGCCAGGCTCCAGCCCAGACCCCTAATGGTCTTTTGTTTGTGCATGGAGCTCTCAGGCGTAAAGTGCTCATGGAGTTTCATGACAACAAGACTGCAGGTCATCTTGGGGTCCATAAGACCTTGGACTTACTGTCCCAAGTTGTGTGGTGGCCAGGAATGTCCAGGGACATCAAGTAATTTGTCTTGTCCTGTCTCGTCTGTGCTAAGCATAAGGTTCTTCAGTCCAGGCCTTTTGGAGAGCTTATGCCATTGTCCATCCCATCAAGACCATGGTCCCACATTGCAATAGACTTCGTGGTGGGTTTGCCAGTTTCAGATGGCTGTCAAGCCAAATGGGTGATCTTCAACTGATTTTCCAAAAATGGCACATTTTGTGGCCCTTAAGCAGTTACCTTCCTTGTTCTTGCGGCACGTGTTCAGGCTGCATGGGTTACCTACAGACATTGTGTCTGACATGGGTCTGCAATTTGTAGCACAGTTTTGCTTCCTTGAAAATCAATCTGAGTCTGACTTCAGCTTTCCACCCTCAGTCGAATGGACAGACTGAGCGACTGAATCAGTCTCCAAAGCAATATCTGCGATGTTTCATCTCCAAATTTCAGAATGATTGGGTGGATTGCCATCCCTTGGTAGAGTTTGCTTACAACAATGCTGTGCATTCAGCCTCCAAGGTTTCACCCTTTTTTGGAGTTTATGGTTTCCATCCCCAGGCTAATTCCTTTTTTCAAGCTTCTTCCTCTGCTCCGTCTAGGGCCTTTAGTTTTAAGGCCACATGGAGGAAGATACATGACGCTCTGAAGGAGACAGCCTTCAAAGAAAAGGTGTTTGCGGATAGACGTCCTTGTCCGTTCAAGGTTGGTGATTGGGTCTGGTTATTGACCCGGAATATCAAATTGCATCAACCATCGCCAAGGTTTGGGCCATGGTTTATAGGCCCTCATTAAGAGGGTTAATCCAGTGGCATTCCGTCTGTTGCTCCCCAAGTCCCTCAAGATTGCAAGCACCTTTTTTGCTTCTCTTCTGAAGCCAGTCTTCTTTTCCCACAAGTTCCCTCGTAAGGTCATCAGAGGAATCCCTTCCGTGGATGTTCAGGGACAACAAGAGTCCCTTGTGGAGAAAATTCTGGACTCTAAATTTGTTCGTGGTTCCCTTCAGTTTTTGGTTCACTGGAAGAGGTTCGGGCCAGAAGAGAGGTTGTGGGTTCCTGACGGAGATGGCTCACAGCCTCAAGAAAAGGTTATTTCAGGAATTCCCTCATAAGCCTGGGGGTAGAGATTTCAAAACCCTCAAGGGGGGGTACTGTCAGCATTCTGAGAAGGGTGGCCCGGGCACTTCCACCCGGCGGTGTCAGGGCTCACAATGTCATGTCCGCCCGGCCAGCGTGCATCACTTCCATTAGGCCAGGGGATGCTGTCAGTATACAGGCCGCATTGACCGGTGGTTGCCAAGCAACCAGGGGATTCCGGGTGACGCGCATTTGACCACCTGACAGTGATCCTAATCACAGGGGGCCGACTGCACAGCGGGGGTTGATTGGCCAGAAGATCCCTTTTAAGGGATCTGGCCCAGTCCAGCCCTGCTGGTGATATTGTTTCATGCAGAGTGTTTACTGCGCTCTCCTGTCCCGGTCCTGTCACATCCTGGTCCTGTTGGAGTCTTGTCCTGCTACAGTCTTGATCCAGTCATCGTCCACTTACTGCCCTGGTGCAGTCTGTGTCCAGTCCTGTCCTGGTCCAGTCACAGTCCTGTCTTGGTCCACTCACGGTCCTGTCTTGGTCCAGCCACTATCCTGTCCTGATCCAGTTCCATCCTGGTCAGCGTTATTGTCATCCAGTCCTGCCAAGTCACACCTGGCATGCGCAATTCCATCCTGTGCTGCTGGTGTGTACGGTCTGGTCACGTAAGTGCTCCAGTGGAGCCTGGTTCCTTATCTTCTTTATTTCTGTGGGTATGCTGCCTTTTATCCTTTTGTTATAGTTATTATCTTAGTCCTGCTCTCCATGATTCGGAGAGGCCCACGGTTGTGGGTTCACGCCTGTTTTGGGGTACCGGTTGTTTTAGTGTATCCACCATTTGCTTTGGCCTGTATTTGTTTGGTGGCACCCCTTCTTGGTATGTCCAGTGCTTGTGACTAGGTCACACTCCTCATCCTTGGCCTGGTGCCGTTAGCCAGGGTGTTTTGTCCAGTTGGCTCCTGTAGTTAGTAATTCCTCTTGGTCCTACCTCTAAAGGACGCTGTAGACTTGTAACATTCTAAAACCTGGTTGCATCAGGGTCGGAGCGGGCTTAACTCGCTCCTTCGAATGCAGCGACTACAGGAGAAGCCTAGCACACCGCAGTCTACGGTCACTTGCCCGAGAAGACCAATAGAGATAGCATAAAGTTTTGCCGTGGCCATCTTAAACAGCTGTCCCGGCTGAGGGTTCTGCCCACCAACACTGTACGTACATACACGCTTGACTTATTTTACACGTGGAGTGCCGCTGCTTGTTTTGTCTCCGGCCTATATATATATTAGTGGTGGGCAACGATTAAAAATTTTAATCGCAATTAATCTCAGGAAATTTTTGCTTTAGCATTAATGTAAAATAAATTGAAAAATTTAAATATAAAACCAAAGCTATTTGCCACTGGCATGGCATTAATGTTTGCTAGCTTTTTAGAGAAACGTTACCCTCAGAGTCCAGAGCCACGATCATAATGTATAATGTATAAACAGTGTATAGGGTAGATGTATTACGCCTGGAGAAGGGGATAAAGCATATCTCCCAACATGCCCCTCTCCAGGAGAAACAGAATGCTCTATTCCTGGACTTTCTTCTTACTTAATGATCTGTTGTGGAACACCTTTCTTATCCATTATTAACCTGTTTAAAACAGGTGATGGCAATCATAAAATAAGAAGGAAGTTCAGAAACAGAGCATTCTATCCCTCCTGGAATGGGTCATGTTGGGAGGTATGGATAAAGAAGTGATAAAGCAGTGATAAGTGCAAGGTGATAATGCACCAGTCAATAATTATGGATTTGACAGGAGCTGACTGTCTGGTGCCTTATCACCCTGCACTTATCACTGCTTTATCCCTTCTTCAGACTTAGTACATCTGCTCCTATGTACAGTAGCAAGTGTCCCTGTTAGAATGAAGTTGTCAAGCACACCAAAAAGAATACACAGATGGGATTTACTGTACATTCCTCAAACTAGGGTACATACCTAAAAGATATCTGTCAAATCTGTCTGTTGGGAACAAAAATCTTGTAATAAGAGCAAATAACAATCAACAATTCATACAACAAAACGGGATTTCCAAGTCTTTGGCGCAACACTTGAATCAGGTGAGTCTGAAGATCTTTTTCTTTCTCAGGGGTTTTCTCACTTTTCAAGAATATTCTCAACAATAAATGGAAAGAGAAGGGGGATCACTGATTAGGAATATCTCTACCCCAATAAGAGGAGAACAACAATGTAGGAGATATAAGTATAGGCGTACCCCCACTCACGGTAAGTAGGGTGATGTATAGGCACGTAGCAGTTTCTTTATGGTTCTCTTCTCTTTCTTTTTCTTTCTTCTTTTGGTCTTCTGCTTTTCTGATGGGTTTCTCTCTTTATTGGTTGGGGTTATTGCTCTCCGTCAAAAAATGGAAGTAAAGAAGAGGGGAAGGTTAATAAAAAGGTGTTCCTAGACACCGAAACGCGTTGACCAGTTCTGTGGAGAGTGAGCAGCCATCATCTTTCCCTTCCGGACACATCTTGGATACATTGTATGTATTTTTAAACATTGTACTTTTTTTATTGATTTTTTATTTTTTGGATTAAACGTGGATACCTGTGGACAAATTTGGGACTTTGTACGATCCTACCATTGTTGGGATGGAGGATATTTTATTCAATTTTTCTACTGTGGAATAAAGGACTGTTTTTTAAGTATGCTCTTATCCTGCACCTATTGGAATTACACATTAATTTAATTAGCTGTATCTGTGGATAATACCCTTGCTATGCCAAGTTACGCCGACCTGTCGGTGTAGAGCTCAAAAAAATTAGATCAGACATAGATAAATTTAAAACACAGTACCTGAAAAAAACAGGTGGCTGGATAAGCTTAAAAATCAGGTTGACACATACCACCAAGAACTTGTCCTATTTAAAAGGAAAAAACTAGAAACTGTCAACAATGATTACAAAAATCATTTAGTATATCGATGGCTTATCGGGGATTCGTTTGACAGACGTGGTGGTAGATGTAATCCTAGAAACAGACAATATAGGGACCAGAGATTCACTGATCGGTCCTCTTTTGCGTCGTCATCTGACAGTGAAACAACTGATTATTGTGGCAACAGAGGTGATTTTTTAGACCCTGGCCTACCCCCTTCCCAAAAAGGAAGAGGCAGAGAAAACACCCGAGGAGGGGCGGGTGGAAGAAAAGTGGGCAGACCACGGAAATACCTAACATGATCTTCAATTTATCTTCGTATATGTTGTCGGAGGCTGAGACATCTGTGCTCTCGTTAGGCATGTCATTTGTCCCCACCTGTAAACACGATATATTTGATTGGACTTTGGACAATTACAAATTTTGCAGGAAATTACGGTTAAGGGAATGTTTTCCCACAGATAATACACCTGATATGTTGGCAGTGAACAAATGTGTGAAAATGAGTACATATGATCCCATTTCACGTAATGAGAGCATAAAAACGTTCTCTCGAATGCTCAACAACGATATGTATAAATCTACAACAGCCAAACCACAGTTTCATAACCTAACGTACCCACAAAGGGAAGCCTTGAACACACTGAAAAACAATCAACAGATTGTAATACGCCCCGCTGACAAAGGCGGGGCTGTAGTTATACAGGATTGGGATAGATACAATGCCGAGATTATCAGACAGCTCTCTGACACTAATACATATACCAAATTGACCTACAATCCAACTTACTCCATTAAAAAAACGGTTGATACCATGATACAAAATGCTTTGATAATGGGTATGATAGATGAGAAAACAGCCAGTTATCTGTCAGTTGAATATCCCATTACACCGATCATATACACATTGCCAAAGATACACCAGTGGTTGGAGAATCCCCCGGGCCGACCAATTATATCTGCTTGTGGGTCGGTTCTCCAACCACTTGCTGTGTATGTAGACCAATTTTTACAGCCCTTGGTATCCCGAGTCCCTAGTTACATTCAGGAAACTGGTCATTTTCTTTCCAAAATCTGTGATATACAGAATATCCATTCTGATGCCTGGCTGGCAACAATGGATGTACAATCCTTATACACGGTTATTCCCCATAATGCCGGTATGGACAAGATCCGTAATGGCCTACAGTCAGCTGCCCACACCAAACCACCGATTGATTTCTTGCTATCTCTAGTAGAAATCATTTTGACAAAAAATTACTTCATATATGGCAATCACTGCTATGGTCAGTGCAATGGGACCGCAATGGGAAGTTACATTGGTCCGGCGTATGCCAATCTTTATATGGCTGCGTTGGAAAAAAAATTCATATATGGTACATATGGTGACAAATTACAACAATTCTTTAGATACATAGATGATATTTTCATCATATGGTCAGGCACGAGGGAGGAGTTTGTGTGTATGTTGGAATCCCTGAATGCTCTTAATGAGCCAATTAAGTTTACTTTTGATATTGATAAGTTGAAAATGAATTTCCTGGATGTCACCCTCTTTCGTGATGGTGATAAACTAGGATCCACCCTATATAAAAAAGACACTGACCGCAATACCCTCCTTAGAGCTAACAGCCAACATCCTACAACTCTCAAGTAGAGCCTCCCTGTGTCACAATTCCTGAGGGTTTTGAGGATATACTCATCAAATGAACTTGCCATAAAACAAATGGATGAGATGCGGGACCGTTTTCTCCAGAGAGGGTACACTGCCACCACAATTGATAGATGCAATGAGAAAGCCCGGATAAAATATAGTAATGCTGGGACCCAAAAACAGAGAGATGAAAAACCACGGATGACATATGTGAGTACATATGACCACACTTCTTCGACATCTAAAAAAATACTGGCCATTGGTAACCACCGACCCGGCACTCAAACTCAACCACACACCACTACCACCACCGATGTGTGCCTATAAGAGGGGGCCTAATCTACGCCAGCTACTTATGCGCCCGCTAGTCCAACCATCACCAACGACAGACTCTTGGTTTAGAAGTTCGAAGACTGGTTGTTTCAAGTGCACTTCATGCAGAACTTGTAGAGCCATGTTGACGGGAGCATCTTTCCCTCATCCCCATTCTGGTAAAAAGATAAAGATCCTACACAAGTTGACCTGCACTATGGATGTCCTTGTGGACTTTACTATATTGGGCTGACAACCTGGAATTTTCGTGACCGCATGGCCAATCACAGACTCTCTATAAGGTCTGCGTTTGAAACTGGCAACTCTGACAAACCAGTTGCTAGACATTTTCTAAAACATAAACATCAAATCTCAACACTTCGATGCATGCTTATTGACCATGTACCCAAATTGCCCCAAGGAGGCAACCGCGAGTTAATATTAAAGAAAAAAGAAGCACGTTGGATATTTGATCTAAATACATTGGACCCAAATGGGTTAAACGAAAACAACTCTTTCAATATTTTCCTACAATAAGGTTTATTTAATTAGACGATTGAGGTATACACAATTCTGGAGACACAACCCCCCTTTTCTGTCCACCAGTATTAGTAGCAATTTCTTCTGAAGCTACAATGGGGTGGACAACTAGGGATGTTTTTAATACTTTTTTGTTTGTTTTGTCTTATATGCATATTTATGCTAGTTGTCTATTTCATATATGGTCTAAAAGTATGTGGACTGGACCCAATATCTGTATACCGTCAGTGGTGTGCCATATATGCCATACATATTTCTCTATTGGGCTTATGACTATTATTTAATGCAATATAAATATAACTATCTGTTACCATTGTCGAGTACAAGAAGAGGTCTCGCTGAATACTCTATATAGCCACCCTTGTGCCATTTGGGTTCTAGTGATTGTCAGGATGTCTCACATATGTTAGTTGTGACGGCAGGACACTACCATCTAAGGGTTGGAATGCCGGTCATACAAACTGTATGTATGCACAGCACATGGACAAATCTGGGTGAAACAAGGAGTTAATAATATCCCTCTAATACTGCATGTTATATGGTGTTCGTTTTTCATTTCCAAGTTTGTCCCCATTGTATATGTTATATGGTGTTCATTTTTCTTTTATAAGTTTGTTGTTCTAGCCAGCGGTTATGCTGGTGACACGCACTGACCCGCACACTTCCGGGTTTTGGTCAAGAACGATCCGGGTCAGCTGCCCTTAATTACCTTATGTACTGCTTCAGAACATTGGCACGCAGGTGACATGCAGAGCTCCAAAAACAGAGAGATGAAAAACCACGGATGACATATGTGAGTACATATGACCACACTTCTTCGACATCTAAAAAAATCATAAAAAAATACTGGCCATTGGTAACCACCGACCCGGCACTCAAACTCAACCACACACCACCACCACCACCACCGATGTGTGCCTATAAGAGGGGGCCTAATCTACGCCAGCTACTTATGCGCCCGCTAGTCCAACCATCACCAACGACAGACTATTGGTTAAGAAGTTCGAAGACTGGTTGTTTCAAGTGCACTTCATGCACAACTTGTAGAGCCATGTTGACGGGAGCATCTTTCCCTCATCCCCATTCTGGTAAAAAGATAAAGATCCTACACAAGTTGACCTGCACTATGGATCACGTGATTTATTTACTCACATGTCCTTGTGGACTTTACTATATTGGGCTGACAACCTGGAATTTTCGTGAACGCATGGCCAATCACAGACTCTCTATAAGGTCTGCGTTTGAAACTGGCAACTCTGACAAACCAGTTGCTAGACATTTTCTAAAACAT
Source organism: Crinia signifera (assembly GCF_055691185.1). Classification (NCBI taxonomy): domain Eukaryota; kingdom Metazoa; phylum Chordata; class Amphibia; order Anura; family Myobatrachidae; genus Crinia; species Crinia signifera. The sequence continues at coordinate 177,862,589 of NC_139219.1, forward strand.
AAACATCAAATCTCAACACTTCGATGCTTGCTTATTGACCATGTACCCAAATTGCCCCGAGGAGGCAACCGCGAGTTAATATTAAAGAAAAAAGAAGCACGTTGGATATTTGATCTAAATACATTGGCCCCAAATGGGTTAAACGAAAACAACTCTTTCAATATTTTCCTACAATAAGGTTTATTTATTTAGACGATTGAGGTATACACAATTCTGGAGACACAACCCCCCCCCCCCCCCCCCCCCCCCTCTTTTCTGTCCACCAGTATTAGTAGCAATTTCTTCTGAAGCTAAAATGGGGTGGACAACTAGGGATGTTTTTAATACTTTTTTGTTTGTTTTGTCTTATATGCATATTTATGCTAGTTGTCTATTTCATATATGGTCTAAAAGTATGTGGACTGGACCCAATATCTGTATACCGTCAGTGGTGTGCCATATATGCCATACATATTTCTCTATTGGGCTTATGACTATTATTTAATGCAATATAAATATAACTATCTGTTACCATTGTCGAGTACAAGAAGAGGTCTTGCTGAATACTCTATATAGCCACCCTTGTGCCATTTGGGTTCTAGTGATTGTCAGGATGTCTCACATATGTTAGTTGTGACGGCAGGACACTCCCATCTAAGGGTTGGAATGCCGGTCATACAAACTGTATGTATGCACAGCACATGGACAAATCTGTGTGAAACAAGGAGTTAATAATATCCCTCTAATACTGCATGTTATATGGTGTTCGTTTTTCATTTCCAAGTTTGACCCCATTGTATATGTTATATGGTGTTCGTTTTTCTTTTATAAGTTTGTTGTTCTAGCCAGCGGTTATGCTGGTGACACGCACTGACCCACACACTTCCAGGTTTTGGTCAAGAACGATCCGGGTCAGCTGACCGTAATTACCCTATGTACTGCTTCAGAACATTGGCACGCAGGTGACATGCAGAGCTCCACCTCTGGCACCTGTGTGGCCTGTCAGATGTACTGCTCTGACCAATCGGCTGGTACTGGTGACACGCAGTTGGAACACACACTTCTGGGTCCGGGTACGGCGATCAAGGTATTTTATACCCTTATACAAAACCTCAGATGTATGCATGGAGATATATGTGGTGTTTCTGTACTGCGTTGTGTGTATATCACTAACATGCTGGATAGGGTTGAGCTGGGAGGTTCCAAGGACTCTTTGCTGTACTGACATGGTAAACAGGTGGGTTGCACCCACACCTGAGAATCATTTAACGTGTGAAATTGGTAATTGGTGATTATTTGTGATTGGCTATGGTATATATGGACACCCTGATGGTCTCAGTATGTGCCTGGCTGGCGGTGGTGACACATTGGAAAGCTCTGCACTTGTCTTGACAAAGGCCCTCCGTGGTTGAAACGTCGACTATGTGATGTGATCGTCTGTGAATAAATAGTATTTTTACCTGCTGTGGTGGTGAGTGCCCTCTCTGGCTTAAAAACCCGGACCCTGTTGATAGATAGATAGATAGATAGATAGATAGATAGATAGATAGATAGATAGATAGATAGAAATAAAAGAGCACGCTGAACCAGTAGCACTACCTTTCAAATTAACACCTCGTGATGTAGAGGGAGAGAAAGGCTTCAATAATAGAAATATTTTTTCCATATAGTAAGAAAATTTGGTACTTGACGAGTCTCAAAACGCGTTTGTAAGTGACTTCATCAGGGGTACATTCAAAGCAAATCAATTATTGGAATTAATGATTTCCTTTAAACGAGTTCCTCAATAAGGTAAAAATCCAGAATAAAATCCTGGAAACTGGGGAAACACTTCAGACAACTCTTCTGCCTTAAAGGGATAATAAACTTAGACACGGTAATACCAGAACTATGTTCCCAACTGTGTGTCTACTCCAAAGCATATTTATTTATGTGTAAGTGATATACTGACATTTTGAAGTGGAGAAACAGAGAAATTGAGAAGTGCAGCATTGTACCTGTCACCACGAGGAAACCAGGAAATCAGTCTCTAGGTGTGTGGGCTACTGAGTACACACCTAAATTCTTCCTGCTTTATAAATCAGAATGCTAAAGTAGCTATCACAGAAAAAGTGATTTGCTAATGGAGTTATTTCCTTGCTCCAGGTTACCAGTAATTAAAGATGATAAATGAAGCTTAGCTGTAATTAATTTGTGACTTTAATGATTATATAAAGCAGAACAAGATGGATAGCAAGCAGCTTTTAGCACAAGAAGTGTTGGAGTGCTATTGTCTTGTAAATAGGTGATGAAACAAGAAGTGTTTGCTTCTGCCCAGGACAGCTTATTTCCTACACATGTGCTTACAAGGCTGTATATATCTGTAAATACAGGACTAGATATACATGCAGGCCTAGATAGTTTAACAATACATTTTCCTTACTTAGGGTATAATTCAAACCCACTTCTCGTGCAGGCTGAAATCGCTACCCCGTCAAATGTTTCAGGTTTGCACATGAGAGGAGCGAACACGTTAGGCGGGATTCACACTCGCCAGGGTTTTCGCTCCAGGATGGGTGGGCAGGGGGCGGATGGAGGGAACCACCCAGCGTTTCATGGGTGTGCCCACAAAAACGGTGGGTGCGCCCATAGAAACGCTGGACCGCATGTGAGTGGATGCATCTGCTCGTATGCTAGTGATAGGATTCAGGAGGCTGCGTTTACCTGATCTCTAGCCTTGCAAATGTACACAGGCTAGCAAACAGGTCCGAATCAGGCCCTTACACATGTGTGTGTGTGGGGGGGGGGGTGTTTGTATTGTAATAGATTTTTTATCCTTTGTAAGGTGTACTTCAAATCTATCTTCAATCAGATCTACAAAAATAATATCTAAACACAATCATAAATGCAAAATAAATCATATATCATGCTACAACACAAGCATCCACTTTACTATTTATGAATTGGGTCCTTGTATGGCTCAACTCCCAGTGAAACCTTCATAGTGCACTTGTGAAAAATTAATTGACTTGAGTGTCTTATTGGGTCGTTACTCTACACTGCAATCACCCCATTTTGTTTCTTTTCTTCTAGGGCAGGCATGGCCAAACTGTGGCCCTCCAGATGTTGTGAAACTACAAATCCCAGAATGCCTTGCCATAGTTTTAGCATTCCCGAATAGCAAAACTGTGGCAAGGCATGATGGGGCTTGTAGTTTACCAACAGCTGGAGGGCAATAGTTTGTCCATGCCTGTTCTAGGGGTAACCTTTTCCACCCAAGGTAATCCTATGCAGTGGCTGCCTCACCTGGTATCTTGTTATGGTGGAATACACAACTCGTGGAAGTTATTATCCAAAATGCCTTCATCACCACTACATTGTGCCTACTGTGCTCCCAAGGCTTTATTTTATGTCTGTGTGACTTATCTATGTCTGTACCACCTAAATCCTATGTAATATGTTCATTGTTTTGTTGTATGTAAAGCGCCTTCAGTCCTTTTGGTGAAAGTGTGCTAAATAGATAAAACTTACTTAATTACACACTGTGCGATAAGTTACCAATTTTGATTATATATTTGACTGTGTGTGTGTGTGTGTATATATTAATATGTTTATTGTGTGTATTAATGTTAATACAAATTAATTTTTCTGCTCAATTTTTACTCAATTTACCAGCCACCTGATCAGAGTGTCAACATCGATGTTACCACCATCAGTGCATAAACATCGTTTACAGTTATCATCGGTGTACCTCTTAGTGACTGTGTTGTTGGTATCTACTTGAACCATATACTATTTATTTTATTTATTTACAGTTTCTTATATAGCGCAGCAGATTCTGTTGTGCTTTACAATAATAGACAGTGATAAAACAAACTGGGTAACGACAGACAGACTTGTAGGTAGGAGGGCCCTGCTGCAAGCTTACAATCTATAGGGATATAGGAGCGAAACACAAGGACAGGCACCAGTAATAGCATAGCAGTCCCACCAAGTTACAAGTCCAGAAGGGAAGCTATATAATACATAAGTGCCTAATAGGGTTATGCGTGTAGAATTTACATATGATGGGCTTGCCTGAAGAGGTGAGTTTTCAGGGAACACTTAAAAGTTTGGAGACTAGTGGAGAGTCTTATTGTGTGTGGAAGGGCATTCCATAGGATGGGAGCAGCCCGATGAATGTCCTGTAACAGTGAGTGGGAGCTAGTGATCAGTGCAGGAGAGAGACGCAGATCATGTGCAGAGCGGAGTGGTCGAGATGGGAGATATTTGTGATAAGTAAAGAGATATAAGCTGGTGCAGTATGGTTAATAGCTTTATATGCGAGTAGAAGTGTTTTACTTATCTGCAGTGTCTCTCCAGTGTATCCTCCACCATCGAAATTCAACATCGGTCAGGAACAATTCATATCTCCAGCATTGTATTGTGTAGTTAAAGTCCTCCATTGACTTTAACTACCGCGCCTTCAGGTCTTCTACATTGCTTTAAGTGGTTAGCACTGTATATGCAGTCCAAACTAATTAAAGAACCTAGCTTCCGTTTCAATCTAGGCAAAAGAGGGTGAGAGAGGGCGCTTCATGGTGCATTAAAAAAGACTTTATTGGATCAGACAATGATAAAATGATTCACGATACAGGAAAATAGTTGTTCATACCGAATAATAAAACTCTGTGTGCTGGCTACCACAAGACATAAACTCATATGTACCAGGCAATCAGCTCCTGTGTCCAGAGTGGCAGTTCCAGGATATCCGGAGCTGATTGTCCTCTTGTGCCTATATATATATATATATATATATATATATATATATATATATATATATATATATATATTTGTGATTTGCCACATTGTTAACTAAAAATCGTTTTTGAAATATTTGGCTGGAGTGCTGCTTTCCCGGTATATATATATATATATATATATATATATATATATATATATATACACACACACACACATCTGCTCATGTTACATCAGCCCCACCTGCAGTGTACCTGGTTTTGTCCATTAAAGAGGGAGTTTGACAAAAACAGAATCTCACCCCCTTATATTCTGCTCCTGATTTTATATTATGACATATTTTTGCATTAACTTCAGTTGTTGTTGTTGTTGTGCCCTTCCCCCCTGGACATCTATTGGATTCGGAGCTATTGAATTGTTGCCCATTAGCAGTTAGCATGCCCCACAGCTCCAGTATTAGCCACGCAAAGCAGCTAAATGCATCTAAAGAGCTTGATTTGGTGTCCAAACTACATAACATCTTTTTTCTGGCACCTGCAGGGACAGTAAGAAAAAATGTAAATACCACATCTAATGGAAGCCTGATTGGAGAAGCAATTCAATAATCCTATAGCACCAGTTTTTATAGAGGCCCAGCCCAGGGGCAGACAGAATAATTCAATTGTTTAAAATTAGTTTTAAAAATCTTAATACTTAACTTGCATGATCCAGCTTTATGCTGAATCACTGAGGGTATCTCTGAAAAAGATGCAGTTTTAACATATATGATAATTTCCATCATTCAATCATTTGTGCTATTTATATTTCAGAGATGCAATCATGCAGATAGAGGAAGGAGATAAGCTTCTGCTTACATGTTCAGATTCATCACTTCTTAGTAAGTGGCCATTGAGAGAAGTGTGGCTGGGAAATGTAGTTAGGTAAGGCTGCTGGAAGTCAAGCATGAAGTCTGGATCATAATGACCCTTCTGTGACCCACTCTGCCCCTTCCCTATGTCAGCAGTAACATTTCTGTAGAAGTCAAGTTCTCCTATGAAGTAGACTCTGATTTAATGTTTAAATACAGCCCTATAAAGCAATATCCAAATTGTTCTTGTATTGCTCATCGCCTGTTTCACCATTTGCATTTAAGAATTAAAAAAATACATCTTCATTAACTCTGTCTGGGTTTTTTCCTATGGAAAAATAGACAAATCCTGTAAAGAAATAATTCAAAATATTGACAAACTTAGTTTAGAGGATATTAAATGCTGGATATTGTTCAATACTGTCCTTGTTCCGAAGAATATGTTGGAGGCTTCTCTGAGGAAACGTTTTTCGTGATGAGTGTTTCCAGTGGATAGCTCATGTATGATCTCCCAAAAAGTATTCACCTAATAGAAAGATCACAATACTGCATAATATACAGTATAAATGTGCAAATACATAAGTACACTGAGTTTACGGAAATGTTTTTATTACAATTCTCATTTTTATTATTTGAATATTTACAGTATGCATTTTATTAGCTAGAAAAGCTATTTATTTATTTATTTATTTATTTATTTAATTAAAATGATTTCTAAATTTCAGCAGAGCAAATGGAACACAACCTTATGCGATTTGATCTGTATTCTTTTTACCTGGGACTTGCATGCACCAAGCACTTTATGGTCAGATGCACCAAGCTTTAAAAAAATAATATAAAGTGGAGACTGAAAAACAACCTGCTGGCCAGCTCCTAACTGCCATTTTTCTAACCCAGTCTGTAACATAACAGTTCAGAGCATATTGGCTATTAGTAGTTATCACTCTCCACTTTATCACTTTTTTTGAAGCTTGCTTCATCTGGCCCCATACAGTATGTGGCGGCCTGTAGATTCCAAGCAATTAAAGGTATGAACACACTGGGGACTCTTCCTGGCTTTTAATAGGAATGATGAACTTGGGGATACCCAATGGATCCACCACACATCAGGGACCCCACACTCCAGTCTGCGGTGGGTGGGTGGCAGGCAGCGGGGTCCAGGCAGTGCGTCCCAGGGGTCTGGGCCGTGCGGGGGGGGGGGGGCAGGGGGTCCCTGCGGCGGCTGGACAGTCAGTGGCGGGGTCCCTGTGGTGGATGGGACCCCGCTACTGCCCATCCACCTCAGGGACCCCCTGACCACCCAGCGCTGCCCCTGTAGCCCAGTGGATCCACCATTGACCCCAAATATCTCCTTCCCCCATCTTCCACTATGTACCTCTATACAGTATCCCAACCTTTATTTCCTGGGCTGCCTCCTATTGTCCCCTGCAGAGAGGAGCCTCCTCCTCCCCCAGTCTGTCAGTGCCTCCTCCTCCCCACTGCCAGGAGCAGCACAGCCGGGATCAGAGCCCAGACACCCGGGACAAGCCCTTACCTGTGCATGCCCAAACTGGGCAGCCAAAGTCAGGGTACACAGGAACCCTCTTCCTCTATTACAGGCAATCAACCCCGACCTCATCCGACCAGCAACTGACCGACCAACTCCCAGTCTCTTTGTACATCCCAGTTACATTGTGTTGTGATTCAAAAATGCAAAAAAGATACCCAATGCTAGAAGATTCTTGTGACAAGAGTGGCTGTTCAGCATAAAGTATATTGGTCTATTCCAGCTAATAAACAAGTGAATCCAGTTGCCTTCCATTTGATATTTCTCAGGTCCTTAAGGATTCCCAATACTTTTCATTGTTCTCTATTCAAACCAGTTGTCATTTCCAGAAAATTCAGATTCTTGATTTCCATATAGTGTCCTCGAGTTCTGATCCATAGAAATGAACAATATATTGTGGAAAAGATTCTGGATTCTGGAAATTACAAGGGCATGTTAATTTCCTCGTCCATTGGAAAGGTTATGGATCTGAAGAGAGGTGGGTACATAGAAAACACCCAAATACAGAAAAAATAAACAAGGACTTTGTCAAGTCATTTCCATATCATCTTGGTTTAGTGGTTTCTTAACACCTCCTCAAGTGAGGGGGACCTGTAATAGCCACTGCATCAGGTCTCAGGTACAGCAGGTCCTTACTAGGCATCATGCATTGTCCCTGATGACTGCTGTAGGCAAACAGGACTCTCTGCATATGCTTTCTTTCTTTCTTTGTGCAGCTACTCGGCTATAGTGTAAAAAGGTCCATACACACTGGGCGTTTATGCCCAGCGTGTGTGGACAGCGATGATCGCCATCCACAAAGCTGCTCATTAGCTGGTAATACAAACAGATGAATGGCTTTCCTGGCGATGATGCTGGAGCGAGCATCACCGCTCATCGCCGGGTCACACACACTGGGCGGCTTTCAGCTGAAAGCCGCTAAAACACCAAGTTTGAACGTTTCAGCTCAAAATCACCCAGTGTGTATGGGCCTTTAGTGATTGCAAGAGGCCTGTTTTTGTACATGCAGCTACTCAGCTGCAATGTAATTTATTACAAGGGGTCTTTTTCTGTTCTGGGGTTATCTCCCTAAACAGTTAAAGCAGAGTAAAGTCTTTAGGGCCAAAATCTTCCTCAAATGGGAAAAACCATGGCCCTTTTTCTGATCGGTGCGGCCGGATCCGAATATGCGGCCAGCACCGTGCGTCCTAAACCCCGCCTTCCATACGGATCGCCAACTCCGTCCGTACGCGGTAAGAAGCTGTCCGAACGGACCGCACGTGTATTTCTCATGAATACGCCTCCTCCATCTCAGGGAACCTCCCCCATCATTCGTTGGTCGCAAACCATCGAATGCAGGACCGAGTGGCCAGGCAGCTCCCGCAACCTCAGACCACACGGGCATTTCTCCGTGCAAAAGCAGGGATCTGGGCGGGCCCATATGTCCGCCCCCTACACGTGCGTCACGGCCGCATTACCATACGTACGCCCAGCGTTTTCATGGGAACGCCCATGAAACGCAGGGTGTAAACATATGGTAATGAGCCCAAACAGCCCTTCACACCCCTCTCCACCCCCTGTTCGTAGTGTACACATTTCATGCGGAATGTGGCCGTGCGTCCCGCTCGCACATGCGCAGAGACGCCTCTGCACATGCGCAGACACAAAACATCGGCGGCACGAACGCACGCGGATATTATCGCAACAACCAGAATAAGGGCCCATGTTACACTGCAGGTGAGGCAAATGTAATATGTGCAGAGAGAGTTAAGTGGCATATACATATTGAGGTGTGTGCTTAGCGATTTAGGCCAGGAGATTTCCCTTTCCCGGTGTCTAGATCGCACATACACACAGAGCGATGTGTGCTAAACTGTTAGCTAGACTCTGCGTGCACTAAAGATCTGAGCCGGCGATGGCAACGCGTGGGACCTCACATCGCCATCACTATGGAGTGTTCACACTGAGCGATTTGTGCATCATTTCTAGACAGATATATAAGGAATGTGTGTATGTCCCAATAGATTTTGTTGGGATGTGTTTAAACTCAAATCTAATTTGCTGTGTAAAAATAAAGCAGCCAGTATTTACCCTGCACAGAAACAAAATAACTCATCCAAATCGAACTCTCTCTGCACATCTTACATCTGCCCCACCTGTAGTGCACATGGTTTTGCCCATTAGAGAAAGACTTTGCATTTGCAATCAACTCTGAATCAGGCCCTTAGTGCATTGCCAGTGATAGCTTCTGTACTGCTAGAAGTCCCCCGCCCTGCTGTAGCTTTCTATCAATTTTTCAACTACTTTCTGTCTGCAATTCTTGTCTTGCAACTTGTTCCTGTGTTTTAGGCTCCCTGCCTGCACCCTGCATTTGCCAGTCCTGTGTGTCTCTATCTTTTTATTCCAGACCTAGATCTTCAGCCTGCCTTTCTTCATCTCTCATTCATTACATTGCTCATTTCTTTCTGTGTGTTTGCCTACAACTACTGAACTATTATTTCTATTCCCACCCAACAGCATAAACCTTGTGAACAGATGGGAAACGGTCACTAGCCCACAAGCATTAGGTCATACTTGCCTACTTTTGAAACTAAAACACATAAAATGGACAGTAACCAAGCGCTGATCTAAATGGTAGAATGTGATTTGTGGATGGACGTGACTGACCTGGGAACTGGTCCCTATCTTCACATAAAGGTTTCTTTGGGGTGTGAATATAGGGACCAGATCCCAGGTCAGTCACGCTACTGATTGCCCTGCATGCAGACCATAATTATTGAAGTGAGAGTTACGGGATAAAAGAAAACGCTATGTGTACATAGGGACCAACACTCAGGTCAGTGTGGTCCAGTAGGAATCCAAAGAGAACACAAATCACATTCTACCATTTAGATCAGTGCTTAGTTACTGTCCGTTTTATGTGTTTTCAGTGTCTATAGAGTGTCTATAGAGGAGTGGTGCTCCTTGGATAGAAACCGGGCAGCAGATCTGAGAGCACAGTGAAACTGGAAAACCCTTTATTGCATTCTAATACTTTTAAAACTAGTTTCAGGGAGATTATAGTTGGTAGTAGAATTTTGCACAGCGTCCCATTGAGGGGGCGTGTCATGCTTCGCCCAAAGGCCGTGTCTAGTTCCATATATGGAGAGGTTGTGAAAAGAGATTGTGAATGTGGCACCTAGAAGCGTGGGTGTGTACTGCTACATCTGAGAAGAATCTTTTAAAATGACTTATATCCAAATGTAGATGAGCCCCAAAGCAGTTAGTAAGAGCTACTATACTTGGTAAAGTGCTGGGAAATGGTGCTGATGATGATTCAATGTATCAATGTATAAATAAATAAATGTAACAGTGTAATGTGGACTAGATGAAATGAGGGAGATTGCTAGACTAATGAGGGAGAGAGGGAGATTGCTGCTATGTCAGGGAGTCTCCTGCAAAATGCAGGAGGGTTGACCACTGAAGGCCGACTTGCATGAAGGTCGACATGACTGAAGGTCGAACTGCATTAAGGTCAAAATGGGTTAGGTTGACAGGGACATTTGGTTGATACAATCATTAGGTCGACATAGGGAAGGTCAACAGTCAAGAGGTCGACATGGGCTTTTCACTTTTTTTTTAGCCGACATGTGCCGACAGGTGGTATTTCTTGCCCTACCATCCATTAGGGCATTGTGGGAGAATAAAACAGTGTGGCAAGCATAGCGAGGCACCGTGCCTGAAGCATGGTGAGCGCAGCGAGCCATGCGAGGGGACGCGGTGCACTTTTTTAGTGTCACTGTCGACTGTGTCAACATTGGTGCCAAAAAATTGAAAACCCCATGACGACCTTCCTCATGTCGACCTAATACTTGTGTTGACCTAATGTCCTTGTCAACCTAATGCATGTGGACCATCAGTCATGTCTACCTTCAGTGGTTGACCTAATGCTTGCAGCCCTAAGGTCTGTCTATAAAATGATCCATAACATTGTGGGTGAGTCGGGTTGACTTGGTGAGCTCGCTGCTTACCGAGTCCTGGTAACACCACCCCAGCAAATCCCCACGTATGTCCCCAGAGCCGGAAAAATCATTCCATGGTCATTGACCATGGAATGATTTCTCCAGGGCTTGCAAATATGGGGGAAATTTACTAAAGGAAATTTGTACAAAAAATAGGTGTTTTATATATATATATATATATATATATATATATATATATATATATATATATATATATATATATATATATCTGCTGTATCTTAATATCGGGTTCCCCAGTAGTAAACAACCCTTCTAAAGTAACAAGTCCTCTACTTTTCTCATGCTGTAAATAGTCCTTCACATGTACCACATGAGGGAAGAATTGCTAAAAATGGAATTATCATTAAGTTGTTTTCATGAACAAGCAGTGGTTTTATAAATAACTTAATTGTAGGAGTTTTGAAGAAGCTACTTGAAGTACATATGGTAATGCAGCAATTTTCTCCATGATTTTAATAGTCTAATCTCAGCTTTTTCTAAGCTGAATAAAATTGTGTGAATTAAACTAAAGTTGCCTTAATAATGATAGTAAAGGTCACTGTAAGAGATGACTTTATGTGCAGCAACAAAGACTTTATGAGAGAGTTAAGCATTGATGTTCCCAATCCTTGACAAGGATTGTATGCTGCCGAACGGAGGTTCCCCTGGATCGTCCTTTGTCCATTTGTGGCATACAGTTCCTCTTACAGGTACTAAGTGTACCAAATTATACACTTGTAACAAGCACAAACTCATTAGCTTATCTCTTGCAGAATGATGCTATTAGTATACAGACTATAATATTCAAACTTGATCTAGAGAAAACTGTTCAAAACCAATAAATATACTACTGTGATGAATTAAATTGGAAATAACAAAGATTAGTCTAGAAAACAGATCACTGGAAGTAAATGATTGTGAGGGGGAAAGACCATAAAGATCCATCTGTCTGTATGTCTGTCTGTCTGTCTGTCTGTCTGTCTGTCTGTCTATCATCTATTTCTGTCTTCTATACATATATCTATTTTTGCTGTCTTTAGAGATCTATCTGGGGATCTTTTTATATGTCTAGTGATCTAACTATCATCATCTAACTATATATATAAATCTATTTATGTACACTATCTACAGTATCTATATATCTATCCTTTTTTAATCTAGCTGTCTCTGGGCGGGATGCGGTGACGGAGGCCCCCTGTGATACCTGTGATGTGGTGTGCAGGGGGTCTCCATCACATCCCTGGCTGAGCAGCTGTCCCCGGTGCCTTCTCCGTCCCCCAGCAGCCGGAAGGACCTCCGGATGTGGCATGCTGTTAGGGGGGGAGTGTGATGGAGAATGGGATGGGACTAGTGCGGCGGGCGGCAATAGAAGCCCATAGGTTGCGACCCATTTTTCCCTTAGCACATCCCACCCCCTGTCACCTATTTATCTCTCAGTCTGGTGGGAGCTCTCTCTACAAATTGACTGGGAGACCACAGGACTGGAATGCCAGCAAAGGCTGCACTACAACCTTGACTCTAGAAGGGGCCCCAAACAGAGTCTCAGGGAACTGCCATCTCAGCCTAAAACTTACATACTCCACGAATGAGGTCCCAGCAATTTGTTCTTTTAGACTTCATTTTGTTTAAATAAAGGATATCTGTTTTTAGTAAGTGCAGTATCCGTCTGTCTTTTTGCTCATCCATATCCATGAGCGTTTGGAACCTGGTGCAAGACGGGAAGACAAAGACTTACCTGACATGCTATTGACCGTATAGCTCCACGTGAGTAATTGGTTTAGGGGTGGTCCACCCCATCACATCTTTTTTATCCAAGGATTTCGCACTACCCCAGAGAGGGGTGATATGCCTGTTTGATTGATTACTATTGTGAGTGTATGGAAATGGGGGCCATACCCCGATACATGTATAAAATATCACTCAGATAGTCCAAAGTTGTGTAAACAAAACAATTTACCTGAATATACACACTTACTATAACTGTATTACACGAGGAGACATGCTCTCTATCTCCCCTCTTGTCTTTTCATAAATTATCATCGAGAGAGAAGACGGAGGACATCAAGGGACAGTGACTTATACGGGGGAGTACTAATTTCCTTTTACTTAAAGCGCCCATATTCTTAGAATTGAGATATTTTTTCCTTGTCTATGTTCACAATATAGGGATACTAGGTGGTACCCCCATCTCAATTTGAATACAGGCTGCTCTAACTGCGCAGACAGTCAATACCCACATTTTTGTCTGATTATCTCTCAGTCTATCTATATATCTATTTCTGTTATCTATCTATGGGAATGATAACAAATCTTATCCTCTTACCTCTTTTATCTATGTTTGTCTTATCTATCTATCTATCTATCTATCTATCTATCTATGTCATATGCCTATTTATCTATTTCTGGTATCTAAATAGTTTATTTGATACATTATAACACTGTGCAACCTTATAAATAACTGAACAATATATTGCGCATTGTTTGGCAGTTTGGTCAGTTATCCGGTACGTTTTGTCAGTAACCAGTTACCTACCAGTATGAGTATTTTGGGCATTGATGGAAGTGCCTTACTATGAAACCTACAGAAACTTTAGTTTAAAAAAAAAAAGTGATTAAATAAAATGTGATACACTGTATTGGACAGTCACACCCACATATAGAATTGTAAAAAAAAAAAAAATTAAATCATAAATAAGTATAGCTTATATAAATAAGAACAGTAATAGGCATATATATTTTTTCCTAAAAAATATTCACGAACTATTGGACCATCATTTTGCAGATCTACAAAGGTCCCCAATGCCTGTAGGGTTCTCATACCACTGGAATACGAACAAATAAGAAAATAGAAATCAGTTTAACTAGGACGCACTCCTTATCCACATAGTCTCTTAGGACTTAAAAAACATACATACCTAGAACTAGGTGTATATTTTATTGGTATAGATTCTTAATAACTAGCAGCCCATCATTTAATGTTTACAATACTAAATTTTATTAATTATATGTGACCTTATGTAGTGTTTCCCTGTGACAGGGATTATAGTAGCGAAAATATTAAAACAAGATAATAGATATAGAGAAAAGGAAAATTGTAAAGATTAAAATGAATCTCTGTAATTAGTAGCTTGGTTATGTTGTATTTATAATGCTTTGTGATGCAGATACAGAAATATTAAAGCCAATGTTAACAGTCTTATAATAAATGGTTATTACATCAATCCATGTTGTGTGTATAATTCTGTTTCCAGGTCTTTTGATGACCTACGTGCTAAGTGTTTATACTTCAATTTCACAATTGCAACAGTTTATTGTCCCTGTATTAAATCCTAACAAGGATATATTGTAATCATAACCTAGGAGTGTCTATTTGTAATATAGATACATTCTGTGCTCATAGATGCTAGTATGATCGTCCTGCTTCTCATGTATAGATCAAGAATATAGACCATATGCAAATGTGCTCAGGTGCTTGGGTATATAAACAACAGTATGTGGTTTGGAGCTGTTACCCCAATAATACACTCATAGTATTTACACTATTATATAGTAGATGGTAATCTTATCTAGTAAAGTGTAATGGTAAACCACAGCGTTTGAATAGTAGGATATAGATGGATGGCGTGCCTGCCATGAGGCCTGGCAGCCTTTCCTCTAAAGCCTACCTAGGCTAATGCGCATTGTACTGCACACTGCATACACATTAGGCAATATTGATAACAGAGGAGCACACTGAACAGCGCTAACAGAACTCTGAAACACACTGTAAGTAATACTGTATGTGCCCTCGGAGGTGTCATATACACTGAGTGATCTAGTGGCGTGGTAATAGAGCAGACTTGTGCCGGGGCACTGAACCGTGCTCTCCGGACTGACAAACACGCTGTCAGGGATCTAGTCCCGTTTCAGGTGGCGTGTGCCAGCGCGTCTGTACGCGCTTAACTGAGGAGGCTCCGTTACCAGGCTCCGTTATCTAGGGTGATTACAACAACATAACACACAATTAGTTTAACATTGGCTAAATCTGCTACGGATTTACAGAGGGAGAATGCTGATGCGCATTTCGCTCTGTTAGCTTTTTCAAGGCTTTCAAGGCTTTCACCTAGGACCATTCTGCGCTTCTCCTGTTCGCTGGTGTCAGGATATCGTTTTGTTATTTTGCAAAGTACCGGAGGACTACTGCGTAGAGAAGAGGACAGATCTACGCCTGAGGAGACCCGTGAGTAGAATTTCCTTTCACGGGTCCCCTATGGATTTCGCCGGACCCCTGGACTATGGAGCCCCGGACCCAGGGACCTACCTAAGGGCTCAAGATAGGTAAGTATCAGTATATGTGGGCTTTGGATGTATTCAAGTTTTATTATTCATGTGTCTGTGTGTGTTTATTTTACTATTTTTCATACTGTGGAACTACAAGTGCCGGTGGGCACTTTATTGCCCTGCATGCTGGGACTTGTGGTTCTCCAAGTCCCAGCTTGTGGGGGAGGCTTGCTGGGACTCATAGTTCTAACAGTATTAAACAATAGTTTATTCTTTTTTTTACACTGAATCAGCCCGGTGACCACCGCTCCAGGGTCACCGCGGACAGCACCAGGCTTCAGCCTGGTCAGGTAAGTCCTGGAGGGGGGACCCCTTTATTGGGGGGTCCCCACGCCCCTAGGGCCCCTGGCCAGGCTGACTGGTCAGTAGGGTGATTTTCAATACGGCCGCTTAGTAAATCAGGAACCACCATTCTTTTGAATGTTGATTCCTGTCGTATTCTATCCTTGGTGTATTCATTCATATTTGTATATACAAATACGAATGTCCCATCAATATGAATATGAAAATTCGTATTTTTGGCATAGTAAATGCCAAAAATATGAATACTCCCAAAAAAATCGTATTTTCGTATGAAAATAATTTTTTTTTTACAAATTCATCTTAGTAAATTTCCCCCTAATTCTCTACCATCTCTATACAATCCTGCGGGTACGCTCATCCCTGGTAATCACACCTATGCAATTGTGCAACACTATCAAGGATTCATAGGTGAGATAGAAAAGGACAGAAGATACCTGTACCCTCTATGTTCATCCCAGTACACTCACTTCCCCACCAACACCCACCAAAGGGTCTAAACAACTCTGTGAAGGTGCTGGGGAAGCAGCAGCTGTCCCAATCCCTGGTGGGAATGATCTTTGTCACCTCCATCTATCTATCTCCATTCACACTCTTGTTAATAATACATATGTATATCATTATTTGTATCTCTGTTCCAAAGTGAATTCATCTGTATCATTAACATAATATGCAGTTGGGATTGTGTCACCTGTAATGTGTGCGCACCCATAGATGGCACACAATGATATAATGATATATAACACTGTTATGAAGTTAGGGGTTGGCTGCATCTGACTCTCTCGGGTATTGATGGATACATTTCCAGATTGTAGGATGATAAACTAAGGTATTGGCATATATCCATCCAATTTTCATCTGATGGACCATTTATCAAATTTCCATGTTTCACAGGTTTTCCTTATGTGGCAAATAGCCATTTACCTTTATTTATGTGTTTTTTCTGTATAGGTGGATAGTACTTACTTATTTTACAAATTTTCTGACAATCCACCAACTTATCTTGATATAGATATCATACTAATGCTGCTTTCACACTGCAAAACCTGCTTTGACCCGGTTTTTTTAATGTTTCTTTAAACCGGGTCAGAGCAGGTTTTACCCCTTTCATAATGCATGTTTTAAACGGTATATTACCGGTTAATTACCTGGTTAATTACCGTTTTAATTACCTTTCACATTGAACCCATTGTGAATGGAAATCCAGTAATATACCCCCCTCCCCTGGTACTTGGCAGCTTGCAGCAGTCCGGGCAGTGGGCAGTGTGCGGCAGCTAATATGCCTGCCCTTCATGATATTATAGGTGCATTTTTAACAGGCAAGCAATGTGGTCATTGTATATAATGTCACAAGCCACGCCCACTCACCTCCTGTCAGCGGCAGCAATGCTCATGTGGGCAGTGTGCGGCAGGGGGTCCGTTCGGCGAATGTGAAGTAATAGGCGGGGGTCCCTGCAGCGGATGGGAACTAGTAGCGTTACTAGTTAGGTAGGGGAGGGGTTGTAGGCCAGGTACCAGGGTGGGGGGGGGGGCAGGACAGGTACCAGGGGAGGGGGAGGACCAGTGAGGGACCTTAAATATCATTTAAGACCCTTTCTCACTGCCACAAAAACGGCTCTTAAATGGGTAGGACACTGCTTTTTACACGTTTAACAAATACCGGTATATAAATGCGTTTATTGAAAACACAGGAGTGTGACATATAGGTCCATGACATAACAACCGCCCCCCCAGCCAACAATCAAAGAACACAGGGACATATAGTGGTGTATGTAGCGGTATATGGTCCCATTGCAAGAATACATCACATGAGAACATCCCGGCCTGTTCTCATGTGATGCTTTGATGCAACAGGGCCATATCTGACACATACACCACTATATGTTCGCACACAGGAGTGTGACATATAGGTCAATGACATAACAACCGCCCCCCCAGCCAACAATCAAAGAACACAGGGACATATAGTGGTGTATGTAGCGGTATATGGTCCCATTGCAAGAATACATCACATGAGAACATCCCGGCCTGTTCTCATGTGATGCGTTGCTGCAACAGGGCCATATCTGACACATACACCACTATATGTTCGCACACAGGAGTGTCATATATAGGTCCATGACATAACCACAACCACCATCCCCCCCAGGAACACTGGAAAATAGTGGAACATAATATCCAAACCAAACAACAAGAGTCAAAACATACAAAACAAATACAATATTAAAATCACAGTTGTCTTTGCCATGGAACCTGTTATATATTTTTTCATATAAATAGTTGGCATGTGTATCCAAATTTTTTGGATTTGGAAATTATTTGGGCTGGGGCATGTACTTTTTCACCCAACTCTTTGAGGCAGTGATGGAGGTATGTCATGTTCTCCTGGACTGTACTTTCATCGCTTGAGGTATCAGGTGTTTGTGTATTCTATTCCCCCTCTGCACTTCCATCTGAAATTTCAATTATATCTATGTGTGAGAAATAAACAGATGTTTACCTAAACTAAAAATGCATTGACCCTTTAACTGACACCTGAATACCACTATATGCTCACCATCGACATTGCTGGTTATCGCTATCACTTGGTGGCCCTCAGAGGTATATTCTTTGAACTGCATTGGCTGGATATAATCTAAAGGTGGCAAGGTAAGTGATATATGAATACATATATTCTTTTACATTATAATAGTGGGTCTTCCACCTGTGGCACTCCAGATGTTGCCAAACTACTTGTCCCAGCATGCATGGTTACATGGTTGATCTTTACACAGGTCCTGTTGCTGCCTTCATCCAGGGCTGCCATCACAAATTGTGGGGCCCGGGACTGACAAAATGGACAGGGCCCTCATAGGGGAAAGGTATGGTGCATAGGTAGGTGTAGTTTTAGGTAATGTAGAAGGAGCTACAGATGGCGGCAAGGGCGAATCCAGAACAAAATGACAGGGGGGCACCTTGATAGGGGACGGCGGAGGGGGTGTAACTTATGAGTGTGACAAAGGTGCGCACTGATTTGGAAAACTGGGTGTGTCCTTGTAAGAAGGGACATGGCTTCACACAGAATGCCATACCAATGTCATATTTTTCACACACCCAGACATCTGATGTTTGACAGGGTGAGTCATTGGAGACAGGTCTGGGGGTGACAGGTTCAATGTGCGGGGACAAGCTTGGAGGGTGACAGGGTGTGTGTGGGGAAAGGTCAGCAAGTGACAGGGTGAGTACATGCGGGGACTGGACAGGCAGGGCACAGGGTGAGTGCGTGCGAGGACAGGTCAAGCAGGGAATAGGGTAAGTGGGTGTGGGGTGAGGTCCGGTAAGGGATAAGGTGCACGACTGTTTAGCATGTTGTAGGTGGCAGGTTCAGGGAGTCTGTGAAAGCTGGTCTGAGCACAACACCAGCCCCCCCCCCCCCCAATACACCTATCATTGCACCCCCTACAACATCCACCACCCCATTACAGAAATGGTTATATTACTATGCCCAAAGGCAGCTTACCTTTTATCTAATGCACCTGGATTAGCAGCCCCAGAAGTCTGCTTGTCCACTTGGCAGAGTAGCCTGGTATGGCGAGGAGCAAGGAACGGACTCCTCGCTACCTGCGTCCTGCTGCAGCTCGTCCAGCGAAGGTGGAGGCTGAGCATGGTATGGCAGGGAGAAGAGCAGTCTCCCTGCTGCAGCCTGACATGTGCAGTGTCCTTCCGCTGGCGGCTCAGGCTTCCGCCGCCAGCATATGATGTCACAGGCAGCTTGAACCAACTCCTCTGGCTGCTGGGCTGTGTTACTGGGGCGATGAGGCATCTAGTCATGGAAAGCATCTAGAGCTTTCCTCCTCATGCTCCGCTGCTGCTGGCACTAGGTAATAGTGCACCGGCAGTATAATTTGGGCAACAGACTGCTGATCCTCTCCCCCAATGAATGGCAGAAGACAGCCGGCGCCGGGTAGAGGGGAGCTCTGTGACCGCCCAGCTGAAGCGGAGGTCACTCAGCAGTAGCCGTCAGCTGTACCTAAATGCTGGGAAGTAAGAGGACAGTGCGGTACAGCAGCCAGTGGCGGGCAGTGGCCTTAGCAGAGAGGTCTACTGCTGAATTAATGAAGGGGGACCTCATACCTCCAGAGTTGTGGGATGCAGGGTGGGCTGAAAGGAGCCTCCAGGGACCTTGATATAGCGGCAATGCCACATATCGTGCACTAGGCAGCCTGGTACTAACCGCAAGCTGCCACCCGGGCCCCACGTACCCCTAGACCCCCCCTGTTGGCGGCCCTGCCTTCATCCACGTCTCTTCTACGGTTGATGTTTTGTGAGAAAAAAGAACATGTCATTAGAATAAAGCACACATACATTCAAAAATCAAAGAACAGACAGTGTATTACCAATAGCATATAAACAGTGTGTTGGACTCACTTTTTTTGATGATTCCACAAATTTTCTTTAACTTGGCCTGTTCTTTGTGTTTCAGGTCCGACCACCGTTAATGAAGCTGATATTTGCTCCTTCATTTTCAAAACTTCTCACGGATCTCTTTAAAAAGACTCTGCATTATTAGTTCTTTTCGATAATTCATTTTTGGGTACATTTTCTGTGAACATTCATAGTCCCTTTGATCCAGAACCCTAACCATGAGTTCTACCTTAGCAGATGAAATGGCTGTAGCTCTTTTGATTTCTCTTTCTTTTTCGGCTTCCCCCATCCTGCTATCTTTCTTCTCTAATAAAGTCTGAGGAGTGTCCTCCTCCTCTTGCATTGCTGCTGGGGCCTCACCCTCCAACATGGCTCCTCATCGTCACGTTGTTTGTACAACACCGGTCACATGCATGGGGCGGAGATTTGAGCGCTATAAACCAATCACACAGCAAACTCCTCATCAGCCACAAATACAAAGTTTAAACCATGCACATTCTGTGTCTGCTCTGGTAATTGAAGTCCATTGCTTTTTAGTTTGTCATATCAGATACACTGCCATTTTTGGCAATGTCCACAAAGATGAATTTATATTTTGCATTGGCAATAGCCTTTAAAACAATGCTAAAGAAGCCCTTATAATTATAGAAAAAATAGCCACTATTAGCAGGTGGCATGATGCTCATATGTTTTCCGTCAATGGCACCACCACAATTGGGGAAATTCCATAGATCCTTAAAATCTTGGACAATAGCTTGCCACTCCTCTGTAGTAGTAGGGAACTGAAATATAGAAGTAAACAGGTTTTAAAAAACAACTCACTGATTTTTTTTTGTTACATAATTTTTTACAGCCTTCTCTACTCATGGAAGAGGAGTGTTCACAAACACTGGATGTGGCGTCACAGATACCTTCACCTTTCCTCTGCTCTACACCAACACCACGCACTCAGCAAGCCTTGCAACAACAGCCTGAAGCTCCATCAAGGAGAGGGTGTAAAAGGCCACGTCAGACTGTGGATACATCTGAGGTCATGACTTGGCAGATTCTGGAGTCTGTCAATCGACTGATGGAGATGGACGAGGATAAGCAGGACCATGTGGGGAGCGTAATAGCCAAAAAACTGAGTAAACTTGATCCTGCAACAAGAGCAGAGGCTGAGCAGATCATTAGTGACACCCTTTACCGGTCCAGTGTTGGGACCCTTACCAGACAAACTCAGCTCACAGATTACCTCCCTATGTCACGGGTTGAATTTCAACCGATCAGCACTGCCCCAGTCCCACAACACCAAGTGTATCATCCAGGCCATTATCCCCACTATCCCCAGTATGATATCCGCACACATCCCAATTCTGCACAACCGTGGCAGCAACCAACTGGAGTACCATCACCGATAACAACAGCACCAGGATCAGCCAGTGGTCCCTTCCAGGGTTTGGGGGAAACACCATCTCCCTCCCAAACAGCGATGGATAAAGAGCGTTATCCTCTTGATACCATCCATTATCAAAACCTTTAAAAAGTGACTACCTTTTTTTTTCTAAATTTATTATAAAGTATTTATATTTATATTCTAAATGTTTACAAGATTGTTAAGTTAATAATAAAACACTTTACTTTTAAAATATTATTTGGCATATCTTTATTTACCTACATGTCATGCTCCTGTAGAACTTGGATGATGGCATTACAGGTCTCAGGTATTATGAGTCCCAGAGCTTGAGAGGATATAGCGGTGCTGTACCTCAGATCCGCAAGGGTCCTCCCAGTAGCCAGGAAACATAGCATTGCCACCAGTCTCTGCTCAGCATAAATAGGCCCCCCAAAATAGGTGTCCTCTTTTGGATTAAATGGGTAACTAGTCGCAGATGCTCCATGGAGGTATTTGAAGATAATTCCTGAAGTCATCAGGGTTGTTCTCCCGTTTCTCCTGTACCAATGGCATAAGGGAGAAGGTGTCGCGCCTCAGAAGCCAGTCTCTGGTCCAGCAGCTGCGATTCTTGCTCCTCTTTTTTTTTTATAGACTGCAATGTTGTGGCCATAGCAGCAACAATGCAAGCACAAACCTTTCCTTTCCTCAAGCTCATGATGGTAGTGATAGAAAACAAATGGAATGAATGAATGAACAAACATGTTCTCTGCCCAGCACTGATGTAAAAGAAATCGCTTTTGTTTAGGTTCTGTAATCATGCCTCTTTGTTTTGGTATACCCTAAACCCAGACCATTGTGATAATTTTGTATATATATATGACACGTCAATAGCCCAAATCGAGAGAGTGTGTATGGTGGTACAATCTTTTTCTTGCGATTGTTTGGACGGGAGTAGAACGAACATTGCAAGTATAATTGTAAAGGTGTATACAGTGTATCGGCTGGTGTTGGTGGACGGTCAATTGCTTGTATGGTCGATCGAACGCTCAAAAGATAAAAGAGATTGTATAGATGTGTACCCAGATTTCGTTTCTGCAACTGGTCTGACAGACCATCCACACACCATACAGGCCGTACAATTTATTGAAATACTGTGTCTGTACACATTTACTGTGCATCTTTGAATTCTCAAATCCTGCACACACTTATAAACGACCAACCTATTAAGGAATAAATACTGTACCAATCTACTCATTCACTGCATAATATTGAATAGAAGAGGTGGATTGCATAAAATTAGTTTCTGTAATTGGTCTGACAGACCATCTATCTACCAGACAGACTGTACAATTTATTGATTTAGGTAGAGGTACTGTACCATCCATTCACTCACTGTATACTATTGAACAAAATATGTGGATTGTGTCGAATTAGAATTAGTCTCTGCAACTGGTCTGACAGACCATCCACACACCATACAGACAGAACAATTTATTGAAATACTGTGTCTGTACACATTTACTGTACATCTTTGAATTCTCAAATCCTGCACACACTTATAAACCACCCACCTATGAAGGAATAGATACTGTACCAATCCTGTATTTACATTTTAAACAAATCAATTAAAAGTTTAATTTTAAATAAGAGTGCCCCCACAAAGAAAGAGTGCTTTCTCTTTCTCCAAACTCTAGTTTTTTGTTAGTAAAGTTATTAATTTTCTTTAGTAAAAAAAAGGTCAATTTATTATTCAAAAGTTTATTTAAAAAAAAAAAATTCCAAGATTGTATTTATTTTGGCCAAACATTAAAGGCATTACCAGATTTTTGTGCTTGTCCATAAAAATTAACATTGTAATCCATAATAACTAATCAATTATTTTCTTTGTTTTAATAAAAGTTAAAGTTGAAATTTGATTGACTTCTATGTTTGTTCCCGAACCTTTCATGTGCAAAAACCTGTGCAACAGTTTTACATATACCCTAAAATTAACCTGAGGACTAGTATGCTTCAAATGCACTTCTCTGGCTTATACATAAACTTGGTTCTTGCTTTGCGTTCCAAGCAAAATGAAGTGCAAGGTTTAAATCATATGAGGTTCATGTTTAAGAAGGATTGTAGTGGCTGTCCGCATGGCACCGACGTCCTAGCATAAAGATCACTTGATCTTGATCTTGCACTCTTCACCTACTGTTTACACATGTCATGATACAAGAAACCATTCATCTCCCCAAGGCCTTGTTCACCATGGTGTTAATTTTAAGCATTTAACGCACATTCATATAGCCTATTAAATGCACTCTGATGCTGGTAGTCCAAAAAATATTTTAAAGACAGGAACTATACACACATGCTTTCTGACAAGCGTTTGCTTCACCCAGCTTTGCTTCACATCAATTTCAATGTTGCCTGCAGCATTCATTAATGCTTGGTTAAACAATGGAGTTCTATAGGAGTGCTCATTAAATACATAGTGTGCAGAAAGTGTTGACCTGCATTATGGTCCTTACCCACTGAAGACAAACTGTTTTTACTAGCTTTTCTAATGCTGCAAAAGCATGGAAATGAGTACGAAAATGGAAGCCAGTAATCCTGATGACCTCTCGACATTACTTGGCATTGGAGGGTTGTCTTTAGGACAGTGGATTATGTTATGTAATTATGGTTATCACAAGTGCAAACAATCATTACCATACCTCCCAACTATCCTGATTTTGTCCAGACAGTCCCCCTCTTAAGACACTGCCCCCCCCCCCCCCCTTCATCCCACCTGCAGGCCTTAGTGACCCATGCTGGGGAGGCAGTTGGTAGGGGAAATGATGCCTAGTTACTGTGCACATACCTTAGTCCTTGAAAAGACGGACTGGGGTAGCATGACAAAAAAATAGGGGGCGTGGCTAGTGGGCATGGAGTTTCTCATAAGGCCACATATCCTACCATGAGACCACATTCCTGTTTTGGTTCAAACCCATTATTAATGGAAGATGGGCAGTATGGTCATGACCAAAACATCCGACAAGCAGTGACACTAGTATATAACACACTGACACTAACCAGGTATAGATTATCTATGCTGCAAACTAGGAGACCACCTAGGGGATTCAGGGTGCCGGATTATAAAGTTAAAACTGGGCCAGCACTTCAAGGGTTACTGGAAGGCAGCAAGCCCAACAGTTCTGATCAAAGTTGCAGTAGGGATATCCAGCGACTATCGATGGTTAGCAAAACTTAATGATTAACCGCTGATGGCCAAAGGTTTTGTGGAGATCCAATGGTTTTCTGCCATTGATAACACAAATCCCAGAATGTCATTTTTTTCCTCCCTAGTGCAGGATATTGAAGTTAGCTAGACCCAAATGCAATTTGTGAAACCCTGTCCCCAACTGTGATTACCCCATGCTCAGTGAGTTATAGAACAGGGATAACTATGTGTGGGCAAAACCATCAATGGTTCCTTGTCAATGAATTGTATCTAACCACCAATGGTACCACTGATGGCAACTGTAGAATGGCCAACTCCAGGATACAGACTAAGAGAATGCTGTCAGTAATTCCCTCATTGCAAACATTTGCATTACTCATTTATAACATTTCTATACTAAGCTGAGTATATCACCATAACGTATCCTCATTGTAGAAAGGTTTTGTTAATAGTTTGTTAATGGTAGATGGAGTAAGGGCATCATGAGCATGGAGCTCAAAATGTTCAAGGGCAACTATTAGGATAAGTGGAGGAGGTGAGGACAATGTCATGTAGGCATGTAGAACCCATAAACTATAAGCCCCAATGACTCCCTAAATATATAAAAGTACAAAACTTCTGCCCTCCCCTAGTGCGCTTCTGTGACTGGAGTGGATGCTTTTGCTGTATCGGGCCGCCCCGACACCCCCACGGGGCTACACCTCTTTCTACACAGTAAGCTTTTCCCTTTGCTTTTGTTTCCTTAAACAACTACAACTTGTATTTACCTGAATCGTGTCATATATACAAGAAAATTATGTATATCTGTACCTGTCCCTGACCCTCTCCCACCCCCCCTTTTTTTCTTTTTTTTCTCTCTTACCCCTGTCTCTCCCCCCTTTCTCCTTTCCTCCTCCTACTCCTCACATTCCCTGTCTGTGCCCTCCCTCATCATTTCCTACTTATTTGTTCTTGTTACGATGTGAAAAAAAAGAGAATGTCTTTTTTCCTTATATCCAATGTGATTTTACTTTGTATTGATTCTCTTAGAAAATAAAGAGTTTAAAAAAAAAAAAGTACAAAACTTGCATATTTTTGCATGGAAAAAATAAATGCTATTTTAATACTTAAAAATGTATGATCAGCCATGTGACCAGCTGGTTATCATTATGCTGCCATGATGATGGGCCTATTTTTACATGGAGGCCTGGAGCTGCAGCTCCATCTGCCCCATTATTTATCTTGGTTAAGTGACAAATTACAGCAATGATTATTGGGGAAATATACCTCTGATCTGCATTCTGTATCTATTAGAAAATAAACCTTCACATCTATGTCAGGCATAGTTACACAGAATTGGAGGGTTTGTTTATTCCGCACTGAGTGCTCCTTTGTGTGGGCCACATACGATTCCCTTTTGCTTGTCTGTACTTTTCTATTTTTCTATATCACACTATGCCTTGTGTGTAAATCCTTTTATTTCTTAGCAAATGTGGTGCTACCCCTCTCTAAATATGTATACATATATAGCAAAATAAGAAAAAGTTAGAGATATTTTGGGTGCACACTGGGGATTGTCATGTGGTCCATCCAACTAATTTGAGAGAAGGTGATTTTATTAAAAATTAACCTTTATTTATACTCTTGTTAAAAATGAGATATGTGGTAATAGCTCCTCACATTTATTAGCAGTTTCTTATATAGCGCACACAGATTCCGCAGCGCTTTACATAGAATATTTGACCATTCACATCAGTCCCTGCCCCAGTGGAGTTTACAATCTATATTCCCTAACACATATATATAGCACACACAGACGTTCTAGGGTTAATTTTTTGGTAGCCAATTAATCTTCCAGTATATTTTTGGATTGTGGGAGGAAACCGGAGTACCCGGAGGAAACCCACGCAAGTACTGAGAGAATATACAAACTCCGCACAGTTAGGGCCATGGTGGGTATTGAACCCATGACCTTAATGCTGTGAGGCAGTAATGCTAACCATTACACCATCCGTACTGCCCCGATACACATGTTATATCTGCCCCACCTGCAATGCACATAGTTTTGTCCATTTGAGAAGGAATTTGAATCTAAGAGTGAACTAGAATAAGGTCCATAGTCCTCTTCTCTGGACCTCTATCAAAACTAAGAAGGTACGCCACTGAGCTTTTAATTCCTACAAAAACAATAAGATCAAAATTAAATGGCTGAGAAAAGTTCGCCAGCACCAAGCACTTCCAGGATTTATGGAAAATATTTTTCCTCAAAAATCATAGAGCAGGTAAAAAAAATGCAATACAAGTTACATTTAGGCCATAACACAGTAAATGATTTGATCAAATACACAATTAAGTTTTTTTGCATTTGATGTAAAATCAGTGGACATCATGTAATACAGTGATCCATACTGCATGCAAGGCGAATCCTGGCATATAGACCTAACCCAAATATTTTTTCTCATAATATAGCCGTACATGCCAGTTTAAAGCCAATAGCTTTATATGTGTCATGTGTTAATTTGAATTTTTAAATTGTAAATGATTAAAACTTATTATAATTTGTTGCAGCTGTGGCAGTAGTGGTTGATACTTTATTAGCAAAAGGGTTATGTACAGAGTATTATAGCACACCACATGGAGGCAATGGATATCATGGATCAGTGTGTGGCATTGTAACCACACAGATGCAACAACAGGAGATGGTACTAAGTACTTTTTTATGTGACTTCTGTAAATGAATGACTGCTGTACCGAACGCCAGGATTCAATGGCAAGAATCAGTTGGATTTGAAAACACCCACTGCTCAAGCTTTGCTTAACGCTGACTCTGTAGAGCAACATCGAAGAGTAAGCCTTAGTGAGACCCCCATCTCTGTTGAAGTGCAGGGCCATGTTTAAGGCACCCCTAAAATCAGATTCAGGGCCAGATGTACTAAGCTTGTAAAGTGGTAAAATGAAGAGTGAAAAACCACCAGCCAATCAGCTCCTACCTGCCATGTCACAGGCTGAGGTGAAAAAATGATACCTAGGAGCAAATTGGTTGGTGGTTTATCACTCTCCATTTTATCACTTTTCAAGGCTTAGTACATCTCGCCCTCAGTGAGGAAAACACAGACCAAAGCTTACAGACACAACACATGCTAACTGTATGCAGTGTCTTGAGATCATGTTTCCAGTGCTACTCCAAATTTTTTAACTATGGAGTAAATTTAAGTAAAGCTGTTCAAAATGTAAAGAAGTGATGTTGCCCATAGAAACCAATCAGATTCTGTATATCTTTTCTAGGATGCAGGAGAGAAAGGATAGACAGATACTGATTGGTTGCTATGGGCAACATCACCTCTTTCATTTGTAGAAGCTTTAGTAAATTTATCCCTAAGCATTGAAATCAGTCAATTTTAGTTTGTGATAGAGGCTAACTTTATAGGTATTAACCAAACTCAGAAATAAATTTAAGTATTTGTGTTCTACATAATGAGAACATATTTGTTTTCTTATGTTTTAATCCATAAATAACCATACAAAGTTATTGTTTTCAACTTAAATAGTCCAGGGTTTAAACACTGTTTCATAAAAATAGGGCCATTTTTTTATTTTTTAGATGCAACATATAACTTCTATAACTTTATAGTTTAATAAAAATCATTTTTTTTGTGTTTTATCTAAGCCACAAAGACTAATAAATAAAAAAAAAAACTTTTTAAAATAAAAATAATTGCATTTGATTATAATACTTCATGTATGAAAGGTATAGCTATATTTGCTTATGGATGTTTTATTTTGTTTTTAAATTATTTTTATTGCTTTCAAGTACAAAAAAAAGAAGAATAAAACATATAACATTACATACCATATATGCATTATAAGTATACATATAACATACAGGTACATTGCAGTGGAAACTTATAATTATTAAAGCAGTTCGTCAAATTATTCACTCCTATCTACCACTGCACATTACAATCACATTAAACATACAACATAAAGCTCAACAGTCCTTGTTCATTATTTCTTATTTTACTCATCCGGTTCATGACCTGGTATATGTTTTTCCTAATCTGCTCACGTTAACATTAACATTGTTGTCTTTGTTTTAAGATCTTATTTATATATAATTAATGAGGTTTCATTTTATCGGCAATTCTGCAAGCCAGCTCTTATTTTGAGGCTTCAAGGCCGAGAGTCACTTTCTAATATTACTATGTATTTGTGCATTATCTACTCTTATTTATCGCTCTCATTCTCTTTATTATATCTATTGTGCATTGACTAATTAAGTGTTAAATTTCTTGTATCTTTTTTCAATTCTGTGATTCTTATTTCTTGTGTTTATGTGCACTCCCTTACCCTTCATTTCCCAAGAGGGATAAAATATTATCTCTCTATCCATTTACTCCAGATCTTTTTAAATTTCCCTAATGTGTTCCTATTTTTGTGAATGTTTTTCATGCAGTACTGTATAGTATACTAGTGATTTCCAGCCTTCAAGCCCCGGTCCTATTTTGGCCATCCATGTTCTGGCTATCATCATTTTAGCCAAAGAACACAGATTGATAAAAAAACAGACAACATTTGGGCATGAGTATGTACTCCTCTATCCCAATCTCTACCAAGACCTTTTTGACCTTGGTCCAAAATTCCTGAACAACCCAACAGTCCCATATAATGTGAAAAAATGTTCCCGGTGCACTATTGCATTTTGGACATGCATCCGATACTTTTGCCTTAAATTTCACCATCTGCCCCATGGACATGTACGACCTGTGCAGTGCAGTATAGATAACTGTATTTGTTGGACTTTGATGAAATTTGTTGTTTTAGATATTGAAGCCAGTGCGGAGATCCATTCTTCTAAATCTATCTGCCCTATTTATTTTTCCCATTTTCTCTTTAAATTACTTTGCAGCAAATGGTTATATACTTTGGAAATCTTATTGGTTTTCCCACCCACTGTTAACAAATTCTTTATTGGGGATAATCCAAATTCTGGGGTGTCACCTTTAAATTGTGTATGCAGCGCATTTTTCAATTGAAGATATCTAAAAAGATGAGATGATGGTAGAGAATTTCTCCCGCAATTGATAAAAGGGTTTGATTTCTTTATTTGCATATAACTGGTTTACTGTTGTAACCCCACAGGATCCCCAAACCCTGGTTACTTGAAGATGTTTTAGTTTACTTGAAGATGTTTTAGTTCTTTCAAACCCTTCACATCATTAAAGGCAGGCATGCCCAAAGTCAGGTCCGGGGGCCAATTGCGGCCCGTGCTGTCATTTCAAGTGACCCGCAGCCTCCAGCTGGAAACGGGCAGAGCATCAGATGTGGGAAGCACAGGACACTAAAGGTGGGGTGCTGGCGAGCGTGCCTTTACCTTGCTGTCTGCTGCAGTGAAGAGGTGCCGGCCGCCACAGTCAGATGTGTTTGGCGTCCTACCCCTGCTGCTGCAATCGTATATCACCCTACTCCACCATCACAGTGACAGCATTGTTTGGGGAGGGGGGCAGCATGGTGGAAGCTTGCTCCTGTAACATGCAGAGTAGAGGAGGACGGACGGCAGTGGGAGCCCAAGCATCTCCTGTCCTTGCAGTGCCTGCTTTGCCTCTCCTTCCTCTGGCTCACACAAGGGGCTGGCAAACATACAGAGAAGAGAGGGGCAGAGTGGGGGACATACAGTGATGGAGGGTCAGGCTGGGGGACATACAGTGAATGAAGGCAGTGATGGCCATTCAGAGAAGGGGGAGCAGGGGCAGGCTGGGGGACACACAGTGAATGGGGTCAGAGTGGGGTACATAGTGAATGGGGGTCATACAGTGAATGGGATTCATATAGTGAAGGAGGGTCAGGCTTGGGGACATACAATGAATTGAGGCACTGATGGATATTAAGAGAAGGGGGGCAGGCTGTGGGACACAGTGAATGGGTGCAGAGTGGGGAACATACAGTGAATGGGGGACATACAGTGAAGGAGGGGCAGGCTGGGGGACATACAGTGAATGGGGGCAGGCTGGGGGAAATACAGTGAAGGGGCAGGTTGGGGGACATAGAGTGATTAAGGGCAGAGTGGGGGACCATTCTGATGTGATTAATGATTCAAAGAATGTCAGACTGAATGGTCAGACCCCCCCATTTTCACCTCACCAAATCTGGCCCTCGTCTCAAAAAGTTTGGACACCCCTGATTTAAGGGATGATCCACATCCAAACTTTGGAATTTGTATAGTTTTTTTACTTCACCCCAAATTTTAATGGCTTGTCTCACCATTGGGAAGTCATTTTTAATTACATGCCCTTTTATTAATCTTTGTATTGGTGTATTCCCTGCTTCACTTACCAATTCCCTATCCCATCCCCAGTCCCAGATTCCTCCATCCAATCTGTCATAGATATTATTTGACTAGAGATGTAGTACAGTCTAAAATCAGGGAGTAACATCCCCCCATTCCCCTTTTTTCTCATCAAGGTCTGAAGACGGATTTTAGGGCTTGAATTATTCCAGATAAAAGAGGATATCATGCTGTTGATCTTCCTAAATAAACTATTTTGTATGTAACAGGGGGACTGCTGTAAAATGTAATGAAACTTTGGGAGTATTATCATTTTTAGTAGATTCACTCTACTGGTTGTTGTTGTTAGGGGTAACTTGCTCCATTGTTTTATCTTGAGCCCTAAATAAAACACCAATGGGTCTAAATTAAGTTTTATAAAATCATTAGGGTCAGGCGAAAGCCAAATTCCCAAATATTTCAATGTATCTACTATTTTGTTTTCAAGATTTTTATTATATTTTGAGACTTTTGTTTAACAACAAGTACATCAAATGTAAGGATTAAGTATTGAATCCCGGCGGTCGGGATCCCGGCGTTCAGAATCCCGACGCCGGAATCCCGACAGCCGAAATGCCGACAAGGGGGGACGTGGATCGCCCCCCCTTGCGGGCTCGCTGCGCTCGCCACGCAGCGGGCACACTAATTTATTCTCCCTCCAGGGGTGTCGTGGACACCCACGGAGGGAGAAAGTGTCGGCATTTCGGCGGTCGGGATTCCGGCGTCGGGATTCTGAACGCCGGGATCCCGACCGCCGGGATGGTAACTGCATCCCAAATGTAAATATATAGCAGGTTACATACATTGGAAAATGAGGATATGGATAAGTCCTCCATGTATCTTGAAAATTAGAACAATGATTTTAACTCAACCTAATAGGAATGTAATCATACACACTTAAACTTAAATTGGTAAAGTAAATTGGATTTCTCCAGAACACAGTATCAGAATATAACGAAGCTTAGGAACATTATCTAAAACATTAAACATTAAAGACAAGACATGGGACATAAGGAGAGGGAGAGAGAGGGGGGTACAGGTATGTCAATGACATAAGTCTATAGTTACTGAGGGTACATCGAGCTTAGAAATAATCTTAGGTGGTCTTGAAGTCTTCAAGTTTTGTGGGGTATCCAGTTTGGGAGGTCTGGAGTGAATGGCGGTGGTAAGCAGGGTAGTAGTCGAGATATTATGAGAAGAAGCTTCAGTCAAATTGTCTTCTAAGGTCTGTTCATCAGGGTACTTCCTTGAAATATGATGGGGGTGGGGTGGTCGTCGGGGAATTTCGAAGTAAATGAACCTGGCAGGTTAGGTAGTTTGTATGAATTTCTTATGTCTGAGTGGGGGGTGTGATTTGGGCCTTAAGATTCATAGATAAGGAATCAATGAATAGGCCCCATTTTGATAAAAAATTTCTCCATAGAGTTATTGGGAGAGTGTAAAATTGATATTTTGTAAAAAAAAACTCACATAATGTTGTTTTTGTTTTAGTTTTAGTTTTTGAATTGATACATAGGCATGCCAGTGGATCCAGGGAAAAGGCCATTGCGCATATATTGTTTATACTAGAACCTTGCACCAGAATTTTAAGATCTTGGAGCAAGACCAGAAACAATGGAAATATTTTGCAATGTTCATCCTACACTTCAAACATTCTCCAGATGCTTCAGTGGTCATGTGCTTACTTTGTGTCGGTGCAATATATAATGTTTTGAAGTGTACTTCTTGAAGATATGCTGATTGAAGTAATTTCATAGTTTGCGTAAAATGAGAAAATAGGGTATACTGATCATTGATATCTGTGATGTCTGGTGACCAAGATAGTATTAGAGGGGGAGTGAGGGTGTCTTTTTATATGTAAGTAGAGTACAAGTAACTTGTTTTATATTAGCTATTGGTTAGTATAGCAAATATGTGGTCAAGGGGGTCTGGTTCAGAGGGGTTGACACAAATTGTCTCACCTGTAAGTACATAAAAAATTGTGCATTGGGAATGTCATATATCTCTTTTAGCGTGGCCAAGGGAAGTATTTTGCCACCCGGATCAAAGAGTTTTGTAGCTAGGTCTAATCCTTTACGTCTACATTTTTGGTATGAAGAATTCGTTAATGAGGGAGTAAACCCAGGGTTTCCCCATAGTGAAATGAAAGGAGTCAGTGTGGAGTCTCTGTTCATAATTTTGTTAATGGAAAGCCATGCATTATATGTGCCCTGGAAGAGGCGCATATAATGCAGTGGAGATAAGTTAGTCTTATAAAGTCTATGTGGGTCTCTGGTTATAGATATTCCAAGGTATTTGATGTGTGATTGTTGAATTTTAAACTGTGGCATAATAGGATGAGAGAGAACTGATGTGGAGAAGGTAGAGATAGGAAGTATTTCAAATTTGGTGACATTCATTTTGTAGCCAGATTTAGGTCCATATGATATGATTCAATTATTTCCATGATTGTGGGTATGGATGTCAGGGGGTCGGAAACAAACAAGAGCATGTGGTCTGCAAAAAGGGCTAGTTTGAGTTCAATGTTTGTAAAACGTATACCAGTGAATGCCGTAGATGTTCTAAGAGCTATGGTAAGGGGTTCTATCGCTATGGCAAAGAGGAGGGGGGGGATAGTGGGCATCCCTGCCGGGTTCCTCTTTGAATGGGAAATGGGAGGGAGAGATACCCATTGTAGGCGATTTGGGATGTAGAAGGAGAAAAGTGTGATTCGTTGGAGCGCTGAATCAATGAAATAATCAAATCCTGATCATTAAATGTAAATATATAAAACAATTTAATACATAAATAAAAATGCATACATCACACAAAAATACTATGGGCCTTATTTTAGTTCACTCTTTCTGACAAAATCCTTCTTAGATGGACAAAACCATGTGCACTGCAGGGGGACAGATGTAAAATGTGCAGAGAGAATTAGATTTGGGTGAGTTATTTTGTTTCTGTGAAGGGTAAATACTGGCTGCTTTATTTTTACACTGCAATATAGATCTCACTTTGAAGTAAAACCCCACCCAAATCTAATTCTCTCTGCACAAGTTACATCTGCCTCACCTGCAGTGCACATGGTTTTGTCCATCTAAGAAGAAATTTGTCAGAAAGAGTGAACCAAAATAAGGCCCTATATGTCATACGTAGCTAAAATATCTACTGATGGTGCATTGCACTTTGTAGATAACCCCTATGTATGGGGCATGGATACTTGGGAAAGAATACAGTCACACTTGTTCCTATAAGTACTCCCTTGAAAGACAATTTTGCCAATAATGATATACGTTAACTGGTTTTAGTGGGTGTCCATTGACCTGTTGGATAGCCTGATGTTGTATGTCACCTCGTGAGCATCGGTGTTGTTTACTCACGGAAAGACCGGCTCCAGAATGAACAGGTGGTGGTGTCCCTTGAGTGTCCAGTGGGCAAAGAGTTGTTGTGGAGGGAGTTGGTCCAAGTGGTTGGTGGCAAGTATTTTGTAATCCAATTTGTGTCCACAGAAGTATCCAGGGGTGAACCTGACGCGTTTCGTCATCCACGGATGACTTTATCAAAGGTATGACTTGGTGGATGGAGTCTCGGATATTTATACCATCAAACAGGAAGTACAACTTTGACCTCCAAACAAAGTGCTACCCTATTGGTCAATGTAAAAAACATATACTAACATCTAATACACAATCTGAAATATACTACAGGATACAGAAGGCAGTCTGTATATTAAAATTAATCAAGTCATTTATTGAAATAAGAATAACAGAGTAAGTACATATATGTACACAATAATAACGATAGGGCAGCGTTCCGCGGGGCATTTCCGGGTGTTGGAACGCAAAACCGCGTCACACTTCTGGTAAATGGAACGCAGGACGCGTGCAGCCTATTCTAAAAATGATTCTAAGCGGGAGATTTGGTTACATTATACATTCAGCTCCGTTAGGGATGGGGGCTGTAATTTTTAATTCCCCATAGAAGTATGCAGACGCTGCGGCTGTGGTGTCTGTATGCCGCGCGTCTGTCTCTACTTCCGGTATCGGTGACACGCATTGTCAGAAACCGGAAGTTCCGGTTTCAAGCGTAGTTGCATTTAGTATAGGGGGAAAGGTCTGCGCCATTTTGGAGAGGTCCACTGCATTTGTAATGGCAGTGTATGTTACATATAAAACGGAGCTCAGTGTAGCAAAAGCATTGTATTCGTTACTGTTTACTCATTTACATATGAGAGAGTGGTATAGCGAGAAAATACATACTCAATTCATATCGATTTTAACATAAAAGCAGTAATGTTGACAGCTTATATTAGACAGTTTGCTTGGAAGAGGAAATGAATTAATAAAATATAATATAATAGAAAATTGAATTTTACTGTATAACATGATGATGATAAGAACAATAAAAAATAATGAATAAATGAATAAATCAAAATAAAAATAAATATGGAAATAAATAAATATGAAAATAAATATAATAATAATAAATATAAATATAAAAAATGAAAATAATAAAAATAAATATGAAAATAAAAATAAAAATAAATATAAAAATATTAATGATAAAAATATGGAATGAAAATGAATATGGATGATTGTAAATAAATAAAAGTAAATGACTCAAAAAAATCAGACTACAAAATATTAGAAAAAAGGGGGGGGGGAAGGATGAAATTGTATAGAGGGAATATTGGGAAAAGACATTGGCCCTTATTCTGGTTGGTGCGGCCGGAGCCGCACACGGTGCTCCGGCCGCACAAACCAATCCCCGCCCACGAGACGGATCGCCACGGCCGTCCGTACACGGACGGCTGGCGATCTGCATAAAAATGGTGGGGCGTACGCCTCCACCATGGTGGGAGCTGCCCCCTGCATTCGATGGTCGTCGACCATCGAAGGCAGGGCCGCACGCCACAGCAGCTCCCGCAAGCTGAGACCACACGGACAATCGTCCGTGTGATAGCTTGTATGGGGGCTGAGAGCTGACATCCGGCGACGTCAGCTTTCCGCCCCCATCAGTGGCGTCATACCCTGATTAGCATGCATACGCCCCGCGTTTGCATGGGAACGCCCATGAAACGCGGGGCGTATACATAGGGAAATGAGGGTATGAAGCCCCTCACGCCCCTATACGCCCCCTTTGCGGCGGACGAAATACGTCTGCGGCGAATGGGGCTGCACATGCGCAGATTGACCTCTGCGCATGTGCAGACTAAAAACATCGGCGGTACGGCCGCACGCGGGCCGTACCGTCCGATTCAGAATAAGGGCCATTGCATGGTGTCAGTACATATGGTTTTTTGGAGAGGACATCTTTAAAACCTGGGTCATATAGGCTAGAGGAGATTGAGACATCATATTGTTAAGAGGGTTATTTCTGTAAAGTAATGATGCATTATATAATACTATAAATTATCAGCATAAAGGTTGTTAGGAATACAGTTCCCTTATGGCGATATACTGTATTTTAATTTATTTAGTGTATGGGTTATTGTAGACAAACGTTTAATTCCACTTGGTCATTTAGACCTTCTGGGTGGATGGAGTTCATGGTGTGCATCCAGTACACTTCCTGGCGTGCTAGACTGGTGAAGCGGTCGCCCCCTCTTTTTGTGTTTTTTATGTGTTCTAATCCTATAATTTTTAAACACTGTGGATTACCATTATGGTGTGTCAAGTAGTGTCTGGAGACACTGTGATCACTTTTTTTGTTTATAATGTTCCTTCTATGCTCGAGGAAGCGGGTTTTGAGAGCTCTGGTGGTGCGACCTATGTATTTCAGGTCGCACGAACATGTCAGCATATAGATCACAAACACTGTGTCACAATTGATAAAGGACTTGATTTTATATACTTTTTTCTCCGATGTCAATACTTGTTGTTGTTTGTTCTCTATATGTTGACATGTAATGCATCTTGTTTTGTTGCATTTATAGCAACCCAAAATCGAATCAGACATAGCATTTAACCAGTTGGTATTTGTTGAGGTGTCTTCCTTATAGAAACTTGGTGATAGAAAGTTTTTTATTGTCTTATTTTTCTTGAAAATGAAATTTGGTTTGACGGGCAGATGGTCTCTGAGGATGGGATCACATTTAATTAAATTGTAGTTCTTATTGATTATTTTCCTAATTATTTAGACTTGACACTGAAAATTATTAATAATCAGATCCAAACATCCAATTACAACAAGGAAGTCAATACCAATTCATATTTACATTACACAAGTGCTCACTACCCCCCCTGGAAGGAAAATATACCCCGCGGCCAATTCCTGCGATTAAGCAGGAATTGTTCCGATCTAAATTCTTTCCAGGAACAAAGCTCAGGTATGTCCATGGCCTTTCTAGAACAAGGATACCCTGAGCATCTAATTATAAAGGCACGAAATGAGGCTGGAAAACTAGACAGGGCCCAATTACTTATTCCCAAAGATAAAAATAATAAGAATTCAAAAGACGGAGGAAAGGACAATAAGGAATTTTCCTTCATCTCCACATATAATAGCAAATCCACAGAAATTAGGAAAATAATCAATAAGAACTACAATTTAATTAAATGTGATCCCATCCTCAGAGACCATCTGTCATGAACCTGACTTGTTTCACATTTATTTCTGATGTTCCATGCCTGTCTGTTTCCTAGCTGCTGCTGTTGCAGCTGTTCTGCAGTCTCAGTAATTAGAACTCCTGTGAAGCTCCCTGAGTTCAGCACCAGTCACATGATCCCAGGTAACTCAAGGCATACTTCCTGGTTCTGTCTGCTGCTGCAAGCTGCAGACAATCAAGCAATCACCTGGAGGAATATAAGCCAGCTTCCCAGAGTCCTCCTTGCCTTGAACAAATGTTCTTTCTGCTTCCTGTGTGGTTACCCCAGAGACAGAGAATTCCAAGGCTCCTGGCTATCCAGTCTCCAGCGATACCTTCTCCTAGTGTCCTGCTGCTACTTACCTGGTTCCGTTCATCTCCAGAGACTCCTGCTAATTCCATCACTGCGGTTGAGTTAGCAAGTTATCCCCTGCAGAGGATACCGCTGACCCTGGCTAGCAAATCCCCACTAGCTTCCAGGGTAGACCTCTTGGCTCCCAGGCCAAACTACCTTCAAACCTTTCAGTGACTTTTACCATCACAGTCCTGATCTGTCGACAGGCACTGTCTACCCCACAGTCGACACTCAGCTTCTGCCGTCTATCCTTGACTAACAACATCCGTGTCATCCCTGACGTCCATCAGTTGCTGCATCCAAGTGTTGTCATATTATCGTCTATTGTCGACATTGTGTCAACTGTGTTCCAAAGTGCCTCCAGAGACTCTGTGCTTCTGTCGTCCCCTGGTGACTAACATCATCTGTGTCATCTCCGACGTCCACCAGTTGCCGCACTCAACTATTGTCACACATACACCTGTTGTCGACATCCTGTGTCAACTGTTTCCCAAAGTGCCTCCAGAGACTCCGACATTCTCTCCTGGTTATCGACATCATAGACCAACGACTCCCAGGTCGTCATCTCCGGCTTCCAGGCCATCCTGCAGCTCCCAGGCTGTCAACTGTCATCACCGGCTCCAAGGCCATCCCGCAGCTCCCAGGCTGCCAACTACACCCCCGGCTCCCAGGCCGCCTCACAGCTCCCAGGCTGCCAACTACAACCCCGGCTCCCAGGCCGCCTCACAGCTCCCAGGCTGTCTGCTATCATTCCCGGCCCTCAAGCCGTCTGCAAAGACATTCTCTCCTATCTCCGGTGTCCTCACTCCCAGCCAGCGTCCAGAGGACCAGGGCAGGGGGCCGCGACCTGCTTGCCAGACGCAGCCAAGCCCATAGTTCCTTGCGGGACTCCCTGGTGAACACCGCTGGCAAGTTAGACTCCGCGCCCCTGCTTCTGGTCTCTGCCAACCCTCTGGTTCGCTGTGCCCGGGTCCCCAGTGTATGTCAGAGCAAGAGACTTTATATATATATATATATATATATATATCTGCTCCCAGAATTACTCCTGTCTCAGTGAAACTCCTAAGGCTCCAGGCTTCCCAGCCTCACCTGAGAATCCGTCCTGTGTTCTCTGCTGTTGCTGCCGATACCACCTGTGCCTCCACTCGCCTCTCATCTGACTGCCGACATCCTACGTCGACAACTCCCGCAGCTTTCAGGCTGTCCACTGTCAACCCCGGCTTTCAGGCCGCCTCAACGCACATCTCCAGTCTCCGTCCCAGCCTGCGCCCTCCACTGGCCCACCACGGTCACAGCCGGGAACACGAGAAACCCCGGTGCTGACAGTTTGTTCAAGGCCGATGGACTCGGCTCACGACCCAAGTGTGGGACCAGCGGCTCTTCCAGATCTCTTCGCCCGTATGAAGATCCAAGAAACCACTCAGCAGTGGATAACAAAGAGTCTCCAGGGAGTATCCACTCGATTGGACACTATACAGCAGTCGTTGACACCTCCTGCGTCGACTGTCCAAAAAATTTTTGCATCACCTGCTGTCACTTCCTGTTTGGACGATCTCCAGCAATTCCTGGGTACCTCTAGTCCATGTTCCGATTCAACTCCAGTTGTTCAAGTTTCCTGTCCCCGGTCACCCATGAATTGTCCGTGGATTTCCCAGTTCCCTTGTCAAAAGGATTCTGAGCCTCTGAGTGCTCTTCATGGATTGTTGGAACAGCTACAAAGTCTTCTGTCCACTATTATTATGCTAATACCAGAGATTCTTCAGAGTACACAAGTTACTGCAAGAAGTTCTGCTCGATCCACTGCAGTGAAACTATCCCCTGTTATTAACTCACTGAGAAATAATCCACTCTCTTCCATGCAGTGTGAAGACAAAGTCAAGAGATACTCACATCCCAAATGCTCGGAAGCTGAACGTCAGCGTCGCAGACAGCTCCATCTATGCTTCTACTGTGGTAGCGCTAGTCACCTTATTAGAGACTGTAACCTTTGTATGTCCAGGAAGGGTGACAAGCCTCAATGCCGCAGGCCTCCTATGCATAAGTATTCTGAAACATCTGCTTCCACGTTCTCTGCCTCAGTCACGCATATTCCTAGTTCCAAGTCTGAGAACCAGAAGAGGATGTACAAGTCTCGCATCACTAAAAGGATCTCAGATTCCTTAGTCCCAAGTAAAACATCTGTATCTGTAGCCTCGGATGAGGCACCTGATCCCGTAGCTCGTGTTTGGACATCTGAAGCTACAGTCCAAGGAAGTATATTGAAAATATCAGCCTCCAGTGAGGCATCTGATGCTCTGACCCCAGCAGAGCTATCTGTTTCTCCAGTTCCAGAAATGGCACCCAAGCCATATACTCCAGGTCATCCTTCTTCCAGTACCATGATGTCTACATCCTGTGTAGTCCAGGTCCAAGATGGACCATCTGAATGCCCGGATTCAGTCCGTCCCGGTTCCAGGCCGGATTCCGTCTGTTCCAGTGTCGAACTTCAGTCCGATCCTCTTAGTAATGAACTTCCCATTGTAAACCCAAAAAGGGGTTTAGGTTCAAATTCTTCAATAGACAGCCTGCTCCCAACGGATGAAGTTGTTTCCACAATCCCAGAGACTTCTTCCATCGTCCCAAGTACCTCACCTAAAGATGCTACTGTAAGTAGTTCATCATTATACTTTGAAGATGATTTTGCCCAATTTCGCTGTATTGTTCAAAAAATCCTCGCACAGATGGATTCTGATCCATCAGTAGTCATAACTCCTGTTAACGCAGTTAGACTTTTACTGCTCTCCTTCAAAGGTAAAGCCTTGGAATGGGTTAATCCCCTCATCGAATCTAAGGATCCCATACTTGGTGACCTCCCGGCATTTCTAAAAGCAGTTCAAAGAGAATTCCCTCCAAAACCAGCTTCTTTGGGATCTTTGAAAAGTTCCACCCAGGTCACTAAGAGCTTATCCACTACTGCACCATCACTTTCCGAACAAGATCAAGCTATATTGAATCAAAGCATTTCTCAATTAAAAAATTGGAATTCCTCCACTGTATATCAGCAGTCTCAATCTTCTGGGGTATCCAAGCTTGAACCCGACCAGGTCCTCCAGGATCCATATATTAACAGTCGTCATATCTCCAGGAATAAAGATATTTCTATACCCCATTCCCCTGATCTAAGGTTGGGTGTAATTTCATTCCGTTCTTCTGCAGGTCCTTTTAGGAATTCTAGTCCCATGGATGTACCAGCTAACATCACTTCTGCCCCTAAAAAGAAGAATACTGATCATTCAGAGTCTGCAATCTGTACTGATTCTTCTACTCCACATTATTTACAGGACTCTCTAACTGATGCTTCCAAGAGAGAGGATCATGTACGTCCATTAGATTTAGACTCAGATTCCGATTATGACCCGGGTTATGATGAAACTCCTTTCCAAGGAGGTTCTATCCTTCACAACCATGTTTTTCTCCAGGAAGATATCCCAATAAATTCAGTTTTTGTCGATGATGGATGGTCCACCTGTTCCGAAGATGAAAACTGGGAAGATCTGTGAAAAAGCTCAGTTTGGGACTTCTTTAGCACTCCTACCAAGTTCATTGGGGTGTTCGGAGTCCACCCCTAAAGGGGGGGGTACTGTCATGAACCTGACTTGTTTCACATTTATTTCTGATGTTCCATGCCTGTCTGTTTCCTAGCTGCTGCTGTTGCAGCTGTTCTGCAGTCTCAGTAATTAGAACTCCTGTGAAGCTCCCTGAGTTCAGCACCAGTCACATGATCCCAGGTAACTCAAGGCATACTTCCTGGTTCTGTCTGCTGCTGCAAGCTGCAGACAATCAAGCAATCACCTGGAGGAATATAAGCCAGCTTATGAATGGGTGCAGAGTGGGGAACATACAGTGAATGGGGGACATACAGTGAAGGAGGGGCAGGCTGGGGGACATACAGTGAATGGGGGCAGGCTGGGGGAAATACAGTGAAGGGGCAGGTTGGGGGACATAGAGTGATTAAGGGCAGAGTGGGGGACCATTCTGATGTGATTAATGATTCAAAGAATGTCAGACTGAATGGTCAGACCCCCCCATTTTCACCTCACCAAATCTGGCCCTCGTCTCAAAAAGTTTGGACACCCCTGATTTAAGGGATGATCCACATCCAAACTTTGGAATTTGTATAGTTTTTTTACTTCACCCCAAATTTTAATGGCTTGTCTCACCATTGGGAAGTCATTTTTAATTACATGCCCTTTTATTAATCTTTGTATTGGTGTATTCCCTGCTTCACTTACCAATTCCCTATCCCATCCCCAGTCCCAGATTCCTCCATCCAATCTGTCATAGATATTATTTGACTAGAGATGTAGTACAGTCTAAAATCAGGGAGTAACATCCCCCCATTCCCCTTTTTTCTCATCAAGGTCTGAAGACGGATTTTAGGGCTTGAATTATTCCAGATAAAAGAGGATATCATGCTGTTGATCTTCCTAAATAAACTATTTTGTATGTAACAGGGGGACTGCTGTAAAATGTAATGAAACTTTGGGAGTATTATCATTTTTAGTAGATTCACTCTACTGGTTGTTGTTGTTAGGGGTAACTTGCTCCATTGTTTTATCTTGAGCCCTAAATAAAACACCAATGGGTCTAAATTAAGTTTTATAAAATCATTAGGGTCAGGCGAAAGCCAAATTCCCAAATATTTCAATGTATCTACTATTTTGTTTTCAAGATTTTTATTATATTTTGAGACTTTTGTTTAACAACAAGTACATCAAATGTAAGGATTAAGTATTGAATCCCGGCGGTCGGGATCCCGGCGTTCAGAATCCCGACGCCGGAATCCCGACAGCCGAAATGCCGACAAGGGGGGACGTGGATCGCCCCCCCTTGCGGGCTCGCTGCGCTCGCCACGCAGCGGGCACACTAATTTATTCTCCCTCCAGGGGTGTCGTGGACACCCACGGAGGGAGAAAGTGTCGGCATTTCGGCGGTCGGGATTCCGGCGTCGGGATTCTGAACGCCGGGATCCCGACCGCCGGGATGGTAACTGCATCCCAAATGTAAATATATAGCAGGTTACATACATTGGAAAATGAGGATATGGATAAGTCCTCCATGT
The DNA here is from genome assembly GCF_055691185.1 of Crinia signifera. NCBI lineage: Eukaryota > Metazoa > Chordata > Amphibia > Anura > Myobatrachidae > Crinia > Crinia signifera. Next base: position 177,905,586 of record NC_139219.1, read on the forward strand.
ATCTTGAAAATTAGAACAATGATTTTAACTCAACCTAATAGGAATGTAATCATACACACTTAAACTTAAATTGGTAAAGTAAATTGGATTTCTCCAGAACACAGTATCAGAATATAACGAAGCTTAGGAACATTATCTAAAACATTAAACATTAAAGACAAGACATGGGACATAAGGAGAGGGAGAGAGAGGGGGGTACAGGTATGTCAATGACATAAGTCTATAGTTACTGAGGGTACATCGAGCTTAGAAATAATCTTAGGTGGTCTTGAAGTCTTCAAGTTTTGTGGGGTATCCAGTTTGGGAGGTCTGGAGTGAATGGCGGTGGTAAGCAGGGTAGTAGTCGAGATACTATGAGAAGAAGCTTCAGTCAAATTGTCTTCTAAGGTCTGTTCATCAGGGTACTTCCTTGAAATATGATGGGGGTGGGGTGGTCGTCGGGGAATTTCGAAGTAAATGAACCTGGCAGGTTAGGTAGTTTGTATGAATTTCTTATGTCTGAGTGGGGGGTGTGATTTGGGCCTTAAGATTCATAGATAAGGAATCAATGAATAGGCCCCATTTTGATAAAAAATTTCTCCATAGAGTTATTGGGAGAGTGTAAAATTGATATTTTGTAAAAAAAAACTCACATAATGTTGTTTTTGTTTTAGTTTTAGTTTTTGAATTGATACATAGGCATGCCAGTGGATCCAGGGAAAAGGCCATTGCGCATATATTGTTTATACTAGAACCTTGCACCAGAATTTTAAGATCTTGGAGCAAGACCAGAAACAATGGAAATATTTTGCAATGTTCATCCTACACTTCAAACATTCTCCAGATGCTTCAGTGGTCATGTGCTTACTTTGTGTCGGTGCAATATATAATGTTTTGAAGTGTACTTCTTGAAGATATGCTGATTGAAGTAATTTCATAGTTTGCGTAAAATGAGAAAATAGGGTATACTGATCATTGATATCTGTGATGTCTGGTGACCAAGATAGTATTAGAGGGGGAGTGAGGGTGTCTTTTTATATGTAAGTAGAGTACAAGTAACTTGTTTTATATTAGCTATTGGTTAGTATAGCAAATATGTGGTCAAGGGGGTCTGGTTCAGAGGGGTTGACACAAATTGTCTCACCTGTAAGTACATAAAAAATTGTGCATTGGGAATGTCATATATCTCTTTTAGCGTGGCCAAGGGAAGTATTTTGCCACCCGGATCAAAGAGTTTTGTAGCTAGGTCTAATCCTTTACGTCTACATTTTTGGTATGAAGAATTCGTTAATGAGGGAGTAAACCCAGGGTTTCCCCATAGTGAAATGAAAGGAGTCAGTGTGGAGTCTCTGTTCATAATTTTGTTAATGGAAAGCCATGCATTATATGTGCCCTGGAAGAGGCGCATATAATGCAGTGGAGATAAGTTAGTCTTATAAAGTCTATGTGGGTCTCTGGTTATAGATATTCCAAGGTATTTGATGTGTGATTGTTGAATTTTAAACTGTGGCATAATAGGATGAGAGAGAACTGATGTGGAGAAGGTAGAGATAGGAAGTATTTCAAATTTGGTGACATTCATTTTGTAGCCAGATTTAGGTCCATATGATATGATTCAATTATTTCCATGATTGTGGGTATGGATGTCAGGGGGTCGGAAACAAACAAGAGCATGTGGTCTGCAAAAAGGGCTAGTTTGAGTTCAATGTTTGTAAAACGTATACCAGTGAATGCCGTAGATGTTCTAAGAGCTATGGTAAGGGGTTCTATCGCTATGGCAAAGAGGAGGGGGGGGATAGTGGGCATCCCTGCCGGGTTCCTCTTTGAATGGGAAATGGGAGGGAGAGATACCCATTGTAGGCGATTTGGGATGTAGAAGGAGAAAAGTGTGATTCGTTGGAGCGCTGAATCAATGAAATAATCAAATCCTGATCATTAAATGTAAATATATAAAACAATTTAATACATAAATAAAAATGCATACATCACACAAAAATACTATGGGCCTTATTTTAGTTCACTCTTTCTGACAAAATCCTTCTTAGATGGACAAAACCATGTGCACTGCAGGGGGACAGATGTAAAATGTGCAGAGAGAATTAGATTTGGGTGAGTTATTTTGTTTCTGTGAAGGGTAAATACTGGCTGCTTTATTTTTACACTGCAATATAGATCTCACTTTGAAGTAAAACCCCACCCAAATCTAATTCTCTCTGCACAAGTTACATCTGCCTCACCTGCAGTGCACATGGTTTTGTCCATCTAAGAAGAAATTTGTCAGAAAGAGTGAACCAAAATAAGGCCCTATATGTCATACGTAGCTAAAATATCTACTGATGGTGCATTGCACTTTGTAGATAACCCCTATGCATGGATACTTGGGAAAGAATACAGTCACACTTGTTCCTATAAGTACTCCCTTGAAAGACAATTTTGCCAATAATGATATACGTTAACTGGTTTTAGTGGGTGTCCATTGACCTGTTGGATAGCCTGATGTTGTATGTCACCTCGTGAGCATCGGTGTTGTTTACTCACGGAAAGACCGGCTCCAGAATGAACAGGTGGTGGTGTCCCTTGAGTGTCCAGTGGGCAAAGAGTTGTTGTGGAGGGAGTTGGTCCAAGTGGTTGGTGGCAAGTATTTTGTAATCCAATTTGTGTCCACAGAAGTATCCAGGGGTGAACCTGACGCGTTTCGTCATCCACGGATGACTTTATCAAAGGTATGACTTGGTGGATGGAGTCTCGGATATTTATACCATCAAACAGGAAGTACAACTTTGACCTCCAAACAAAGTGCTACCCTATTGGTCAATGTAAAAAACATATACTAACATCTAATACACAATCTGAAATATACTACAGGATACAGAAGGCAGTCTGTATATTAAAATTAATCAAGTCATTTATTGAAATAAGAATAACAGAGTAAGTACATATATGTACACAATAATAACGATAGGGCAGCGTTCCGCGGGGCATTTCCGGGTGTTGGAACGCAAAACCGCGTCACACTTCTGGTAAATGGAACGCAGGACGCGTGCAGCCTATTCTAAAAATGATTCTAAGCGGGAGATTTGGTTACATTATACATTCAGCTCCGTTAGGGATGGGGGCTGTAATTTTTAATTCCCCATAGAAGTATGCAGACGCTGCGGCTGTGGTGTCTGTATGCCGCGCGTCTGTCTCTACTTCCGGTATCGGTGACACGCATTGTCAGAAACCGGAAGTTCCGGTTTCAAGCGTAGTTGCATTTAGTATAGGGGGAAAGGTCTGCGCCATTTTGGAGAGGTCCACTGCATTTGTAATGGCAGTGTATGTTACATATAAAACGGAGCTCAGTGTAGCAAAAGCATTGTATTCGTTACTGTTTACTCATTTACATATGAGAGAGTGGTATAGCGAGAAAATACATACTCAATTCATATCGATTTTAACATAAAAGCAGTAATGTTGACAGCTTATATTAGACAGTTTGCTTGGAAGAGGAAATGAATTAATAAAATATAATATAATAGAAAATTGAATTTTACTGTATAACATGATGATGATAAGAACAATAAAAAATAATGAATAAATGAATAAATCAAAATAAAAATAAATATGGAAATAAATAAATATGAAAATAAATATAATAATAATAAATATAAATATAAAAAATGAAAATAATAAAAATAAATATGAAAATAAAAATAAAAATAAATATAAAAATATTAATGATAAAAATATGGAATGAAAATGAATATGGATGATTGTAAATAAATAAAAGTAAATGACTCAAAAAAATCAGACTACAAAATATTAGAAAAAAGGGGGGGGGGGAAGGATGAAATTGTATAGAGGGAATATTGGGAAAAGACATTGGCCCTTATTCTGGTTGGTGCGGCCGGAGCCGCACACGGTGCTCCGGCCGCACAAACCAATCCCCGCCCACGAGACGGATCGCCACGGCCGTCCGTACACGGACGGCTGGCGATCTGCATAAAAATGGTGGGGCGTACGCCTCCACCATGGTGGGAGCTGCCCCCTGCATTCGATGGTCGTCGACCATCGAAGGCAGGGCCGCACGCCACAGCAGCTCCCGCAAGCTGAGACCACACGGACAATCGTCCGTGTGATAGCTTGTATGGGGGCTGAGAGCTGACATCCGGCGACGTCAGCTTTCCGCCCCCATCAGTGGCGTCATACCCTGATTAGCATGCATACGCCCCGCGTTTGCATGGGAACGCCCATGAAACGCGGGGCGTATACATAGGGAAATGAGGGTATGAAGCCCCTCACGCCCCTATACGCCCCCTTTGCGGCGGACGAAATACGTCTGCGGCGAATGGGGCTGCACATGCGCAGATTGACCTCTGCGCATGTGCAGACTAAAAACATCGGCGGTACGGCCGCACGCGGGCCGTACCGTCCGATTCAGAATAAGGGCCATTGCATGGTGTCAGTACATATGGTTTTTTGGAGAGGACATCTTTAAAACCTGGGTCATATAGGCTAGAGGAGATTGAGACATCATATTGTTAAGAGGGTTATTTCTGTAAAGTAATGATGCATTATATAATACTATAAATTATCAGCATAAAGGTTGTTAGGAATACAGTTCCCTTATGGCGATATACTGTATTTTAATTTATTTAGTGTATGGGTTATTGTAGACAAACGTTTAATTCCACTTGGTCATTTAGACCTTCTGGGTGGATGGAGTTCATGGTGTGCATCCAGTACACTTCCTGGCGTGCTAGACTGGTGAAGCGGTCGCCCCCTCTTTTTGTGTTTTTTATGTGTTCTAATCCTATAATTTTTAAACACTGTGGATTACCATTATGGTGTGTCAAGTAGTGTCTGGAGACACTGTGATCACTTTTTTTGTTTATAATGTTCCTTCTATGCTCGAGGAAGCGGGTTTTGAGAGCTCTGGTGGTGCGACCTATGTATTTCAGGTCGCACGAACATGTCAGCATATAGATCACAAACACTGTGTCACAATTGATAAAGGACTTGATTTTATATACTTTTTTCTCCGATGTCAATACTTGTTGTTGTTTGTTCTCTATATGTTGACATGTAATGCATCTTGTTTTGTTGCATTTATAGCAACCCAAAATCGAATCAGACATAGCATTTAACCAGTTGGTATTTGTTGAGGTGTCTTGCTTATAGAAACTTGGTGATAGAAAGTTTTTTATTGTCTTATTTTTCTTGAAAATGAAATTTGGTTTGACGGGCAGATGGTCTCTGAGGATGGGATCACATTTAATTAAATTGTAGTTCTTATTGATTATTTTCCTAATTATTTAGACTTGACACTGAAAATTATTAATAATCAGATCCAAACATCCAATTACAACAAGGAAGTCAATACCAATTCATATTTACATTACACAAGTGCTCACTACCCCCCCTGGAAGGAAAATATACCCCGCGGCCAATTCCTGCGATTAAGCAGGAATTGTTCCGATCTAAATTCTTTCCAGGAACAAAGCTCAGGTATGTCCATGGCCTTTCTAGAACAAGGATACCCTGAGCATCTAATTATAAAGGCACGAAATGAGGCTGGAAAACTAGACAGGGCCCAATTACTTATTCCCAAAGATAAAAATAATAAGAATTCAAAAGACGGAGGAAAGGACAATAAGGAATTTTCCTTCATCTCCACATATAATAGCAAATCCACAGAAATTAGGAAAATAATCAATAAGAACTACAATTTAATTAAATGTGATCCCATCCTCAGAGACCATCTGTCATGAACCTGACTTGTTTCACATTTATTTCTGATGTTCCATGCCTGTCTGTTTCCTAGCTGCTGCTGTTGCAGCTGTTCTGCAGTCTCAGTAATTAGAACTCCTGTGAAGCTCCCTGAGTTCAGCACCAGTCACATGATCCCAGGTAACTCAAGGCATACTTCCTGGTTCTGTCTGCTGCTGCAAGCTGCAGACAATCAAGCAATCACCTGGAGGAATATAAGCCAGCTTCCCAGAGTCCTCCTTGCCTTGAACAAATGTTCTTTCTGCTTCCTGTGTGGTTACCCCAGAGACAGAGAATTCCAAGGCTCCTGGCTATCCAGTCTCCAGCGATACCTTCTCCTAGTGTCCTGCTGCTACTTACCTGGTTCCGTTCATCTCCAGAGACTCCTGCTAATTCCATCACTGCGGTTGAGTTAGCAAGTTATCCCCTGCAGAGGATACCGCTGACCCTGGCTAGCAAATCCCCACTAGCTTCCAGGGTAGACCTCTTGGCTCCCAGGCCAAACTACCTTCAAACCTTTCAGTGACTTTTACCATCACAGTCCTGATCTGTCGACAGGCACTGTCTACCCCACAGTCGACACTCAGCTTCTGCCGTCTATCCTTGACTAACAACATCCGTGTCATCCCTGACGTCCATCAGTTGCTGCATCCAAGTGTTGTCATATTATCGTCTATTGTCGACATTGTGTCAACTGTGTTCCAAAGTGCCTCCAGAGACTCTGTGCTTCTGTCGTCCCCTGGTGACTAACATCATCTGTGTCATCTCCGACGTCCACCAGTTGCCGCACTCAACTATTGTCACACATACACCTGTTGTCGACATCCTGTGTCAACTGTTTCCCAAAGTGCCTCCAGAGACTCCGACATTCTCTCCTGGTTATCGACATCATAGACCAACGACTCCCAGGTCGTCATCTCCGGCTTCCAGGCCATCCTGCAGCTCCCAGGCTGTCAACTGTCATCACCGGCTCCAAGGCCATCCCGCAGCTCCCAGGCTGCCAACTACACCCCCGGCTCCCAGGCCGCCTCACAGCTCCCAGGCTGCCAACTACAACCCCGGCTCCCAGGCCGCCTCACAGCTCCCAGGCTGTCTGCTATCATTCCCGGCCCTCAAGCCGTCTGCAAAGACATTCTCTCCTATCTCCGGTGTCCTCACTCCCAGCCAGCGTCCAGAGGACCAGGGCAGGGGGCCGCGACCTGCTTGCCAGACGCAGCCAAGCCCATAGTTCCTTGCGGGACTCCCTGGTGAACACCGCTGGCAAGTTAGACTCCGCGCCCCTGCTTCTGGTCTCTGCCAACCCTCTGGTTCGCTGTGCCCGGGTCCCCAGTGTATGTCAGAGCAAGAGACTTTATATATATATATATATATATCTGCTCCCAGAATTACTCCTGTCTCAGTGAAACTCCTAAGGCTCCAGGCTTCCCAGCCTCACCTGAGAATCCGTCCTGTGTTCTCTGCTGTTGCTGCCGATACCACCTGTGCCTCCACTCGCCTCTCATCTGACTGCCGACATCCTACGTCGACAACTCCCGCAGCTTCCAGGCTGTCCACTGTCAACCCCGGCTTTCAGGCCGCCTCAACGCACATCTCCAGTCTCCGTCCCAGCCTGCGCCCTCCACTGGCCCACCACGGTCACAGCCGGGAACACGAGAAACCCCGGTGCTGACAGTTTGTTCAAGGCCGATGGACTCGGCTCACGACCCAAGTGTGGGACCAGCGGCTCTTCCAGATCTCTTCGCCCGTATGAAGATCCAAGAAACCACTCAGCAGTGGATAACAAAGAGTCTCCAGGGAGTATCCACTCGATTGGACACTATACAGCAGTCGTTGACACCTCCTGCGTCGACTGTCCAAAAAATTTTTGCATCACCTGCTGTCACTTCCTGTTTGGACGATCTCCAGCAATTCCTGGGTACCTCTAGTCCATGTTCCGATTCAACTCCAGTTGTTCAAGTTTCCTGTCCCCGGTCACCCATGAATTGTCCGTGGATTTCCCAGTTCCCTTGTCAAAAGGATTCTGAGCCTCTGAGTGCTCTTCATGGATTGTTGGAACAGCTACAAAGTCTTCTGTCCACTATTATTATGCTAATACCAGAGATTCTTCAGAGTACACAAGTTACTGCAAGAAGTTCTGCTCGATCCACTGCAGTGAAACTATCCCCTGTTATTAACTCACTGAGAAATAATCCACTCTCTTCCATGCAGTGTGAAGACAAAGTCAAGAGATACTCACATCCCAAATGCTCGGAAGCTGAACGTCAGCGTCGCAGACAGCTCCATCTATGCTTCTACTGTGGTAGCGCTAGTCACCTTATTAGAGACTGTAACCTTTGTATGTCCAGGAAGGGTGACAAGCCTCAATGCCGCAGGCCTCCTATGCATAAGTATTCTGAAACATCTGCTTCCACGTTCTCTGCCTCAGTCACGCATATTCCTAGTTCCAAGTCTGAGAACCAGAAGAGGATGTACAAGTCTCGCATCACTAAAAGGATCTCAGATTCCTTAGTCCCAAGTAAAACATCTGTATCTGTAGCCTCGGATGAGGCACCTGATCCCGTAGCTCGTGTTTGGACATCTGAAGCTACAGTCCAAGGAAGTATATTGAAAATATCAGCCTCCAGTGAGGCATCTGATGCTCTGACCCCAGCAGAGCTATCTGTTTCTCCAGTTCCAGAAATGGCACCCAAGCCATATACTCCAGGTCATCCTTCTTCCAGTACCATGATGTCTACATCCTGTGTAGTCCAGGTCCAAGATGGACCATCTGAATGCCCGGATTCAGTCCGTCCCGGTTCCAGGCCGGATTCCGTCTGTTCCAGTGTCGAACTTCAGTCCGATCCTCTTAGTAATGAACTTCCCATTGTAAACCCAAAAAGGGGTTTAGGTTCAAATTCTTCAATAGACAGCCTGCTCCCAACGGATGAAGTTGTTTCCACAATCCCAGAGACTTCTTCCATCGTCCCAAGTACCTCACCTAAAGATGCTACTGTAAGTAGTTCATCATTATACTTTGAAGATGATTTTGCCCAATTTCGCTGTATTGTTCAAAAAATCCTCGCACAGATGGATTCTGATCCATCAGTAGTCATAACTCCTGTTAACGCAGTTAGACTTTTACTGCTCTCCTTCAAAGGTAAAGCCTTGGAATGGGTTAATCCCCTCATCGAATCTAAGGATCCCATACTTGGTGACCTCCCGGCATTTCTAAAAGCAGTTCAAAGAGAATTCCCTCCAAAACCAGCTTCTTTGGGATCTTTGAAAAGTTCCACCCAGGTCACTAAGAGCTTATCCACTACTGCACCATCACTTTCCGAACAAGATCAAGCTATATTGAATCAAAGCATTTCTCAATTAAAAAATTGGAATTCCTCCACTGTATATCAGCAGTCTCAATCTTCTGGGGTATCCAAGCTTGAACCCGACCAGGTCCTCCAGGATCCATATATTAACAGTCGTCATATCTCCAGGAATAAAGATATTTCTATACCCCATTCCCCTGATCTAAGGTTGGGTGTAATTTCATTCCGTTCTTCTGCAGGTCCTTTTAGGAATTCTAGTCCCATGGATGTACCAGCTAACATCACTTCTGCCCCTAAAAAGAAGAATACTGATCATTCAGAGTCTGCAATCTGTACTGATTCTTCTACTCCACATTATTTACAGGACTCTCTAACTGATGCTTCCAAGAGAGAGGATCATGTACGTCCATTAGATTTAGACTCAGATTCCGATTATGACCCGGGTTATGATGAAACTCCTTTCCAAGGAGGTTCTATCCTTCACAACCATGTTTTTCTCCAGGAAGATATCCCAATAAATTCAGTTTTTGTCGATGATGGATGGTCCACCTGTTCCGAAGATGAAAACTGGGAAGATCTGTGAAAAAGCTCAGTTTGGGACTTCTTTAGCACTCCTACCAAGTTCATTGGGGTGTTCGGAGTCCACCCCTAAAGGGGGGGGTACTGTCATGAACCTGACTTGTTTCACATTTATTTCTGATGTTCCATGCCTGTCTGTTTCCTAGCTGCTGCTGTTGCAGCTGTTCTGCAGTCTCAGTAATTAGAACTCCTGTGAAGCTCCCTGAGTTCAGCACCAGTCACATGATCCCAGGTAACTCAAGGCATACTTCCTGGTTCTGTCTGCTGCTGCAAGCTGCAGACAATCAAGCAATCACCTGGAGGAATATAAGCCAGCTTCCCAGAGTCCTCCTTGCCTTGAACAAATGTTCTTTCTGCTTCCTGTGTGGTTACCCCAGAGACAGAGAATTCCAAGGCTCCTGGCTATCCAGTCTCCAGCGATACCTTCTCCTAGTGTCCTGCTGCTACTTACCTGGTTCCGATCATCTCCAGAGACTCCTGCTAATTCCATCACTGCGGTTGAGTTAGCAAGTTATCCCCTGCAGAGGATACCGCTGACCCTGGCTAGCAAATCCCCACTAGCTTCCAGGGTAGACCTCTTGGCTCCCAGGCCAAACTACCTTCAAACCTTTCAGTGACTTTTACCATCACAGTCCTGATCTGTCGACAGGCACTGTCTACCCCACAGTCGACACTCAGCTTCTGCCGTCTATCCTTGACTAACAACATCCGTGTCATCCCTGACGTCCATCAGTTGCTGCATCCAAGTGTTGTCATATTATCGTCTATTGTCGACATTGTGTCAACTGTGTTCCAAAGTGCCTCCAGAGACTCTGTGCTTCTGTCGTCCCCTGGTGACTAACATCATCTGTGTCATCTCCGACGTCCACCAGTTGCCGCACTCAACTATTGTCACACATACACCTGTTGTCGACATCCTGTGTCAACTGTTTCCCAAAGTGCCTCCAGAGACTCCGACATTCTCTCCTGGTTATCGACATCATAGACCAACGACTCCCAGGTCGTCATCTCCGGCTTCCAGGCCATCCTGCAGCTCCCAGGCTGTCAACTGTCATCACCGGCTCCAAGGCCATCCCGCAGCTCCCAGGCTGCCAACTACACCCCCGGCTCCCAGGCCGCCTCACAGCTCCCAGGCTGCCAACTACAACCCCGGCTCCCAGGCCGCCTCACAGCTCCCAGGCTGTCTGCTATCATTCCCGGCCCTCAAGCCGTCTGCAAAGACATTCTCTCCTATCTCCGGTGTCCTCACTCCCAGCCAGCGTCCAGAGGACCAGGGCAGGGGGCCGCGACCTGCTTGCCAGACGCAGCCAAGCCCATAGTTCCTTGCGGGACTCCCTGGTGAACACCGCTGGCAAGTTAGACATCGCGCCCCTGCTTCTGGTCTCTGCCAACCCTCTGGTTCGCTGTGCCCGGGTCCCCAGTGTATGTCAGAGCAAGAGACTTTATATATATATATATATATATATATCTGCTCCCAGAATTACTCCTGTCTCAGTGAAACTCCTAAGGCTCCAGGCTTCCCAGCCTCACCTGAGAATCCGTCCTGTGTTCTCTGCTGTTGCTGCCGATACCACCTGTGCCTCCACTCGCCTCTCATCTGACTGCCGACATCCTACGTCGACAACTCCCGCAGCTTCCAGGCTGTCCACTGTCAACCCCGGCTTTCAGGCCGCCTCAACGCACATCTCCAGTCTCCGTCCCAGCCTGCGCCCTCCACTGGCCCACCACGGTCACAGCCGGGAACACGAGAAACCCCGGTGCTGACACCATCTGCCCGTCAAACCAAATTTCATTTTCAAGAAAAATAAGACAATAAAAAACTTTCTATCACCAAGTTTCTATAAGGAAGACACCTCAACAAATACCAACTGGTTAAATGCTATGTCTGATTCGATTTTGGGTTGCTATAAATGCAACAAAACAAGATGCATTACATGTCAACATATAGAGAACAAACAACAACAAGTATTGACATCGGAGAAAAAAGTATATAAAATCAAGTCCTTTATCAATTGTGACACAGTGTTTGTGATCTATATGCTGACATGTTCGTGCGACCTGAAATACATAGGTCGCACCACCAGAGCTCTCAAAACCCGCTTCCTCGAGCATAGAAGGAACATTATAAACAAAAAAAGTGATCACAGTGTCTCCAGACACTACTTGACACACCATAATGGTAATCCACAGTGTTTAAAAATTATAGGATTAGAACACATAAAAAACACAAAAAGAGGGGGCGACCGCTTCACCAGTCTAGCACGCCAGGAAGTGTACTGGATGCACACCATGAACTCCATCCACCCAGAAGGTCTAAATGACCAAGTGGAATTAAACGTTTGTCTACAATAACCCATAAACTAAATAAATTAAAATACAGTATATCGCCATAAGGGAACTGTATTCCTAACAACCTTTATGCTGATAATTTATAGTATTATATAATGCATCATTACTTTACAGAAATAACCCTCTTAACAATATGATGTCTCAATCTCCTCTAGCCTATATGACCCAGGTTTTAAAGATGTCCTCTCCAAAAAACCATATGTACTGACACCATGCAATGTCTTTTCCCAATATTCCCTCTATACAATTTCATCCTTCCCCCCCCCCCCTTTTTTTCTAATATTTTGTAGTCTGATTTTTTTGAGTCATTTACTTTTATTTATTTACAATCATCCATATTCATTTTCATTCCATATTTTTATCATTATTATTTTTATATTTATTTTTATTTTTATTTTCATATTTATTTTTATTATTTTCATTTTTTATATTTATATTTATTATTATTATATTTATTTTCATATTTATTTATTTCCATATTTATTTTTATTTTGATTTATTCATTTATTCATTATTTTTTATTGTTCTTATCATCATCATGTTATACAGTAAAATTCAATTTTCTATTATATTATATTTTATTAATTCATCTCCTCTTCCAAGCAAACTGTCTAATATAAGCTGTCAACATTACTGCTTTTATGTTAAAATCGATATGAATTGAGTATGTATTTTCTCGCTATACCACTCTCTCATATGTAAATGAGTAAACAGTAACGAATACAATGCTTTTGCTACACTGAGCTCCGTTTTATATGTAACATACACTGCCATTACAAATGCAGTGGACCTCTCCAAAATGGCGCAGACCTTTCCCCCTATACTAAATGCAACTACGCTTGAAACCGGAACTTCCGGTTTCTGACAATGCGTGTCACCGATACCGGAAGTAGAGACAGACGCGCGGCATACAGACACCACAGCCGCAGCGTCTGCATACTTCTATGGGGAATTAAAAATTACAGCCCCCATCCCTAACGGAGCTGAATGTATAATGTAACCAAATCTCCCGCTTAGAATCATTTTTAGAATAGGCTGCACGCGTCCTGCGTTCCATTTACCGGAAGTGTGACGCGGTTTTGCGTTCCAACACCCGGAAATGCCCCGCGGAACGCTGCCCTATCGTTATTATTGTGTACATATATGTACTTACTCTGTTATTCTTATTTCAATAAATGACTTGATTAATTTTAATATACAGACTGCCTTCTGTATCCTGTAGTATATTTCAGATTGTGTATTAGATGTTAGTATATGTTTTTTACATTGACCAATAGGGTAGCACTTTGTTTGGAGGTCAAAGTTGTACTTCCTGTTTGATGGTATAAATATCCGAGACTCCATCCACCAAGTCATACCTTTGATAAAGTCATCCGTGGATGACGAAACGCGTCAGGTTCACCCCTGGATACTTCTGTGGACACAAATTGGATTACAAAATACTTGCCACCAACCACTTGGACCAACTCCCTCCACAACAACTCTTTGCCCACTGGACACTCAAGGGACACCACCACCTGTTCATTCTGGAGCCGGTCTTTCCGTGAGTAAACAACACCGATGCTCACGAGGTGACATACAACATCAGGCTATCCAACAGGTCAATGGACACCCACTAAAACCAGTAAACGTATATCATTATTGGCAAAATTGTCTTTCAAGGGAGTACCTATAGGAACAAGTGTGACTGTATTCTTTCCCAAGTATCCATGCCCCATACATAGGGGTTATCTACAAAGTGCAATGCACCATCAGTAGATATTTTAGCTACGTATGACATATAGTATTTTTGTGTGATGTATGCATTTTTATTTATGTATTAAATTGTTTTATATATTTACATTTAATGATCAGGATTTGATTATTTCATTGATTCAGCGCTCCACCGAATCACACTTTTCTCCTTCCATATCTTCCTTGGGGGAATGACCACCCCCACTGGTGTGAGCAGCTACACGTGATAGCCCATCCTCTCAAGCGCCGTTTTTGCGTTTACAGGGGCACGTTCTCTCCCCCTATTTTTCCATCTGGGTCAGAGAGACGGCCTCTGAGCGCAAAATATTTTTTCGATTTGGGATGTAGAGTTAATATATATAGTTTTAATGAAAGATACAAAAGTAGGGGGAATACAAAACTTGATCATTGTTGAAAATAGATGTGGCCAAAGAACTAGATCAAAGGCTTTTCAGTGTCTATGGCCAGGATGAGGTTAGGGGATTCAGAAAATTCATTTGAGTATAGAGATTGGGCTGCTGTTAGAACTTTCCTTATGTTACGAACCGAGTGCCTTCCTGAGATAAACCCAGTTTGGTCAGGGTGCATGATATGGGGTAAGATTGGGTTCAATCTATCAGCTAAAAATGTTGTGAGAAGCTTATAGTCGCAATTCAAAAGGGATATAGGGCAGTAGGAACCAGATTTAGAGAGGTATCTGCCTGGTTTAGGGAGAACCTTTATTATCGCTGTATTAGAATGAAGTGGGAGTAAAATATTAGTTAAAATATAATTGAAGACCTTGACTTGAATTGGGGCTATTTTGTATACCTTTAAGCGATAGAAGCCCCCTGAGAAGCCATCAGGGTCTGGGGCTTTAGCAGGTTTTAAATGTTTAATGGCTTTGAGGACTTCATCTATAGAAATTGGGCTAGTTAGCGAAGTAAGGAATTGGGCAGGCATTTGAGGGTATGTAAGGTTGGACCAATATGGTTGGTCAGTTTGCTGTGATGAGGGGTCAAAGGATGTGGAGGTGATTCTTGTGAAGAGTAAATTGAAGTATAAAACTCCGACATGATTTCTGTTATTTGGGCATTGGAGGAGGTCAAGGCGCCATCTGCCTGTGTTAGAAGATGTACCATCATTGGCGATCTGGTAGAATTCAATATATTTGTAAGCAATTTGCTGGTTTTATTGACAAATTTATGAAATCGGTAGTGTGAAAGAAATTGTAATTTATCTGTCATTGCTTGTAAGTTATCTTCAAGAAGCGCCTTTGCCTGCAAGTATGTGGTTTTATTGGCGGTGAATGGTTGGGAGATATAGGAGGCATAAGCTTCTGTAAGTGATTCTTGTAGTCTAACATAAGATTGTAGATGATGAAGCCTGAGTTGAGCTTCGTATCTAATAATTGAACCCCAGAGGACCGCTTTCGCTGTCATCCAATAAACTGAGGGGTTATTGTTTAGCATCTCATTTTTGTGCTTTGGAATATGTTTGATAAATGGGGGGGATTGTGCTAGATGAGTGGGGAATCTACAAGTTTTGTATGAAGAAATTTCGGTACTTATGTAGTATCTGGGCGTCCGATTTAGAAATCGGATCGGATCGCATCGCATCGCATGCGACCAAATCGTATGCGATGCGATGGTCAAGATTTTTCCATAGGATTCAATGTTAAAATGGTCTGAGTCCATTTTAACATAGAATTCAATGGGAAAAAGGGGTCATTTTCCTTTCCCCACTATCCAAGTGGGCATGGAGTTGGATATAAACCTGTGGCGAGCGTAGCGAGCCACCGAACCCGAAGCGTGGCGAGCGTAGCGAGCCCCGCGAGGGGACACAGAATACTTTTTAAGAAATATGCGTCCCCTCGCGGGGCGCGCTTCGCTCGCCACGCTTCGGGCTCGGTGGCTCGCTGCGCTCGCCACGCTATATAAAATCAACTCTATGCCCACTTGGATAGTGGGGAAATGAACAGGACCTTCTTAACATTGAATCCTATGCAAAATCGAATCACATCGCATCTGATTGTATGCCTTAAGGTAAGGCATACAATCACAAAATCGGACGCCCAGATACTACATAAGTACCAAAATTTATTTGGAGACTTGCAAAGAGATTTGAATCATAGCATGGTCAGATAGAAGGATGGGGTTGATTTGTGTACTTGTGACCTGGGGGAATAGACATGTGGAGACACATATATAATCTATTCTAGAGAAGGTACCATGACCTGCTGATATGCATGTATATTCCCGTTGGGTAGGGTTAAGAGCTCGCCAAGTATCTATTAACCCAAGTGATTTGAGGAGAAAAGGTATGCCTATTTTGGGATTCAGTCTAGCGTGAGGATCTGTCTAGTATAGGGTGAGAAGTCAGGTTAAAATCTCTGCATAGGATCACAGGGGATGAAATGTGTGGGGTCAACAGAGTCTTAATGTGTTTGAAGAAGGATCTGGAGTATAAATTAGGAGCATATAGTGAGCAAATTACGATAGGTTTATTATAGATATTTAATGAAGTTATCAAGTATCTTCCCTCTGGATCTACCTGTGTGGAAATAATATCCACAGGTATATTTTTTTATACTATGTATGTTTTTTATGCAGTTTGTGTTTTGTATAATTCTAGGTGTCCTCAGGTCTGTAACCAGGCGGGTAACCATGGTTACTAGACGCTGAGGCTCCCTGTTGGACGGAGCGGCTCAGCTGGAAGCAGGAAGTTCCGGTTATGTCATTGGTCAGGTGAGAGCAGCACGGACGCACAGGGAACCCGCTGAAGGCGTGCTGCGGCATCCAGAGGGAAGAAGGAGGAGGAACTGCACATGTTAAGGTATTTAAGTTGTCACATACACTATGTTCTTTTCATTAGTTGTAAGGCTTGAGAAAGGGGTGAGATATCCACGAAACTTTGCCGAATAAATACTGCACCTGTTTGCACAGAGATTTGTCCTGAGTGCCGCCTGATTCCCTATTGTATACAGCGATTGGAGGGGTTCTCCTGGTCGGAGGAAGGCACCGGAACCATTATACCTGTTTCAATACCGGAGTGCCGGTCATAATTGATGGATATATAAAAATATATAGATACAGAAGTACCAACACACTCGACATTCCTAAGAATGGGGTGCAAACAGCACCCACTTCCCAGGATGGGGTGCAGTGCCCTGTGACCACACACTCTAGTAAATACAAACACAGGGGGCCCAGCACTCACTACAACAAACTAACTCACCTTAACATTTAAATAATCAATTAAATGAATAATGGGGTTTTAGTTCATGAGTTGATCAATGCATTTAAGCTTGCAGCCCATCGCCAAGGGACCCCATTTCACTGCAAGTTCTACGCTAACAACTGGTTTTCATGGGAACCTGGCAACTGCTTGCACATCATAGCTAAAATGAACATGTGTTTTTTTTCCTGGGTTAAAGCTCAACTGCCAAGTACCTTATGGCTTTTAAAGGTGAGACAATCCCAAACACAGCACCTGAATGAGTATTAAAGGGGCAGCTGCCACAGGTTTCAGGTAAATGAGCTTATCTAGGGTGCATGAGAAAGCTATGATCACAGTAACAGAGGTTAAAATCAACCCAAATATATAGATACAGAAGTATCAACACACTCGCCATTCCTAAGCATGGGGTGCAAACAGCACCCACTTCCCAGGATG
Source organism: Crinia signifera (assembly GCF_055691185.1). NCBI lineage: Eukaryota > Metazoa > Chordata > Amphibia > Anura > Myobatrachidae > Crinia > Crinia signifera. The sequence continues at coordinate 177,922,931 of NC_139219.1, forward strand.
GGGTGCAGTGGCCTGTGACCACACACCAGGGCCGGCGCTACCCACTCAGCAGCTCCTGCAAAGCAGGGAGGCGCCATGCTGAAAAGGCGCTGTCTCCCTCCCTGCTCTGCTAAAGCTGCCTCAGCCCTCACTGTGACTGCCTCCTGCGCCTGTCTGACAGTGGGTGGCAGAATGGAGAGGCTGAGCAGCTCCCTGCACTGCGCACACACTGTCCTCCTCCTGCGACCTGCCCCCTCTTCCTCACGGACACTTGCGCTGAGGCATGTAGCGCTGTCTATGAATGCCTGGATGACATTCATGTCCGGATCCGCCCCCTACCCATTGTTCCCTGCGCCTGTCAGCTGTCAATCAAATGACGAACAGGCAGCAGTGCCGCCTCCCCTTCCTTCCCTCTTCTCAATGTGCTGTGCCAGTGCCACTGCCAGTCCTCAACACTCCGCCCCCTCTATCTCCGCCCCCTCTATCTCCTCCCCTCTTCTTCCATCTCCTCCTTCTCTCCCCTCCTTTCCCCCTCAGTCATGAGTGCTGCACATACTTTTTCTACTGCTTTCGGATCGCATCGCACACACATTACATGCATGCCATGCAATGCGATCTAGCCCATAACGTATGCGATTCTCGCAGCGTGTATGGGCACCTTTAGTGCCTGCAACATTTAGCAGACACAGCACTGAGATGGTGTATGCATACATGTACATACACCCAAGATCCTCCATAGGATAGCTTGTTGCAATGGCAATGTGAAAGGGCACAAAATGTATGGTTTGCAGGAGGGTGCCGAACACCCTAGCACCGGCCCTGCCACACACTCTAGTAAATACAAACACAGGGGGCCCAGCACTCACTACAACAAACTAACTCACCTTAACATTTAAATAATCAATTAAATAAATAATGGGGTTTTAGTTCATGAACTGATCAATGCATTTAAGCTTGCAGCCCATCGCCAAGGGACCCCATTTCAATGCAAGTCCTACACTAATAACTGGTTTTCATGGGAACCTGGCAACTGCTTACACATCATAGCTAAAATGAACATGTGTTTTCAAGATTTATATCGTGGTCTTGAAAAAGGAGTAAAATCCGAAACATTGACCTGACTCATCCCGTGTGGGGTCTCTTTTCACAAGTCCCCTGAGTGCTACGACACATTCCTGCTATCCATTACCCCAGGCTCAGCACCGTGGTCAGTTACCTGCTTTATTACGCTGGAGTGCCGGTTCCCCATTCCCATATATATATATATATATATATATATATATATAACATTTGACATTTACCTGGAAGTTCTTATGGACATATAGTTTTACAAAACTTTCTATTCTCTTCCAAAACCGCCTGATCACTGGACATTCCCACAGACAATGAGCAAGGTCTGCCCCACTTATCCTACATTTTAGGCACTCACTAGATTGAGAAAGCCCTATCTCCCTCCTTCTTTGTGGGGACAAATGTGCCCTATGGTATATTTTTAAGAACATTTCCTGATATGTTGGCATCGGGAGGGTTTTGCAAAGATTTGGAGCAAACATGCCTTCAAATGCCCTACTGGCCTGTGAGATAGTCATAGGTTTTCTACAAGAAGTGTCTATTAATTATCTTACCAAGACTATTCTCCTTTTCTCACAATCTATAGAAGGATGAGATGCCTCCCCTCGTTCAAAATTTAGGAAGGACATATGAACTGACATTTTAGATTTATCCTTAATCTATGTCTAATACCATGTTCTATTCTCATTGACGTAAATAGTGGGTTAGCCCAGGTTCGTGTATCTATATCTGATCCATAAAGTGTAAGGGCAGTATTCAATGAGAAAAATTCTCCGTGCATGGCGAGAGATTTTTTCTCTCGCCATGCACTCGCCCTGTTCCGGAGGGCTCGCTGCCACTCCTGCTCCCACTATTCAATGTGGTTAAGACTCGCCGCCACTCGCGGCGAGTCTTAACCCCTGCAGCGGACGAGCGTCCGCGGCAGGGAGCTGGCAGGAAGCCGGGGGATGGTGGCAGCCAGGGAGATTAAAGTCTCCCTGGCTGCCCCAGAACACATGTGGAGGGGAGGAGGGCTCCCTGGGACCCAGGCAGCACAAGCTGCCCCCCCCCCTATAGCCAGCGGGGGACCCAGTATTCACTGCACCCGATCGTGCATATGTAATGATCGGGTGCAGTGAATATATGAATATCTAATGAGCGGCTCCAGAGCTCCGGCGCCCTGCTGGCTGCTCTGTGTAAAAAAAAAAAAATTAAAATTTTTTTTTTTAATTAAATATATATTCATGTGCTATAAGCACATGAATAAAAATAACATGCCCCTTCACAGAAAAAAAATCATGATTTTGTGACACCAAAATTAAAAAAAAAACCTTTTAGTTTAAAAGTTCACATTCCAGTTCTCCATGAAAAGATGGAGAATTGCTACACGGAGAGACACAGCGAAAATCACTTAAAAAGACGGCGAAAATATCACATTGAATAGGGTGGTTCACTTTTGGAGAGCAAAATGCTCCTTCCAAGGCGAAAATAGCACAAACTCGCCATAAAACACGACAAATTTTTCTCATTGAATACTGCCCTAAGAATGATGGAAACATATCATTTTAATCATTAGAAGCTGCTTGTGCATCCGATTCACAATTTTAGTTTAAAAGTTCACATTCCAGTTCTCCATGAAAAGATGGAGAATTGCTACACGGAGAGACACAGCGAAAATCACTTAAAAAGACGGCGAAAATATCACATTGAATAGGGTGGTTCACTTTTGGAGAGCAAAATGCTCCTTCCAAGGCGAAAATAGCACAAACTCGCCATAAAACACGACAAATTTTTCTCATTGAATACTGCCCTAAGAATGATGGAAACATATCAATTTAATCATTAGAAGCTGCTTGTGCATCCGATTCACATAGCGGTAAGCATAGGATGCATTTAACAAAGAAATAATGAAAAAGATATATGTACAGTTTTGACAAATCAAAGTTTTTTTAATGTTTAAGGTTAGAAATAATTTTTAAAAAGATATTGGTTCCAATTGTGCTGTAATTGTGTACTCGTAATTGATTTTAAACATTGTTGAAGAGAACTCACCCAAACAAACCAGCTCTACTTATGTCTGACTTTATTGTGTCTGAATTTCAAACTAGGCTCCCATCACATCATCCGAGTTATGTTAACATTTTGAAAATCTGGATCCAACTTTTCAGTGGCAGCCGAGAGCTTCCGATTTTTTGTGAATTTGGATGCTTTTACATTAGCTGACTTCTTTTAAATGTCAGATTTTGGAAAATTGGACCAAAATCATCTCTCGTTACATCCAGGCATATATGCACTTTAAGATGATCACACAAATGGCAGTATAACTAAATTTGAGATTAATAATATTATACTCAACAATAAAAATTGATTGGGGGTATCAAATTAGGTGCAAATAAACATAGGGAGCAAGAAACTGACGTTTTCCAGATATTATTTGGGGGGGTGGGGGGCTCTCTGATTTGGTCAGTGAAAAAAATTCTCACCAGTGCAAATAGTTTTGCACATTTAAGAAAGATTTTGCTTTTGCAATCAACTGTTAATCATGCCTACAATCATTAGGTCAACATGGGGAAGGTCGACATTAGGTCAACAGTCAAAAGGTCGACATGGGGTTTTTATCCTTTTTTGTCACGAATGCCGACACAGTCGAGATGGACACTAAAATGTAGCACCACATCCCCTCGTCCCTAATAGAGATGGAAGGAAAAAACACTTAACTTATTCCTGAAATAATAATAAATACTTACAAATACTGTAATAGTCTGGATCTGGCCCCCTGAAGTAAGTTAAGTGTTTTTTTCCTTCCATCTCTATTAGGCAGAGGCCTATGAGCCATAGAGCATCCCTTGTTTTTATGAATTTCATGTATACATGGTGTGTGTTATAAAGGTTATTCAATATTACAAATATTTTTTTAAGTACACATCCCTACCTCTTTCATTTTTTGGTACTTACATATAACCAAGTCAATGGAATAAACTTCGGGGTCTGGTGGCCCACAAAGAAACCGTGACGTGTATGGTGTTGCAGTTTAATTCGTAAGTTGGGTACGCCCCAGTTTTTGTTTCGTCACACTGAGTGGTGATCCTGGTGAATACGGGCCCAATAAGGATAAGGATAAAGATACCCTTATGTGAAAAAGCACTCCAGAACAACGTGAGTCTGGGTACGCTATCACATTTAAGTGTAAAAAGATACCTTTATATGTGGAATGTACATCACCTATGTGTGACTACTGTACGCCACTTATTCAGAAACACACAGGATCTCATTAGAAGTGGTTGTCTCCCCCTTATGAAATATACTACACCATATGGTCTTTTCTTTTCATTTATTCGATCATCATGGAGAAGGAAAGATACTGAATCATATGGAGTACTGAGGACATATAAAACTTTAGAGCAAAAGGGAACAAAAAGGACATTCTTTATCATTTATAATGTATTTACCATTTACAGTGTCTAGCGGCTGTCTCTTTTTGTGGCCATCTTTGGAGGGGCGCAGGGTCTCTATAATGCTGTCAGAGATTCTGCACCTTTGCGGTGGACAGGCAGGTGGACAGGTAGGCTGGCGGGCAATTTAACTTCCCCTGGGCAACAACCATGTAATCCTCCCTGGCCACAAGCATGTAACCCCCTTTGGCAACAAGCATGTAATTCCCTTGGCAACAAGCATTTAATCTCCCCTGGCAACAAGCATGTAGCCCCATTTGGCAGCAGGCATGTAATCCTCCTTGGCGATAGGCATGTAATTCCCCCCTGGCAATGAGCATGGAGCCCCTGGCAACCAGCATTGAACCCATGGCAACCAGAAGATAGGTAAGTGGCACTTCAGGGGCATTATGCATTTAAGCAGCACTAGTGGGGGTGTTATATGTGTAAGGCAGCGGCACTACAGGGGGCGGCATTATATTTGTAAGCAGAACTAGTATGGGCATTATGTGTGTAACACAGTGACACTACAGGGGGCATTATATGTGTAAGCAGCACTACTGGAACCATTACAGTATGTGTATAATGGGGCCCTGCTGGGGGGGCATTATATGTTTATGTTACACTACAGGGGGCATTATGCATGTAAGCAGCACTACAGGGTGCATTATGTGTAAGTGGCACTAAAATGCCATGGTGGCGTGCAAAATGTATAATTACACCATTGCATGTGTAGCGTTACCCTAAAGCATTATGGTGTGTGGCATAATGTGTAATGAGCAGTACGGTGTGACACAAAATTGAATTGATGTATGGCATATGCAATGGGCATTAGGGTGTGTGGCATAAAGTTACTTAAGCATTATGGTTTGTGGCTTAATGTCTACTAGGCATTTCGGTGTGGGTCATAATGTCTAATGGGCACTATGGTGTGTGACATATTCTGTAATGGGCATTACAGTTTGTGTGGCATCATGTGTAAGGAGCATTACTATAAGAAGGAAACATTACATTGCTCTGGGCACCATGTCACCTAGCTACTCCTCTGAGGGTAAGAGACAGAAATTAGCTATAAAGATAGGCTAGAAAGGATTGTGGAAAGGAAGCATATGTGAAAAACTAATTAAGTCATTTAGAGGCAAAAAGAGGAAAAATATATACAGCATTTGAGAAGAAGGTGAATGGACGTTGTCAGAGGGTAGTAACAATTTTCATGGTTGGATAGGAGCATGGAAGGGTATGATGACAGGCGCGGGAACTGGCGCATGCGCAGTACAAACATCTGTACTGTGCATGTGGCCAGCTTCTATGGGCTGCTTCAGCAAAAGCCCATAGAAGGGAACCATGGTTCCAGCGCCTGTATAATACAGATGACAGGCCTCGGGACTAGTGCGTACGCAGCACCGATATAGGTACTGTGCATGCACAATTGGGGATTTTACACAGCCGCCCGCAGAAAGGTGTCCCGGAGGGAGGGAACACCTCCCAATGGGATTGCCTTAGTGACTGGCAGGTCGGAATTCCAATTGGAAGTCACTGCTAGGCACAGTGAAGCCAGCACAGTCTCACAGACTGCATCTGGCTTCACTACAGTGGCGGAAGTCACCTGGGGGGGCTGCAGCCCTGCAGCCCATAAGTAAAAACCACCACTGCATATAGCAATTGTGAGACAGTACACTGGAGTAAAGTGAAGCATGCCCTAGTTAGAGAAAGTGGGGGTGATAATAGCTTTCACTTTTGTAGATCTGTAAGTGAGGTTGATGCAGTAAACAGAGTAGTTCCTGGGTGCAGGAAAGTCAAGAGATGTCGTAATGAGTAGAAAGGATAAGTTGGGCAGTAGCATGTGAATAGTTGAAAATTAAATTGAGATATAGAAGAGATTGGATTACATGGTATAAATACAGAGACAGTTAGAATGTACACCATTAGAATGAAGACAGTTCAGTTGTTCTAGCATTGTCTTATGAAGTTGTAGAGAGGGTTTAAAGTCTATTCAAATCCAATTACACCTTTTATATTGATGAATACATACTGTACTTAGAAAAAGTATATAAGTTGAAGGCAGACTGAATGAATTATCCTCATAAATAAAGACTTACTAAATTCAGTTGTGGAGGGTGTTCATAATAAGCACATCACAGTAAGTACAAAATAATATGTTTTATGGGAGAAGAAATAACTTGGATGCTCAGATTTTGTGGGGCTAGACTGCCTTATTCATTGTTGGACTGACTCACCTCAGTCCACCGCCAGCTCCATTCTCTCTCGCCTCCTGCTCCACCCCCTGTACCACCCACTCCTCCACTGTGCCCCATACTTACCCTTCTTCCTCCCTCCTTAGTCCCAACACACACACAGGTTTATTCTCCTGTGTCCTCTAAACTCTGTCCCATTGCTGCAGTTGAAGCCATTGGCTCCTGAAGCACACGACCCAGTAATCACCCTACACAGCCAGTACAGACCTTTGCAGTTTATTATATAAATATATTTCTATGACCCAGTTACTTTTCTTGGTTTCTGTAAGGAGCACACATAACAGAATCCCCATTGAAATTGGATGCAGTATAGAAGTTCTACAGTATTTAGGTAGACACCAAATGGTGCAATACATTGACTGGTACAAATGGTAAACAAATAAAAGGTTGTCTAAGGTTGTCAGGGGGGGGGGGGGGGTATTTTGGTTGAAATGGATGTTTGGTAATATGTAACCATCATCAGTAGAAACATATATGCTCTGGACACTTTAGACAAGGTGGTTGGCTCTGCCACCACTGCACCTGCCACAGGTTACTGTTCCCAATCATAGTCTACGTGTATAGTAAATCAAGCAAATTAAAATATAAAAAGGTGTTAACCATTTGTGTCAACCATTGTCATGTGACCTTTTGAACCTGTTAACCTTTTGTATCTGTCAATCTTAAGCACTGCCGACCTTTCATGTGTCGATCTTTTGTACTTGTCAACCATGTAGGTTTGACCTAGACACTATGGGGTAAATTTATTAAGATGGGTGTTCTATTGAAGATTGAATGTTGCCCATAGCAACCAATCAAATTCTACTTATTTATTTAGCACCTTCTAGAAAATATTACATAGAATCTGATTGGTTGCTATGGGCAACATCCCATATCTAGTATAGCTTCCATTTTACTAAATTTACCCCTAAAGACCTATCTTGCTTGAAAGTAATATTTAAAAAAATCTCCATACCGCTTGCATTCTCATTCATGAATGCCACCTGTCCACATGAATTTCATGTGAGCCACATCCCAAATGCTGGGCAGTTATATTAATTTTCAATCACACACAATGCCTGTTGGTTAGGTTCCTTAATAAGAATAATTGGAATAATAGGAATAATAGTAATAATTGTTTCCAATGCTCTCTTAACAGATCATAGGAGTGTGTAGACATTTATCTGGTGTTATTTTCAATAACTCTATGATTCCTGCACCTACTGATCACATTTAGATCCTTGTCCAGTGCATTTACTATGCTACTATGCTGCCTGGTAAAAAAAAAAAAAAAAAAGTACTTGTTTCCTAGCACAGCGCCCATCGCATACCATCGCATTCCTTAATTAGTGGTATGCAATGGTATGCGATGGGACCCAATTTTCAGGTCCTAAGAGTCGCACTGTACAAATTTAAAATCGCATCACATCGCATGCCATTAAAATGGCATGCGATGCGATAGATGCGGTCATAACGATGATTTAATTGTACAGGCACCCTGATGGGTGATTAGTATGTTATATGCACCCCCATTGTTAACGCCACCGCCACTATTAACGCCAACCCAAAGCGTGGTGAGCGCAGCGAGCCCGCGACGGGCGGCGGTACGTGTCCACCGACCTTTTCATACCCCCACTATCCACGTCGACGTGGAGCTGATTCTATATAGTGTGGCGAGAGCAGAGAGCCACCGAGCTCGAAGCGTGGCAAGCGGACGTGGAATACATGTGACGTTATCCGCGTCTCTACTTGGGGCTCGCTTCGCTCGCCACACTTCGGACTCAGTGGCTTGCTGCGCTTGCCACACTATATAAAATCAGCTCTACGCCGACGTGGATAGTGGGGGTATGAAATGGTCGGAGGACGCGTACCGCCACCCCTCGCCGGCTCGCTGTGCTCGCCATGCTTCGGATTGGCGTTAATAGTGGCAGTGGTGTTAACAATGGGGGTGCATATAACATACTAAGCACCCATCAGGGTGCATGTACAATTAAATCATTGTTTTGATCGCATCGCATCGATCGCATCGCATCGATCGCATCGATCGCGATCTGGTCGCATGCGATACAATCGATGCGATAAATATGATTTAATAAGATTAAAATTGTGGGTGCCGTGCTAGGAAACAAGTACCAAAAAAAATCTTATCCGCATCTTGTTATCAGCCATAAAAGTGAAAAAAAAAAAGGAAATATCTGTACATTATTTTGTTGCATGTATTTCAATACTGCTAGAGTGGACAACAGAACCAGCCTGGAAGAGAGGTCACTTAAGGCCAGATGTACCGAGCTCCAAAACATAGAGAGTGGTAAACTACCAGCTAATCAGCTCCAAATTGCATGTCCCAGGCTGTGTTTGAAAAATGACAGATAGGAGCTGATTGGCTGGTGGTTTATCACTCTCCCCTCGATCACTTTTTGAAGCTTAGTACATCTTGCCCTTAATCTTTATTATCCACTATTCCACCTTTTCACTTGCAGATTATTTGTAATGTGTGCTTATTTGAACACCATGCACCACTCCTCTATAAAAGCCTTAAACACCAGCATGCAAGTAAAAGCGGCTTCATTTTAAAACATACTGTAAACGCTTGCAAAGCTGAATGAATTATGATGCATTCATTGATTATGAGAATTCCTCCAAACAATCTAAACATTAGGAATGGCTGTTAAATACTATTATAGCATGCCCTTGCCAGTCTTGCCCCACCCTAACCAAATAAAATGGCATTGACCACTTTGTTTGTAGGTTAGATGCCTGGTTGCTTTTCTGGGCACATGTAATTCTACAAGAACTTACTGAACTGCCTACAACAAAATGTTGCTTTGAGATGTTTTATTTTCTAGGGCTATCTTGCTCATATCAGAACAATTGAAATGCACATCTGACATACTATGTGTCTGACTTCATTTATATTTACAACGGAAATAGCAAATAATGATGCCACCAAATGAACAAGTCCTTGTACACATATATTCATTTGTACCATTTGCATCCTTACATTAGGATTTTAAAGTTTTAACGTTATTGTACAGTATGCGTATCTCTAATTCTTTATTATAAAAGGCATGGACATGTTCTAATTCAATTATTTCTAAGGAACTGTGTTATCTTAATTTGAACTGGCACTAAATGGTAAGGGGAGAACATTTCTTTATGGAAAACAACATTGGAATTCAGTCATGTTTACTAGTCTGGACAAATGCCAAATGCAAGGATACTACTTCAGAAAGAAATATAGATAGATAGATAGATAGATAGATAGATAGATAGATAGATAGATAGATAGATAGATAGATTTGTCTTCTGCTTGGTTTGCTGCTAGAACAAGAAATACTGCATTGTAAGCATATAAACGTGATGTTTCAGGAGTCCCAGTTATAGCATTTATACTGAATGTTACATTTTTTTTATATACTTTTTTGATACTTTCCAAAGCGGAAACATTACTTTGTCAATAATTTTATTTAGAAAATCGCATAACAAATGTAACCAAGACCAAATAACGGTTTCCACTGTACACCATCTGTTATTTAAAAAAAATATACACAACCCTTGTCACAGAGCTTTTTGTTACAACAGTTTGATAACTGGATATGAGTCTATACGGCTTAAATATAGGAAAGATATTTGATGATTCAGTCACTTTCCTTTTTCTGAAAGTACAGCAAGTAATGAATCCGTTTTATTGCGAGATGGGGGGGGGGGGTCCTATAATACTGATAGGGAATTGCTGCACTACTTGTTTTTGTATTGGGCAGATATACTCATTTGGAAAGATATATGTACCAAAGGCACAAGTTCTAATGGATGAAGAATTGTTCTTTTCTGATTATAGAAAGGGCCTTTGTAGGGCAAATACCATCAAGTGGGTCCTGTCCAGTGTAACGTTAAAGGGCTCTTACTGTAGCTTAGCATAAAGGTGAAGCCATAAACCAGATACTTTAGGTACCTTCCCTGATATTGGGGGTCCCAGTGGGGGATTGTAAAAGAACTAAGTGATCAAAGATGATGATGATGATGATGATGAGGATGATGATGATGATTGTATTATGTTAGCAACATATGCTCATTATTTCAATAGCACTCAAAAACACTTTAAGGTGTATTGTGTTACTGCTTGGTAATAAATTCACCAATTTTTTTGTAAGCCCAACAGAACATTGTGTTATGTCCTGAACCACATAAATAGATACAACCTATGACAGCCTGTTTACGTATTATACATTTCCATATATTTATATATAATTAGATTTAGTGATATATAATGTCCTGCACATTTCTTCCTCCTGGATCAGTGTCCCTTGTCCACCCCTATGTCCTGGTCACTTTGCTCGTCTGTGAAACATACATCTACATCACTGTCATTGTCCTCACTCTTGGGCTCGGGCTGGGAGTAGGAAGGGTCACCCTGGGCCGCCTCTTCCTCCTCCTTGCTGCTGAGGCTCTGGCCAGGGTGCCGCGACTTGACGTGTCTCTCCAGGTCCCTCCTCCTGACCAGCACCTTGCCGCAGTGCTCGCAGCGGTAGGGGGTGTTCCCCTCTGCGTGCAGGCGGATGTGCTTGTTCAGGTTACTGGGGTCCCCGAAAGGCCTCAGGCACACCTTGCACTTCAGCGGCTTGTACCCCGTGTGAGTCCTCATGTGGATCTTCAGGCCGTACTTGCGGGAGTAGAGTTTGCCACAGTACAGGCACAAGTGGCCCTTTTTGGGCTTACCAGAGCCTGGGGCTGTGGCCCCGGACAAGCTCTCCAGCCTGCCTGTCCTGCTCTTCTCTGCTGCTATCTCAGAGAGCTGGTGGTTGTGCATGGCGATCTCCCGGTCTATGCTGGTGGTGATGGAGCCCAGCTCGGGACCCATTGCTGCTCCACTATTGAAGTAAGACATGGTCTCCGGGTATTTCAGGAGGTTGCTGAAGTGGAACTTGAAGGGGTAGTAGGGGGTGCTGTAGAGGAGCTCCCCATTGTACACTGTGAACGGCATGACCGGGATATTACATTCCGCTGAGTATGACTTGATGCCTTCAAACTGAGGGATGGAGAACCTCTCGGCAAAGTGCAGCCCGGCCTGTGGCATCTGGCTATAGCGGCTGCCCGGGGACAGGCTGGCATGGACACCCCTCTCCACATGTTTGAAGGCTGATGTTTCCTCCAAGTGAGAAAGGATGGGGAAGCCCCTGAGGCCGGTGCTGCAGGACAGGACAGCAGAGGAGCCGTCACTTGGGTGCAAGCACTTGGAATGGTGGCTGCTCACCAGAGCTTCATTCCCTGAGCGACCTGCTTTCATCCCTCCCAACAGTTTGCTGAAGCCAATGCTGCTGGGCTTGTCCTCCCTGGCAGCCTCAGGGAGAGAGAGCTTGGAGAGCCCAGCTGGTTTGAATGCAGATCTTAAACCTGGATAAAACGTGACCCCATTGCCACCACAGGCGCTGCCCACGAGGCCAATGAGCTGTCCATGGTTCCTGGCAGAGCTGACGCTCATGTCCAGGGCTCTGTCCTGCTCCTCTTTCGCAAGCGCCTTTTTCATCACCCCAAGCTTGGTCAAAGCCGGAGATAAGGACGATTCCCTCTTAATTGAGTCTCTGGCGGCGCAGTTGGCCTGCATGTGGCTCCCCCTAAGAGCAGGGGTAGAGTTGGGTCCCCCATCAGCGACTTTAGGAGATACATGGAAGACCTCAGTGGCTCTGACGTGCTCGTTGGCGAGGAATCCCCTGCTGCTGTTCAGGGCACAGTGGAAATGGACGTGAGCTTTTAAGGTGTTCGGATACTTAAATGTTCTCCAGCAATACCAGCAAATATAACGTTCTTCTCCTGGTGAGGAAAGATAAAAGCATTATATCAGCCGTCTATGACATTATATGAAATATGCATTTAATCAGTGCCTATTATCGGATATTTTCCTATAAATGTGCTCAGAATAATAGCGCAAGATATAAGCAGTGTTGGTGTTGCTAATTACTAATCCTGCTATACACGTCTCCATGCTGATTGCTCTCTCTACACGGCTAGCCCTACCCAGCTGCTGCAGAGGGGTGACAGGAGGAGATGGCTGCTCGGCGTACTGGGATCTGGCCCATCTGTTGACATTAGCAGAATAGGTAGCGTATGTCGGGCAGTTTAGGACTCTTTTAACAAAGGGTTCATCTAATGATCATGATCTCCCACTAACAAAGCAGAACAGTAGGAAAACAGCCATCCTTCTTCCCCCAAATACAATGTTAGCCCTCCAATACCCTAATCTAATTAATGTCTACAATCATCTGGGTAGTGTGTGATCAAAACAATTATAGTCACATTACAGCATTGCCTGAACTACAATTACTCAGCATTTAGGACATAATCATTATTGGGAACCATTATAGGAAAGCAGCAAAAGGAGTAAATGCGTGAATGCACAGGCAACGTCTTCCCTGCGAGCTTTGTGGAACGGATTAGGAAAAGCCCACACTAGCCGCCCTAATCCTATTACTGAGAACTGGTGGTGTCGCCGGATTACAGGAGATTCTATGTAAACTGCATGGAGGATTTTCAAGTGGTCTGTTTCATTTTCATGACCTATACAAGGAATCTCAGAATCGTTTTTCTAAAGGTCCATTTTCACTACCCGGCAATTCTAACGTTTCTGCCTGCCTTCACTGGGGGAAATATACTAACATGGGATTCTATTTCACATGGGATGTTGCCACAGGCAACCATTCAGAATCTATTTCTTTATTTAGCAGCTTCTAGAAAATAATAATAGACAGGATCTAATTGGTTGCAAATTTCCCCCACTGTGTTCATGAAGAAGTCGCAATATCATGTAATTCAAAGAAATTGTTATAGCATTTATTTCTCGCCAATAAAATGTATAAAATGTATGTTTTCCTATCAGCGGTTTTTGTTTTTAATTAACGAGACTGTAGCTGGAAATCCTGGCATGCTGTCTGCTTACTAATTATCCCCATTTTATATGCTTGCAACCACTTGTTAGAGAAAATAAATCGGAGTTCATTTATAAAAACGAATGAGCGTAGAGGTCCGTGTTACAGATATGTAATGTGTCGCTTCTGTTTATATATTTATTTAATTTGGACTACTCGATATTTTTGCGAAAGGCATAATAATTGGCATATTTTGATCGAATAAAAGTTAGGATCCTAAATGTATTAGCCTCAATAAGTATTCTATATCTTTCGATCGAGTGTTGCATATAAAGTAGTACATATCAAATGTTCATCACTTTCTTATGCCAGTGGCTTGCAAATTGACTGGGCCAATGCGATGTCATCCGTTCTTCCTAATATATCGAATTAACGTTTGCAATTTCTTACAAAGGCAATCGAAAGTTTAGAATTTCGAAATAAAAATGATGAAAAGTAAATGATATACGTCATTTAATTGTGATGATTAAAAGATACATATTTGTCAATTTATGGTACATTTTTGTAAATTTAAAAAAGCGCTCTATTTACAATGAATTATTTCCATCGTGTATCTGCAGACTGACAGGATCTTTCTTGCTATATAAATTGTATCATTAATAATGAATTGTGTGCGCATTTAAATAAAGGTAGATATTTAACGTATTCATATTTGGAACAGTGAATCCTACAGTACCTCCCTACCTTAGATGAAACTGATCGACAAATATCGCACTATAATAACGAATAACCGCATCATTAATATTATAAAATACCTTTTTCGTCGTGTGTTGGAGTGGCTGTAGTGGATATCTCAAAGCACTGAGCTAGGGAGTTAGAGTACCAGGCTGTGAGCTCCTCTCCTGCCTGTACTTCCCGCATTGTCCTGTAATAGATCTGGAAAGAGGAGAGATCACCTGTTACTCGTCGGGTCACAGATAAAGGCTGCCCTTTTACAGCAGTAGTAATGTGGTTTATTATCTTTATATGTGCTATTTCAGTGAGCAAGTGATGCTCAAGCTGCAATCATTTAATAAAAGCACTTCATTTCAGCCCCCATCAACAAGTGTACATTCCTTGATAAAGCATCCGTACCTGTCCTCCGGGTAAATCTGAGATTGCTTCCAAATTCTGTTCTTGGCTATTTCTGGCCGCCCGTATTAACCCTATCCACTCCGTGGCAGGGCCCCCTGCTTCGTCCACCAGCTCACCTCTCACAAACCGCACCTGAAGCATGAAGAACTCTGGTCACCTCAATGCCCTGATTCCTAGCACTGCATTCTAATACATAACAACATTATTTAATTCCCATATCAATATTTTTTTTAACTATATATTTCTATATAACAATCGTACAACTTTTTTTTTTTTTTACTGCGAACAAAAGTTCAATTTAAAAGAATCCAAAAATGAAAACGGTAATGTAAATGTTCTTCTTTCTTATTTGCCTGTATTGACCAAAGGTCCGATGGGGAACAATTCGATTCATATGCAATCTTCAACAGAAAGGGACCATATTGTAAAATACCATATCAATGTGCATGAATGGGCATGCAATAAAAGTCAGCGCAACAATGCAGACTAATGTGAGAAAGCCATGGAGCCAGATGAGGAGAAATACATTGGGAGAGTCTGGCAGAGCGTTTAAAAACAATTAAAAGACATTAAAAATCAGAGCGTAGAGTGTGACAAAAGCTATTGATTAGCGGCCTTTGTAGATTATGGCAATTATTTACTAGTCAATTATTATTATAGGCGCTCATGTATTTTTCATTCTCTTTTAATGTGAATGTTAATGTGTGTTTTTGTGTGTGTGTGTGTGTGTGTGTGTGTGTGTGTGTGTGTGTATACACACACACACACACATATATATATGTCTATAAGTATATGTCATGTGTATATTTATATATATATATACACACACACACACATATATATGTCTATAAATATATATCATGTGTATATATAAATATATATACACACATATATATGTCTATAAGTATATGTCATGTGTATATTTATATATATATACACACACACATATATATGTCTATAAATATATATCATGTGTATATATAAATATATATACACACATATATATGTCTATAAATATATATCATGTATATATCTATATATACACACACACATATATATGTCTACAAATAAATAGACATGATGATAATGCAATAGCATTGAAACGTTGCTGATTCAAATAAACTCGTTTTTTGGACATTGAACAAAGTCTGGAGTGCTTCGTCCACCCCCCTACAAAGTCTATATATATATATATATATATATATATATATATATATATATATATATATATATATATATATATATATCAAACTCGGTTGAGTCCAGGTGAGGTTACATAAAATTTCTAATTCCATATTTTTATTTAGAAGGCGTCAAACATTATCAGATTACACGATAAAATCGCAGACAGGTTAACAGAAAATGATCAATGGGACAAATTAATTAATTAATTAACTGATTAACGTCAGCTCTTAATGTTATCTATGCAGAGTCAATTAAAGTTATAAGCCAAATGAGCATTGGTTACATGATCATTGTAATTGGTAAAATGATCTGAGCATGGATGAACTATGAAATGTATTGCCCAGCAATGTATTAAATACTGAAATGAAGTACTCCATTCTGTACAGACAATGACATACTCTGCTCCTATCCGTGATCTATCTCTGTAACATCCATGCCAATGCTTTTTCATTTAATGTATCTTGATCAGAGCAATCTGTTGTAGCACATTTCAATCCCATGTAAAATGTGACCTTGGAGAAAGCCTATATGTCCCTATTAGCGCTGGGTACTAGAGTCCTATGTCCTGGGAAGTGGTCCTCCTATATTGCCCAATTGATAGGGTGCCATTTAATACTGCTTATCTTCTTATCTTCACCTGGTAATGCTGACCATCCTGGCCCCAGTACACCTGCTATGCCTTGAAATAACCATCCAAATAGGAAATACCTTTTTCTTGGGTCCAGGCTCCCTGCGGTCTGACAAGTACTTCCCCAGTTTAAAGATTCCCAAAATGGGACCCAGGCGCAGGCTGGCTGGGATGCTGGTCTCTGCGCTGACGCTGATGGCCGGAGCCCTGCTGGTGTGCATGCTGACTGTAGAGATGAGCAGTCAGGGACCCCCAGTAGCTCTCAGGGATGGAGTGACAGAGTGAGAGAGAGGAAGGACAGCACACAGGCGTATCTCCGCCCGCACAGTGACGCGCAGCTCTCTGCACGCCGGCTTTTCTATAGGATCGGGAGGGCTACCCCCTTGGCACGTTGATGCCATGGGGCTCAGAGTTTGGTGAGAGAGTTGAGCTGTTCCAGCAGCTGCAGCGTTTCATTCAAGGGGGTCACATGGAGACTTTCCCTAACCCTTCTGCATAATCAGCTCCCATGAATGGTAACCAGACAATGGTCCAAGCGACCTTCCCATCCAAAAAAATCCAATTTGTCAAGGGCAAAGAAAAGACTCTGGTGAATCAAAGGTCTGGAGGGACCATTAATCCTCAGCATGGGGTATTGTCCTCTAGACAGTTACGATATTTTAAGTGACAAATCCACTGTATAATTTCTCCATAAATTTTACTTTCCCTTATTGTTCACCGACAAACCAGTTCTGCAAAATAAGTGACTATTTTAAGTCTACTTGGCTGATCCTTTTGAGGTTTAATATACTTCAAAGATTTTTTTATTCAATCCCCTTGGCTTTATTGCAAAGGACTGTTTAACAAAGGGACTAGGAATGTTTAAGGACTTGTTAACTCCTATTGATTCCTGGCGTGTGCCAAACAAAACTTGGGCAGGTACTTGACGGGAAAACACCAGAAATACCTACAACTTTTCCCTAAGTAACGAATAACGTATGGCTGGCTGGCTGAGACAGCTTAATTTCCGAGTTTGGAGTGCGCAAACTGAGCGCTGGCATTTAACGCCGAACATTTAAACACCCTTATCGCCAGTTCTTTGCTTTACGCGTTTTGAAATTAAAATTGCTAAAACCATAGATGACAATGTTACTACGGGTATCTATCCATTCAATTACAGTGGACTGTTACAGTACGTGTTAAATATAGTGTACCTGTCACCTTCCGTGAGGTCCTAATTTTTTTGACTGTGAAACATTGTTAATAAATAGACCCAAATAATCCGCGCCGTAATACCTGGGACTGTTTGCCGATTCTATAGGTTACTTCTGATTATCTCTATGTGCATACATCTACAGATAGATCATATTTACGTTCTTCTGTTTTACAATTATAGATAAAATGCTCAAATCTCCATACAAAACGCATGGTTCTCAAGCCGACATAGTAAATCAAATAACCTATAATACAATAGACGATACTGTAGCAAATACACACACACACACACACACACACACACGCACCATCCGGAACAACTGCAAGGTGTGTTAATAAGGACGCACATGCTCTAGGACCATATTAAACATATGTATCCGTGAATGATTCAGATTTAGAATAAAATGGAAATTATGTCATTATTAGGGCCACGTTTTGTTATACCGAACAGCTAAAGCTAAACCTATGGCCCGCTTGGTAATTATACCAATTGCTATTGTTGGGTATATAATTGCCTTGTCTAATATCAATTTATGAACATTACTTTCACCTTGAATTGCGCTTACATTATAGACTTTTGTCAGCATTAAACCTTCTTTGCTATACGCTATTGTTCACGTTTTTAACTGAAAATATCAGTTTTTTTCTAGATTACTGTTGGTAGCATAATAGTATATAGTTAAAAGTTGTATCCTTTTATTTTCTGCTACTGATATTGCTAGTAACATTATCGTGGAATATAACCCACGTCATTTCGTGGTGCCAGCATAACGCCACTGGGTATCATTTTCACCCATGTTAAATAAGCCAGTGCTCGCGAAAGAGCATCGCACCAATAATGTGTCCTTATATGATCGCTGCCACCTTGCATTCTCATGGAGGCTTCACCATGGGCTCAGGAAAACAAAGATGACCCCTTTGCGCTTTGATCATTCCTCTGAATGGCACAGAGAGAATGCAAGAAAGAACAAACAAGAAGTCCGGGGCAATAAATTTAAGCAATGAACATGTCTACGTAACCTCTGGCCTGGAGATTCTGGGATGACAGTGTTTAAATTACACGATGAGAGGTAAAGGTGCCCTACTGCTTCATTTGGGGAGTCTCCATCCAGTGCTTAATGAGTCAAAAGGCGTGAACGACACGCGAACAATTTTATCAATAGGACCATGTAAAGACTGGCTGTAAGGAAAGTTATTTATTAATATCGCCAATTGTGGCTGGTTCCCATCCACTAAGAAAAGAAAAGGCCTGCACTGGAACCATTCACACCAGCTACCCAATTTTTATTCTCTCCATTGGCTCAAAGTTGAAGTTCCCCTAGTGAAATGAAGTGGGAATAGGAACACTTTTTCATTCATTCTCCTTCCCTTATAAAGCAAGGGTGAAACCAATCTAATGTGCCCAGTGGAGCAAGGTACAGCATGAAAGGCTGGGTGTTAAAAGTAAAAGCAGTGTTTGGAGCAAATGGGATGGAAAATTAAATGAAATTAAATAGCTTGAACGGCCGTATTGTCCCTTATTAAAAGACACATTAATTACATGGTTTCAGCTTTATTTCCAGACAATGATGAACTCAATCAAAACATTCCACCATCGGTTTTATAGACTCAAACTAAGTTTCTGGAAGTCTAGTTAGCAGAAATAAACGTGGGTACAAAGATAACTTTGATGAAAGATATTTTATTAGCTGAGCCCTGTTTGTGCCACCGCTGAACTGCCTATGCCCTTTAGTAACAGTCTGGCACTTTGTGCTTGTTATTTAACAAGTTACCCCATAATGAGCCATGAATGTGAGGGAACAACAGTCAGCTACAGAAGCACAGTTGCTTAGAGCAATGTCCCACCAGGGAGGGTCTGCTTAGCATACAGTGAGACCAGCACCAGTGCATGTACACTAGGCATCCTCGCTGTGTGCACTGTGCATCTACTGTGACTCATCTCTAGAAATACATGCCAACGGTTCTAGCTCTCACACATGGCACAGTTCACTGCACGGAAACATGGATCATATTATTAGTGATCCAGTGCCTATAGGAGAGAGAGATAGAGAAAAAAGAGAGAGAGAGAGACATGAACATATGAAAATATTATTATTTGTTTAGGGATGTGCAATAAAGATATATATATTTTAAAGTAATTGTTTCCCTTTTACGTTCTAGTCCAGTCGATAGTGGAATTGTTGATGATTATTATTATTATTATTATTATTATTATTATTATTATTATTATTATTATTATTATTATTCATACCAGCCAAAAGTCTGCATCTAATGTAAAGATCTGCTGTCGTCCTGTGTTAGTGCATTGGGACTGGGGGAGGGGGGAGCACACGAGGTTAGGGTCTTTCTATAGCAACATATCCTGACCAACTGTGCAGTCTGTACAAGAAGCGGGTGGGATATGAAGCCAGCCTTTGAATAGTAATTAAGGTTCTATGGGAATCCCAGCAGATGACATGATTCCAATTTGGATATGTTTATTATTAATTACAAATCCCATTATCGGTCACACAGGGATAAACCTAAAAAATCCCAAACTGTCACTTCCATAAAACATGGTTTAAATTAGGTTAAAAGAAGAAAAAGCGCTATTGGCGATATCTTTTGAAGATCTCTTGAGCTGGGCTTTCTCGCTTGGCATGGCACAAATAATAGTCATTGCTCTTGTCCCTAAATTGATATGTTTCGGTGTACCTTATAAATTCATACCTCTTCTCCCCACATCGCTATAGACTACTCAATTCGATTTTCCTTGCTGTTGGGCACATTTAAGGGAGACTATTTGTGAAGTTCATTTCTAGGCAAATGTATTCAAGGCCTGATGGGGATGAATAGAACCGTGTGTCAGCCGCCCCTAATTGGGATTAAAGCACTTAGAAGCATATGCAGAGAGTGACAGAAATTCTCAGGTCGCTTTGTGTCCAGGCTTCCACCCGCTCGGGCACTCTACTAGGAGAGAGATTTATACGGATCAGAGCAGAATACATCAGAGAAAGGAGGGCCGGGGAATGGTGTATCTCTGTGGGACTACAAACAAGTCTCATGGCAGCTCCCTAGTACATAGCAATAGCAAGAAAGATGAAAATGATGAATAAAGGACCACTGGCTGTAGGTTGCTGCTAGACTGTTCTATCTCAGGTTTCCCAGCCGCTAGAGAGGATCATTCCCTGGCTGTTACTATATACATGCTGGTCCTAGTATTACTTATATTGTAATGTGTTCATAGGCATTGTTTTCTGTAAACTCGAGTTAATATAAATATAATGACAAGGGACATTAAACTCGGTTGGATTTAGTTTACATTAATTCTAATAATGTGGGAGGTTAAAGGTGTGTGTATGTGGGGGGGGGGGGGTAGAGCAAGCTTTACACTTTTCACCATGTTGCAGGTTCACATTGAGCAAAACTGACCTAATTCTACATAGAGGAGATGGTGCTGATTGTAGGACATGGTTAATGTAGGATTATGGGGAGCAGAGAGAATAGTGATTGATAAAAAAACAAATCATGACTTAAGACAGTATGGTATCCTATTAGTATCCAAATGGGAGGACACGGGGAAGAATACGTAAAGGAATATTTAGGGGACCTTTCAAAATACATATTCAGAGTTCAATGTTCTTGGCAGATACACAGTACGACCTAGCAGATAAGTTCTGGTGAGCTATTGTACTGTACAATACATTAGACTTGCTGTTTGTATTGATACACTTTAGATGAGGTCCTTGCTGCGTGTTCTAATGATGATATATAAACTCTAGTGACCTGGAGTGGATATTATCTGAATTCTGAGTGTGTTAGCAAGCAGTGAGATACAGTATGTGCAGCGGGTTACACGTCCAAAGCACAGACCACAAAGAGTGATAGTTGTGTAAGTGGCACAAGACCACTTACACAACCATAGTTATTGTTAAGAGCAATAAAATCACTATATATAGAATGAACGTAAGTCCAAGGCTCTAAAGGAAAACAATATATACATAATGTATACATACTGTATATTTGCAGACATATACATATCAGTTATGCACTAATAGCTTGCTCAGCCGCATCCCGAAAGGGTAGGCGCTGTTTGCACTTCCAATATAAAGTGTCCGTACAGTGTAAATCCAGCGGATTTCTCTATACACACAATGAACATGGTACATAAACCAGGTGTGACCTCGCTATTAGTCAGTACAGTGTAATACTTAGCTTGTTGGTTTTTACATCTAGCTCAACCTAGGCACAGTGTGTAGTACTGAAAGATGCCACCGTCTAGCACCTGGTCCTTCCCTCCTATCCCGGCCTGGTCACAGCTCAATACAATGAATAGGCCATTGCCTTAACCTCTTTTCGTGTTAGCAATTAACTTTCACAAATTCGAGGGGCATTGGATTCATGCTGATCTGAACCACTTTTCCGTCTGCAAAAACATAATGCGACTTTCTAGGTCCCTGGGAAGAGAGCAGATGTGATGTGCATTCTGTATTATCTACCGTCCAACAGCTTTACATTAGAATGAATCAATGCAGATATCCGGAGTAATACAACCCACCTCTGCAGAAGACACACGAGGCTCAGAGCACAGCCATAGCAATAATGTATTTTTATTATTATTATTATTATTGTTATTATTATTATTATTAGTCATTTGTTTGTGTGTGTGTGTGTGTGTGTGTGTGTGTGTGTGTGTGTGTGTGTGTGTGTGTGTGTGTGTGTGTGTGTGTTGGGGGGGGGGGGGGGTGAGAGAGCGAGAAGAGAGAATCATTATGTACTGTTTGATAAGGCTGCATTGCCCATCATGTTTTCCCTGGTCTTCTTTATACTGACTTTCGGATAATGTTGGTAGGGATGGATGTTTGAAGTCCTTTATCTGTTACTGGGCTGGCAAACTAGGTTTTCCTTCCATGAAAAGAGTCACCTAAATCACATCATGCTGGTGACAGTGACAGCATTGCCACGGATATGAAGCTGTAAGAGGGATATTGATGGAACTTCTCCATTTGAAACCTGATTCCCCACTATAAAGACCCGCTCGAGTCAATGTGGTTGCACTTGTTGAATGGACGCATTGAAGTGGCATTGTAAAGCCAGCAAGCATAGTTACTTACAAGGCTTTCAGACTCTCACCAGCACCACTGACAGCTCCCTCCACACAAATAACCTCTATTCACAGGCACTCACTGCAGGTCTCTATCAGTAGCCCTACACAAACATTCTGCCTCCACTGTGACACACAGTTAATCACCTGGTAAATCGGGGAAAAGCCTTTTAGGAAAGTCTTATTGAGGTATTCATTGGCATTTATAATCTCCAAGCGGTTTAAAAAGAATGTGTTTAACTCGCTGAAATCTCCGGCAATGTCTACAAATGAATTAATCTACCGGGTCAATGTCATTGTCTGCCACAGACTTAAGTAACCAGGATATTAATCATTTATATGATTGAAAGACTTGAACAGCAATGTGCATAAAGCTATATCTATAAATCACAAGTAGTATTAAATAGGCAATATACAAATGATAATGTATAGATACCATGCTCAAACAGATGGGTTTTATTGGCCTGTGAATACACATGCTGCATGCAGGCTTGGTAACTGAGTAGGTCATTCCCGCATGAACATATTGCTGGGCAGAGCAGGAGACAGAACGAGAGGAGCCAGGGCTGTGTGCGTGAGAAATTCCTTCTCCAAAACATCAGGGAGACTCCAGTGTTCATCTGCTTCTCCCGAACAAATGCGCTGAAGCAGATGCAACACACCAAGTTCCCAGCTTCCAGCTCTCCATCTCACAATCAGACACATAAGGTGACGCTTGGTAAGATTTGAGATCACACTGCCAGTTTACTCAGCGGTTATCAGTCTATCTATCTGCCCATAGCCGGCCCTAGCCTATTTGATGCCCTAGGCAAGATTTTGGTTGGTGCCCACAAGCACCGGCGCTAAAACTATTTGTAATACTACTTCTATACTCGCCGCTACATTACTGACCCCTCCATACCCACCACTATATTACTGACAAATACATACCTGCCACTAAATCACTGACCCCACTATACCCTACACTACTGACTTCTACATACCTTATACTACACTACTGACCCCTCTATACCCACCACTACATTACTGACCCCTCCATTCCAGCCTCTACACTACTGACCCCTCCATACCCGCCGCTACATTACTGACCACTACATGCCTGCCACTACATTACTGACCTCTCCATACCTGCCTCTACACTACTGACCCCTCTAAACCCACCACTACATTACTGAGCCCTCCATACCCGCCACTATATTACTAACTAATACATACCTGCCACTAAATCACTGACCCCTCCATACCCGCCACTACATTACTGACCACTACATGCCTGCCACTACATTACTGACCCCTCCATACCCGCCACTACATTACTGACCACTACATGCCTGCCACTACATTACTGACCCCTCCATACCCGCCACTACATTACTGACCACTACATGCCTGCCACTACATTACTGACCCCTCCATACCCGCCTCTACACTACTGACCCCTCCATACCCACCACTACATTACTGACCACTACATGCCTGCCACTACATTACTGACCCCTCCATACCCGCCTCTACACTACTGACCCCTCCATACCCACCACTACATTACTGACCACTACATGCCTGCCACTACATTACTGACCCCTCCATACCCGCCTCTACACTACTGACCCCTCCATACCCACCACTACATTACTGACCACTACATGCCTGCCACTACATTACTGACCCCTCCATACCCGCCTCTACACTACTGACCCCTCCATACCCGCCACTACATTACTGACCACTACATGCCTGCCACTACATTACTGACCCCTCCATACCCGCCTCTACACTACTGACCCCTCCATACCCGCCACTACATTACTGACCACTACATTCCTGCCACTACATTACTGACCCCTCCATACCCGCCTCTACACTACTGACCCCTCCATACCCGCCACTACATTACTGACCACTACATGCCTGCCACTACATTACGGACCCCTCCATACCCGCCTCTACACTACTGACCCCTCCATACCCGCCACTACATTACTGACCACTACATGCCTGCCACTACATTACTGACCCCTCCATACCCGCCTCTACACTACTGACCCCTCCATACCCGCCACTACATTACTGACCACTACATGCCTGCCACTACATTACGGACCCCTCTATACCCTACACTACAATACTGACCCCTACATACTCTACACTACTGACCCCTCTAAACCCACCACTACATTACTGACCCCTTTATAGCCGCCACTACATTACTGACCCCTCTATACCCTACACTACATCTCAGCGGTATGACTCCCCGATAGACGGCCCATGGGCAGCTCTGGCACATAACAGATATTCTTTCCTCCTCTCAGCATTGCTGCAGCGCTCGGGAGTAGAGGCTAGGCTCACCGCCAACCTCTGTCCTCTCCCCCAGCGGCTACACTACACATATCTGCTACAGATCCCAGCTAGCAGCACCAGGAAGTGCCCACTAGCTTTATCAGCAGCGGCTTCCGGCGACCAGCATGAGGAGGGACTATGGGCGTCAGCCCAGGGTTGTGGGTCCATCCCAGTGGGCTTATGCCCTGTGCAAAATTTCTTCCCATTGGAGAAGGAGCTGCTGCTGGCTATGCATAGCAGCCCTCCTTCTGGAGCTGCCAAAGCAGTCATACTTGTTAGGGGCAGCCAGCAGTCCCCTTCCCCCTCTCTGAGATACCCGGCACAGTGCGGGACCAGCAGCGCTGCACTTGGTCAGGCGCTACCACGGGTCATCATCGGATGCCTCCAGCTTAGGATGCCCCTAGGCATAGGCAAATGCCCTAGTAAATTGCCTAGTTTGCCTATGCCTAAGGCCGGCTCTGTATCAATCTATCGATCACTAGACACACACACACACACATATATATATATATATATCATCTAGGTATATGTGTCTAGTGTATGTTTGTGTGTCTCCAAAACACTGCCATCTGATGGTAGTGAGTGAAACTACATCTCTTTTTCTCTCACACATGCAGAAACACAGAGGCAATCACAAGGTAGCCTTTGAAGCATTTGTTTCGGGCAGATGCACATGGATTAAATATCCTCACTTTTTCACCACTACCAAGTCTCCTAGTGCCGCTTATTATCCTGTATATATATATATAGAGAGAGAGAGATTGGTGCGGCCCGGCACTCACCGCTGCTGCTCAGTTGCCCTGGTGCCCTTCCAAAATATTGGTGTAGAGAATCAAAGAAAGGCTGGCACTCTGGGGACTTGGAAAACGTGCTGTATTGAAAGCAAATAAACGACCAACGTTTCGGGGGTGGTCCCCCTTTGTCAATGTGCGTGGTGATATATACATACATACTGTATAAAAGCACTTATAGCATGGTCAGCTGTTGTTACTCTCCTCTGCAACTATGAAATAAACAAGTCTTCCTTATCACTGAGTGCTGGTTCCAAACCCCTCATGTAGTGGGGGGTAAGTTCTTCTTATGTTTGCCTTTATGAACCCAGACCCAACACAACGCCTGTTGGAGTACCGACCTGGGTTGGACTCTCTCTTTCTCTCTCTCTCTCTCTCTCCCCCCCCCCCCCCCCCCCGAGACCAAAGTTTAGCACATACTGATTTAAAGTACAGTATTAAGCCAACATTTCAGAGCTGTTATAAATTGTGGTGTGTGACCCCCCTCTGTAACACAAAACATCTTAGGAACTTAGCACTCACCATACATATATTTATGTGGAGAAGTTGCCTTTAGCAACCAATCAATGTTTTGAATTTATTTAGCTATCATAGTCTAGAAAATGACATTTAAGAGCTGATTTGTTGCTATGGGCAATTCTCCACTTTGTCTTCATGAAAGGTACTAAATAAAAAGGATAGCAAAACAAGGAGATATGAACCACAAGTATAGTTAAAGCAGCTGTATATGGGAGTGTGTAAATCTCCCTATATAAATGTGTAAGGAAAAAAGAAAAGTATACAGCGCTGGGTTTGCCTGAAAAAAGCTTAGTACAATTTAACCTATAAAGTACATTTATTATACATCAATAAATTTTTTTTTAAAACGATTGAATATAGAGAATTCTCTTATTCAGAAAAAGAAAGAGGGGGGGGGTATGTAAAAAACAAACTGGACAGGTATTGCTCCAGTGAGTGGGTTAAAGCAGCAGTTCAAATGCACCAGTAATGATTGGATAGTTACCAAGTGTGGAGTTTGACAGTCTCTCTCCTGTGTTTTTTTGGAGGAGAATTAGTGGGGTCCCGGAGAATTATCCAGCATTTTATGGATCCAGATTAACTCAGTAAAACAGCAGAATTATTCCGATTAGATGGTCTCAGTGTACACCAAGTGCGTCTTGTATTGAAGAAAGTTGAGGCTGTGGAATCCTGTTTGACATTTAAGCCGGTCCGGGTAGTTTGGTAACAGGTGCAGATGAGAGAGAAGCAGGTGGTGGCTCACCGCGTCTTCATCAGGAGCAGTAATGACTGGTATGTCAGGGGGAGCTCTATATATATACCCTGAATTAATTGGGGGAGTGTCTCCCAGGTGTGGTGGGAGGTAATTTTTTACATGATCAATATTTATTAAAACACATAATTGAGTACAAATAGAATTCATTAAAAAACATGTATGCACAGGAAGATAAATGTATAATGATAATTCATCTCTTATTACTCAAAAAAGTTTATAATTGTACATTTTGTATTGAAAAATAGTCAATAAAGCTGTAGGTCACGTGATCGGAACAGGTCACGTGATAAAGGAAGTAAAAGTATAATTACAGAATCCGTCTATAAAATTGAAGTTTATGGACGGATTCTGTAATTATACTTTTACTTCCTGTAAAAGTATACAGCGGGCCCACACCACACACACTGCACCCATTTTTAAGAGTTACCTGTCCGGAGTCCCTTGATGAAGGCAGCTGTACTGCCAGAGTCAACGAAAAAAGAAATTTTTCAGAGGTCCACGCTTGCACAGTAGAGTCAAAGCACTTTAGTGCTCAGACTCTACTGTGCAGCACGCCGGGAGGCAGCAGCCAGAAGAGAGGAGGGGGCCTGAACGGAGGAGGCTGCACATGGGCCTAATCCTCTCTTAAAGCACCACTGGTAGCAAGCATTTTAGCTTAGTGTTAGTTTCATATTTATTTAGTTAGTTTGTTGGCTAATGAGTGAGTTAAGGATTTGGTCAGTGCCAACTCTGTCAAACCTAGCCATCAGGGCCGCCAATAGGGGGTTTCTGTGGGTACAGCTGTCCCGGGCCCCGGCCTCTGGAAGGGCCCGGGCAGCTCATTTTGCCCACTGCAACCCCCCTGACTGCCTCCTCTGTGCTGCACTCAGTGCGCTGAACAAAGCAGGTCCTGGAGCGCAGGCTTATTCAACCCAGGATGCCAGCGGCCAATTAAAATGCTGCACTGGCTTTTGAGCCAATCAGAGCTCGTGTACCGGTAGCCAATCAGAGTGGCTGCCGGTATGCAAGCTCTGATTTTCTCACCGGCCGGTGCTGCATTTTAATTGGTTGCCAGCATCCTGAGTTGAAGAAGCCTGCGCTCCAGGACCTCCGGGCTGCAGCTCAGCGGAAGAAGAGATGGGGGAGCAGGAGCCGGGTTATGGTAAGTCAAGTGAGATTGGGGGGGGGGGGCAGTGCCCGGACTGGAAACGAGTCCCGGGCTCCAAAATTCCTGATGGCAGCCCTGCTAGCCATCATTGTAAAATCTGATGTGAAGCATTACAACAATTTTCAACCAATTTCAATTGATTTTTTTATGGAGGCCCAGCACTTAATAGTAAATGTGGCATAGATCATATTTTGTTATACTGCTAGGAATCAGGTTTTCTTCAAAATTATATATTTTTTTATTACAAACTGGTTGCAGAGCATTTTCAACCTCATTATTAGACAGGAGAGAATAAAGGCTTTACACCAATGCTGATTTGACTACATCTTCGTTGAGACTGCCTCGCTTATGCGATCCAACATGAATTAGCCCCATTATTGGAAAGTGGAAGTGTTTAGGAACAACAGACTCTGAAATGGCAGCTGATAAATCTCCCATGGGTGCAGAGTGTGCAGCAATAAGACCTCTTATTCTTGGAGTGTTCTGGAAACTGCATTTATTCATCACAACTCTCCCGTCACAATTCCTACTGAGTGAATGGATAAAAGAGGTAATCTGAACATCAGGTGTTCTGACAACTCTGTCTCAGTATGTGAAGCTTTGGGAATCAGTTGGCGCTTGCCATTATTTAAGAACTGACCACAGTAGTCTAGTATCGTATAGGGATATAAGTTTACGTCTGACCCCTATATCGTTGAAGAGAACAATCTTGTAAAAAGGCTGGGGGGGGGGGAGGAGAGTTGCCTATAACATTTGGCCATCTTTATGGTTTTAAGAATACACAAATCTCATACTTACCCACATTTGCAAGGTATGAGAGATACGATTGAGACAAAGCTTGTTGCTTATCCTAAATGTCCTCTTCCAACATGATGAGAGCATGTATGTCAATCATCTCCTGTCCATTGGTTGCATTGAATACGCCATGTTCCCAGATGGACTCATGAGACCACTAATCTTCTGCTGTTAATGTGGAATAGGTGTAGATTAACACTATTCATCCCTAGCCAGAGTCTAACTACATCTGACAAAAACCATAACTTCAATGCCAGTTCCTTCTGTATAATGAACCACACCTGATGTTCTTTATGCAGCATCTTTTATTCTTACCCCCATGTCCAGTGTCTGTCTCAGGTCACCTCTACTTCACCTCTACTAAGTTCACTGACAGCTTTCGGCAGTTACTGACCAGTTCAAATGTCTGGGTGTTGTAATGACTGTCATCAGGACTAGTATCCTTTCCTCTCTTTCCTATAACTAATGGGCCCCATACATCAACAATCACAATTTATGGATTTCCAGATACATGGATTTTTTGCCAGATAAATGGATTCTACAATCTTTCTGACTTTGCCCACACATTACAGATTTATTTCAGTGATCGGCAGATTTTTCCATCTAAAGATTGCATCTTCATATCTGGAAATTGCCCAATCGATTGCTGTTCATAATGTAAATAGATGAAGAAGACGAAGTGGGAATGCCCACACATATAAAAAAGATCTGCAGATAATACCAGATTATTAAACATGTTTAAAAACCTGATTAAGCAATCGATTGGCGATTTTGATTGGGATTGCCAAAAGGGGGAGCCCACACATCTAAAATTAATTGTGGCAATCATCTCCATATCTGAAAATTGTCACAATTAATTGCTGATGTATGGGGCCCTTAAGGTGCCTTGATGTGTGGTGATGTCATCATTGTGAACAATGTGTACCATATTAGATGAGAGGTAAAATGTACATCACTGTGCTTGTTAGCTACCTTTAATTCTTGTGACATAAAGTTGAGATTATGGATATCTGTAAATCATACATTTTTACATTTAAATTTCCCCAGTCTTCAACCCCACCAGCAATAAGGACAGTCACTGGGCACACAGTTCCCTGCCCTCTACTTATATTCTGAGGAGTAGGGAAAATCTGTAAAAAAAGAACAGTAAGCTGATTCTGAGTCAGAAGTTGCAGCATTAGTGTGTGTGTGTCTTTTGCTGGTATTGCTGTAAATGTCTGAAGTGTCAGGACCTTATGTTTTTTGCCATGCATGCTGGGAGGTTCCTGTATTCCTGAAGTCAGTTTATTTATGTATATGATGCTGAGTAAACACGTTGTGTTTACCTCCCGAGGTTGTCGCTCCAGTCCTTCAACACCCACATCTACATGGTGTCAGAAGTTGGCAGACATGGCTCAAGGCCTCCGCCATGTTGATCCCTTCATATTTGATGAAAACATTGCTGACAACTGGATCCAGTTCAGAAAGAAATGGAAAGTGTTTTATATGGCGGGAAAGTCTGTGAAATCACAAAAAGTACCAGCGATTGGTATCCGGATAGCTGACAATGTATATGTCATCAGTCAATAGGTGGACACCAAGAGGTCAAAATGTACAAGATGGACATTGATAAAAGGTCAACGCAAGCAAAAGATCATCATGGAATGGTCGACACATGAAAATGGCAACATGTGTTTTTGGGGGGGATTTTTTTTTCTAATATTTTGTACTTTTTCATACCATCCACGTGGACTGGGAATGTAAAGTGTCTTGGTGCAGTGGTAGCAGAGTGAGG
Organism: Crinia signifera; assembly: GCF_055691185.1. Lineage (NCBI taxonomy): Eukaryota > Metazoa > Chordata > Amphibia > Anura > Myobatrachidae > Crinia > Crinia signifera. The sequence continues at coordinate 177,953,829 of NC_139219.1, forward strand.
TACCTGGCTCAAAACATGGCAAATGAAGTGAGTTATGCAAGGAAACACGATACACTAATTGAGGGGTCTACATACTCAGGTGTCCACATTGGCACATAAAAGTGAAAAACCCATGTTGACTTTTTTCATGTCGACCTTTTGCTTTCATTAACCTTTTGTCAATGTTGGCCCTGTGCATGTCAACCTTTTGCTGTCGACTTAATGACTGTCTACCTAACATTGTCTGTGAGGTATACAAGACCCCCGATGAACTAATCAGAGACAGAATTGTTTGTGGTATTGATAATGATGCTTTTCAAACAAATTAAAGCCGCCCATACACGCTGCTTTGTGGGCGTGCTTTCCGTGCTGTACTAGCATGGATTGCATTGCAGTGCATGTGCATCCGTTGTGCATGCAATGCGATGCAATGTGATGAAACCTAAGTACAAAAAGTATGTGCAAGCACATACTTTTTGTACTGTGCGATGAGGTGCCGCGGGAGCGTGCGCCTCAAAGCACCCATCGGGTCAGCACTATAGCAGCGTGTATGGGCTGCTTAAGACAAAATAAGACATTAGAGGCATTACACATCATGCAGGAAGACACTGTGCAAACTCGTTTACACAACAGACCCCAGCAATGCTATTTAACTCCTGAAAGCCTGCAATGTCTGCATTGCTAATTACACAGCGTACAGGCAAGAACATTTCTAATGACATTCTCTTAGCATAACTCCCAACTGTCCCGCTTATCGCGGGAAGGTCCCAGTATTTTGAGTCGTTCCTGCGTACCTCCCGGGCCGGCAGTGTCCAGTTGCGGGGGGGTGGCAGTTGGGAGTCCTCCCCTGTCACCCTGAATAGCTGCTGTGCACATGCATACAGCATCTATTCCTGCAGCCAGAGGGGCTGGGGGCATAGCCGTCAGCTCAAGGAGCTGCTGGGCATGCCCCCACAGCGGCGGGAAAGGGGACGTGCCCTCACGGGAGAGCCGCGGGTATAAGCCACGTCCCCTTCAGCTAGGCCACGTGCCCCAAAATTTCCGACGCGCTTGCATCTGTCCAGGGTCCTGCAGCAGAAAAGTTGGGAGGTATGTCTTAGAAATGCAGGGTCTTCCCAGGTTCAGTATGAAAGGTGCCAAACCGGGATGTCAATGCATCAAAAGCATGTGTAAACCGGGCCCAACCCGGGAATGTCCCTGCATGTCCCTGGAATTTCATTTCCGGGTTGGTCTCTGCATTTCTGGTGTGAATGGGGTATTAGGAGATAACCCTCCAAAGTCTCCTCAAACTAATACCTATCGATTTAAGAATAAAGAAAATGGACCTTATTCTGGTCCGTTCCCAGCAGGGCTGCGTTTGCACGGGGACCGATGTTTTTATTCTGCGCGTGCGCATTTCTGCACATGTGCATACGCGGGGTGCATGCACCCACAGCGATCAGATTGCCAGGACAGTAATCGGGGGTGCAGAGAAGGGCATGGGGCTGCGAGCAGCTTCATTAGCATATGCTGGGCATTCTCATGCTAATGGAGCCATGACTCAGGAGCGGGGGGTGGGCAGCTGACATTGCCCATTTCCTTCCCAGCGTGCAAGCATATGTAACTGATTTGATAGTCACTTTTATATGCGTGCACCTTCCACATCTTTTGATGGTAGGCGACCATCGAAAGATATGGAAGTTTCCCCCTGCCCTGCAAATGGATGTTACTGTGTAACACTTGATCGTTGAGAAAGCCGCTGACACAAGTAAGTGGAGAAACGCGTCAGCATGACACCTTGCGGTAAATATGGTCCACTACAGCTGTTGTCAGGTACTGCCCTCATAAATGCGATCTAACCACCAAACAGAAGACTGGTAATTATATCTAAATCAAACCATCTTTTTCATTTGATACCATTATTGACTATTATTTGACTGCCTGCATAATAACTGCACTAACCAGAGGACTGGTAAACATTATACACCAGACTGCTTGCACGATAATATTACTAACAGACTGATACCCCTTTCACATCGCACTTTTAAAACGGTATATTGCCATTTTTTTTCCATTTTAAAATGTTTAAGGCTGCAATGTGAAAGTGCCAGAGTTGATTTACCTGTTAAAGTTAACCGGTATTTCAACACGGTTAAAATGCAGAGTCCAACACGTTTTAAAGCCGTTTTTTGGGCAGTTTGAACAGCTCTATTTCAATGGCTTGAAACGTGTCCCTTGGGGGTTAAACGGGTTGAATGTTTGAATGGTATTAATTGATTTTTAAAACGGTTTTCACCTGCAATGTGAAAGGTCTCAAGGCTCAGACCCGTTTTAAAGTCCCATTTAAGAATACCGTGTCATTACCCATTTCTGCAATGTGAAAGCAGTATAAGATACGGCGGAGTTATTTGCACTGGAGGTGCCCATACACGTCCCGATGCGGGCGTGTGTTTTGAGCTTAAATAGCACGCATCGCATCGCATGCCTTGTGCATCCGTTGTGCATGCGATGCAATGAAAAGCAAGTACAAAAAGTATGTGCAGCACATACTTTTTGTACTGTGCGATGAAGTGCCGTGGGAGCGCACACCTCAAAGCACAGATCCCACCGCCCGCATCGGGACATGTATGGGCACCTTAAGTCAATTAAGGCTAAAAACACTGGATCCATAAATTATGTTTTATTGATAACTTTCCTCCCTTCTTTAAAAGGAATTTTTATTAGATATACAGTATATCTTGTTTTTGGTATGAGCGTTACCTATTATTAAATTGTATATGTATATGTTATATTGTTTATGTATGTTGTTATATTGTCTATAAAACCTTTTTCTAAATTTCATCTAAACTGGCTCTTATCTATATCTAATCCAAGCTCTTTCTTGTATCTGTTTATTTCTATTCTCAAGCCCCTGCAAGTGAGTCGCCCTTGCAAATGGGTGGCGCCAGCCAACCATGCGCAAGGCAGGGTTTGGTAAACTCGCAAGGCTGCAAATTTGCAGCCTTTCGTATCAACCAGAATAACCCCCTTTATCTCTTCACCAAGCTTAATACATCTGCCCCAATGTGAAATAATGGTCACTAGGGAGATAACCGTAAATCAGATCAGCCTGTGACATCAGCATCACTTGTGAAATAGCCTCCACTGTGCTCAGCTCTAGCATTAGTGACAAGATACTATACCATTCACTAGGGCGTGGCGGGAGAATAAAATAGTGTGCCCGAAGCATGTGAGGGGATGTGGTGCTACATTTAGGGGGAAATTTACTAAAGGAAATTTGTAAAAAATAGGTGTATTTGTATCCAGAAATACACTTATTTTTGACATTCAGGGGGAAATTTACTAAAGGAAATTTGTAAAAAATAGGTGTATCCAACCGGCAGAAATACACTTATTTTTGACAATTACTATCCCGAAAATACGGCAATTCGTATTCGTATTGATAGCACATCAATACGAATGCGAATTGCCGTATTTTCGGGATACTAAGGGGGAAATTTACCAATATGGATTCGTAAAAAATAGGTGTATTCGTAGGCAGAAATACACCTATTTTTTACAGATTTTTTGGGGGGGGATTTACAATCCCGAAAATACAACAATTCGTATGCCTAAAGATGGGACATTCGTATTTGTATTTACAAATACGAATGTCTACACCATCGATAGGATACGACAGAAATCACCATTCAAAAGAATGGTGGTTCCTGATGTACTAAGCAGCCGTATTGATAATACGGCTGCTAAGTGGTGTAAAACACCCACGCAAATACGACAGGAAAATACACCTTGCTTTCCCTGTCGTATTTGGCTTTAGCCTGCACGGATCAGTCAGATCCGTGCAGGCTTTAGTGTAAAAAAAAAAAAGGAAAATTAAATAAATAAATTTTAAAAAAAAACAGCGTGTTGTCCCCCCCACAGCTGTAACCAGCACCAGGCTGAAAGAGCTGGGGCCGGTAATTAAAAATAAGGGAACCTGACAAATAGGGGTTCCTTGACTTTTAACAACCAGCCCCAGGCTCCAGGTCCGGAGCTGGTTCCCAAAATACGGGGGACAAAATGAGTAGGGGTCCCCCGTATTTTAAGAACCAGCCCCAGGCACAACCAGCCAGCAGGGTAATGTCACAGCCGGGGGACACTTATTATATAAGGTCCCGCGACCAAAACATTAACCCCCTGACCGGTCAGCCTCGCCAGGGGCCCTGGGGGAGTGGGGACCCCCCCAATAAAGGGGTCCCCCCTCTCCATGACTTACCTGACCAGGCTGAAGCCTGGTGCTGTCCCCGGTGACCCTGGGCTGTGGTCACCGGGCTGATAGTGGTGTAAAAAAAATAGATGAAAAAACTATTGTTTAAAACTGTGGAACTATGAGTCCCAGCAAGCCTCCCCGCAAGCTGGGACTTGGAGAACCACAAGTCCCAGCCTGCAGGGCATTAAAGGGCCCGCTGGGTCTTGTAGTTCCACAGTTAAAAAAATAGTACAATAAACACACACTGACACAATGAAAATAAAACTTTAATACATACATTACACACATACTGATACTTACCTATCTTGATCCCGTAGGTAGCCCTCTGTCCTGGTGTCCGGTGTCCTGTGTCGTCCTCCAGGTTCATGTCGGCGGTCCGTGTCGTCCTCCAGGTCCATGGCGGTGTCCGGGTCCGAAGAAATCCATGTTGGATCTGTGGAAGGAAATCCTACTCACCTGGTCCTGTGCTGACGATGTCTTGTCTTGGTCCGCCGTAATCCAGGTAATCTTCATGCTGTCGCCGGTCCCCTCACTGTCCGCATCGCACTGAGGAGAGATGCAGAGATATTTCATACTCGGCGCCTCTCCTCAGAATGATTTCTATTGGCCGCCTAGCGGCCAATCAGGAGCCAAGAAAGTTGGCTCCTGATTGGCTGCTAGGCGGCCAATAGAAATCATTCTGAGGAGAGGCGCCGAGTATGAAATATCTCTGCATCTCTCCTCAGTGCGATGCGGACAGTGCGGGGACCGGCGACAGCATGAAGATTACCTGGATTACGGCAGACCAAGATAAGACATCTTCAGCACAGGACCAGGTGAGTAGGATTTCCTTCCACAGCTCCAACATGGATTTCTTCGGACACCGACATGGACCTGGAGGACGACACAGGACACCGGACACCAGGACAGAGGGCTACCTACGGGATCAAGATAGGTAAGTATCAGTATGTGTGTAATGTATGTATTAAACTTTTATTTTCATTTTGTCAGTGTGTGTTTATTGTACTATTTTTTTAACTGTGGAACTACAAGACCCAGCGGGCCCTTTAATACCCCGCAGGCTGGGACTTGTGGTTCTCCAAGTCCCAGCTTGCGGAGGAGGCTTGCTGGGACTCATAGTTCCACAGTTTTAAACAATAGTTTTTTCATCTATTTTTTTTACACCACTATCAGCCCGGTGACCACAGCCCAGGGTCACCGGGGACAGCACCAGGCTTCAGCCTGGTCAGGTAAGTCCTGGAGGGCGGGACCCCTTTATTGGGGAGTCCCCACTCCCCCAGGGCCCCTGGCGAGGCTGACCGGTCAGGGGGTTAATGTTTTGGCCGCCCGACCTTATATAATAAGTGTCCCCCGGCTGTGACATTACCCTGCTGGCTGGTTGTGCCTGGGGCTGGTTCTTAAAATACGGGGGACCCCTACTCATTTTGTCCCCCGTATTTTGGGAACCAGCCCTGGACCTGGACCCTGGGCCTGGTTGTTAAAAATTGGGGAACCCCTATTTGTCGGGTTCCCTGATTTTTAATTACCGGCCCCGGCTCTTTCAGCCTGCTGGGTTTTTTTTTATTTATTTTGTTTTCTATTTTTTTTTACACTCTGCAGCCTGCACGGATCTGACTGAACCGTACAGACTGCCTGTACGAATTTGTATTAGCGGCCGTATATATGGCCAGCTAATATGAATGGTTACACCATCGGAGGGTTACAAAGCAGTCGTATCTGACTGCTTTGTACATTCCCCTCCGGAACACGACTTTGCATATGACTGAAACAGTCGTATGCAGTCGTAGGGGAAATACTAATACGAAAAACTAGGTTTTTCATATTAGTAAATTTTCCCCTAAATGTCAAAAATTTGTGTATTTCTGGATACAAATACACCTATTTTTTACAAATTTCCTTTAGTAAATTTCCCCCTTAGTGTCCATGTTGACTGTGTTGACATTTGGAACAAAAAAAATTGAAAAAACCCTTGTCTCTCTTTTGACTGTCGACCTTCCCCATGTCGACCTAATGCTTGTGTCGACCTAATGACATATCAACCTAAATCCATTTCGACCTACACTCATGTCGACCTTCTTGCATGTCGACCTTAATGCATGTCGACCTAATGGTTGTCTACCTTTTTGCTGTCCACCCGTTGTCCCACACCCCTTCATACATATACCGTAAAGCCCTATTGTGATTAGACTGTAACCTCAGTGACACTAGGAAGATTATGCAACAAGGCATTGGGTCAATATAAAGATAACCCTTAGGCCCCCCCCATACAGTTGTCCTTAAGACAAGTCGGATCCGATTGTCCCAGCAGCTCCCCAGAGGGATCACATGCGATGGCACTTCATGTGGCAAGTTTTGCATGTGATAAATCGTATGCGATTTGCAGGGCCGGTGCTAGCCACCGGAACGCCCCAGGCACGGGGGGGTCGCCCCGCCGCCCACTGTCACGCTGTTACCGGGGGGGGAGGTGAGGGGGGGTGGATGATGCGGCCACTGCGGGAGGGGGGTGGATGATGCGGCCGCTGCGGGAGGGGGGGTCGATGATGCGGCCGCTGCGGGAGGGGGGGTGGAGGATGCGGTCGCTCCGGGGGGGGGGAGTGGGAGCGGTGCGGCGGCAGTTGCCAAGTTTGCTGGGGGTGGGGGGAAAACAGCTCATCTGCCGGTTGCCGTGTCTCTCCACAGTGGCGTTGGGCGGGTGGGTTGTCAGAAGTGACAGGGGGAGGGTGTGATGAGGCGAGGTTGCTGGGTTGCCGACGAGGTTGCTGGGAACCCGCCCATCCAGGGGGGTTCCCAGCTCCAGACTACCGCCCTCCAGTGGCCAGCACCCTAGGCAAATGCCTAGAGCTGCCTAGTGGTGGCGCCGGCCCTGGCGATTTGTCACATGCAACTCCCGGGGAGCTGCAGGGACAATGGGAGCGGAGGACAGCAGCGGGGATATGCAGGGAAATGCCCGCGACCAGAGAGCGGGCGGGGGGGGCGCAGGGAGCCAGGCAAGAAGCCGCTGGGCAGGGAGCAGGGGGGGGGGGCGGCACAGAGTACCTGGGAGCCGGGCAGCAGCAGCGCACTTCCAAAAAAAGAAAAAGCTCATACAAACGCACAGGAAGCCATTGATTGGCTGAGACCAATGAGCGATTGGCTGAGAGAGGTTTTAGCCAATCGCTCATTGGCTGAGAGAGGTCTCAGCCGATCAATGGCTTCCTATGCAGCATCTTCTCCTGCCCGGCTCCCTGGTACTCTGCGCCGCCCCCCCCCCTGCTCCCGCTGATGGCAGCGGCTTCCTCCTCTGCCCGGCTCCCTGCGCCTGATCCCTCCGCCCGGCTCTGGTAGGTCCCCGGTTGCGGGGGAGCACGGCTCTGGGCAGCACATAAGATTTAGCAAATCTTATGTGCAGCTCGTCCGACCTCCCGACTCCGATCCGATGTGCACGGGGCCGCGCATCGGGTCGGAAGGGACGTCTCCATATGCGATTTGGGACGATTTCACAGCCCGATCCATCCGAATCAGGCAAAATCGTGTCCAAATCGCATAATGTATGGGGGCCAATGTGATCAAGCTTTTATTGGCCACTGTTCTCAGTCTGTGCCATCAGAGCCAGTAGGAGCATAATCCTACTATTATCACCTGTGACATCAGAATCACTATAAAGATAAACATAAGTTTGCCCAGCCTGTGACATCATGGACATCATGGCAGGGCAATCCCCTCTTTTGGGACTGTCCCACCAGCAGGCAGCACTGTCCTGTGGCAGAGTGGGGGGGTTGGAGAACTTCTCTCACTCGCTTTTCAGCTTAGCAGAGCAGAGAAGTTTGGGCTGCACATAACAGGAGGCATTACAGCAGCTCATAGACCTCTGGGTATGCCCCTTCAGAAGTGAAAATGAGGATGTGGCCTTGCGGGAAGTGCATGATTGTGGTCACGCCCCCCTAGCCCACTAATGTCAAGCATTCACTCCTTGCATGAGAATGTGTCCATCTTCAGATCTGCAGAAAGTTGGGATGTATGTACTACAGTACTAGTGAGATAATTCCAACTATTATCAGTCTGTGACACCAGGGAGATAAGGGGGTCTATGTACTAAGGCAGTGGTTCCCAACCTGGGGTACTAGTACCCCTGGGGGTACTCTGCAGACCAGTTGGGGGTACTTGAAAATAATATTGGTAATGGCGGAAGATGAAAAAGTATTTTGATGGCAGAAGAAGAAGACCCATTGCTATGGAGAAGAACCATGTTGTGTCACTTATGGTTCTGTCTTCAGTGTCATCAGTGTCTCCTTGTGCTTTTGCCTGACCAGAAATCCAATGCTGCCCTCAGACATCAGCGATCATCTGCCCTGCACTGACATGGGTGGAATAAGCAGCGACATTAATCCTGCTCCCGCTGATGGCAGCGGCTTCCTCCTCTGCCCGGCTCCCTGCGCCTGATCCCTCCGCCCGGCTCTGGTAGGTCCCCGGTTGCGGGGGAGCACGGCTCTGGGCAGCACATAAGATTTAGCAAATCTTATGTGCAGCTCGTCCGACCTCCCGACTCCGATCCGATGTGCACGGGGCCGCGCATCGGGTCGGAAGGGACGTCTCCATATGCGATTTGGGACGATTTCACAGCCCGATCCATCCGAATCAGGCAAAATCGTGTCCAAATCGCATAATGTATGGGGGCCAATGTGATCAAGCTTTTATTGGCCACTGTTCTCAGTCTGTGCCATCAGAGCCAGTAGGAGCATAATCCTACTATTATCACCTGTGACATCAGAATCACTATAAAGATAAACATAAGTTTGCCCAGCCTGTGACATCATGGACATCATGGCAGGGCAATCCCCTCTTTTGGGACTGTCCCACCAGCAGGCAGCACTGTCCTGTGGCAGAGTGGGGGGGTTGGAGAACTTCTCTCACTCGCTTTTCAGCTTAGCAGAGCAGAGAAGTTTGGGCTGCACATAACAGGAGGCATTACAGCAGCTCATAGACCTCTGGGTATGCCCCTTCAGAAGTGAAAATGAGGATGTGGCCTTGCGGGAAGTGCATGATTGTGGTCACGCCCCCCTAGCCCTTACAGTAAAGGTGCCCATACACGGTGCAATGCGATGCGTGCTCCCGTGGGCATCTCATCGCACAGTACAAAAAGTATGTGCTGCACATACTTTTTGTACTGCCTGTGGATCGAATCGCACGCACATCGCATGCAAAACGCATGTGTTGTGATGCGATTGCGATCCAGCCCATAACAGGTGAGATCATCACACCGTGTATGGGCCCTTTAGACACTGATTGGCTGGTTATCACACTACTTCATCACTTTTTGAAGCTTATGGTGCCCATACACGTTACAATTATTGTATACAATAATTGTAACGTGTATGGGCACCTTTAGCGCCTCTGGCCCACTATGATTTTGACTAATAATTGAATGTTTGAAAGCTAGCAACTTACTCTGAGGTTCCGGAAAGTCGGTATAAGTGTTTGTGTGGTGGGAGGAGTAGTAAGCTGAAGATTTGCTCCAGGTGCTATAAAACCATGCATCAGCCCTATAGGTGCGTACACACACGTACAGATTTTTCTGCCTGATCTATCTGGTGGGAACAAAAACCTGGAAATGTATGGGAGCAAATGACAATCAAAAATTTCCACCCAAATGCAGGAAAACAGAAAAAAATATATGCTTTGATAAATTTGTTATATCAGAATGATTTATACAATTTGTCTGACTGATCACTGTCTGTTTTCAAGCGTTTGGGAACAATTTTTTGATTGTCGTTTGCAACCATACATTTCCATGAGTTTGTTCCCACCAGATAGTTCAGACAGAAAAATCTGTACGTGTGTACACACCTTATGTGCGATCTAGAACAGAACCATTGAATATACCGTATAGTACAGTGGTGGCCAACCCGTGGCTCTTGAGCCTCATGCGGCTCTCCCCCTTGTAAAGTGTGGCTCCTGCTCCCACTGCTGCCCGACGCCCACCGTCCGTCCCAGTCCCCCCTGCTGCTGGTTCCCTGAATCCCTTCTTCTGAGAGGAGGAGAGTGCGCATCGCGCATCTCTCCTACCCCTTACTGTGCATCCTTGTGACTGGGCCGTCTGCCAATTAGAGCTCGCGGGCCAGCAGCCAATAAGGAGCCGGCCAGCGAGCTTTGATTGGTGGACGGCCCAGTCACAGGGAAGTGAGGGGGAAGGAGACGCGCGGTGTGCTGTGCTCTCCTCCCCTCTGTGACATCACAGGACTGCAGGGGGACGCCAGACTGTCCTCTCCCCGCCCGGCAGCAGCAGCAACAACGGTGAGTGCTGCTGTTGGGAAATTTTCACTGTGGGGGCATAGCAGTTTGTGACACTGTGGGGGCATAGCAGTTTGTGGCACTGTGGGGGCATAGCAGTTTGTGGCACTGTGGGGGCATAGCAGTTTGTGGCACTTTGGGGGCATACCAGCTTTTTGGCACTGTGGGGGCATACCAGCTTTCTGGCACCGTAGGGGCATACCTGGCACCGTGTGGGTGGCATATGTGTATCTGGCACTATTGGGGGGCATATGTATATATGGCAGTGCACTATTGGAGGCATATTTGTATCACACCCACCCAGGGGTCAAAATAGACTACGCCCCTTTTTTGGCGCATGCGCCTTCGGCGCGCGCATGATGTTGGCTCTTTAGCTTGACTACCGATATTTTTCGGCTCTTTACCTCTGACCGGTTGGCCACTCCTGGTATAGTACATAAGATTGGATTTGATGAATTCTGTTAAATAAATGTGACAAAGGTAAATGCTTGTGTTTATTAGGCAAAGCCGAAGAAAGATGCATGTGGTTATACATAAAAAGATTGGCAATCCAAGCAGCTGGATCACAGAACACAGAAGATATCAGGAAGTCCCATAATCAGCCTCTTCTGGAATCTGCTTGCAGGACATTCTTAGTAGCATGTGACTATTCTGTCTCTTCATAGATGCTTCTTGATCTGTCTTAACTATCAATGGCCACAAAACAAAGCGATACATTTATTATGGGTTTAGTACATTTGAAAGGTAATATGTGCAACCAAGGGACTACACTTACTTTATTAGGACAGTTGTCTTTTCTTTCAGCTCCAAAGTCTGAGACACACTTCCTCCAGAGATTACTTGTGAGCTCTGAGATACCTTTTTCTGAAGGAGACCCCCACTTACTGAAGTAGTTAGTCTGCTGTCTTCTCCTTCAATTAGTTTCCTGTCAAGTGAAAAAGAAGATATATATATATATATATATATATATACACTTGCAAATGTAAGACTTATAAAGAAGGTAAGGACCATAAGGGCGGAGGCAGATCACCTTGGTAACAGTATTGGTCAGGAACAGTTGTACCACATAAATTAAGCTTGCACATAACTATGCATTTGTTTTTAACATATAACAAAAAGCAATGACGGATAATGGCAAATTGTGACACTAAAGGCCCATACATACAGTTCTAGGCGATTTTTACCTCAAATTACCAAATTTTTCCCATTTTGCGCTACTTTGAGCTCAAAATCACGTAGCGTGTATAGGTGTATGATCAGTGAGGGTTTATGCATTCTCCTACATCATTGCCATCCATTGCCCGGTATTATAGGACAAGTGAACCACTTTCCATAGTCTCCTACTCTGTCAAGTGGTTAACCCCCTGTAAAAATCGCTGGGCCGGGTGAAAATTGCTCAGTGTGTATGCACTGAGTGATCTATCTGCCAGCGATTTTCATAACATCATTCAGGGGCAAAACGCCCAGTGTGTATGCACCTTAAGATATATGCTTAACTATATAGTACTAAGCTGACCTATATATCATATAATCAGTGTTTATTCTTATGTAAATATATCCATTCTCCTCCTCCGCTACACTAATTAGGGGTCCATGTCGACAGGTGTTGACATTGACATACAAATATGTGAAAAACTTATGTGTACCTTTTTATGTGTCGAAATTTTCCATGTAGACCTTTTGCTTGCGTCGACATTTTGACCATGTCGACCGATTGCATGCCAACCTTGTTTTGGGTGAAAATCCTATTGCGTGTCAACCTTTTGGTGTCAACCTATTGACGATCTACCTAGACAATGTAGACCTTTTAAACCAGCTCTAAATTAGCTACATTAATTACATGTAAGTGCCACACTTAAATGCTCTTTTTAATACTGAACAATATATTTTAGCTTTCTAGTTCATTTTTCGGGTGTGGGTCATAGGGTCAACAGTAAAAAGGTCGACAGCATTAGGTCGACCACTATTGGTTGACAGGCCAAAGGTTGACGCACACAAAAGTCGAAATAAATTAGGACAACATAGACATAAGAAGTCGACACAAGCCAAATGTTGACATGGAAAAGGTTGACATAAAAAAGTCAACATGAGGTTGTTTTTGTCTGTGTCAACAAAACGATATAAGTGCACTTTGTCCCCTCTCATGGCACTCTTCGCTCGCCATGCTTTGGGCATGGTGCCTTGCTGCGCTCGGTACATTACTATATTCCCCCTCCATGTCCACTGGGATGGTAAAGTATAATCAAACCCATTTTTTAGAACTGTCCACATCTGAATAAGGCCCAATGTTACACCGACGCTGACCCGGGTCCACGAGGCAAAACCCCAGGTTTTTGCCTTGGTGTAAAAGGGGTATTAGTTACTGCTTTCCTTGGACTGTCAAATAATCCAACTATTCTATTGTTACAGCTCTTTTGTGAAAAAATCCATGGCAGTAATCTTTCTGTTGGATCAGATGTAATATTTAATATCATGTCACAAAATTGCTTGTTATCTCAAGTACGGCTACTGCTCCCATTGTTGATATTGTACACCCAAAAAATATATATTTAAAAAAAAAAAAGAAAACAGACTAGGTTTGGTGAGGACAAAGGGCAAGGGTGGGACACCTCACTATAAATTGTCAGGTCTTTCTAAAGAGGCTCAGCCACAAGATACCTTCAGCACCACAACACATCTACAGAGTGGGCCTGATATCACAGTATGGTCTCCACATACTCAGAATGCCTCAAGCAGCCCTGAAAATTAGCTGAATCTAAAAAAAAATGTGCTTAATGGGACATGGTTGGGATGTTACACTAACAGTAGCCTTAAGCTGGGTACACATTGGAGCAAGAGGGATTCGGTTGGACATCGGAACGAATGCACAGATTACCCATAGACACTGTTTGGTACTTTGTTTAAATGTACAGTGTCACTAGCAATGTTGCTAGGTTTGCTGTACAGCACCTGGCGTAGTCGCATGCCACCGCAGAAGAACGCATATCCTGCATATAAATAGTGATAAGTGCCATATGCTTGGCCGATATGCCTGACAGGATGGCATATCGCTCAGTAGTAGCCCACTTGCCTCAATGTTACTAGATATCTCTCACCTGTATGTGGCAATCTCAATATCCAGGGCCATCTTCACACTCAGTAGATCTTGATATTCTCGTAAGTGCAAGGCAATTTTTTCTTTCAATGATTTCAAATCATCTTCTAATTTTCTTATTTGCTCCTGAAAGTGCAGTAGAAAAATAATGTATGCACACATACCCAGGGACCCAGGTGAGGCACATAACACATCAAAGTCCCTAGAGCCAGGTGTGTAGCATGTGTAACTCTTGAATTGGGTGCCAGGACTGGAAGGAAGTGCGGGGGGGGGGGGGGGGGTATTTATTCACAGACTGCTGAGAAAGGGAAATAGCACTATGGTTCCAAGTCAGACTCCCTGCTTATGTTATAAGGTCATGTGACTGCTGCATGGTGCACATAAGTAAAAGTGTTTTGTAGTGACTAATCTGCTGTGTATGCTGGTGAATGTTGGTGCACTGAAAGAATATTAGTGTGCAGGGGGCATCTTCTTCATGTGTTGGAGGTGTATGCTGGTATGCAGGGAGAGCGATAGTGAGTACAGGGAATTACAGTGGGTGAGGTACGGGGCCAAGGAATAATGGTGAGTAATCATAGGCGTGCGCACGGGGGGTGCCGGGGGTGCACAGGCACCTCCTAATGACCCCCCTCACCCTTGCACGCAGTGCCATTTTAACATGCAGAGTAGGGTGCTTGAAGTCAGCGACCGCTCTGCTCATGCTTCATAGCTGAGCCGTCTGCACTCAGTAGTATTGGCCGGAGCGGGTTTTGGCTGCGGCGCTATCCCCCCATACGCGGTCCCTCCGAATCCCCGGTCCGCCGAGACACTCACTTCCTGTGCGGTACTGCGGCACACAGTCTATTTCTCTCTAGCGTGGCCTCGCTGTCTTGACACAAGTGCCGCCCGGCAGCATCCATGCGTAGCGGCTGCAGCAGGCTTCACATCAGACACAGACTCCCGGCAGCAGCAGCACGTACTGATAGAGACACCAGGAGGCTGGAGCCGGAGGTTTAGGAAGGTGCCTATGCTTTGTGGGGGTTAGTTTATCGAAGCATGGAGGAGGGGGGGTCATATGATTATATATATATATATATATATAAGGTGAGGGGTGGGAAAAGTGAATTATTATAGGGTGCGTGGTGTGAGGAAGGGACATTAAATATTTAAGGATTGTATGATCATATGTAAGATGTGGCAGATTTCTGGCCCCCATACACTATGCGGTTTAGGCCTGATTTCATGAGAAATCAGCCCAAATAACAAGTGTTTGCCGTCTGATTCGTTCCACATCGGATCAGACCCGGAGATCATACATGCTGCACAGTTGATCTCCAGGTTGGACACCCTCTCAGCAGCAGGGAACAGGGATCGCATTTGATACATATCATGCAGAAAGGCCGCATGTGATGTATCAAGGGGAATTGGGCGGGTTGTCCACCAGTCTCTGTCCGACCGCTGTCCCTGCTCTCCGCCTGGAACTTATGTGGCATAATATGCAATAGGCATCACAGCACGTGGTATAATATGTATTGAGCATTATGGTGTTTGGTATAATGTGTAATATGTATTACAGGGTGTGGCCTAATGTGTAATGGGCATTACGGTGTGTGACTTAATGTGTAATGGGCATTATGGAGTGTGGTATAACGTGTAATGGGCATTATGGTGTAATTTTTTGCTGCTCCCGATCTCTACTGTGTGTGTATATAGGGGGGCGACGACGGCGGCGGCGTGAGATTCATTCTGAAGCCCATATACATAAATAAGTAACCATCTGTTTCATTTCTATTGATGCTCAGTTGGCAGTGATAGACACTTCCATCCAGTGGTGCACCCCCTAATAAAATGGGCTGCGCACACCTATGTGAGTAATGTGTATTTCTTTCAGTAAGTTGTGGAGTCAGGGAGAGATAATGTATGAGGGTTATGTATGTAGGTGAGGCATGTGGTCTGGGAGAGATGGTGGGTGAGGGTTATGTCTGTCAGTGACGCATGGGGTCAGGGAGAGATGGTGGGTGAGGGTTATGTCTGTCAGTGAGGTATGGGATCAGGGAGAGATGGTGGGTGAGGGTTATGTCTGTCAGTGAGGTATGGGGTCAGGGAGAGATGGTGGGTGAGGGTTATGTCTGTAGGTGAGGCATGTGGTCTGGGAGAGATGGTGGGTGAGGGTTATGTCTGTAGGTGAGGCATGTGGTCTGGGAGAGATGGTGGGTGAGGGTTATGTCTGTAGGTGAGGCATGTGGTCTGGGAGAGATGGTGGGTGAGGGTTATGTCTGTCAGTGAGGTATGGGATCAGGGAGAGATGGTGGGTGAGGGTTATGTCTGTCAGTGAGGTATGGGATCAGGGAGAGATGGTGGGTGAGGGTTATGTCTGTAGGTGAGGCATGTGGTCTGGGAGAGATGGTGGGTGAGGGTTATGTCTGTCAGTGAGGTATGGGATCAGGGAGAGATGGTGGGTGAGGGTTATGTCTGTCAGTGAGGTATGGGATCAGGGAGAGATGGTGGGTGAGGGTTATGTCTGTCAGTGAGGTATGGGATCAGGGAGAGATGGTGGGTGAGGGTTATGTCTGTCAGTGAGGTATGGGGTCAGGGAGAGATGGTGAGTCAGGGAACTGCGGTCAGAGAGATATGGGGCCAAGGTGAGTGAATAACAGTGGGTAAAGAATATATGTCTATTCCAAAATTGCTGTTAAATGTTTATTCATTACTTCAAATTCTTAGTAAAACTAGAACTATTACACTAGACGGAACTATGGCTAAAATGGAGTGACATATGCCACCACCAAGAATGACTGCTAAAACTGAAGGGGGTGGGTGGAGTGCCCTATCCAGGTGCCATGGATCCATGCTACATCTCTGCCTGGAGCCAATAAACATTCAATAGTACCTACCCGTAGACCCTCTATCTCAAGCTGGTATTTCTCTTGAGTCTCTTTCACTTGGGCTTCCAGTGCTGCATTTTTGTTCTTCAGGGATCCAAATTCCACTTCTTTGCCTTTAATCTGCAATACAATTCCAATGAGTTGCCATAATTTGTCGTTGTTGTTAGTAAATGCAGTGACTGCATAGTTACATATTGCTGCATCCAGAATTATTGCTGCAAATATCAGAGAATATCTTTCTTTAAAGTGTAAGTACTATAATAAGCATTATGGGGGTTATTCAGATTCAATCGGACCCCCACACGTTTGCACGGGGGACTGATTGTTTGCGACTGTGCATAGGTTTTTATGCGTATGTGCAGCCACTGTGGGTGAGCGCCCACAGTGCTTGCACACAGAGGTCCAGGCGGGGGGTGTGGGGCATTGGGCCGGGCAATTTGCATATGGGAACGCCCAGCATTTCATGGCCAGGTGACACGGGTGCGGGGGGGCGGGAAGCTGATGTCAGCTGCCCGTCCTGTTGTTGCACAGGGCGCCCGCAGGTCCGAGACACCATAGCGGTGTCTCAGATGATTTCTCCCCTGCACCCAAAGCTGTGAATGGATGATTATGCATGGTGGACTCGCAAGGCTACGAAATTCGCAGCCTTGTGAGTCAACCAGAATAAGGGCCTATGTGTGTAGGGGGGGGGGGGGTTATTTCTTATATGAAGCCATGATTTTGAATTTATATAATCTGATTGTAAATAATAGATATCTCCTTCATCTAGTAATGACAAGAACTGTACAGTCATCAGCAATAATGGGCATTCCAATCATGTGTTCATATTGAATTCAGTGTATTGTTTTCTTGGTGTAATTTGTATAACTAGACAGATCTAGTACAGTGCTGAGTATAATATCAGTAAGTTGGAGGTATGGGAAATATTGGCAGTACAGTGCAATGCGCTTCACACACTGAATAAGTCACAAATCTACGGGTATGAGTCGACAGTGTCTAGATCGACAGTCAAAATGTTGACACTTAAAAAGGTTGACAGCGTTAGGTCGACATGGTCAAAAGGTTGACACAAGAAAATCATAGGGAAATTGTCAACAAGAGTTTTTTTGTGTCTATGTCAACACAAGTCGACATGGGCACCGGATAAGTACCGCATCCCCTCGCATGGCTCCCTCTATAGGGACAATTCCGACCTGATCACTCAGGTCCAAATTCCCTATCCTGGCCAATGGTTGGGGTTTGCACATCCGCATGTGCGCATGTGCAAACCCCAGAAGCAAACGCCATCAGCAAGTTTCACACTCACTGTTCATTCAATGATGGGCACGCAGGGAGCAGATGCAGGGGACCACCCAGCATTTTATGGGCATGCCCCTGCGAACGCACATGACATCAGTGCCCCGTCCCTATTTCGGCCATCTCCGTCCAGTATAGAAATACTCCACAAAGGGAGGAAAAATCATTCGATGGTGAGTGACCATCGAATGATTTTTCCTCTGTGCGGCCGCATTCGAGCGGATGTGTAAGCGTACACATCCACTTGCATGCTAGTGCAGGGATTTGCTTAGCAGGCGGCGTTTACCTGCTCGCTAGGCAGCGGATATATACACAGTCTAGCGAGCAGGTCTGAATTAGGCCCTATATTCTCCCTCTATGCCCACTGGGATCGTAAATTATTAACAAGTCGGTTTTAAAAAAAAAACACATGAAAAACTCATGATGACCTTTTTCCATGTCAACATTTTTCCCATATCGACCTAATGCATGTCAACCTTTTTCATGTGTTGACCAACAGTGGTCCATCTTTTGGCTGTCTACCTAGACACTGTCAACCTAATGGCTGCATATTGAGATGTACTATGCCCTCAAGAGGTATAAAGTGGAGAGAGATAAAGTAGCGGACAATCAGTTCCTAACTGCTATGTTAAAGGCTGTGTTTGAAAATGACAGCAGCTGATTTGTTGACACAATGGGGGAAATGTAATAGGATGAGAGATTCAGAAAGTGAGAGATCTGGTAAGAAATCTCGGTACTTGTGTAGTTTCATGGCGCCACCTTACACTACGTTGTCAGCATACACCAACGGCAGCCTAGCGTAGTCAGCGTAGTGTCCCCGCTACAGCCCTGCGTAGTCAGTGTAGTGACCCCATCAGGCAGCATAGTCACCATACTGTCTCTGCGAGCTGCAGCTATGTCCCCTGTGTCCCTGGCAAGCACACAGCGCTGGTAAAGGCCATATCGCCTGCACTAGCGGACGTCAGCAGAGGCGATCATGCGGGCGCCAGCGGAGAGGCGCTCCATCTGCCTGAGTCTCATACGCTTGTGCGTTTCAGTAATTCTTGTGCCAGGGTGCGGCAACCCTGCCTGTGTCCGCTTCAGGGAGATAGGCGGAGTTAGGGGGTTCGGTAGCGCGTGCGTCTCAGTAATTCGTGTGCCAGGGTGCGGCAACCCTGCCTGTGTCCGCTTCAGGGAGATAGGCGGAGTTAGGGGGTTCGGTAGCGCGTGCGTCTCAGTAATTCGTGTGCCAGGGTGCGGCAACCCTGCCTGTGTCCGCTTCAGGGAGATAGGCGGAGTTAGGGGGTTCGGTAGCGCGTGCGTCTCAGTAATTCGTGTGCCAGGGTGCGGCAACCCTGCCTGTGTCCGCTTCAGGGAGATAGGCGGAGTTAGGGGGTTCAGTAGCGAGTGTGTCTCGTGCTCAAATGGGGGGTGCGGGCGCAAGTGCGTCTCATGCACAATAAAGGACGCATTTGTCAGTGCTCCATGTTACATACTGGCAAATGCCTCCATTTCAAACCCCCACTATCCATGCCAGCCCAAAGCGTGGCGAGTGCAGCGAGCCCCGTGAGGGAACGCGATACTGTTCATACCCCCACTATCCATGTCAGAGTGGAGTTGATTTTATAAAGTGTGGCGAGCACAGCGAGCCACCGACCCCAAGCATAGAGAAGGCAGCGGACCCCATGAGGGGACACGGATAACGAGTCCGAAGCGTGGTGAGCAGAGGGAATCCTGCAAGGGGACGCAGAATACACGTCAAGTAATCCACGTCCCCTTGCGGGGCTTGTTGTGCTTGCCACGCTTCGGGCTTGTTTTACGCGTCCCCTAAGGGGCTCGCTGCGCTCACCATGCTTCAGACTCAGTGGCTCGCTGCACTCATCACACTTTGGATAGTAGGGGTTTGAACAGGTCGGGAGGATGCATATTGCGTCCACTCGCCACACTTTGGGCTGACATGGATAGTGGGGGTGTTTCAGGAACACATTCACACCTGTCATGTCAGGCAGGTTAAAAATGGTCATTGGGTCCCACACAATGTAATAAGCTTTGACACAATGCTGACTGACTACGCTAAGTGCGTAGCGCTGACTGTCTAAGCCAACTGCATAAGCTCCGCTTAGGCGCGAATGTACACACAGTCACAGACACGCGGTGACTAAGCTGGCTGCTGGAACACAACACTGATGCTGAAAAGGACACTGACTACGCTGACTATGCTGGCCGCGGGAACACGATGCTGACTGGGACACTACACTGACTACGTAAGTGGCGCCGTGAAACTACACAAGTACCGAAATCTCCCGTTTTTTTAAAGCGGCATTTACACTGCAAAATCCAACTGTTTTTGCAATGTAAATGATTGCCGCTTTAAAACAACTGGAGATTTCTTACCAGATCTCTCACTTTCTGAATCTCTCATCCTATTACATTTCCCCCATAATTTTTATCTCATTTACCTCTCTCCAGGCCTTAGTACACCTTCTCCCTAGTGATATAATATAGATCTATTTCAAATGGTTAGAATAGTTCTACTGCTAGTAAGGATCCGATATGATTTCCCGGCGGTCGGGATCCCGGCGGTCGGAATCCCGACACTGGAATCCCGACCGCCGAAATCCCGACAAGGGGGGGACATGGATCGCCCCCCCTTGCGGGCTCGCTGCGCTCGCCACGCAGCGGGCCCGGTGCCTCGCTACGCTCGGCACGCTATTTTATTCTCCCTCCATGGGTGTCGTGGACACCCACGGAGGGAGAAAGTTTCGGGATTTCGGCGGTCGGGATTCCAGTGTCGGGATTCCGACCGCCGGGATCCCGACCGCCGGGAAATTAACCGCATCCCGCTAGTAACACCCATGATGGGGTATTTTATAAGGACCATCAAATTGTCAAATTCTTGTATCATTCTATGGCCTTGATAACTAACCTTGACACGCCAGATGTTTTTAAACTACACATCCCAGCATGCTCTGCTTCAGTTTTGCTATTTTGCCCATTCTGAATCTGATGCAGAGCATGCTGGGATGTGTAGTTCAACGACAGCTGGAGTGTTAAGGTTAGCCATCAAGGTTCTATGGCAATATACTGTATGTCTAGTCATACACACTGTGGCATTATGGCTGTCTGGGTATAAATAAAAGACGGTACTTGTGAGTTATCTGGGCTGCCGATTTTTTGATTGTATGCCTTAAGTTAAGGCATACAATCAGATGCGATGCGATGCGATATCGCATCGCATCGCATCGCATGCGATCATCGGATGCGATGACCCGATTTTTCCATAGGAATCAATGTTAAAATGGACTGAGTCCATTTTAACATGGAATTCAATGGGAAAAAGGGGTCCTTTTCATACCTCTACTATCCAAGTGGGCATGGAGTTGGATATAAACCTGTGGCGAGCGTAGCGAGCCACCGAGCCCGAAGCGTGGCGAGCGAAGCGAGCCCCGCGAGGGGACGGTATTCTGTGTCCCCTCGCGGGGCTCGCTACGCTCGCCACGCTTCGGGCTCGGTGGCTCGCTACGCTCGCCACAGGTTTATATCCAACTCCATGCCCACTTGGATAGTAGGGGTATGAAAAGGACCCCTTTTTCCCATTGAATTCCATGTTAAAATGGACTCAGTCCATTTTAACATTGATTCCTATGGAAAAATCGGGGCATCGCATCGCATCGCATCCGATGGTCACATGCGATGCGATGCGATGTGCCCGATCCGACCCGATTTAGAAATCGGCAGCCCGGATAACTCACAAGTACCAGTATGATCTGTGATTAATGCTATATTAGTAAGTGCTCCGCTTGTTCCTCAAATAAATGTTAGCTATCCTATTAAAACTGACATAATTAACTACAGCTTCTTGTAGGCATTTGTATCCCAACTCCATTTAAATCATTTCGTGCCCCTCCCCCATCTCCCCTGCAGACTCGGTATAGCGCACAGTAGCAGCAGAGCACAGGCGCATGCCTTATATTAGCGGAATCATAAGACAGGCTCCCAGGGCCGGTGCAAGGCACCGTAGCGCCCCAGGCAAGTCGGGGTGGGGGCGCCCCGGTGCCGGGGGGGGGGGGGTTATACCTGTGGAAAAAACTTGCGGCCCTGGCATCCCTGCAGTGCTGGAGCGGTCAGGGGTGTCCGTGCGGCAGTGGTACCTGCGGCGCCGTCATGTGTACCTTCCCGCGCCGCATAGCGCTAGTTATTTTCTATTCACTGCAGGGACCTCGCCGGCCGCAGGTACCATGACCCATGACGGCGCCGCAGGTACCACTGTTGCACGGACACCCCTGACCGCTCCAGCAAGTTTTTTACACAGTTCGCTGGGGGTGAGGGGCGAACTGCCGCCCTCCAGGTGCCGGCGCCCTAGGCAAATGCCTAGAGCTGCCTAGTGGTGGCGCCGGCCCTGCAGGCTCCACTGAAGTGACATCCAGAAGAGCTCCGAGGCCTTTCCAGCCCCACTTACGCTTCTCTTGCAGTTTGCCATGTCTCCTCGGTAATGTCTCACGTTTTCCGCATGCTTTGTAGAAGTCTGATTGAAGTCAACAAATTTGCTTTTGTACCACTCGTCCATCTCCTAGGGGGGGGAAAGCAGCATAAGGGGGATATAGACGTGAAGTGTCAGGTCTTCAGAAAGAAAGGTTCATTAAGGTCCTCTGCACACCAAACTCTTTAATTAACCACCTTGCAGCAAAACAACTCTGCAAGCTCAGGGAAGCCTCCAGCATCCCAATGGTAAATCAGCAGTCTCTATGACTATGCAGAGGTTAATACACCCAGCTAGGAATTAGCTTTGCGTGCATCAATGTATGGGAATTGTCAAAGATGTCCAATGGCTACATTCTGATTTAGCATATACAAGATAAACAATATTTTATGTTGCCAGAAATATTTGCTAAGTAGCAACTGACATCAAACTCAATGTTCCCCAAACAGGATGAGCTCTAATTTTAACCTGCAGGTTCTTGGCTGCAATTTCTTCATATTCTGTCTGAATGTCCCTCAGAGCAGCAGCAAAGTCTGGGATGGAGAATGCCAGATCACAGGAGGCGGACATATTGTAGATCTGCTTCATCAATTCCTCAATTTCCTAGATGGACAGAGAAGTGTGCATAGTGGGCCCAGGCTCCCATTGAGCAATCACCAGGGTGGCTGTGGAGCTCAGAGAGGGTGCAGTCACTTACCTCGCCGTGAACTCTCTGTAGAAACACGATCTCTGCTTCCAAAGTTTCCAGTTGCTTTTCCAGTGCTAGGCGTCCCGCAGTGGCAGCATCCACGTCCTATTCAACAAGTCAGGGAGCAGCAGCCCATTAGTCAGTTACCTACCGGCCAGGGTCATCATGGCAATGTGCTATCATTGTAACGGCTACCGGTAATCCTGCAGTGTGCTCAGCACATAGCAGTATTCCAGGCAAGCCTTGGCTATCAGTGTATTGCAGCCCTATCAGCGCACAGAAGGGTATTACAGTTCAATCAGATCGATAAGAATGTACTGAATATAATACCATCATGAGCTTCTAGGTAGATCTCATTTATTGACTAATGTTCCCAGTCAATCGATCAACAGGTGCAAGTTGTATAGTACTTTAACACTGGAATATATGAGCTTTTGCTATTTACAGATAATTCAAAAATTACACTTACTCAAATGATTATACATCCACTGACCGCTTCATGTATCATCCCCATGCTAACCATTACACTCATTGAAGCCTCTGTATAGATCAGGGATGGGGAACTTCGGCCCTCCAGCTGTTGTTAAACTACACATCCCAGCATGCCCTGCAACAGTTGTAGCATGGCCACATAGCAAAACTGTAACAAGGCATGCTGGGATGTGCAGTTACACAACAGCTGGAGGGCTGAATGTTCCCTGTCCCTGGTTTAGATCAACCTAGCCCAGTGGTAGCCAACCCTAGCCCTCGAGAGCTACCAACAGTGCACATTTTCCAGACAACCTAGCTGCTGCACAGCTGTAATCATTAATCACTGACACATTTTAAAAGATACACAGATGGAGCTAATTAGCTCACTTGTGATTCTGTGAGGAGACCTGCAAAATATGCACTGTTGGTAGCTCTCGAGGACTAGGGTTGGCTACCCCAGACCTAGCCCAACATTTCCTCAGCAGGTACATTAAGCGCAAGGATAACAGTTAGTAAAGTGCATGTGACATATTTTAATTGTATAAATACTTTAACCACCAAGCATGTCAGCTGATTATTTGAGGAACATTCATGAAAGCATTACCTGGATCAATTTAGTAATCTTTCCCCATATGTTCCTATGGCGGCCAATGTAATCTGCTATGTGTGTGTGCTTTTGTTTAATTAGTTGTTAGTAGTAACAATTCGGCTGTGTGTGTGTGTGTGTGTGTGTGTGTGTGTGTGTGTGTGTGTGTGTGTGTGTGTGTGTATATATATTCTAAAATACATGAAGCATTTGATTTTTTTAACAACACACATATATTTAGTGCAGCTAATATAGCAAAGTACAGTGTGTGAATATGTAAAAACAATAAGCAGTCTTTGGGCACATTATGTGTGCGTTACTGGCAGTAAAGTGAGGTATCCTATAAATAAGTCATATTTATCTTAAACACATCATTTACATTGTCAGCGTCATTTGCCTGGTTGTAAATTCATGAAACATGCGCAAAAACTGCGCACAGAAAGCAACGAGCAGAAACAAAGGCACATCAGTGTAACGTGATAGCCTGTAATTGCTCGTTTTTTCATGTGTAATCTTTCCAGGATTAGAACTAGGAGGATCGGTGACAAATAGCAGACTGGGGTTATGGTGACAGGTAAGGGAAGGCGTGATCGCTGTTATGTGTGGGGTCATCCATTGGTTTAGTTATACAGTTATTATAATAGCGTGGCGTCTTTTCCATATCATTATTATAGTATAGTATTAATGGTACGTACAGTTCATATCATCTACTATAAAACACATGTTACAGGGTTCTAGGTCACCCAGACAGGTGCTAATACAGGTGCCTTGGCCTAAACCTTGTACTGTTATTGAACTAAATGCTATTTAACCAAACCTCTAATGCATTCAGTTGGAAGATGACATTGTATTATGATTGGACAGCTCTGTGGAATGCACTTGGTACTGCAGATCATGCAGATGATTCTGTTGGCTAATTAAACTAATTTAATACTTTCCTACCAAGAGACACTATTATATGTAGGGGGGTAGAACATCATATTCACTGTGTCTAATGTGAACTGTATGTATGCCATGTAGAAATCTATCCTGTATGTTAGATGCACCACAGTTAGCTGCCCCAGACTATTGCTCCACTCTGAAGTGATTATTTGGGATTTGGGAAGTCTGGGGAATCATGTCTGGCATATATCATACTGCCCTTCAGGCTCTCCTATTCCGCAATCAGAAAGCGTGTTACAGGAGAGGATACTATGCTTCAGCATGAAATGATGATCTAATGTGTGCACTCTCCCAGGCTGCCTGGGGCTAAGGACTATAAGGAGAGGGCAAAGTGAGAAGAGCATAAAGGTGCTAACTGGACGATCACTCTACATCTGTCTATGATGGGACATACATATTGCGTCTAGGAGTACGCACAATGTGTTCTGCTTTATATTCAGATACTGGACTCTTTTTAGTAGATGCTTGTCAACAAGGGGTTAAATCACAATTGAATCTCATTTTCATAATACAAATCGAGTTTATGTGTTTTGTGCGCTGAAGACAAAGCCTCGGTTCCTGCATACAAGGTGAGTGAGTATGATAAAGACAGCTCCTTACAGGACGGAATGCTTCAATGTCCCCTTCAGCCTTTTTCCTCCCCTCGACTGCATCTTCATAGCGTTTCCTTACGGTGCTGAGTTCCTCAGACACTGATGACTTGGCAGCCACTGCTACATCCTGTTAAATAAAGCAGAATCTTATGCCTGGCTAACCTGCAGCGTCCCCTCCTGCTCAGCACACTGCCAGGGGAATTTTGTCTGGGGTTTCAACACATCCATGCCAGTACAGGGAGAAGAATAGACCAATACGATGTTCCCTTGTTCTGTCACCCACTGACCTTAAGTGGGGATGTGTAATATGACTTACACAGTACTAGAGTTTGCACTGGATCGGAACCAGCTGTTATAATAATAATAATAATAATAATAATAATAATAATCTACAATTTCAAAAACAAACCAGGAGTGATGTTATATAATGACATCACATGAACATAATGACTCATTATAAGAATTTCTTAAACGCTGCCAATGATCTTATGTCTTTATGTCCCAGCTGCCAGTGTGATCACTTGGCTCAGTACTTGAGTTTGTAAAATACTGCCTGAACAGCTTGTGCCTTAGCAACAGGTTAAATAAGCGCCTGGTCCGTCCTAAATGGGGGTAACTAGTTGTAACACATCTTACTCAAAGAACAAAGCGTTACCCAGTCAAGTTTACATTTGCATTATGATCATGCGCTAAACCTTTCAGAGACAGCAGAGGAAAAGTGACATGTGGCCCAACAATGGCTAGAACTTCCCATGCATCGGTCTCACGGGGCCTTTCAGCAAGTAAAGATTTATAGGCATCCTCATCCTCAACAGATTGAAGGTTAAAGGGCAATCCACTTCTCTAGTACAGGGAGCCAGAGTCAAAGTATTCATATCCCAGCCTTGTGGGTTTTATTGGGGGATCGACCACACTGATGAAGTTGGTTATTGTATAACAAGCTCAGGCAATGGCTGGAATTCCAGATCAAGATGTTGGGGCACTGCAAAGTAACAGCAGGAAAGTCACTGCTGAGCCTGAATCATAGTGTGATTATAGATATCTATCTCTCTAGGTAGGTAGCTAGATATGATTGGGACAGTGCATTGCCCTCTGTGTTTAAATGGTTCTGTTATGGGTTACGCAGCCCGAAAAACAAAACATTGCGAAACGAGGATCATTGTTCACTCCTGATGTTTAAACAGGGGTAATTAGACTCTCTCTCTCTCTCTCTCTCTCTCTCTCTCTTCTCTCTTCTCTCTTCTCTCTTCTCTCTTCTCTCTTCTCTCTTCTCTCTTCTCTCTTCTCTCTTCTCTCTTCTCTCTTCTCTCTCCTCTCTCCTCTCTCCCTCCCATAGATATATTTGTAAACATGTCTATCTATATTCCATATTTACTCAATAAATCTGTGTTTTTTCCCTTCAATTTCATAGTGTTTTTAAGCTTTCAGGCAGGGCCCTCCGACCTCTATGTACGTCTGCTAAGAGCAGTGGAATATGTTGCGCTATATAATGAATTGTTAATAAATAAATATATACATACAAAAGGTCTTGCCCTGATTATTGTACCCTTTGAATCCTGGCTTGTTCCGCCTCTCTGCGCAAGTCCCGCAGTTGCTCCTCGTATAGAGACTTGAGAGCGGATGGTCTGTTGCAGCGAGTAAGGAGCGCATCTAGTTCAACCTGCACCGTGGCGTTCTGCTGCTCCAAGTCACGCACCTGCGGAGCAGACACAGACAGACTCACCAATAGTCTATATTTGCTGCTATCCAGGAATCTAGTTTATGACTATATAACTGCTACATGCAAACATATAATACATACAGAATAAAAGTTTTACCTATACTCATGAAATAATGACAGATACAGAAATGGCTGATAAAGGAGAGCAATAGCTTGGCTTTACCAATATAGCGAGTCTAATGAAATATCAAATACCTTTAGGTTCTACTAGGTATATATTTCTGTAACTATACCTGAATATTACAGTATACAATTTAATACTAAAGAAGAATTCAGCTGGACATATGAAGAAGACTGATGGGAGGAAATCCTTACCCTTTCGATATACTTAGTCAGCCGGTCATTCAGAACAATCATCTCCCGCTTCTCATTGTTCCTGGTGCTCAGAAATTCTTGATTTGCTGCGCTTGCTGCCTCCAGATCCGCTGCTGGTACCATCAGAGACCCCAACCCAGGTCCTAACATACTTAAAAGGGAAATACATGTTTTGCTATGTGCACGAATGTTAAGCATGGTCACTGCATACATCGTCACATTCGTTAGATCACAGGTTCTCAAACTCGGTCCTCATGACCCCACACAGTGCATGTTTTGCAGGTCTCCTCACAGAATCACTATTGAAATAATTAGCTCCACCTGTGAATCTTTTAAAATGAGTCAATGAGTAATGAATGCACCTGTGCACTTGACGGGTGACCTAGAAAATGTGAACTGCGTGGGATCCCGAGGACCGAGTTTGAGAAACCCTGCCTTAGATTGATAAAGCAGTGGCACACCTGCACTTGCACCTGGACTGAACAGCACATGGCGTGCATACACAATGCTTGTGCGCCATAGAATTGCCATTAGCACTTTTAAAATAAGTTAAAGTATGTTCTGCAAATAAGTATGTTCTGCAAATAAGTATGTTCTGCAAATAAGTATGTTCTGCATACTAGTGTTATTTTTTTTTTGTTGTTTTGTCATTATTATTTACTAAGTACAAACAATGGCTATAGAAAAGGCTGTGTATTTAATGCATATATTGAACCAAGTGTAAAGGGATAGGGGAAATACCTAGGCACTAAACAAGACCACAGTTATGCAATTATGTATAAAAAGACTACCTATAAAATGCCACTATGATGGGTCAGTAAGTCCCAGTATAAGGGATAATAATGGAGGTGCACACCTGTGAGTAATATTTTAGTATGTTGAACAAAAAATGAGAAAGGACTCTTCCTCTTTGTGTCCATATACCGTATTATCATTTATCAGCAGACAAAAAATACACCGAGACTTTTTTTTTCCCCACAATAAACCACGAAAATGCATAGTTATGTAATTACACGCAGAACCTTAGCTACTTATAAACAGTACATTGGAAAGAATGTGCACTTACAATAACACTGATTTGTAGTTTAGTATACTGTACAGTTATACAGTTTAAATACCAATCTATTATTTCTATATGTGAGACCGCAGGTAATTTCATGAAACTTTCTCGACCTTGTTAATACTGTAAACAGAGATCACTCCTATTTATTTATTATTAAGGGTACTCTGAGGTGGAGAAGTAAAATGGAATCAGACTTTGTCCTCTGCATTGTACTAGAGTCATGGACATCTTGATGCCATATTTTCTAGGCATTGGACACATGAGGGGGGTGCACCCGGACCGGAGAGCAATAAAGTAGAGAGAGATAAAGAACCAACCAATCAACTCCTATCATTTTTCAAACAGCCTATGCAATGTCAAGTAGGAGCTTATTGGCTGGGTACTTTATCTCTCTTCACTTTCTCTCCAAGGTTTGCTACACCCCCACCCTTTAAAATGTGTCCCTAGTCATACAGGTAATGAGATGATCTATTTTGAATGACATATTCGTTTACAGAAAGGTTATCGTTGTGCCTTTAGCCGTGTTGTGGAGTAAGTGCCACTCCTGTGACAATTACATTTGGTTCATTATTGTCCATGCAACAATTAACTAACACATTAATTCAGAAGCTATGACAATCTATGCAATACTATAAACATGATCTTGGTTATTTCACTAGAGGTGGCGCTGTTTTGATCCCGTGGTTCACAGATATTCAAATGTCCATTGTTTTGTATGGATTAAACTAAGGATAGACTTTGTCTTATCATGAGAAGACCTAAAATATACTGAATATTAAGTCCACCTTGTATTACAATTAGGGAGTAATGAGTAAAAGAAAATTATCATAAGACATCCATGGAGAAATACAATATTCCCGTCCTTATCATTTATCAACATAGATATAACTAAATTGTTATTGAACATATTCCTTGTTATATGCAAAACTCAATAAAAACTATTGAAAACAAAAAAAACTAAGGATAGACTTTGTTTTCAGAGCTCTTGAAATTAACATCTCAATATTTTAGATTTTTTTTTTTTTAAGAAATAGATTATATAATTAAATCTCATTATCTAATCTGTGTGAAAATTTGTATTGTTTTATTTGTAAAATATAAATTATTATTATTAATTATTATTATTAATTATTTGTAGGTCAAATTATTAACATCAGTAGCTATTTTTGAAAGAAAAACAACTATTAACAAAATTTGAAATGTAATTTATGATTTGTCTTAAATAATTTTTCATAATTTCCGCATATGAAAAACAATAGTACTTTGATTATATCATAAACCATTAATTATATTGTATTAAAGTTGTGAACATTTCAATGATAATATAAATATTTGTAAAGGAGAGTATCGCTTAATGATTTATTACTTATTGAATTATATATAATAAATTATTAAGCGATACTCTCCTTATAAATAAAATTGTTCACAGTTTACATTCCATGATAGAAACCGTTTATATGCTGACTCACAATAACTATCACACTAGGTGAAAGAATCCACTTTTGCAAAGTTCTGCTGACATGTCAATGCATATTGGGGAATATATTGTCCCAAATTTTAAAATTCAGTAATTTATTTTTAATCCCCAAATGTCCCTTCCAAACATATACATTAATTATACTGTCTCGAGAATACTTAAGAATGAAAATTTACAGTAAACTACAAATCCGCTCAATATTTTAGAATAGAGCTTTTCTCGATAATAATAATTTATATATATATATATATATATATATATATATATATATATATATATGTTAATACAATATACGCTAATGTGTAGTGCTACTCGATTTTCCAGGGTTTCAAAAATTTTATAAATACGCTTTTTGTAATAATTATCATCTCTAAAAACAGCATTGTACGAAAATGATCTGAAGAATTCAGGTTCAACAGAATTTAAGATACGTAGTTAAATAAGAAAACAAATGTGTATTGTTGAAAATTAAATGTTTTGAATTGAAAATGTAGTTTTACGCATACAAAATCAATGCGTCATTATACACCTGTAATAAGACAAAACGAGTAACAAAACATAGCATTAGCATACATATTCAACATGAAAAACTGTCAATGTTGCTTTATTCTAGTCAGAATAAATACAGAAGGTTACCTACAAAGAACTATAAAATATAATAAGTATTAGTGTAAAAGTGTAATTAGTGCAAAAGTATTAGTGTCAAAGTTCAAAAGTAATGCTTATATCAAATCATATAACTAAATACAATATGCAGTCGAGGGTAAAGTCTGAAGATCTTATATGTCTTTAATTGATATGATTAGAGTTCAAATGTAGGTCAATCCAGTCCAATTGTTTCAATATGATGTGTCTTCTAGTTTCAATCGTTGAAACAAATACAGTAGGACTATACACTTATATTCAATGGGTTGTATATTGGTAGCTTCAATAGGAATAGGACTATTTCCAGTTCCCTAATATGCTATAAAAACTATATCTGTATATAACTGTGTCCATAACCCAGAGCTCAACAGGGCTCAGGGGCATTAAAGGATCATTGAAACAAACTACTCTCCCTGGTGACATAATAACGTGGCTGAGAAGCACATAGGAATCTATGAAGTTAAAAGAACTAAATGAATTAGAAATATTTGCAGGTACAACACAGTATACCTACAGTATATGAGACTGAACAAATATTTGACACGAATGATCATTTACAGAGATTTGTGAAACTCTCAGGTTAATGCTCATATCCAACAAGCTTGCCACCAATTGGACAACTTCATCGTGGTTTTTAGGCACTACAGTAGGTATGTGAAGTTTAACCCTATCAAAATTGTAGCACTCATATTTAAGAGATCATCACTACTTTTGTCAACTTATTTATACAGGAAACAGATCATGTTGTAAATGCTATTCTTGCTGCACAGAAGAAGGGTTAATTAATTAATGAAATAAAATGTGTATATATATATATATATATATATATATATATATATATATATATATATATATATATATATATATTTTGTTTGCAGTTTCGGAATATTTAATAAATTAATAAAAGTAAGCAGTCTTCTGTAACATTTTGTCAAGAACTGCTCATTTGTTTTATGAATATGTGTAGTGTGACTGGAGGACTAGCCTTAACACTGTGTTTAACGGTTTACAAGTATTATTATTGCAAAGTTAGGGTAATTATATAGTCAATAATAGCATAGTATTACATTAGTATATGAGTACTTTGTTACAAATATACAGTAAAAAGTTTTCATGAAACATGTTTTAAAAGTTGGAGGAAACTTGGCACAATCTCTTCGTTAATTGATATAGCTATCAAGTTTAGAACAATTCTGAGTTTACTAATTTGTGTTTAACACCAGTCTCCTGAGTTTATTAAAATAATTTTACTTCACATGATAATCTATGGATTAATAGTTATTTAGTCTGATTTAGGATAATTCACCTCACTGTAATCAGCACTCACCTTGGAATGCTACCGTCTACCTGATGTGGACTCCAATAGTTTATGACCACTAGTGCCTGCTCTAGACCCCTGCGCGCAGAATATGGAATATTCTAGATCAGGGGTGGCCAAACCGGTCCTCGAGATCTACCAAAGGGACACGTTTTCCAGGTTACCTAGCTGGTTCACAGCTGCAGTCATTACTGACTGTCACATTGTCAAACCAGCTGGATGCATTCCTCCTATAGATCCACAGGTTGCCTGGAGAACATGTACCGTTGGTAGATCTTGAGGACAGGTTTGGCCACCTCTGTTCTAGATCAATGGCAGATAGTGCTAGCCAGGGTCATAAAAATCAATCCTAGGCCAGAAGAAATGTATAGTACAGAACTACTAAGGTTCAGCACACACCTCGCCTGATACCGGTTCTGCCTCTGCTATGCACTTTCCCCAATGGCGGTTGGAAGGTATAATATGGATTCTAGTAGTCATCCGTATTTTGCATACAGATGTGTAAATTGGGCTTCGGCAGCAGTTGAAGGGACAACTTCACCATAAAAACGTATGACAATAAAGAAACTTTACCAGGGAAGAGCAATATGCATGGTAATGCTATGGGTGCCTAGATTAATGGGGTCTCCCAGGACTGGAAGTGAGAACCAAGTTAATAGGTACCCTTAATAACCATTGGACACCCCATTTTGGCCAAGTATGCCTGTTAGGCAGAGCCCTCCAGTAATATACTGTATGTAATACATACTGCGCTGTGGTTGGTGATGTTCATGGCCTTTAATAATATATAATAAATGCTCTGAGCTGCCTAACTGGGTGGGTGAGAACTAAGGACACGCATTTTCCCAGCCTGTTTGGGTTCCATTAAGTGAGCATAGATTCAGTTATCATAAGGTCCCTTATGACTCCACAGAAGCGTAGTGCACTGTGTGCCCGTAAACTCAGATTGTTAATTCCTATGTATGCCATGTGTGTCAGTCTTGCCTGTTTATTCCCTGGCAAAGCTCTGCGCAAATGCGAGTAACTATCAAGTTGAAGCCAACCTGTTCCGCCTTGAGCTCCATTATGCAAAAACACAAGGTCCAGACTAACATATATTTACAGATAAAAATGTTGTAACTAATCAAGTTTAACACACAATAGTTTCAATATTTGTTTATGCCCCCCGGCATGTCATGTGCTAGAATGTAAACCTGGCATGTAACACCCCTAACGCCACATCTCTAGAACTGCCATTGTGTTCCCTGATACAGCTAAGACAGCACAGAGAGGCATTTACGCTGTTTTCTTTCGGAGGGTTGGGATACATTTACAATAAATCAGGATTTACACTCAGTACTAGATGAATGACAGAACACATAATCATATTTTATTTCATTTTTAATGTGAGCAACTAACAAATGTACCATGCAAAGCATCAATGTTGTGCATTCAGTATTATGCATTACAGGCGTTTTGACACATCTCCCTCATGTTTATCACATCAATTAATTTGGAATCCTTATTATATCATTATGTTTAAAGAGTTTTAGAGTAAAGGCAGCTGAAAACTGTCATCCCAGTGACGCTGCCATACACACAGGAGTACCAAACCAATCACTACAGCCGCTGATGGAAAACTCAAACTATCTGATCATCCAACTCTTGCTGCTTTCATTTGCAATATGTATTAAACATGCGCAGCATATCATTATAATACCTTAGACGTATCATTATCTGTATTTTATGTTAATAACAAATAATACCTAGACATAGGCCATGGGCAATATTGCCTGTCTTCAGTGAATGAAAAGTGACAGACTTAATTGCTGCACTCTGCTGCAGTTTTTGCCCCCCTGTACTCTTTATTTTACCAAAGATCTCAGATGGCTACTGCACTTGCTTCCTGACTTAACGGGGAAGATGTATTAAGCCTTAACAAGAGATAAATTCAAGTGTGATAAGGAGAGATAAACGTCCAGCCAATCATCTCCTTACTGACTTTTTTCAAACACAGCCTGTAACATGGCAGTTAGCAGGTGATTGGCTGGACGTTTATCTCTCCTTATCACACTTGCATTTATCTCTTGTTAAGGCTTAATACATCTGCCCCAACATTTCTTATGGACTACGGACATCTTTCAGTATCATTTTTTTGTTATCACATTATTCACTCTTCCAAGCAAACATATTTAAAATAGCAGATCAATACAATAATGTGTGTTATACAGTATCTTCCACAGAATGAGTCAGTCTGATTAGTCCACCTGCACGCATATGCTGTATGTAGTATTGTGTACAGTATAATGACAGTAGTTCCCTCACCTGCGCGGCCTGCGGGTGACCGAGGCGGTCCTCCTGCCCCCCGTGTGTACTTCACATGTCTCCCGGCAGTAGCTGGCTGACCTCCGGTGCCTGGGAGGGGATGGGCTACTCACCCTCAGCCTGACCACCGAGCTGCTAGCGAACTCATCAAAGTGGCGGCGATAAGAAGAGATCCTGTCTGGGCTCACACTCATCCTGTCTCAGGGCTGGCAGCTGTCCGTGGTGCTGATGTCCTGTTTGCAGCATCCAGGCTCCCCGGCCTCTTATAGAGCAGTACCGTGCATAGGACAACATGGGTAACTCCTAAGGAATGTGCCAGCTCGGGAGCACACACGCCCTTCACTCCTGAGTGTCAAAGTCACGGCAAGAGGCTAAATTCCCAACTACAGAAGGATCTCTGGCATCTTGCAGAGCACTCAAGCTGATCTAATAACCCAGACGCGCAAAGCTTGAAAATAATGGAAAAAATGAACCAGGGAGCATATGCATCTATTCGTATAATGAGATAGGATCGGAAGCCTGTGAGAATCTGCTAGATAAAGACAATTATTCCTGAATATTAACCCCTTCGCTGGCCCATTTATATATTAGTACATTACCCATCTGAGCCGAAATACTTCTTTAGAACAAAATAACGTAGGCCAGTTTTGTGTGTGTAAGAAATACAGATAATATATTACAGGAAAAAATCTAAATGAAAAATGTACATAATTTATTTATCTCTTTTTCTAACTGGACACACTCGCAAGAGTGTGTCTAATTAGTAATTACTCTTACAGGAAGTGAGACTCATCAAGTGCAACATACCCTTTTACCAATTCCATGTAAATATAGTTTCTGAAAGTACAGGATGAGGCAAAAAAAAAAAAGGTTAACAAAAAGGCATGGTGATTGCTATTCCGAATTCTAGTACATAATCTAAACGTGTATGGAATACAGTTTATTCTCAATTAATTTTGAATATGATATTGTAACTTCATGGCATATAGCAGCCTTCAGTTCATTACTGGTTCTTTGTCTATGTTTGTAGACCTCTGCCTTCAGATGGCCCCATTGGCTGTGTAGAGGCCTTTTATGAACTGATGAGGATTGTTTTCTGCCCAGTAATGAAAATTCTGCTTGTTAATACAGCCAGACAAATGAAATGAGCTCTGTCAAGAAATTGCAGCAATAACAGTGGAAATGACTGCAGTGGAGATGAGTGATGCAAAACTTTACAAATCAACTATTACACATTAAGAACACCATCTGAACAGTATTGTTTTCAAAAACAACTGATAATACACTGTATTCTATGCATTTTACATTCTGTACTAAGATTACAAATAGCGTTTAGTGTGTCTTTTTTATTAACTTTTAAAATCTGGGAAGTTTTTTGCCAAAACCTGTACAAAGTTTGAAGGTGTAGAGTTTTGGAAGGCATTCACACAGAAATAATAGCCAAGACAACATATTGTTAGTATACACTAGAATATTGAAGGTGTACTCACACTCAAACACACACGTATGTCATTTTTACACTTTTAAACAGTATCCTGTCCTACCAAATTTTGTGCCATTCTAATTTTTAAGCCAAGTACTCACGGGACTCACTCACGGGGCGATATCAATGGAGCCCTGTGTGTATCAAGATTTAGTTAAGCCATCAGAGAGATGCTAAGTTCACCTTGCCAGCCCCAGGAGCATTTATGGCAAACCTTCTAAGCAATTTTGAAGATTTAATCAAAATCACTTAGAAGAATCGCGTGTGTACACCACAGACAGCTCTGAAAAGGGGATATCTAAGATTAGCCACAGAGATTCGACATATAAAAATATTCTATATGTATGAACTGTACATGATCTCTTCAGGGGTACACTGGGAATTACATTATTATTCGGTATGAGTGGACAATCATTTGCTTAAGATATTTAACAAGGTTGTGATTCGGCATTCATAAAATGTTTCACTATGCAGAGTAATTAGGACAACACTTGTGGATTAGGGAGAAGCATTCCTTTGCTACTCCACATGATAGATATATATAAAATGATTTATGTTATTACCCCTGTTTGTACATAGTGAATTTGGCATTTTATAACCCTACTTAACACTTCTCCATTATCATCAGTGTAATCTCAATGTACTGTATACAATAAAATTAAAACTTTACAACATTAATTTTACTTTATTTAGTTTTTTATTTATTTATAGTCCACTGCAAATTCTCACATTAGCAGTCACGTCTGAATAAGGCCCAGTATTGGATAATTGCACAGCTGAGTGTGGGTTATTATGATGACAATGTCTAGGTTGACAGTCATTAGGTTGATCATGAATGGTCAACACCTGAAAAAGGTCGACATACACTAGATCGACATTGACAAAAGGTTGACACAATCAATAGGTCACATGGGAATGGATGAAACAGTAAAAGTTCCACATGAGGGGTGAAATGTAATAGGGTGAGAGAATCAGAAAGAGAGAATCAGAAAGTGAGAAATCAGGGTTTTTAAAGCGGCAATCATTTACACAGCAAAACCAGTTTGATATACAACAGTATATCAATATATACAACAGTACTAGCATAGCTAGGAAGTCCAGTGAACAAATGTAGGTTGTAGCATCCTGATTATATGAGTCTGATCTGCTGTACACTTGTCGATGCATGTATGTAGTTTTATGGATTTTAGAAAATGATTAATAAGGCAATGCTTTATCATATTGCTCATTCTTTTTTGTCATACATAATTTTAATAATCTCAAGAAGAGTTAAGACCATGTAATAGACCAGTATCCTAGATTATGGTGGATGCAAAATGCATATTTGTTGAAAATATATGGAACTGTGATCTTAAGATGCCCACACACTTAAATGATTTGGTGCTTTCTCTGCACAGTTTCAACCCATAGGGCATATAAATTGTGTGAAAAGTGCCATAGTGCGCTTTAACTCCAGATCCAATTCAATGTGCGGTCCTGTGCGATCATATGCAAAAGAAGCGTATATGGTGTATCCTATGCAATCCTGCTGCCCAGGAGCCCGGCGGGTAGTTGGCGGGGTATAACATGCGAGTCTAATCCCAAAATCCTGTGATTGCAAACTCCACAATCCCAGGATTGACATCTCGGGCAATTTGGGGGTCGAATCCCGGGATCCTTCCGATCCTGGGATTGGCCACCCTAAGCACTGGCCACAGTTATTTACTTTCTCAGTATAGGCCGATTAACATTTCTAGTCCTAAAAAAAATACATCCTGGGGGGGGGGGAGGCTCGATCAAATAAAAAAAGAGAGAGAGGAGAGAGATGTATATATTGTAATTAGAAACAAAGGCACTCATAGGTGAATTTTAAAATAAAACCTATCTTATGGAAAGTACTTTTTGTCCCAGAACAGGTTCAGGAACCCAGTTTCTGATGATGTCATATTTAATAAAAGGTTCAGGAACTGAGTTCCTTCTGGTTCCTGCTGAATAATAGCTCTGTACAGGAATATGTAAAGTGATATGACAAGGTGTTTAGACATGCATAGCAAATATGCTGATACTGTATGTGCCATTACAGCATCTCACTTCCACACATAAAACATATCTATGCACACTATCAGCTAACAATTACACTGTAAAATGCCATGAACTCAGTAAACCCTGCCCTTAATTTAGGGCTGACCTGCACAAAACAGGACACATTTCTCTTTGCTCAAAGTTGACCCTGTTTCGCTGTTGTTTAACCCCTTCATGACAGAGCCAGTTTGTGCCTTCATGACAGAGCCCTTTTTTTCAAATCTGACATGTCTCACTTAAGTGGGGATAACTTTTTTTTGCTTTTACTTATCCCAGTGATTTTGAGATTGTTTTCTCGTGACACATTGTACTTCAAGTTAGTGGTAAATTTTGGTCGATACAGTCTGTGTTTTTTTGTGAAAAATACCAAAATGTCGTGAAAAAATGGAAAATTTTGCAATTTGCAAAATGTCACATTTTCTGCTTGTGAGACAAATAAACATACCACTCAAAATAGTTAATAACTAACAAAGACCATATGTCTACTTTATGTTGCAATCATTATTTCAACCTCCTTTTCATTTTTTTGGACACTAGGAGGCTTCAAATATGAATAGCAAATTCTCAAATTTTCAAGAAAATTTCAAACACTGATTTTTTTAGGGACCAGGTCAGTTATGATGTGACTTTGAGTGACTTGTATGTGAGACACCCCCATAAATGATGCCATTTCAAAAACTGCACCCCTCACAGTATTCAAAACAGCATTTTGGAAGTTTGTTAACCCTTTAGGTGTTTCACAGGAATTAAAAGAAAGTGTAGGTGAAATTTCAAAATTTCATTTTTTTTGCAGATTTGCAATTTTAATACATTTTTCTAAGGAACACAGTAGATTTTACTAGAGAAATGTGACTAAAAATTGATTCCCCCAATTCTTTGGTTTTCATAAATATCCTATATGTGGCCCTAGTGTGCACGGTGACCAAACCACCGGCTTCATAATAGAAGGAGCACCTACTTGATTTTGGAGCCTCCTTTTTATGAGATTATTTTTTAGGCACCATGTAGGTTTCTAGGCACCATAAGATGCTAAAAGTTAGGAACCCCCCCACAAGTGACCCCATTTTGCAAACTACACCCTTCAGGGAATTCATCTAGGGGTATAGTGTACATTTCAAACCCCCAGGGGTTTCACCAATTGTGGTACAACTGGGCAGTGAAAATGAAAAAAATTAATTTTTCATTTTCACAGCTCAGTTGTATCAAAATTGGTGAAACCCCTGGGGGTTTGAAATGTACACTATACCCCTTGATGAATTCCCTGAAGGGTGTAGTTTGCAAAATGGGGTCACTTGTGGGGGGGTTCCACTGTATGGGTGCTTCGGGGGTCATTCAACCAGAATCTGTGCTGCAAAATCCAAATATCACTCCTTCCCTTCTGAGTCCTGCCATGCACCCAACTGGTATTTTTTGGTCACATGTGAGGCATTGCCGTACTCGGGAGAAATTGGGGCACAGATTTTGGGGTGCTTTGTCTCCTTCATTCCTTGTGAAAATGAAAAATTTTGAGCCAGAACTGCATTTTTCTGTAAAAAAATGTAATTTTTTTTTTTTTTGGGTGCATGGCAGGACTCAGAAGGGAAGGAGTGATATTTGGTGGTGGAATGAATGGTGGGTGCTATGTCGCATTAGCAAGACCCCCGAAGCACCAATACAGTGGAACCCCCCCACAAGTGACCCCATTTTGGTCACCAGCTTTGGGAGGGGGGCTGGCGCTGCGGCTGGCGGGGGGGTGGGAGGGGTGCTGGCGCTGCGGCAGCCGGGTGGGTGGGAGGGAGGGGGGCTGCCGGGTGGGAGGGGGGGGGGCTGGCGATCGGTGGTGATCGGTGCTGTACTTAACAGCACCGATCACCACCGATCACTGTGTTACCGAGCGGCTTAGCCGCCGGTAACACAAAAAACGCTGCAATTGGCTGTTCACATTTGAACAGCCAATCGCAGCGATCGCCGCGAGGGGGATGTCAGCTGTCAGGGACAGCAGACATCTCCAAACTGTCACCGCGTCTATAGACGCGGTGACAGTTTAAAACCATGACGTATATATACGTCTTCGGTCGGGAAGTACCTCCCGACCATGACGTATATATACGTCATATGTCGGGAATATCTTTATATATATATATATATATATATATATATATATATGTGTGTGTGTGTGTATGTGTATATATATATATATATATATACACATATATATATATATATACACACACACACACACACACACACATATATATATATATATATATATATATGTGTGTGTATATATATATATATATATACATATATATACACACACACATATATATATATATATATATATATATATATGTGTGTGTATATATATATATATATACATATATATATATATATATATATTCAGTACTAATATTTAATTTTACTATATTTTACTATTTGTGCAGCTTGATGCTGCTGCTGCTGCTGCGGGGGGGGAGGGGGGAGAAGGGCAGCGCTGCTGCGCTGAGCTGCCTGCTGCCGGGGGAGCCGGGGGAGCTGCTGCTGCTGCCGGGTGAGTGCCCGGCGGGTGCGAGGGGGGGGCTGCACATCGGTGGTGATCGGTGCTGTACTTGACAGCACCGATCACCACCGATCCCTGTGTTACCGAGCGGCTTAGCCGCCGGTAACACAGGAAACGCTGTGAATGGCTGTTCAGATTTGAACAGCCAATCACAGCGATCGCCGACCGGGGGAGGCATCCCTGCCCCCCCCGGGCGGCGAGGGGGGATGTCTGCTGTCGGGGACAGCAGACATCGTCCCTCTGTCACTGCGTCTCTAGACGCAGTGACAGTTTGAAGTCATGACGTATATATACGTCATGTGTCGGGAAGTACTTCCCGACCATGACGTGTATATATACGTCAAATGTCGTGAAGGGGTTAAAGACATCATTCTGTAGCAAAAACTTTCCTCATCTGATTCGGAGCATTGTATTGTGATAGTGTTTTGCAATTTCCAATGCAGAAATATATATAACAATATTTTACATATCAGAGTCATTTACAGATGCAAATTCAAAAATAAATATGAATGCTTTAGAATTTAGCACTACATATATACAGTAGTTTTAGAACCTTTGGAGATTTCCAAAATGTCATTAGAACTTTTATTCTGTTTATTACTTTTACCTTGCCATTTTCGCAATAACATACTGAATGTTTTTGTTTGTTTTTTACTTGTGTTTCTGTTTGTTACCTTTATGACATGGCTATTTTGCACTCTTTAAGATATTTCAACATTATTCGCATTTCACCAACACTGAAAAATCTACACTTTGCATATTAATCATTATTTACATAGCCTTATATAAGTTCCCTGCATGCCTATTAATTCAGACTAATGCTTTATGCTATCACTTCACTACAAACAATCATTTTTATTGTTTCAACAATTACCTTTACCTTTACTCATAGTTATAACACACTATTAGGATATACTTCCATATACATTATAGGCACTGGCAATTCTTTATCCTCATTTTCTGAAATGTCCCAACTCTACCTGTGCTTCATACAGCCGATATTCACGTTGTGTGAGTACATCTTTTGAAACATCTAATACCTCATCTACAGTAATTCCTATATCAGAGTTACCGTATGAGCAAATCCAATGGCAGATCTTCCTGCAATGCAAATGGTATAAATACAATTATATTTTTCTAAGCAGGTGTAGTATGACCTGCTTTTGCTTTTAGCATACAACAATGAACAATTTAATTTTACACTACAAATTAGAGTTGTGTTAGGATACGACTACAAGGGACAAGTGTAATAGGGTGTGAGAATCAGAAAGTGGGCGATTTTAGGCGAGTTTTCCTATTTCTTTAAAGCAGCAAACATTTACACTGAAAATAAAACCAAGTTGATCTTGCCATATATTTGAAAATAGGTTTCCCTGGGTGTGGTATAACACACAGACAGTCAAGATTCCGACAGTCATTAGCCTGACGTTGGAATCCTGACTGCGGGGACTCAGACAGCGGGGGGAGCGCTGCGAAGCCCCTGGGCTCACTACGCTCGCCACCTATTCTATTCTCCCTTTATGAGTGTCATGGACCATGAGGGAGATTAGCCGCTGACCGTCAGGTTTTTAGCAGTCGAGATTCCGACCTCGATGTATTGACTGTAGAATACCGACTGCCGGTCAGTCAT
Organism: Crinia signifera; assembly: GCF_055691185.1. NCBI lineage: Eukaryota > Metazoa > Chordata > Amphibia > Anura > Myobatrachidae > Crinia > Crinia signifera. The sequence goes on from NC_139219.1 coordinate 177,995,851, forward strand.
CTGGCACCCGTTTCCTTGGCCTTGGATGCTGGACTGGATGGATGGGTGACTATCAGCATTACTTTTATCGGAGCACTAATTATGTTACTTTAACATGTTAACTTTATTCATTTTAAACTTTTGAAGGTTTTATCTTTTCATCTGAATTTTTATGATATTAATGTGGAATACGCTAACATAAATAATATGGCTTATTAGATGGTTAAATTCACAGAACAGAAAACAACATGATGCACTAATTTACAAATACTTAAAGAGAAGGCTAATATTCCTTAGAGTATAATATTTATGGGTCTTGAGGCTTCACTCATCATTTTGGTCCCTGCAGGATGACAAATGTGCCATAGGTATGTTCATAAGTATGCTGCAGCTGATGTCAGAAGCCAGAGGGAAAACACACAGCAGGCAGATGGAGAGGAGGTCCCTGTGATATGCTGGTCCCAGTCCCACACTGTCCATGGTTTCCAGTCAAGTACTGAAATACTCACTTGTTGTTTAACCCATTCACAATGGATTGCAGGATGCCCACAATAAGCAAGGTTTGCTTTTAAACCTTAACATAAGCATATAATAAAAATATATGTATATCTTTGATCCATATTAGAAACTTTAAAATATACATATAATAAACAATATATATAAATCTTTGCTCCATATTTATGTAAACACAGCAAAAGCAACTAGTGTACTGCTGGTTAATACTAGCATGCCATAATACAGAAGCATGATTAGCTTCTAAATAGAGTGAGGACTGTACTGAAAGCATACATGCCCATTCGCTAACATTTTAAAGACAAGCACATAGACTTGGAGTACTAGACTGTGGTATCCAGTCGACAGAACTACGATGTCTAGGTCAACCATGTTATGGTGGACCACGCTTAGTCAAACCTGTCTAGTTAGACGCCTAAAGATGGCCGTCCATGTCTAGATCGACAGTAACGGAAGTTAAACACCAGCGTTATAAAATGATGGAAGCGTGATCGACGGTCACTTGGTCGACATGGTTCATACTTTACTATCCAAGTGGACATAGGGCCTTATTCTGATTGACTCACAAGGCTGCGAAATTCGCAGCCTTGCAAGTCCATCAGGCACCGCCCTCCACCCGCCGTGCCAGCCGCCCACCTCGCACGCCGTACCCCCCCACTGCACAGCTGCGAATGGATGATTTACATAATCATCCATTCGCAGGCGGGGAGAAATCATTCGATGGTCGCCGACCATCAAATGATTTCTCCCACGCACGTAGTTCAGAGTGACTAATATAGTCACTCTAAACTGCAGGCGCTCTGTGCAAGGACAGGGCGGGCAGCTGACATCCGGTGATGTCAGCTGCCCTCACCCCGCATGTCCGTCACAGCCTCATTATCATGAGAACGCCCAGTGTTCTCATGGGAACACCCGTGGAATGCTGGGCGTTCCCATATGGTAATGGGGCAGCCCAGCACCCCCCGCCATTCACCGCCCCCTGCACATCATCGAAAGTGGGTGCACGCACCCTGTGTCTGCACATGCACAGAAACGCGCATGGAGGACCGAAGGAATCAGAATAGGCTCCATAGTGTGAGATTACAAAGCATGCGTGGGGACACTGTGCATATATACATTGTCCACGGGGACCCCTGTGACATTTGGCACCAAAAAACATGAAAAACTCATGTCGACCATGTGACCATCGGCCAAACCCCCGTTGCTTTAATGCTGGCATCTAACGTCCGTTACTGTAGATCTAGATGCGGTGGACTATATTTAGGCATCTAACTAGACGGGTGTGACTAAGGGTGGTCGACCCTAACATGGTCAATTATTTATTTATTATTTTATTTATTTGCAGTTTCTTATATAGCGCAGCAGATTCCGTTGCGCTTTACAATAGTAGACAGTGATAAAACAAACTGGGTAACAGACAGACTTGGAGGTTAGAGGGCCCTGCTGCAAGCTTACAATCTATAGGGATATAGGAGGGAAACACAAGGACAGGCATCAGTAATAGCATAGCAGTCCCACCAAGTTACAAGTCCAGAAGGGAAGCTATATAATACATAAGTGCCTCAGAGGGTTATGCGTGTAGAACTTAAATATGATAGGCTTGCCTGAAGAGGTGAGTTTTCAGGGAACGCTTGAAAGTTTGGAGGCTAGCGGAGAGTCTTATTGTGCATGGAAGGGCATTCCATAGGATGGGAGCAGCCCGATGAAAGTCCTGTAATAGTGAATGGGAGCTAGTGATCCGCTCAGAGGAGACACGCAAATCTTGTGCAGAGCGGAGTGGTCAAGATGGGAGATATTTTGTGATAAGTGCAGAGATATATGCTGGTGCAGTATGGTTAATAGCTTTATATGCAAGTAGAAGTGTTTTCTATTGAATACGGTAATATACAGGCAACCAATGGAGGGACTGGCAAAGCGGATCAAGAGGCGATGAGCGTCTTGCAAGGAAGATCAGCCTAGCAGCAACATTTAAAATAGATTGCAGTGGTGAGAGTCTGTTCTTGGGAAGACCAGTTAGGAGACTATTGCAATAATCAATGCGTGACATAATGAGCGCATGGATAAGAGATTTAGTAGTGTCTTGTGTGAGATACGGTCGTATTTTGGATATGTTTTTTAGATGCATGTAACATGATTTGGAGACCGATTGAATGTGGGGAACAAAGGACAGGTCAGAGTCGAGGGTGACCCCTAAACAACGAGCTTGTGGGGTAGGGTAGATTGTCGAGTTGTCAACAGTGATGGAGATATCAGGATGGTAACTGTTCTTAGTTGGCGGGAATATAAGTAATTCAGTTTTGGAAATATTGAGTTTGAGTTGGCGAGAAGACATCCAAAATGAGATGGCAGAGAGGCATTCAGAGACTCGGCCCAAGACCACTGGTGACAACTCTGGGGTTGATAGATAGATTTGAGTATCATCCGCATATAAGTGATACTGAAATCCGAAAGAGCTGATTAGTTTGCCAAGCGACAGCTTCGAATGGTGGGAGCATTTGCACTGTTTAACGGGAGGAATTCAGTGGCTTGGGGTGGAGTTGCGGTGGAGTTGGGGTGGAGTGCAATTGCTTTTACAACTTTGTATAAATCTGGAAGTTAAAGGGATGGAGGTAGATGTTTTAGTTGTTTTGCAGAAGGGTGCACATTCTTTTAGTCATGGAAAAATGACTTAGAGGGTGACTCAGACCTGCTCAGGGTCTTATTCAGATCTGAGCTCAGTACACATTTTTTTGGAAAATGGGCAAAACCATGTGCACTGCAGGTGGGGCAGATGTAACATGGGCAGAGAGAGTTAGATTTGTGTGAGTTATTTTGTTTCTGTGCAGGGTCAATACTGGCTGCATTATTTTACACTGCAACTTAGATATCAGTTTCAACACACCCCACCCAAATGTAACTCTTTCTATACATGTTACATCTGCCCCACCTGCAGTGCACATGGTTTTGCCCATTTTCCAAATAAATGTGTACTGAGCTCAGATCTGAATAAGGCCCTTAGTGTGCCAGATTTTCTAGTCTGGGTGATATTTTGAGTTTGTGCATGTGCAAACCCCCAGATTGAACATCTTTGGCGAGTTTCATACTCGCCGAGGCATTTGCTCCAGGACTGGCGGGCAGGAGGCGGGCATGGGTTTGAAGCAGGGGAATGCACAGCAATTTAGTGCCCATGCCTGCTTAAGGTAGGCAGCTGAGGTCACATGACATCAGTGCATGCCCCAAATTCGTCGGGAAGCGTACACTGGTAAAGTCAGTCCAGGATGACTTTTCTTTGCGCACAGCGGATAAATCATTAGATGGTCATTAGACCATCAAATGATTTCTCTCCCGGTCAGGCGCATGCGAGCGGATGGGTATGTGAACGCATCTGCTCACATGCTAGGGAGTGGATTTTGCTAGCGGGGGAGTTTGGCGTGGTGTCGGGCGGCATTTACCTGTTTGATAGGCTGCTAATACACTCAGCCTAGAGAACAGGCCAGAATCAAACCCTTTGTTTTATTCTTATTCTCTGTGGCATTAAATGTCATTGGCTACATTTTCTAAAACTTCAAAAAATGAAAAGAGTTGATGTTGCCCATAGCAACCAATCAGATTCTAACATTTTCTAGGATTAGAAAATCATAAACAGAATCGGATCGGTTGCTATGGGCAACATCAACTCATCCTATATTTTAAAGAGAAGACTTTTGCACTTTCCAGTTGCATTTTGCAGAAACGCTCATTTTATTGAATTTTGCACCACATAAATAAAGCCTTGAATCAATGAAGGGTGCAGTTCTAAAAGTCATCAAACAGACATTTAAAAAGTTATATTTTCAGATTCTCATCTAAAGCCCGTATCTCAGGATATGGGAAGAACTTTTACACATATATATAGCTTGTATCTTGTCACAAACCGTGGGTCTCAGCCCCGTCTGAGACCACGTCCATTACCTTCCCGGTGGTCAGCGGTGAGAGTAAGGCCTCTGGTAGCTGTCAGCGCCTGGCGAGATGTCCCATGTTTGGCTGGTGTTGACCCGTGCAATCGACATGCCGGCACGCTGGAGCCCGCGCGTCATGGGCGCCGCCATGACACATGCGCTCAGCTGACCAGAGGGTCCAATCCCGCGGTCCAGCCAGGGTGACCTCTGACCCACACACCTGCACACCTCTCAGGTGTACTCACTCTTTCCCTGGACTGATTGGTGCTGCTGACGCTAACCAATCAGTGCGCAGCAAGGGGGATATATTCCGGCTTCTAACTCACAGTCATCGCCTTGAATATGTGTTCATCTGACCTCAGTCCCTCCTGTGTTCAGCTGTTTCCAAAGGCTCCTGGTTATCCGGTCTCCCCGTGTACCTCTCGCAGTTTCCTGCATACTACCTGGTTTGTCATCTCCAGAAGACTCCTGCCATTCCACTCTGCAGTCGAGTATTACTCCTGTTACCATCTTTACCTGGCATACCATCTCCAGAAGCCTCCTGCAAAATAACCATCGTGCAGTTGAGTGATCTCATCGACCCTGCTGTCGACATCAGTGTTGACACTTTCACACTGTGCCCTCCAGAGACTATTCCAATTCCCAGTGTCTCCAATATCACTACCACTCTCCGCCTACGTCCAGAGGACCAGGGCAGAGGGCCGCGACCTGCCTGTCAGACGCAGCGAAGTCCATATCCCCTTGCGGGGGTCTCTGGTGAATACCGCTGGCAGGTTAGACTCCGCGCCTCTGTTTCTGGTTTCAGCCAACACTCTGGTACGCAAGGCAGTGCCTCTGTGCATGTCATTCATCAGGCCTCCGGCCTTCCGCTACACAGCGCCCTCCACTGGTCCACCACGGTCAGGGCCGGGAACACAGCAGACCCAGAACCTGACAGTATATTCAAGGCCGATGGACTCGGCCCAAGACCCAAGTGTGGGACCAGCGGTTCTTCAAAATGTTGCTGCCAGAATGGAGACCCAAGAAGCTACTCAGCAGCAGGTGATTAAATTCTTACAAGATGTATCCAGTCGGTTGGACACCCTGCAACAGTCCCTGTCGACTTCTGTGTCAACCACTACCGTAAGATCAGCAACACCAGCTTTATCATCCCGTTTCCACCTGCCAGCACCCACCAAATACGATGGTGACCCCAAGACCTGCAGAGGGTTTATCAACCAGTGCCAAATTCAGTTCGAATTGGTTCCTCATAACTTTCCTACGGCCAGAATTAAAATCGCATACATGGTGTCATTATTAACTGGCTCGGCCCTGAAGTGGGTATCACCCTTATGGGAAAAAGCAGATCCTCTGCTGACAGACTATGACCAATTCCTCCTGACCTTCCGCCGCATATTCGACTTGCCAGGTCGACCCGTGTCAGCAGCTACCGACATCCTCCAGGTTAAGCAAGGGTCCCGCCCAGAGCTGGATTAAGACTTTGGGGGGCCCGGGGTACTTAAGATAGGGGGGCCCTAAGGTCTAATATCAAAATTACAATGCCGTACCTGGAGCGCACATTCCACAAACATGGCTGTGCACTCCACAGCGGTCGGGATAGGTAATGTCAAAAGTGCCAGCATAGATGGATAGCCAATTGCCTTCCACCTATCACCATTGTAGGCGAGGCCACATCGGGTATTATTAACATACATGTCAATCAAGAAGCAGCCTATATCTGGATTCCGACCCTGCGCCCAACACTCATATCTGTCAGTGTGGCACACGGCGAAATAGTGATAAATATGTGTTCAACCTATCATAATACAGGAGGAAGATTCTCCTTACATGAATAAACATATTAGGCACATGTTTATATATAGATATATATCTATATATAGATAGATTATATATAGATTATCTATCTATCTATATATCTATAGATATATATTGATATATATCTATATATATATATATATATATATAGATGGATAGATATCGATATATATCTATATATAGATATATATGTATATACTCCAGACTACAGCAGCTACCTTGATATGATAATGTGCCTGGTGAGCGTTGGGCTGCCCCTGCCTGTTTCACTTGCGTTTCCCCGGCGGCTCCTCTGTCTGAGGCCGGACCGGAAACACGCCTCTGCAGCCTCTGCTTCATTGCAGCCTGCGTGCTCAGCCAATCCCTGAGCCGCAGGCTGCATCTACTAAAACCATTGGACAGCTGAGCCGTCGCTCAGCTGTCCTGTACTTGTACGTGCGGACACCGGGCTCCAGCGGCTGTCAATCATTTACGGCAGCCGCCGCTGCCGGGCAACCGCACTGTGTGCATCAACACCAGCCCTGAGGCGGGCCCCGGAGCGCAGCAGATCGGAGCACCGATCTGATCTGTAGCTCTAGACAGCGGTGGATTGCTCATTGCTGGTAAGAGCAATCCAGGCGGGGAACGGGGGGCCCCATCAGAAAGGGGGGCCCAGGGGCACTGACCCCTTGTGCCCCCGCTATAATCCGGCTCTGGTCCCGCCCCATGGGGCAGTATGTAATCCACTTTCAAACTCTCGCGTCTGAATTACAGTGGAACAATGAAGCCCTGACAGCTGCCTTCTGGTTAGGAGTTTCTGACCGGATCAAAGATGAGCTGGCATCTCGCGACCTTCCTACCCCCTTGGAAGATCTCATATCTCTATGTGTCAAGATTGATCTACGTCTTCGTGAGAGAGGACTAGAAAAACACAAGAAGTTAATTCCCAAAGTTTCTCCCAAGATTCGTTCTGAGTCTCCTACGCGTGAAGAACCAATGCAAGTGGGTAGATCACGACTGACTCCCGAAGAACGCACCCGTAGGCAGCGCAATCGCTTGTGCATATATTGTGCTGCTCCTAGCCATTTCATTAACAATTGTCCCGAGCGTTCGGGAAACGACCAGGCCTAACCTGCAAGGGAGGAGTCAGGTTGGGTCAAGTGGCAAAATCTCCTCCAGAATATGACTTTGTCTTACCCGTATCTTTGGATACCCCTACTGGTACCCATTCCAGTACCGCCCTGGCAGACTCCGGCTCGGCCGGGAACTTTATTTCTCAAGACCTGGTTACTAAACTGAAGATTCCAATGGAACCATTAGTTCCACACCTAGCTGTGACAGCAGTTGACGGCAGCAGAATCCCAGGCAGTGAGGTTCGCTTCTGTACCAGTCTCCTCACCCTCAGAGTCGGCATGCTGCACCAGGAACAGATCAAATTTCTCGTTATTCCCAAATCTTCTTATGAAATCGTCCTTGGTCTTCCCTGGTTTCGTCTTCATAACCCAAACATCAATTGGAAGACGCTACAGATCGAGCAATGGAGTTCTCATTGCCAACAGCAGTGTATCAAGTCAGTGGTGCCCACTCGTTCAGCCAATGTAAAAATTCTTCCTGGCCTCCCTGAAGTCTATAGTGAATTTGCTGATGTGTTCTGCGAGCAGTCCGCTGATACTCTTCCTCCTCATCGTGATTGGGACTGTAAAATTGACCTTCTCTCAGAGAAATTCCCCCCTAAAGGTCGAACTTACCCATTGTCCGTTCCTGAGACACAAGCCATGTCGGCATACATACAAGAGAATCTTCAGAAAGGCTTCATCCGGCGCTCTAGTTCACCAGCAGGCGCAGGTTTCTTTTTTGTAAAGAAAAAAGATGGAGGCCTCCGTCCGTGCATCGATTACCGGGGTTTAAACAGTATCACAGTCAAGAACAGTTACCCCCTTCCTCTTATTACAGAACTTTTTGACCGAGTGCGAGGTGCCCAAGTCTTCACCAAATTGGATCTCCGTGGGGCATACAACTTAATAAGAATCCGTGAAGGTGACGAGTGGAAGACCGCATTTAACACCCGGGATGGTCATTACGAGTACCTGGTAATGCCTTTCGGTCTTTGTAATGCCCCAGCAGTATTCCAGCAATTTGTAAACGAGGTCTTTAGGGACATGCTCTACGTTTGCCTTGTGGTATACCTCGATGACATCCTCATTTTTTCAAAAGACTTATCCTCTCATCGAACTCAGGTCAAGGAAGTATTGTCTCGTCTTCGCAGAAACAAACTGTATGGCAAAATCTCCAAATGTACTTTCGAAGTCCCTTCTGTGCCCTTCCTCGGATACATCATTTCTGGGTTCGATCTACGTATGGATCCAGAGAAGTTAGAGGCTATTAATGGGTGGTCACAACCCACTTCCCTCAAAGCAGTCCAACGCTTCATAGGGTTTTCCAACTACTACAGGAAATTCATTCGAGGCTTCTCCACGCTGATTGCACCCATCACCGCACTCACAAAAAAAGGGGCTAATCCAGCCAACTGGCCCTCAGAAGCCATCGCAGCCTTCCAGTTTTTAAAACAAGCTTTTGTCACTGCTCCTATCCTGTCCCAGCCTGATGTCGACAAACCCTTTTTTCTTGAGGTAGATGCCTCTCACATAGGAGTCGGTGCTGTACTATCTCAAAAGAACAGTGATGAAAAACTCCACCCCTGTGGGTTCTTCTCTCGCAAGTTTCTTCCAGCAGAAAGAAATTACTCCATTGGAGACCAAGAATTACTGGCCATCAAATTAGCTCTCGAAGAATGGAGATATCTTTTAGAAGGTGCTAAGTTTCCCGTGACGATCTTCACAGATCATAAAAACCTCCTGTACCTCCAGTCTGCCCAGTGTATGAACCCCCGACAGGCTCGTTGGTCCTTGTTTTTCTCTCGTTTTTCTTTCAAGCTGTTATACCGTCCTGGCACTCAGAATGTGAAAGCGGATGCCTTATCACGTTCCATGCAAGAAGATTCTGACCTACAGGAAAATCGGCCCATTCTGGACCCCATCGCCTTTGCTCCCACTCAGGTGTCGCCTGTGCCTCCTCCTGGTAAAATCTTCGTTCCCACTGAATTACGTCAGAAGCTTCTTTCCTGGGCTCACAAGTCATTATTCTCTGGGCATCCTGGCGCTCAAGGGACATTAAAAATTCTTCAGAGATCCTATTGGTGGCCACAGATTGGCAAAGAAGTAAAAGAGTTCGTGGCATCATGTCCAGAATGTGCACAGCACAAAGTATCCCGACAAGCCCCAGCCGGCCAGCTCCATCCTCTGTCCGTTCCATCTCGTCCCTGGACTCACATCTCAATGGACTTTATCTGTGACTTACCCAAATCCCAAGAGTACAACACCATATGGGTAATAGTTGACAGGTTTTCCAAGATGGCCCGATTCATCCCATTACCCGGCCTACCGTCCGCTCCCACTCTGGCTCAGCTGTTTGTACAGCATATCTTTAGAAGTCATGGCTTGCCTAGCGAAATTGTGTCCGATCGGGGGGTACAATTTGTGGCACGGTTCTGGAGAGCCCTGTCTCATGCATTCCAAATCAAATTAAAGTTTTCTTCAGGCTATCATCCCCAATCCAACGGTCAGACAGAAAGGGTGAACCAAGATCTGGAGACCTTCCTTCGTCTTTATATATCATCCTCGCAAGATGACTGGTCGAGACTCCTCCCATGGGCAGAATTTGCTCATAATTTCAGGTACCACACAACCACTGGTCATTCCCCTTTCTTTATAGTCTATGGACAAAACCCCCGGGCCCCCAATTTTGAAATGTTACCAGCGATAGAGGTACCTGCAGCCGCAGCAGCCATTAACCATTTCTCTCAAATCTGGCGAGAGGTTCATTCCAACATCACGAAAGCCTCAACAAGGTATAAATTCTTTGCAGATCGCAAGAGAAGAGCTGTTCCTGAGTTGCACCCAGGAGATAGAGTGTGGCTTTCCACACGGAATCTCAGACTGAGAGTTCCCTCTATGAAATTTGCTCCCAGATTCATTGGTCCCTATACGGTTCTACAAAGGATCAATCCTGTCGCATACAAACTGAAGTTGCCCAAATCGTTACGCATCCCCAACTCATTTCACATCTCTTTGTTACGTCCTCTCATCCTGAATCGCTTCCATACTTCATCACCCTCACTACCCAAAGTTCAAACCAGCAGAGGAGTAGAATTCGAGATTAATAAAATTGTTGATTCTCGTCGGAGGTATGGGCATCTCCAATATCTCGTTGATTGGAGAGGATATGGTCCTGAGGAGAGGAGTTGGGCAGATGCAGAAGATGTACATGCCCCCCGACTAATCAAAGTATTTCACGAAGAGAACCCGTCCAAGCCTAAAGGGTGTTCGGTGCCCACCCTAAAAGGGGGGGGTACTGTCACAAACCGTGGGTCTCAGCCCCGTCTGAGACCACGTCCATTACCTTCCCGGTGGTCAGCGGTGAGAGTAAGGCCTCTGGTAGCTGTCAGCGCCTGGCGAGATGTCCCATGTTTGGCTGGTGTTGACCCGTGCAATCGACATGCCGGCACACTGGAGCCCGCCATGACACATGCGCTCAGCTGACCAGAGGGTCCAATCCCGCGGTCCAGCCAGGGTGACCTCTGACCCACACACCTGCACACCTCTCAGGTGTACTCACTCTTTCCCTGGACTGATTGGTGCTGCTGACGCTAACCAATCAGTGCGCAGCAAGGGGGATATATTCCGGCTTCTAACTCACAGTCATCGCCTTGAATATGTGTTCATCTGACCTCAGTCCCTCCTGTGTTCAGCTGTTTCCAAAGGCTCCTGGTTATCCGGTCTCCCCGTGTACCTCTCGCAGTTTCCTGCATACTACCTGGTTTGTCATCTCCAGAAGACTCCTGCCATTCCACTCTGCAGTCGAGTATTACTCCTGTTACCATCTTTACCTGGCATACCATCTCCAGAAGCCTCCTGCAAAATAACCATCGTGCAGTTGAGTGATCTCATCGACCCTGCTGTCGACATCAGTGTTGACACTTTCACACTGTGCCCTCCAGAGACTATTCCAATTCCCAGTGTCTCCAATATCACTACCACTCTCCGCCTACGTCCAGAGGACCAGGGCAGAGGGCCGCGACCTGCCTGTCAGACGCAGCGAAGTCCATATCCCCTTGCGGGGGTCTCTGGTGAATACCGCTGGCAGGTTAGACTCCGCGCCTCTGTTTCTGGTTTCAGCCAACACTCTGGTACGCAAGGCAGTGCCTCTGTGCATGTCATTCATCAGGCCTCCGGCCTTCCGCTACACAGCGCCCTCCACTGGTCCACCACGGTCAGGGCCGGGAACACAGCAGACCCAGAACCTGACATATCTCTTTTTATAATATAACTTCTCTTTCATTTTACAAAAGAGCTGTTCAAGCAGTAAAAGTCAAAGTAGTGCTATACAGACGAAATCAAATGTTTTATAACCAAGCGCAGGGCACTAATTATAGTCCCAGCTGCCACTTATAAGGGATGCTCAACCCTTAGAATAGACAATCAATCAAAACAAAGTAAGCGGCGCTTTATGGACTACAACTCAAGTATCAAGTTTAAACAATAGTTTGTTTAATATTTTTTACTTTTTATAAAAACACCATAAATTTAATATACAATACCACCGGCCGGCAGAAGAAATATATATCACAACATGTGTACACAAATTTTAAAACACATTCATAAAAATTTCAAAACCTTTATGCTACAACCTGCAAGGTTAGAATATACTGGCTAATGAGCCCGTTGTAGTCACCCAGCTGGGCTTTCAGAGGCTTGTTATCCCTAAATAAGGCTATGAGTATTATACTCAATGTTCAACTACAGTATCCTGATTGTTAGGGAAAAAGAGCTCTCAAATTCATCCAATCAAGCAGTTACTTTGATTAGTACTGTAGGCAAGTTAGTCAGTCACACCTTTTGATTTGGTTAGTCTCAAACCAGGCAAATTGTAAACAGGCTGCAAATTGCTCACTCATTCAGCCAAACTTGTATGGATCAGAATTTGCTCAATACTTAGGCTCCATTGGACGCAAGCAGGAGGATACGAATTTGTAATCCACTTGGGGCGAGATGTGGCTGGCCTGGAGCGGATCCCCGGCTGCTGGTCTTCCCGATTGCGCAGCCCTCTCAAGGACTCCCTGCTCCGGCGTTAGTCTCCCCGGCTCTAGTGGTGGGAAATGACGGTGATAGTGATGACGTGTTTCCCCACCTTCTATACGTCAGCGTCCAGTCCAGTAATACTGCTGTTAAGTCCAGTGGTACTGCTGTTAAGTCAATTACTGCCGTTAAGGTCCAGTGGTACTGACATTAAGTCCAGTGGTACAGCCGGCAACCGTATTAACCCAGTGACAGTTCATTTCTACTGCAGTTAAGTCCAGTGGTACTGCCACTAAGTCCATTGGTACAGTGACAGTCTAGTGGTACTGCCATTAAGGCCAGTGGTACTGCTGTTTAATCCAGTGGTACAGCCGTCAACCATATAAGTCCAGTGATAGTCCTGTGGTACTGCCGTTAAGTCCAGCATTTCCATTAAGTTCAATGGTACCGCCGACAGCCGCATAAGTCCAGTGACAGTCCACTGCTACTGTCATTAAGTCCAGTAGTACTGCCATTAAATCCAGTGGTACTATCGCCAAAACCAGTGGTACTGCCGTTAAGTCCAGTGTTACAGACGGCAGCCGTATAAGTGCAGTATCAGTCCAGTTGTACTGCCATTAAGTCCAGTGGTACAGTGACAGTCTAGTGGTACTGCCATTAAGGCCAATGGTACTGCTGTTAAGTCCAGTGGTACAGCCCACAGCCGTATAAGTCCAGTGACAGTCCAGTGGTACAGCTGACAGCAGTATAAGTCCAATGACAGTTTAGTAGTACTGCTGTTAAGTCCAATGGTACTGCCGGTAAATCCAGTGGTACTGCCATTAAGTCCAGGGGTACTACCATTAAGTCCAGGGGTACTACCATTAAGTCCAGTGGTACTGCTGTTAAGTCCAGTGGTACTGCCGCTAAGTGCAGTGGTACTGCCGGTACTTGTTTCCTAGCACGGCCACAATCTGGAGTAATCGTGTACCTTAACTTAAGGTACACGATTAACGCGATGGACCCGATTTCCTTTGAAATCAGGTCCATTTTGCCGGCAAAGGCAAAATCGGGTCCATCGCGTTGGTCGCGTGTATTAACATGGCACGCGACGTGACCGACGTGATGGACCCGATTTTGCTATAGGTCTTGTGCCATTATAATGGTCTTGTGCCATTATAATGGTCTTGTGCCATTATAATGGCACAAGATGCGATGGATGCGATTAAGCACATTTTACATAGCTAACAATGGGAAATGGGCCAATATGGCCCATTTCTCATTGTATATGCCCCCGTCATGCCTATAAATTAATGCCCCCCCATTGTGAGCCGCACCCCATGATTGACGCCAACCCGAAGCGTGGCGACAGGCGGTACGCGTCCTCCGACCTTTTCATGCCCCTACTATCCACGTCGGCGTGGAGTTGAGAATATAAAGTGTGGCGAGCGCAGCGAGCCACCGAGCCCGAAGCGTGGCAAGCGCAGCGAGCCTCTAGTGGAGCAGCCTCTATATCTCCCCTCCTGCTTCAGCAACCGTCTCCACTCCGCACACTGTCAGGCGCCTGCTGTAACAGGGCAAGCAGGGGCGTGTGGCTGCCAGGCAGCCGCGCACCGCTGACACTGCTTCCGGTTCTGAATTGTGGTGGATCCGTCCTCCTATGCTTTCGTCTTCCACCCTCCTCACCTGGCGTGTGGTAGCAATATAGAGGGTGCATGGGATGTAGAGGGTGCAGGGGATTGCCTCGGGCCCCCCAAGCTGCCGGGCCCCATAGCAACTGAATCCCCTGCACCCTCTATAGTTACGCCACTGAACATCAATAAAGGTATTAAGGACTATTCTTTATTGTAAAGTAAACAGCAAGAAAATACCTTGTTTTTATCATTGTGCTCCTTTGAATGTTCTACCAGTTTTGGCTTTGTAGGACCTGATGATGTATGACAATGTTCTAGTACAATGATTTCTGACATAGCACACTGAATTTAATCATGTCAGGTACATTGCAAGCACTCCCAAAAGACACAGCAGATTCTACCCTTCCTAAAAGAACATATGCTTCAATAACTATTTAACAATTAATTCTGCTAGAGGGATTTCTTTGCATGAATACAGATGTTAGCAAACACAAACAAGTGGCTATTACTTTTAAAGGCAAAATTGTGCTTTGGTAGTTACAGTTAATTGCCTTTTATATGGTTTATTACAATAACCATTGCATTTGTCTTTTTTGACAGATCAATTTAAGATTTATTTAGCAGGGGACAGTCATTCACGTCTGAGCTCGCTAGATAATAATAATAAATGTCCTGAGTTAAGGGAGGATCATACTGCACACAATGGCAGGTATTCAATGCGGCCGGCGAGGGGGTTAAACAGCGAGGATTGCAGAAAACCAGCGATCCTCACTGTTTAACCCCCGCGCCGGCCGCTCGCTCTATTCAATGTTCTGGGGAAATCCTCGCCGTCACAGGACGGCGAGAATTCCCCAAAACAGCGAGACCCGTGGCTAATGCAGAAAACTCGCTGTATTTAACCGTGAGTCTCGCTGCTTCTGGAGCCGCATACGCCAATTCCCCCTCACTCAAAAAATGGAGCAAGGGGGAATTGGCGTATGAGGGGGGGGGGGTGCGTTGAATACTGACAGGGTGAGTGGTGACAGCGAGCAGGAAGTTCTGCTCGCTGTCGCCTCTCGCCCACAGCATTGAATACCCCCCAATGTACCATGCGTTCCAAATGCCCCACTTTTTGGAGTGACAGTCACATTTTTCTGCAACTTCCCCACTGTTCCACTCACAGGCCACAGCAGGGCCGGCAAGAGAAATCTTGGGGCCCGGTACATAGACATCTTCGGGCCCCCCGCAAAAAATAAACCCTCTTGACATCCCTCCACACACATTTCATATGGGAGTGATTCTAAATCCCGGCCGTCGGAATCCCGGCGTTCAAAATCCCAACGCCGGAATCCCGACCACTGAAATCCCGAGAAGTGGGGGACGTGGATCGCCCCCCTTTGTAGGCTCGCTGCGCTCGCCACGCAGCGGGCCTGGTGCCTCGCTATGCTCGGCACACTAAAGTGTTGGGATTTCGGCGGTCGGGATTCCTGCGTCGGGATTTTGAACGCCGGGATTCCGACCGCTGGGATTCCGACCGCCGGGATTGTAACTGCATCCACAGCCAGGGACAGCAGGGATCGCGCTAATAATAATTTTGCTGCCACTGGGGGGTGCTGTGGGCCTGACCAGGGGGTGCCCCCCCCCCCAAGTATGAGAGAGGCGCCAACACCCAAGCAAATTAGCAACCCACTGATTTTTTTTTTCAATGTCTGTCCGTTCCGGCAGGACTGGTGGTGCGCAGCATACTCCCCAGCAGCAGGGAAGTGCAGGTTTGAAGAGACTCTGCTGTGGGCTGGACGGACCGTCAGGCGCCGGGGGACCTTGGATGTACGGCTGTTGCTGGAGGAGGGAGGTGCCGGGCGGCGTAATATCACCCGCGTCTGGGGAGCTAAGGGTGTGGTGCAAGGTGCACATCTCCAGCGTCTGGGGGAAGGGAAGAGGGCGGCACAGGGCGCCAATGCCATCTTCGATGTCTGGGGAGGGGGAGAAATCGGCGCAGGGCGCACATTCCGGCATCTGGGGGGAGGAGGTGCCACTACCCTTTTCTACTAAGCACAATCTCATACAAAGGCAGTGACTGATCATGGGGCCCCTCCAACCCTTGGGGTCTGTGTAAGATGTCCCCCTTGCCCCCCCCCCCCCCCCCCCTGCTGTTGCTGGGCCTGGGCCACAGTGTCTCACAGGGGGAGAAAGTTGGAAAAGAACACTTTCACCGCCAGAACATATCTGAAGCTATAAATCTCTTGAGATTTCCCTTGAACTCTCCCAGGAATCTGATCTGACACTGGGCTAATTTTTTACTCTATTCACCTCAGATGCATCTGGTCAGACTTATGATAGACCCCTGGCAGCTTCAGATTAGACGGATCTTTTGTGCAGCACCAAGGATTTTTTTGTCAAATTGATCTGAGACTCAGCCGCACATCTCATCTGAGGGAGCTCAGATTTTGACTTTTCCGTTAGATCGGTCTGCAAGATCCATCTGAATCTGATGAAAACAGGACAAATCTGACTAGCGGATGGGGGCCTTAAGCAGAGCCAGATTAAGGTCTAAATGGGCCTGGAGCTGAAAATTATCAAGGGCCTATTATGCGCAATAATAGGGGTTGTGGCCAGCACCTAATAATGTGGGGACGTGACCAGTGTTCTGGTTGGGTGGTCTGCTCATGGGTCTCTATTTGTGTAAATACTTTCAACTAATTATATACGCCTGGAAAAAGCAGGAGGCTAGCATAGGAAAAATGTAGGAAGATATATTGGCGGGTGCCCTCCAAAGGTGCACCCGCAGGATGCCGATGTCCTAAAATCCTAAGATACTTGCGGGGTGAGGCGGCACTCCAGTCATAAAAAGAATACTGTAAGACAAAACTTGATAGACAACATTTCAGCACCTTTTATGTGGTCATCTAAGTTGACCACACCATATACCGGGATGCGGTCAACATGCCGGTGGTCGGAATCCCAGCGGTAAAAATACCGATGCCAGAATCCCGACCACTGCAATGCACTTTTTCCCTTTATGGGTGTCCCCCGCAAGGAGGAGCGATCCACAGCCCCCCTTGTCGGCATTGCGGAGGTCGGGATTCCGGCGTCGGTATTTTGACCGCCGGGATTCCGACCACCAGCATATCATACCGGACCCCATATACCCCTTATACAAATCATGCAACAAAAGAGTAACCCCTTTATATTGTACTTGCCTCTTAGACATTATGCCACATGGAATGAGCAAAAATTCACACCGACTGAGCCAAAATTCACGTTATGACACACAGATTAAGGCAAAATTTTGCCACATGGATTGAGCCAAAATACACACTATACCAAACAGATTAGGCAATAATGCACAATATGCTTCATAAATGGGCATTGCGCGCCAAAGGTGCGCATTAAAAATTACACTATAATGCCCATTCATGTTAAGCCACACACTATAATGTCCATTAAGTATTATGCCAAACACCATAATGCCTATTAAAAATTATGCTACATAAGTGCTGCTTACCTATATGCTCATTGCCAGGGGTTACATGCTCATTGCCATTTGGGATTGCATGCTCATTGCCAAGGGGGAATACATGCTTGCGGTAACTGGGGGACAGCCGCCGCCGGGCAGAAATGACAGCCATTGACAGCTGGGCAGAGAGCAGGGGGCTGCCCGGCTGTATTCAGAGCAATGCAGGTCCCGGCTATTTGAAATAATACCCCTTTCACACCAGAAAATGCAGGAATTTACCCGGGATGGCCCCTATTACACCAGCCTAGTTCCTGCATTTTCTGGTGTGAGGAGAGAAAACTACCCCCCCCCC
Source organism: Crinia signifera (assembly GCF_055691185.1). Lineage (NCBI taxonomy): Eukaryota > Metazoa > Chordata > Amphibia > Anura > Myobatrachidae > Crinia > Crinia signifera. The sequence goes on from NC_139219.1 coordinate 178,013,589, forward strand.
TTTAAACTTTAGGGGTAGTTAACCAGCATTATCTTCGGAACCAACTGACCCATTTACATGTGGGCTTCGAATGATTTTTAAATGATTTTGGTCCTGTGAAACTGGGCCATTTGGTTCCAGAGAAATCTGTCCTCAAACAACATGAACAGCCATGAAATGACATTTCAAACATGAAAAAATCGGTTTACCCGCAATATCTCTAGAACCAATGAACCCATATGGACCAACCTGGTATCAGATTGAAGGCCCAGCAATTTGAGTTAGACTGAGATCAACCTCGAGCTTCTGTGATGCCGTTGGAACCAGGTGGGGGTCGGAATTAGCAGGTCTCATGTTATCCTATGGGGAAAACGTTCCAACTTTGCCTGGCGGTATCTCCGGTTCCCGGGGGGCTAGCAACGCGGGGCCAGGCTTGTTGGAAAGCCCTGACCCTCAGCTATAAAATGGGCCTATTTAGAGAGTGGGCCTGGAGCTGTAGCTCCATCAGCCCCATTGTTAATCCGGCTCTGGCCTTAAGGCTTCTTAGCACCCTAGGCAAAACTTCAATCTACTGCCCCCCCCCCCCATACTGTCACCAGTACCTACTTTCCAGCCCCTTAAGGCATACTTGCCCAGCATTCCGGAATGCAGGGAGGCTCCCAAAATTCATTTATAGGAAAAAAATCAGGCGCTAATTTACTGTATAGAGAAATTGATCTTTCATGTACTATACATATATTAAATACTTAAATTACTATCTATTAAAATTGTTCTGCAATCATACAAATTGCTGTTGCCAACAGATATTCTGAAAACCTAGGGCGAAATGTAACAGAGCTCGTTTTTTTACACATGTGCGTTTTGAGGTCAAAAACGGACGAAATCGCAAGTTTTCCAAAAATCGCACATGTAATAGGGTGTGATCCGCAGTAAGAAAGTGGTGATTTTTAGTCACACTTCAATTCGCATCCAAATGTTTTTCCATTACAAAGTATCTGACAATAGGGGTCCCTCGTATTTCAAGAACCAGCATTGGGCCCAACCAGCCAGCAGGCTAAGGCCACAGCCGGTGGGAGACATTTTATACAAGTACCCCCGGCCAAAGCATTCATCCCTCTGACCGGTCAACATGGGAAGGGGTCCTGGGGAAGTGGGGATCCCCCAAAGAAGAGGTCCCCCCTCCAGAAGAAGGCATAAGAGCCGAAACGCATTGGAGGGTCCATACCAGAACTATCCACACTTCAAGCTGACTTGAGAACCGACACGAACCGACCAAGTGAACGGCGGGTGCACACGCCGCCACGCAGCAGAAGTCGGAGCGAGACTGACACAGATCCAGTGTAACGGCAGCGGTGAGTATCTACAGGAGGTAGAGCGGGGTGAACCAGCAGGGTCCTGTCCACGAGGCAAACGGTCACCGCAAAGGACAGCTAGGCGTCCTGAAACGGTGAGCCGCGACACCTCTCAAAGACAGGAAGCAGCGTCTGTGACTCCTGTAGCTCGGTCAGCCATGCTTTGCACGGAGCTGCCGGTGCTGAACAGGGCATGGACGTAGCACCCCCAGTCCGGGACCCGGGGCTCCCCAGCCACCTCACCAAGGCCCTTATTCTGATCGGTGCGGATATTCCCGCATGCGGACGGCCCGCCGATGTTGATCGTCTGCGCATGCGCAGAGGTCACTCTGCGCATGTGCAGGCGATTTCGCCGCACGGATTCTTTATACGCCGCACAGGGGGCGTAGAGGGGCGTGAGGGGCTACTTAGCCTCATTACCCTATGCATACGCCCCCCGTTTCATGGGCGTTCCCATGCAAACGCGGGGCGTATGCATGGTAATGAGGCCGTGACGCGTGGGTACGGGGCGGGCACCTGACATCGCCGGATGTCAGCTGCCCGCCCCCATACATGTTTTCACACGGACAAGTGTCCGTGTGGTATTGTGTTGCGGGACCTGGTGGAGCGTGCGGCCCTGCATTCGATGTTCGTCGACCATCGAATGCAGGGGCAGCTCCCAAGACGGAGGAGGCGTATCCCCGTCCAATTTCATGCGGATCGCCACATATCCGCGTACGGACGGCAGGTGGCGATCCGTATGGAAGGCGGGGATTCGCCTGCACGGTTGCGGCCGCATATTCTGATCGGGCCGCACCGATCAGAATAAGGCCCCAAGAGAGGACCGCTCCGAACACGAAACAAAGTGCGCACAGGTACCATCATTCAGGTACAGAACTAATTACCCCAAAAGGATTACAAATAGCGGGACGACGCTGCACCATTTCACCCTGCAAAACCTCAGGATTCTTTCCAGAAACCGAGACAGTATTGTGTACACATCGCATCTGAGTGTACACACCACGCAATATATTGGACATACAATCTATGCTCCAATACATATAATTGTGCACCCCCCCCCCCCCCCCTTTTTTTTGCATTTTTTTTTTTTTTCCTATTTCATTCCTACACTTATTTGTTTTGTTTATTCCAGGCACATCTTACATGCGCCACTATGTATGTTATGTTATTTCATTCCATTGTATTTATTTATGATCATTGTACTTGAAGGAGTATATTTTTCCAGCTTCCCGTGACTGGACAATATATTCTGAAAAGAGCAATCATCTTGTCATATAGCCACATGTCAAATAAATAAACAACATTATATTTTTATCAAACCATTGGTAGAATTTAAGTGACAGAGCGCGGCACTACAACCAATTCTCTGCCCATGTTGAAGCCCGGGGCTGTAATTGATACCTCTGGGTGGTGGACATCGAGCTAATAATTGGTGTAAAAAAATAGAAAGTATCATATTGTATATTGCTGTGGAACTATGAGTCCCAGCAAGCCCGCACCGCATGCAAGGACTTGGAGAACCACAAGTCCCAGCATGTGGGGCAATAAAGGGCCTGCTGCGACTTGATAGTCTGGTCTCCCATACAGGGCCGTTTCTAGACAATTTAGCTCCCAGGGCGAAGAAATAAAAATGCGCCCCCCCCCCCAATACATAGCATGGTATTATAGTAATTTCGCGCGCCGAAGGCGCGCGCCGAAATAGGGGGTGTGGCTTAATGTAAGGCGTGGTCTAGCAGGAAAACAATTACCTTATATCACACTTTTGCAACCTGCAAGACCAGACATTGGTTGCTGCAGGAATTGTTATTGTCCTCCCGCACTTAAGTTGGCTGGCTGAAGGCCACACAATGACCTAGTACGCCTCACAATGACAGGCTACTTAAATCATTATACACTATTTATCTGTGATGCCAATTACACATTACGCCGTACACTGTGATGACGATTACATATTACGCCGCACACCGTGATGACAATTACACATTACACCGCACACCAAGATGCCCATTAGACCACACACTGTGATGGCAATTACACAATACTCCCCACATCGTAATGCCCATTACACATTATGCCCCATGTGCCGCTGCCGCACAACCGATGCTGTTTACTAATATGCCCCCACAGTGCCAGATATGCCCCCACAGCGCCACAAATATATACCCCACAGTGCCACATATATGCCCCCACAGTGCCACACATATGCCCCCACAGTGACACAAATATATGCCCCCACAGTGACACAAATATATGCCCCCACAGTCCCACAAATATATGCCCCCACAGTGCCACACATATGCCCCCAGTGCCACAAATATATGCCCCCACAGTGCCACAATTATGCCCCACAGTGCCACACATATGCCCCACAGTGCCACACATATGCCCCACAGTGCCACAGATATATGCCCCCAGTGCCACAGATATATGCCCCCAGTGCCACAGATATATGCCCCCCAGTGCCACAGATATATGCCCCCCAGTGTCACAAACATATGCCCCCAGTGCCACAGATATATGCCCCCAGTGCCACAGATATATGCCCCCCAGTGCCACAGATATATGCCCCCCAGTGTCACAAACATATGCCCCCAGTGCCACAGATATATGCCCCCAGTGCCACAGATATATGCCCCCAGTGCCACAGATATATGCCCCCCAGTGCCACAGATATATGCCCCACAGTGTCACAAACATATGCCCCCAGTGCCACAGATATATGCCCCCAGTGCCACAGATATATGCCCCCCAGTGCCACAGATATATGCCCCCCAGTGTCACAAACATATGCCCCCAGTAACAAACTTACTTGGAGAGGGGAGGGGAGCGCATCGTGCTTCTCTCCTATCCCGCGCCCGAGCTCCTATTGGCTGACAGCGGCAGCCCAGTGACGTGGGCGAGGGGACGGAGAAACGCACGATGCGTTCCCCTCCCCTCTCCAGCGTGGAGTCGGGCGGCCGGGGAGACAGCGGCAGCGGCTGCGGCTGCGGCTGCGGGCGGGGGGGTTAGACTGCCGGGCGCCCTGGCTGTTTCAGAGGCGGACAAGCCGTGCGGCGCCCCGGGCTGCTGCACGGCTTGTCCGCCTCTAGAAACGGCCCTGCTCCCATAGCAACATCACATATGAAGCAGAATACAAATCTTAGTAAATTCCTCCCTGTGTGTTTTAACAGGGGATTTGAGTACAGTATCTCTTGAGTTTGTTGCTATGTTGCAATTTTAATCACTTTAAGGTTCTTGGCACTAAGCCCAGGGGGATTTCACAGATAGATACAATTTAGATTTTATTACTTTATATTTATTTACTTTATTAAATATAACGTAAATTGAGACCCTTGTCAGGTGGGGTTAGAAGCAGTGTGTCCTCATTTTGTGCACAAAACGGGAGAAAGGGGATTTATGTTAAAGTTTTATAATAGATTATAATATCTGCCGCTCTTATTTTATATTCCAACTGGGTTTCCTTGTTCAAAAGGTTCCTGCCTGGACCGGCAATCAACCATGGATGGTGGTCTCCCCGCTGTTTTTTTTTTTTTTTTTTGCTATTTGCAGCTCAATAACAATTGTCTCCCATTCATTTCTTCTATTTCCGCTGACACTTGGCATTATACTGTGAGATATTCTCCCCTTTCAATCCCCCTCACACATTTCATTTATGTTAAATAAATATACATTTCTATTTATATATGAATGTTGGCATTAGCAGATCCTGGCCGCCGCCAACACGTGTTTTCCCGCGTAGGGTCTTTTTCAAGGCAACTAACTCAAGAGATTCTGTTACCCAAATTCCCTGTTAAAACACACTTGGTAATTTACAGTGGCATTTAGCAGACCCAGAGCCAGTAATTTTAACACTATCAACACCTTTTCTGTCCAGAGGACAAATTCTATGTCTATGATTTTTACTTTTATATTTACCCATACGACACATATGTGTTCCATGAAACAAAGGGATCTTTTTTAAATCAAAACTAATAAAGGTTAAGTACTATAAAAAAATAATACATAGAACAATTACATTTTTCTAAGGTGCGCGTCCAATGCTTACTACAATCCAGCAAGGACTGTTGTCTCCACTCCGAGAACCCCCCTGGCTATATTCAAGCCACAAACAAAAGAGAGGTCCTACAACTAGACAGTGATAGAGACTACCCATGGCAAGATTATACATTGTTGATTATATCTTCCCATGCGATAAGGTCAATATTAGGAACAGGACTACTGCATCCAACCCATTGAGTGAGAGACTGCTACAAATTGCTGTTAATGTTAATATCAACTGCAATTTTTTATTTGCATTGTCATTCTTAATTTATGCACATATTTTAATAATAAATTGTTATATTAACCTATCCCATGCTATATGATTTTTATTCTCTCTCATCAATATTAGCACTCCATTATTATTGTTGCTCTTCAATGGCAATACTGTAGCTGGTAAAACATGGATGGTGAGATGTATCAACAGATGCAGTGTGAAAATATGATGAAATCCCAGTAATGCAGAGGATATAACAGAAGGACTCAAAAAGCAGTTGGAAATACATTACTGATCGCTGAAGACTGGGACGATACCAAGGGTGTAGACTCTGGATCGATGGTGGAACATCGATTTAGCTGTAAACCAGGATCGATGACGGAACACTGATGGAGCTATCAATCAGAATCGAAGGCAGAACGCCAAAGGAGCTGTGAGTAAGAATTGATGGCGGAACACCACAGGAGCTGTGAATCATTGCAAAAACAATTGTGACAATATATGAGGGTGGATCAATAAGTACCTGTGTAAGAATGAAGATGAAAATTTTTCACAATTTTTTTTTTTTCAACATAATCTCCTTTCACGGCAATACACTTTCCCCAACATTCCTGACATTTCTTTAAACCCTCTAAAAATAAGATTTGTCAAACCAGTCTCAGATCCACCATGGGGTGACAAGGGTGGTAGCCCCCACACATCAGCGGTGGGTGGCAGGCAGCGGGGTCCGGGCAGGTGGACAGTCAGCAGCGGAGTAGTCTTGTAGTTCCCATCTGCCGCAGGGACCTCTCCACTGCCCATCTCCTGCAGGGAACCCCTGCCCAGCCCGCCTCGTGCTGTCCCTGTCAACCCGTGGTGGATCCGCAACTGGCAGCGTGGGAAGCACGCTGTCCTCCGGGAGCGGTAAACTCACTGGCCCGACAAACACAGAGCAGGTCTGTGGCTAATTTAAATCTTGCACTGGCTCATGCAGCCAATCAGGAGCGGCGGCAACTGATTGGCTGCCGCACTGTGTGAGCTGGCACGAGATTCAAATAGGGCAGACCTGCTCTGACAGCAATAAAGCCGCTGGGGTGAGCTGCGTTTCTTAGTTCCTTCAGTTCAGTTCTCTGTCTGGCTGCCTGCCTCACCACTCCCTCTACCTGGCCTTACTGCTCCACCTGCCTGGCCTTACTGCTCCCCCTGCCTGGCCTCACCGATCACCCTGGCAGTGCCTGGCCTCACCACTCACCCTGCCAGTGCCTGGCCTGGCCTCACCTCTCACCTCCCCTTGGCAACAAGCATGTAACCCCTGGCATAGTGTATGTACCCTCCTGGCACAGAGCATGCAATCCCTGACACGGAGCATGAAATATGAAACCCTTGGCATCAAGAATGAAAACTGTAGCAACGAGCATGTAGGTAAGCAGCATTTATATGCAATAGCCTTTACGGCATGTGGTATTATATATAATGGGTATTACAGTGTGTGGCATAATGCATAATGGATATTACAGTGTTTGGTATAACGTGTAATGGGCATTACGGTGTTTTATATAAAGTGCAATGGACATTACGGTGTTTGGAATAATGTGTAATGTGCATTATGGTGTTGGGTATAACATGTAATGGGCATCACGGTGTGTGGCATAACATGTAATGGGCATTATGGCATGTGGTATACTATGTAATAAGTGTGTGACGTGTAATCAGCATTACAGTGAAATTTTTGTGCTGCCCCTTTGGGCCACACTGTCCGTGTTGTCCCTACTTTACAAAAAATTTGAGTCCTTGCATAACGAGTAATGGGCATTATGGCATGTGGTATATTATGTAATGGGTGTGTGACGTGTAATCGGCATTATGTGCACTGTACATATTGTCCATCCTTTAGAAAAAATTTGTTGAGTTCTGGCATAATGTGTAATGGCCATTGCGGTGTATGGCGTAACATGTAATGGGCATCATGGTGTGTGGCATAATGTGTAATGGGCATTACTGTGTGTGATGTAACATGTAACTGGCATTATTGTGTGCAAAATAAAGAATGAAATTGAAGCAAAGGTTAAAAAAACATAAGTCGGGGCTGGGGGCAGATCAGTGGGTGTGTCAAGGGGCTGTGTCCCATCCGGGAATCTCTCAACACAAAGGTGGTAACCCTAGTCTCCTGGGAGACCCTCCCCTCCTGATCACCCTGTGTCCCAGGCTCTAGCTGACCAGGAAAAGGCTGTGCCCGGACAGCAGTTCTGACTCCAACCGGGATGAGACCATTAATGTGGGAAGCGAGAATAACTTCACCAGGTGAGTGCTGGAGGGTGGGATACCCGGGGCACGCCACATACTCACACACACAGTAACACAGGTATGTGCGGGATACATCACACCCCATTCACTCACATGTGTGAGAGGGGGGGTGAGAGGAGGGGGCCCCAACAGACCTTAATCCGGCCCTGTGTCACACTCACGTAGGCTTCTGTCTTGATGATGACCTCCTCGTTTGAGCTCTGAATATGTTCAAATTAATCCCTGGAGTATCTCTCCTTGTAGGCGGAGTTAATCTCCCATGGAATTCATATATCCCAAAGCATGAAATATATACTTTCTTGAGGTTGCCCTCCAATTTTAGGCGCTGTATAAATTTATAGGTATATATGTAAATTTTAATTCTCTGAACAAAGAATTGTAAATAAAAAATATAAAAATGAAAAAATTATAAATAAAAATAATAATAATAAAACACTGATACTTGTTCAGCTGCAGATGGGGTGGTGTGACTGTGTAATCACACCTAATTTGAAGGTTTTAACCTGCACAAGTGTAGGGCACCTTCTACAAGACAACAAAAGAAAAAATCACAATATCTGCGCTAATATTTCATGAAGTGTATATGTAATATGGCTGAATCACTGCCTCACACTTTAAATCAATTATTGTTTTTAATGGATTATAAAAAGTATCAAAGTACAATAAACATATTTCACAATTGAAATCAATAAAAAATTATAAGCTATTGCTCGTATATAATTTAGGTAGCCACCTATTTTTCTCATTCATATATTAATTATAGCATGCATTTAATAATATAGTATATCTGATTAGTAACTAATAATAAAAATATATGTATATATATAAGTATACCCCGGGATAGTACTATTCCATTTTTTTATCTGTGAAGGAATGTCCACTTAAAGTGCCAGTATGATATTATCCAAGTGTCTTTCAATGGGGGGAAAATATGCTCCACTTAGTGCAATACTCACGGACTCCAATTGTATGGTGTGTGATGGAGTGGGGAATGCAGGGAGACTGAGGGGCTAATCCGTGTAGGCTCCACTGCCCTCAGTACTACTACCTGCTCGTTTTGAGTAATAGTGCAAGGTGAGGTGCCGGGAAAGAGACCAACCTATGTCCAGCAGTATGTTGTCAGTCCGGTACTGCCGCGTCTCTCACACGGAGCAGTGGGTGGTCTCACCTGCAGCTGATACGGAGTGCCTGTGTATCAGGCCGAGCCGCATCTCTCACCCGCTGCCCCGCCGTCAACGATATTGCTGCAGTTCAGCATCCATGTGGTATCGCTTGTAAGTCCAATGCGTCTGGCGATGTCAGCCAAAGTGGGGCGCACATGTGGAGATGCTGGTGGACTCCAAGAATAATCTTTCTCTCCAGTATGAGCTTTTTCAAAGAGTATCTTTGAAAAAGCTCATACTGGAGTAAAACACGTTAGTGGATCCGGCACAACTGGAGAGAAAGATTATTCTTGGAGTCCACCAGCATCTCCACATATGCGCCAAATCTTTTTCTGTCTTTTTCAAGGCTGGAGAGTAGTATAAATACCACCACTTGGCACAACTACTCTCCAGCCTTGAAAAAGACAGTTTATCTGTCGAAACGCGTTGGTGGAGAGGAGTTGTGCATCTACTACACCTGTGACCTTGGAACACCTGGCTGGCAGTGGATGGCCATACATTGCCTGCTCAGGTACGATTCCTTTTGTTGTTACATCTATTCGGTACAGGCTGCATCCATGTTTTATTTTCAATAAATATTTGCATTAAGAGAGAACGTTTTCTCCTCTTTCTTGTTGGTGATACTGGGACATTTTGGAGTCATTGGGACTACCCCTACCCATCATTATTGCTGGGATCCTAAAGATACCTCTATGCGATTACGGCTGTGTGCGTACATGTGAGTACGTTACGACCCTATTTCTACCGTACATTATACACTGAGGTGTTTTTTTCAAGTTCAAAGATACCCTGATGTGCTTGTACACCCATCCCTCTGTGTGAGTGAGGGTACGATATCTGTTTGGGAACTTTTTCCTTGGGTTAAACTAGCTCTTTGACTTTTTGGACCATTGGTACACAGATTTATAAATTAATGATTGTCCATCTGTCTTCCTTTTCATATTCCATATATATGAGCTACTGGATAATCTTAATACTGAGTGAATAGGAAACCAGCGCCGATTCTACATTGGTTTTCCCCCAACCATTTCGTGGATAAGAGGCCTTCGGTGAACCTCTTCTTCCATTGTAAGGCTGCAGGATTCCGGCTTTGCGCCTTGGGACTATTTCACTTTTTCTGTAGATATGTGGGCTGGATAAAACAAAGATTTGGGTTTAAAAGGGGTATTTTGCACAGTTTCTGTTATAATCTCTATATCCTCCATTTCTTTTTTCAAAAATAACTTTCTAATATACTTTCTTTCTAATTAATTTACGTAAATCAATAAAAGTGGTGAATTTATTTAGAGGAAGGGAGGGGGCATATTTTAAGCCTCTCTAACACTTTTCAGCACGGTTAAGTAGTTGCCTATTTTTTTGCATGTAGATCTGTGAATCATGGTCGATGGTGGAATATCGAAGGAGCTGTGAATCAGGATCAATGGTGGAACATTAATGGAAATATATGCTGGGAATAGTACCGGTCTCAGATAGAGATGTGCATTGTGATTTCAAAGAAGGATCTTATTGGCTATCCCAAATCACATGACAGTTGTTGACAGTTGATAGTCAATAAGATCCTGCTTTGAAATCAGAGTAAATCAGAGCCTGCACATCTCTAGTCTCTGATAGCAGCAATACCCCAGGAGCTGGACAACCTAGAAGCTACGGTATCAGCAGTAGACAAGTGTAGCACTGACCAGTTGGGAGTTCTTTCCCAGGATCCTTATACCCACTGGGAACTGTCTGGAGCACTTAGCTGAGGGACAGATCGCACATTATTGTCTCAAGAGGAACAGGTGACTAGACCAAACATGGCTGCTCCCATGTTTAGTTCTGGAGGGAAAACCAGTTTAGTCATGCTTGTGGCCCGAAGTAATGGTGGTGGTGTGGGAAGCTGTAGGGAGCTAGTCCAACTTGATAGGATGGGCAAGTTGTGTAGTCACTGGGATAGCGGCGCCAGGTGACCTCATAAGAGACTGTGGGTTGGCATACCTCCCAACTCTCCGGAACTGTCCAAAAAAAAATAACAGAGCATCTATTCAGAGAGACAGAGTGGCTGGGGGCATGGCCGGCAGCTCACAGAGCGCTGGACATGCCCCTGGAGCTGCATAAATGGGGCATGGCCTCATGATCTGTATGCCATGGCACGCACAGAGGTGCCTCCTGCAGCTATAACAATGTTGGAAGGTATGGGCTGAGGTTTAACTTGTCCCCTGCCTACAATGTAGTCAGTCACATTTCTCAGGGTTGGTGTAAATCTGTGTGCCCATAGAGACTGTAACAATAACCCTTAGTAGGTGTGACTCCTAGTCAGAACTAAAGATGACAATGTCATCTAAATATGCATCAGCATACTCTGTGAAGAAAACTTGATCATAGTTCTTTGGAAATTTGCTGGGCTGCCATGTAAACCAAATGTCAGCATTTTATTGTGAAATAAGCCCTAGAGAAGGTTGTTTTTGCTTTAGCAGCTTTAGTCAAAAGAATTTGCCAATACCCTTTTGTTAAATTAAGAGTGATGAGATATTGGTCTTTTCCTAAATTCTCCACCAGCTCATCTACCCAGGGCATAAGTTAGGAATCAAACTGAGAAACTTTATTTAATTTACAGAAGTTATTGCAGAATCTTAAAGCACCTGAGGGCTTTGGTACTAAAACAATGGGATTATTCTAATTGCTGTTCAATTCATCTATGACCCCATAGGTGTAGCATCTACTGCACCTCTTGCTTTACCACTGCCCATTTTGCCTTATGTATATGATATGGTCTCTGTTTACAACCACAGATAGAGTAACAATATCATGTTGGATGATATAGTCCTTTCCCAGATGACAGAAAATAAATTTTGACTGTGGTACTAAATTTACCACTTCCTGTTTCTGGCTAGGATTAAGGGTGACTTCAATGGGTACCTGGTAGTGTGAGACTTTCTTGGCCACTAAAGAGGGCTGACGGGCACTTTCCCTCCAAGCTTTTACAGTTATAGTTGGTATAATTGTATCTATTTCCTTCTACTCTTCTTACTAACCTTATAAGTGACCAGACCCACTGCCTTCATGCTCTCATAAGGGCCATGCCATCGAGCATTCAACTTGCTTTCAGTAGTGGGCATGAGCAATAGCACCTTTTCTCACATTTAAAAGACTGTTTAATCGCGGTAACGTCATAACCAGGGCTTTGGAGTCGGTAGATAAATGGTCCGACTCCGACCCCGACTCCTCGTACGTCTGCCCCCGACTCCTCGACTCCGACTCCTCTGTATTAATATGCAAATGTATTTGATACATTCCTTGAAGGAAAGAAAGGCAACATACATATTATTACTACAGAAACTAGAGGCTAGGAAGCCAACAGTCTACTGTATTGAACAGTTTAAGCAAAGGGCAAACACAATGTTTGTCCATTGGTTTGCTTGCTCGTCACCGTTCAATTCACGGACACAAGGAACGATTTCTTTACCGAATCGTTACTGGCGACGAAAATGGTGCCTGTACATAAATATGAACCAGCGTAAGGAATGGCTTAGCCAAGGTAAACAAACAACCCCGTGCATGAAACAAGATCTTCATCCGCGTAAAAAGATGTTGTGCGTATGGTGGGAGAGCTTGGTTGAATGAATTTTTCGAGTCTACACCATTTGATTTCTACCAACGAGGTATTGAAAACCTTATTGAACGTTGGAAATAAGTTGTAAACTACAAGGGAGAATACATTTAGAAGTATTGGTGCTCTGAATTGTGCGTTGCGTGCCATATAGTGAAGCACATGAAAAGCATGCTTTTTCACGGTCACTTAACGGTTTCGTTTTGCGGTTACGTGAGGCACTGCATGCGTTGGTCTTTATTCTTACAGTAGAGAAGTCATTAATTATAATTTTCGGAGTCGGAGTTAGAGTCGGTGCATTGTTTGCAGACTCCGACCCCAGGTACTCGAAATTTGCTCCGACTCCTCGACTCCACAGCCCTGGTCATAACTAAGTTTTTTACGCTGTTGAGCCCTTTCCATGTGTTCATTTAGGTGTGGCACAATCTGCTCTAAATGGCCATACAACTGAGACACCATCTGAACATTAGGTTCCATCTTTTAACAGATCTAAAATCTGGGTTGTCTTCCATAGAGGAATTCAAAGGAACTAAACCCTATGGAGTATTGGGGTACCTCTTGAACTGTGAGCATCAAATAGAGTAGGAGAAATGCTGGCCACACCTCAGACCAACTTTCCTCCAACCATCCAACTAGTTGCTTGGATGGAATAAAAATATGGTACTGAATGCAGGAAATGTAGTATTTACTTCAGAAATTTGCTCCCAAAATCTGGAAAAGGACAAAAACTGTACACAATACTGTACTTGAACCTGTTTAATTTAAACAATTTAACTGATAGTTTTTGTCCATTTTCCTGGGTTTATGAGCACATTTCTGATTGTCCTTTGCTCGCATCCTGTACCATATATTTATTCCATCCAAGCAACTAGTTTGATGGTTGGAGGAAAGTTGGTCTGATGTGTGGCCAGCATTAGTCCCAGTTTTACTTTTCTTTAGGCACCACCCTCTTTATCTTCTGTTTAAGGGTCTGATTAAATAATTTTACCAGACTGTCTGTTTGTAGGTGGTAAATTAAGGTAGTAATCCCATCTACCTTTAACAATCCACATAGAGCTTTTATAAGTTTAGAGACAAAAGGGCTACATTGGTCCGTTAAGACCTCTTTCAGCATTCCCAGGCCGGTATACAGTGTTAGTAACTCTCAGGCAATAGTTCCAGATTTCAATTGTGAATGGGAGCAACAAATGCGTGTGGAGAGACGTAGATACTGTGAATAGTGAATCGATGGTTTGGAATGTATTTTGAGATAAGGAACGGGATGTATAATGGCGCAGTTTTTCATGTATTTTTTTGTCAACTTTGCTCATACTTTACTGTCTGAGTTGGCATAGTGGGTAATTCAGACCTGCTAACTAGGCTGTGTATATTCGCTGCATAGCGAGCTGGTGAACACCGCCCAGCCAAACGCACACCCCCGAATCCCTGTGCTACAATGCGAGTGGAGTTGAATTCTCTGTGCGGGGCGCACAGAGAAAAAGAAAAATCATTTGAGGGGTACTCACAATACTCTGTTCACAGATAAAAGTAAGCCAGGACTTACTTTTAAGCTGGCCGGTCTTCTGCGAATTGGGGCAGGTGCTGGTGTCATTAATCAGCACCGAGCAGGCAGTGGTAAGCCTGTGTTCGCTGGGGTACAACCAGCTTTTTGCGCCAACCGATTTTTGTAGGCACACCCAATAAATGCTGGGCGGAGTCCTGTGGAGTCCCCTTCCTGTCGCTCAGGCTGCAAGCGCCTCGGCGAAGTAAAACTTAGCCGAATGGAAATATGTACACATGGACACTGTATAAGTGTACTGTGTCACACGGTAGACTTATACAATGTCCATGTTGACATATGTTGAAATAGACACACAAAGAAATTAAAAACTTGTGTTGACCTGTTGAGTGTGGACCATGGCCCTTATTCAGATCTGATCGCAGTACAAATTTGTTCTCAAAATGGGCAAAACCATGGGCCTTATTTTGGTTCACTCTTTCTGACAAAATCCTTCTTAGATGGACAAAACCATGTGCACTGCAGGGGAGCATATGCAAAATGTGCAGAGAGAGTTAGATTTGGGTGGGGTTTTACTTCAAAGTGAGATCTATATTGAAGTGTAAAAATAAAGCAGCCAGTATTTTCCCTGCACAGAAACAAAATTACTCACCCAAATCTAATTCTCTCTGCACATGTTACATCTGCCCTCCTGCAGTGCACATGGTTTTGTCCATCTAAGAAGTATTTTGTCAGAAAGAGTGAACCAAAATAAGGCCCCGTGCATAGGCGAATCTAGGGGGTGGTCCGGGGGTGCACAGGACCACCCATTAGCCCATTTTGTAGCTGAGGGATGGGGCTTTCCAACGAGCCCAGCCCTGTGTCTCTAGCACCCTGGGAACCGGAGATACTGCCAGGCAAAGCTGGAACGTTTTCCCTATAGGATAACATGGGACCCGCTAATTTCTACCCCCACCCAGTTCAACGGCTGCCAGTTCCCCCTTCGGCATCAATGAAGCTCGAGGTTGATCTCAGTCGAACCCAAATCTCTGGGCCTTCAGTTTGATACCAGGCTGGATCCATATGGGTAAAATAATTGGTTCCAGGGATATTGAGGTTAAACGTTTTTTTTTTTAATGTAATTTCATGACTGTTTATGTTCTTTGAGGGCAGATTTCTCTGGAACCAAACAGCCCAGTTTCACGGGACTAAAATCATTCGAAGCCAACACAAAAGTTCTTCAATATGATACTGGTCTCATGTAAATGGGTCAGTTGGTTCCGCAGATATAGCTGGTTGGTTAAAGGGGGGTAGGGAGAGGGGAGTGGTTGTCTCTCCCCCTAACACCAGAAAATGCAGGGACTAGGCTGGTGTATAAGGGGTCAGCCTGGGAATGTCCCTGCATGATCCTGGGACCATATTCCCTGGTAAATCCCTGCATTTTCTGTTGTGAAAGGGGTATTATTTCAAACAGCCGTGACCTGCAGTGCTCTGAAAACAGCCGGGCAGCCCCCCACTCTCTGCCCAGCTGTCAATGACTGTCACCCCTGCAGCTTCTGCTCCAATTCTTCTCCCCGCTTTCACCTCAGCCCGCCCCCACTTTAATCATGTGGTGCCGGCGCCCGGCGTGCTCCCCCGACATCACGCACAACAACAGCGCGCACAATATTTCAAATGTCCACTCGGCTAGAGGGGACACCAGGAGGGGAGTGGGAGCGTGCTCTGCGCTGCGCTCTGCTCCTCTCCCCATAGAAGCAGTTGCACTGCTCTCCATCTCTCCCTGCAGCAAAAGCGAAGGCTCATATAAAAATTTACAGTAAGTGGCACTTTTGGGGGCATTGCTTAAGGGACGCTACAAGTGGCGGTATGTGGGGGCATTACGCATAATGTGTGGCTTAATGTGTAAGGGGCATTTAGGTGTGCAGCATCATGTGTAAGCGGCATTATGTGTGCAGCATCATGTGTAAGGGACATTATGTGTGCAGCATCATGTGTAATGGGTACTATGGTGTGCAGCATCATGTGTAATGGGTACTATGGTGTGCGGCATCATGTGTAATGGGTACTATGGTGCCATCAAGCAAGAACCCCCTAGCAATGAGCACGTAGGTAAGCAGCACTTATGTGGCAAATATGTATCGGGCATTACGGTTTGTTATATAGTATGTAATGGGCATCATGATGTGTGGCACAATGTGTAATGGGCATTATGGTGTGTGGCCTTATGTGTAATTGGCATTAAGGCGTGTGGCTTTATGTGTAATGGGTATTACGGAGTTTGCTAAAATGTGTAATGGGCATTACTGTGTATGGTCTAAAGTGTAATACCACACCCCTTTTTGTGATGCCACGCCTCCTTCCCATGAGACTACGCCCCCTTTTTGCCACGCGGCTACGCCGCGCAAAGGCCCCCCTCCTGTTATGTCTGGATCTGGGACTACCCATTACCATAATTCTAGATTCGCCTATGGCCCCATGTGCACTGCAGGTGGGGCAGATGTAACATGTATAGAGAGTTAGATTTGTGTGAGTAATTTTGTTTCTGTGCAGGGTAAATACTGGCTGCATTATGTTTACACTGCAATTTAGATTTCAGTTTCAACACACCCCACCCAAATTTAACTCTCTCTGCACATGTTACATATGCCCCACATCTGTGCACAAAGGATTGCCCATTTTGAGAACAAATTTGTACTGCGATCAGATCTGAATAAGGGCCATGTCCATCTTAAGCTTGTGTAATCCTTCTGTCAATGCCAACCATTTTCATGTGTCAACAATATTAGTGGTCGACCTAGACATTGTCTACCCCCTATACATAACCTCCTGGAGAGGGCAACCCTGCCCTGTGTGTGAGTAAAAGTATTTTATGTTGAATACAGTAGAATACAGGTTACCATTACAAGTGTTTGCATTCATTATTTTGCAAGAAGGTTGCAGTTTTGTTTTCGCTGTAACAACAAACTTACTATGCATACATAAAATATTATTGGTAGGCTTTAAAAATATTGCATTATGTTTTTTTTTTTCTTTTTAAGTCCCAGCTATAGTGATCTCAGACTCCTTACAACGGACTTAACCACAAATTGCAGTGTATTACGTTCCGGGTATGTTGTTTCACAGTCGGATGCCTTTGTAAGGTGCACGCCGTCTCTCTTCCTGTGCCCGCTCGGCAGCAGCTGTTGGTTTTGAGCCGGACTCTCACACTGGTGTCACACAAAGCGGGGACCGCGGGCAGCAGTGACGTCACCTCAGGGTTCCGCCGCTCCGGCTGCTGCTTCCAGGTGCCGCGCTCATGGCGGGGAACTTCTGGCAGAGCTCTCACTAGTGAGTACCGCAGGCCTCTTGCGTGCCGCTCGGGTCAGTGGAGTGGCGCTGCCTGACTGCTTCTTCCTGTGTTACCGTCTGATGCAGGCATGGGGTGTCTGACGGTGTGCAGTAGTTATAGTGGGAACCCCAGAACCTTGCAATGTAGTTGTGCATCAGTGTTGGTACTGTACCTGCATGGCCGGTCTATTCCTCTCCCAGTGCCTGTCTCATTCTCCAGCCAAACAAATGCACAATCTTCTCTTTTAAGATATGTCAGGGAGCTCTTTAGTTTTTTTCACCTTGAACTTGCATGTAATCTGAGACAGAAAAAGTCAGCCACAGGGTGAGGGCTACAGCAGATATTGGACAATGTAGATCTATCAACCGAAACAAGCTGCGGGTGTGAATTAGCAAATAGCCAGTCAATAGGTTGACAGGTGCAAAAAGTTGACATAAAAAGGTACAACTGTGTGGGGGCCTGAAGACCATATGTGAAAACCCCCAGACTAGTGGGTTGGGAGGTGCTCTTACTTCTTTGTGAGGGGTGCCGGATGGGATCCCGACAGTCATTTTCCCAACGTCGGGATCCCGACTGTTAAAATAGACGCACGGGTTCCTGGTGGCCACCGGCTATTCTCCCTCATGGGGGTCCATGACCCTCCTAGAGGGAGAATAGAATAGGTGGCGAGCGTAGAAAGCCACCGTGCCCGCAAGGGGCTTTGTTGCACTTGCCACTCTGTCTGAGTCCGGCCAGTTGGGATCCCGACGTCGGGCTAATGCTAATGACTGTCGGGATCCCGGCTGTCGGAACCCTGTACCACACCCCTTTGTGAGGAAGGGAGTGGCTAATAGATGGATCGAGTTAACCAAACGGTACAATACAAGTGATACATAGGTTATGCTTCTTATTTCTCTTTCAATGGTCCTGGTGACACAGCTCAACACTGGGATGTAGGAGGGTCCGAAGGAGCCAGGCACCTATCCTAAAGCTTTAGAGGGTAGGCTCCTCCCCTACTGCATCCCTGGACTCTTCAGTTCGTGTTAGGTGCCCACTGGAGTGGGTGCTATTCTAAAGGGCTGCAGGAGCAGCCGAAGAATTAGAGTAGTTAGGGGATTTTTATTATTTTATTAACTATTACCCTAGCTAGGTAGGCACAGTGTGAGGATTTTCATAGTGAATCCTCACACTGCTAGCGCAGCAGGAGCTGACAGAAGCGCGTCCTGTCAGCTCTCTGTGCACAGGGTAGACTCTGTCTGGTCTCCCTGTGCTGCGCTTACAGCCTCTATTAAGAGGCTGCCTGGGCTCCGGAGTAGCCTGAAACCGGCTCCACGTTTAGGTGGGGATCATGGGGGACAGGCGCTCCGTGATGGCGGCGGCCATTTTATGCGGAGCTTACACGCTGAGCTCCTGACTGAGAGGACAGCAGCGCTGTGACAGGCATGTTCCAAGTGGTCCCCATTTGAGGGGGAGATACTGGAACAAGGAAATCCTACCTAAGGAGCGGCTAGCTGGGGGTGGTTGGCGCCAAAAGGTCACGGACCCCGCAGCAGCAGGGACTTTGGTCTCTTCCTTCACTCTGACTTTGGCGCCTTTCAGAACGCTTGCAGCGGAGCTGAGCTGGCTTATTGATCCTGGCAGAGTGACTTGGATTTCCTGGGCATCGCTTCCCCGCAGTTGAAACCTACAGACAGCTAAGTGATTGGGTGCATTGACTTTGTATAAACGCTTGTACAATTGTTTGCACTGTGTATATTGAGATATATATATATACGCTTCACTTGCATCATGTCTGAGCATCAGGCTGTGGTTTTGGGGGAGGGAGTCCTTAGTGCACTGAGCGCGTGCAATGTTTGCACACAAAAGTTTGTCCCTGAGCAGATGGCCAAGGGGGGCTTATGTATTACTTGCGCTGATGTGAGACCCATGGGCAGTGAACACCATAGGGGAGAGCAGAGTGAACCTGCGTGGGCCAGTGCCCTAGGCAGGTCGGTAAACGCTTTGGTGCAGCTTCTGGACAGGCAGAGTGATGTGCTGGTAGAATCACAGAGACCTATGCCATCATCTCAGCAGTCGTCTGGCTCCTTACCTCTTACCCAGGCAGATCCTGCACTTATTCAGGTGATGCAGGATACTGCTAAGGGGATCAACAGATTCAGTGAAATACTGGACAAAATGGATGAGGTTACAGGGACCCCTAAAAGGTCTTATGCTATGCCTAATGTGTTAGAGGAAGAGGAAGGAGAGTATACTGACACACCCTGGGACCAGGGTGATGATTTTGAAGAGACCTCTGCTGCTGGTATAGAGGATCTTATTGTGGCTGTAAAACAGGCGTTAAAACTGTCTGTTGAGGATAAGACCCCTGTTAAGGGTGTTTTTAAGCGACAGCGAAAGGAGGCTGTTACTTTTCCCTCAGATGAGGGGTTACAGGAACTATTGGAAGGGGCTTGGAAAACCCCAGATAAGAGGCTACAGATGCCTAAAAGATTCCTTAGTCTGTACCCCATGCCGGAGTCTCATTCTGAACTCTGGGAAAAGGTGCCTGTTGTGGATGCTTCTGTGGCACGCTTATCAAAAGCTACGGTATTACCTGTACAGGGTGGTGCAGCTTTTAAAGATGCTGTGGATAAAAAGCTAGAGGGAAACCTCAAGGCTATTTTTGAAGGGGTGGGGTTTACCCTGCGTCCCCTTATTGCTTCAGCCTGGGTCTCTAAGGCCATTATAGAGTGGGCTGGTGAGCTATGCACCATGCTGCAGGCTGACCACGGTGCTTTGCTGGTAGCAGAAAAGATTAAGGCCGCTGCAGAATATGCGGTGGAAGCAGAGGAGGAAGCTCTTAAAATGGCTACCAGAGTATCCACAGTCTCCATAAATGCCAGGAGGGTACTCTGGCTTAAGGCCTGGGAAGCGGACAATGAGTCCAAAAAGGCCTTAGAAATGTTAGCTTTCAAGGGAAAGTTACTTTTTGGTTCTGAGCTTGAGGAGATTATAAAACAAGCCACAGGCGGCAAGAGTACGTTTCTGCCGGCCTCCTCAACAAAGCAGTCATCCAGATTTGCTGCTTTTAGGCCGTCCTTTCGGCCCTCCCCTAGAGGTGGTGCGTCCTTTCGGGGACAATCGTTCAGGGGAAAGTTCCAGAACTCCAGGGGCAAATCCCAAAGGTCCAAGTTTGGCTCTTTCAATAAGAAGCCTGCCTCTAAAGGAGAGGAAAAACCCTCCGCATGACTGCCAGGGGATCAGCCCGGCAGGGATAAAGGTGGGGGGGCGTCTTACACACTTCAGAGACGCTTGGGCTTCTCTAGACCAGGATACCTGGGTCTTAGAGATTATTACCCAGGGTTACAAAATCCCTTTCAGAGGGCGGCCTCCAAAGAGGTTCATCCCCACACCCATACCAAAGCAGGCGCTCCTGCGCACAGCTCTTATGAGAGCGGCTCATTCCCTTTTGGAAAAAGGGGTGGTAGTCCCGGTTCCCAGGGCAGAGTGGAAGAAAGGATTTTACTCCACGCTGTTCCTGGTGCCCAAACCAGACGGGTCTTTCAGACCAATACTAAATTTGAAGTCCTTAAATGTTCACCTTTGGGTAGACCATTTCAAAATGGAGTCTTTGAGAACTGTACTCCTGAGTCTGGACCAGGGAGAATTTCTGGCGTCCATGGATGTCCAGGACGCATATCTGCACGTTCCCATTCACCCGGAACATCAGATGCTGTTGAGATTTGCCATAGGAGACCTGCATTTACAGTTCCGGGCGTTACCCTTTGGCCTAGCAACCGCGCCAAGGGTATTTACAAAAATAATGTCTGTGATGGCGGCAGTGCTGAGGCTCAGGGGAATCACAGTAATACCCTATTTGGACGATCTCCTGTTCAAAGCAGAATCAGCAACACTGCTTCAAAGTCATTTAAAAGAGGCCATCAGTTTTTTGCAGGCTCACGGCTGGATTTTAAACTTACAAAAATCTCAGTTGGTACCATCACAGAGGATCCAGTTCTTGGGAGTCATACTGGATACCCATCTCCATCGGGTATTCCTCCCGGAGATAAAGGCCAGGGACCTGGTCAATCTAGTTCAGGAGATCCTCAGTGCTCCGAGCTTGTCAGTATGGAGGTGCCTCAAACTCCTGGGGAAAATGGTGGCGTCATTCGAAACGCTTCAATTTGCCAGGTTCCACTCTCGAGTATTCCAATGGAACATTTTGTCAGCCTGGTCAGGAAACACTTTGACCATGAAGACGGAGTTGATAGTGCTGTCCGCAGACACTCGGGACTCCTTGAAATGGTGGACAGAGGTAGATTCCCTTCAGTGGGGTCGGTCATTACAGACCTGGGACTGGTTGATAGTAACTACCGATGCCAGTCTCAGGGGCTGGGGGGCAGTAGCCCTGGATCTCAGGCTGCAGGGCCTGTGGACGGCAGAGGAATCAGCGTTGCCAATAAACATCTTGGAGCTGAGAGCTGTCTGGAAAGTGATTTCCTTGGCGGGAGACAGGTTAAGGAACTCCCCCTTGAGGATTCAGACCGACAATGCCACAGCTGTGGCGTATCTGAATCACCAGGGAGGTACTCGCAGCAGATTGGCCATGTGGGAGGTGTCCAGAATCTTTCTATGGGCGGAACAGAATGTTCCTGCAGTATCGGCTATATTCATTCCAGGAGTGGAGAATATAGAAGCAGACTTCCTGAGCAGGGAGGAGCTCAAGGAAGGAGAATGGAGCCTACACCCTCAGGTGTTTCACCAGATCACTGCAATGTGGGGAACTCCGGATTTGGACCTAATGGCATCCAGGTTCAACCATCAGGTGCCCAGGTTCTATGCCAGAACGAGAGATCCGCTAGCAGAGGCAGTGGATGCCATGACTACCCATTGGCAGGGAGATCTTCTTTATGCATTCCCTCCTATTCCGATGTTAGCAAGACTGTTAAAGAGGGTACAGGACCAGAAGGTCCCGGTGATCCTTGTGGCCCCAGATTGGCCAAGGAGGTCTTGGTATTCGAGGCTTCAGAGGTTATCAGTGGATTCATGGCGTCTACCTCTGAGACCAGACCTGTTAAGACAAGGCCCATTCAATCATCTGGATTCCGATCGATTGATTTTGACGGCTTGGTTATTGAAACCGCCATTTTGAAAAAGAAAGGATTTTCTGACGCAGTAGTGCAGACTATGATAAAAGCCAGAAAGGCTGTTTCTTCTGCAAATTATTATAGAGTCTGGAAGACTTATATTAGATGGTGTGAGAGGCAAAAAGCTCACACATCTCACTTCAAATTATCAAAAATGTTGGATTTTTTACAAGATGGATTTTCTTCGGGCCTAAGTCTTCAGTCGTTGAAGGTGCAGATTTCGGCCTTGTCCATCTATTTTCAAAAAAGAATTGCCATTTTACCGGAGATTCAAACTTTTTTACAAGGGGTATCCAAACTGAAACCCCCTTACAAGCAACCAGTAGCACCTTGGGACCTGTCACTGGTTTTGGATTGCCTTCAGAAGGCACCTTTTGAGCCTTTGAGGTCGGCTGACTTTAAGTTTCTCACGTGGAAGTTAGTGTTTTTGTTAGCAGTAGCATCTGCTAAGAGGGTGTCTGAGTTGGGAGCCTTGTCATGCAAATCTCCCTTCTTAATCTTTCACGATGACAGGGCTGTTCTGAGAACAGTGCCGCAATTTTTACCGAAGGTAGTCTCTGCCTTCCATTTAAATCAGGAGATAGTTCTACCTGTGTTTCAACCCCCAGAGGGTTCCAAGAAAAGGGACAAGTTGAAGACTTTGGATGTTGTGCGTGCCTTACGCATATATGTGGACAGAGTGAAGAGTGTTAGAAAGACTGACACTTTATTGGTATTGTATGACGTACATAAAATTGGTTGGCCTGCATCTAAGCAGACCATTGCTAGGTGGTTGCGATCTGTGATAGCTTTTGCATACACCAAAGTGGGTAGGCCTGTACCGGCCAGAATTAATGCGCATACCACCAGGTCAGTTGCTACCTCTTGGGCGGTCCGACATGGGGCCACAGCGGAGCAGGTTTGCAGAGCTGCCACTTGGTCATCTGTTCACACATTTGCCAAATTCTATAGATTCCATGAGTTCGCGTCGGAGGACGCATCATTCGGGCGAGCAGTGCTGAGAGCTGCAGACCTGAGCGTACCCTCCCAAAGGACCGGCTCTGGAACGTCCCAGTGTTGAGCTGTGTCACCAGGACCATTGAAAGAGAAAAAGGGATTTTTGTAAGAACTTACCGTTCGAATCCCTTTCTCTGATATGGTCCTGGTGACACAGCGATCCCTCCCTTACGCTCAGTAAGTATGCCAGAATTTCATGATGTTCATGTTAAAATGGTTAAAAGTTAACAGTTTCTGTTATAAAATGTGCATATAATATGTGCAGGCGTTTGTACTGAGTTAATGTATTCCAGTGGCTTTGAAAGTTGAACTGAAGAGTCCAGGGATGCAGTAGGGGAGGAGCCTACCCTCTAAAGCTTTAGGATAGGTGCCTGGCTCCTTCGGACCCTCCTACATCCCAGTGTTGAGCTGTGTCACCAGGACCATATCAGAGAAAGGGATTCGAACGGTAAGTTCTTACAAAAATCCCTTTATAAGCAATATATGAACGTTTAATTCATGGCATGTTTGTTGTGCTTTACAGCAGCGGTCTAACCCTTAAGGGTGCATGACCATATCAGCAAGGGCTTTGTGACTTCATGTTGCTGACTGTCAGGCTGATGACTTCTCTGATCTCTCAGCCAGTGATCCAAGGAGTCTGAAAAATCAGTTGAATTGTCTGCTACTTGAGACTCCCCGCATCACTGGCATAGAGATCTCATAAGGCAGGCTTCCTAACATCACCAAAGCTTTCACAGCAGGTATAAGCTTTAACATTCACAGGAATGTTTGAAAAAGAAAAAAAAAAAAACACATGCGGGGCATGCACACTTGCTGTGTGTAAGTGATCACAGCAGTCACGCTAGGCTATTTTAGCAGGGTGCCACACCCTGCCCAATTTGTAAATGGCAAAGTGTCCTCTTGCCTTTAGTAGTGCTCTAGTAAAACAGCCTACCCCTGCCTTCACAGCCTGCTCATCCCATACATGCAAACATCATCTATTGACATTAAGAGAGCTTGGGGGAAGCTGAGCACCTCCATAGGTGCCAGGCACGCCCCTGTCAGTGATGCGGGTGGGCCGTCTCATTAACGTTAGTGATGCCGGTATCCTTTCCTGATCCTAGTGGGGATCACTAGGTCATTTCACTTATGTTTTGTGCCTCCGCAATGCTGCCGTGTATGTGCGGTCTGCTGACCACGTGTGGCGGCCATTCTGTGGTAACTTGCTTGGGTCCAGTAATAATTTTTATTGTCTCAGGCCAAAATTGTTTGAGAAACCCTGCTTTACAGTATTCCTAGCTAAACAGGGATAGTTTGTCAAATCCCTAATTTTCCTCCCAATTTCGCAAGCCTAATTGATTAGAATGGGGTAAAAAAAAAAAAGTGGAGTATATCATCGCTACTGCCTGGGACATTAGAACAGCAAGCATGTTTCCTGAAATAATTAAGTTATTGTTATTCCGTTGTAGTCCTGGTAATAATCTGTTCGTTATGATCATTGTACTATAAAGCACACAACCAGATTTTTTACATGTACTACTCTAGATACCAGACACGGAAAGCAATGCAGGCCTAAATGTTGACATACACATTACCATTACCCATTATAGAGCAGAAGTTACGCGTAATTGTCTAAAAGCCTAACCTGTAAATATTCATAATAATGAATATATTTGGAAGGCTCTAATAATTTGACTAGATACACTAATGAGTTGCTTACCTAGTTAAATTATAAATAATCTAACTGTTGCAGTGGTGTATTACACATACAATATGACTGAGGGTACTTTTTTTTTTTAACCATATTTTTCTTTATTGAAGCATGATATACAATAAATGTACAACGTAGACTGAGTGTACTTTGATATCCACTCTATCTCCAGTATTGTCTACTCGGGCCTAGGCACATTATCATGTCTTATCGATTAGCAACTTGCTACTAACTTACTAATTTGTGGAATGGGAAGTGTGATCCTCATAAAGTGGTAATCAGCCCATTTATGATTAGTGACTGCACTAAATATGGCACTTATAGAATCTTATTTACCTTTGCTTGATGAGAAATAACTTTCCTTTGACCCTATCTCCTTAATTGATGCAGTACAGTAACTCTATGATCACATCAGTAAATGGGTAGTGAGCATAGAATGAGTACATTATAGAAACTATTTTACACCCTATACCAGAGTCAATGGGGGAAATTTGTAAAAAAATAGGTGTATTTGTATCCAGAAATACTTTTTTTTGACATTTACTATACCGAAAATACGGCAATTCGTAGTCGTATTGATGTTCTATCAATACGAATACGAATTGCCATATTTTCGGGATAGTAAGTGTAAAAAATAAGTGTATTTCTGGATACAAATACACCTATTTTTTACAAATTTCCTTTAGTAAATTTCCCCCAATATGTAAGGTGTAAACGGGAAATACCAGTATTTTAAAATATATATCCTAGAAGAGAGTTAGCATACATGTTTCTTTTTAAACATTATTTTGTTTCTTTGCTATACATTGGTTTAATTGGGTTGTAATAAATAACAGTATTAATAGTCCTTGTAAAATGACATAAACAATGTCCTATTTGTCATGTAGAAAAGCCCGTCTAATTATCCCATTGAGGTAATGATCCTGCTAATTCAGACATGGCATAAGATTTACTGTACAAAGGTATTTTGTTTTTCTTTCAGTTTACAATGGATATTGGATAAACAGGATTTATTAAAGGAGCGTCAAAAAGACCTGAAATTCTTAACCGAAGAAGAGTATTGGAAACTGCAGATATTTTTTACAAATGGTAAATTATTTTAGTTAAACTCTGGAGGTGGTGTGTGTGTGTGTGTGTGTTTTAAATCTCAACCTGTAAGAAAGTTAAACCAATATTATAGTTGCCATAATAATTTCATCTTAATTCAGTGCTGCGTCTGTTTATTAAAGAACTGTCATGCCTGTAACTTTTGTTCACCTTATTGCATACCATCTTACCAATACATTTAGCTAGTAGATGTACCTCTTAGAGCAGGCCTTGCCAACCTCTGGTGCTGTGCGAGTTTTTGGATACTCTAATGTTAAAATTCTGGCAGGCAACGCTGGGACTTGTAGTTTCACAATAGCTGGAGCGCCACAGGTCCTAAAAGACTTTCTTTAGTTATTCTTGTGCACACTTATCCTGTCCACTGTACCCACTGAGCAAGTTTAATGAAAACAGCTCCAACAGTACTCCTTCTCTCTGACCTATTTGCACTGTAATTTCCAATGGCTCTTTATAAACTTGCTGTTGCGAATGAAGCCTTGCTTTTAATTGAATATCCATGATAATATACAATCTTGACATGATGCTTGAATGGTAGCTAGACGGTCAATAGGTTGGCACACAATAGTTCCAACAGGATCAAACAGTTGACACACAAAATGAAAGGTAGACACCTATATTTTTATGATTTTATGGTTAAGGGTTAGTTTTAGGCACTTGGCGAAGGGTTAGGTTGTGTACGGAGACGATTAAGGTTGGGAACTTGGCAGATGGTTGGGGTTAAGTACCAATGGGAGGGTAAAAAAATATGAATTAAAATTTCTTCCACATCCAGCAGGGGACACTGCCTTATACTATGGGGATTGGGATGTGGTCTGGAGGAGCCGGCACTTTAAGAAATTTTGACCTGCTGGCTACTTCCCCTACAGACTTCAGTCTTTGGAAAAAAATGCCCGGAGGAGTCGGATCCCTGGGGTATTGGTCTCTATGAGACTAAAGTTGTTTTATGTTTTTATAATTTTATTTTGTTGGCATAGTTTTCTAACTGCACTAGTCCCTGGAGGGAGCCAGGTCGTCACTGCATGCAGTGTACCTCCTGGGCTCAGCCACCAGGGGTTTGCTCCCGGCGGCCCGCCATAGCTGCTTGCAGCTTGTGTTACGGGCCCAGGGCTATCACAAACCTCCAGAGGCAGGATGGGTGCTTGGCACCGTGTGGTCCCGGTCAGCGTCGCAAACTGACCACGGAGGAGACAGTGCAGCTAGCCGGGGAGTTGCCCTGGAGCGTTCTCTGCGGGGTTTTGTGGCAGGTCCCGCTGTAGCGCCTGGCGGGGGTTGTTGACTCCTCTGCCCGATGCTGATGGCAGCTCCCAGTGCTGGCGGCGTGGCTGTGACAGGCTGCTATGCGCCGGAAGGGGGGCGGGGCTGAAGTTCGGTGGCTGGAAGTGAAGGGCAGTTCCCTGAGGGGAAACTGTCTTCCGGCAGGCAAGTTCTCTGGCGGCGGCAGCTCCCGGTGTTCCAGGGTCCCGGAAGCTGGTAGTGGGAGGAATTTCAGGTTAAAGGCTCAAAAAAAATGGCGGCTCAGCTGGTTTCTGGCCTAAAGAGTAATAGGCCTAGGGCAGACTTGTTGCCTTTGGCCGAGTATATTGAAGATGTGGCTGGGTATCTGGTGGAAGCTGATATAGATACGGCCTCGTTAGGGGCCCGCATTTTGGCATCAGCGGTTTTGGCCAGACGTTCGCTATGGCTTCGTTCCTGGCAGGCAGAGGCTGAAATTAAGCAGTTGAAGCCCTTCCATTCAATGGAGATATGTTGTTTGGCCTGGAACTGGATAGACTAATCTCTCAGGTTTCTGGGGGTAAATCGACTTTCCTGCCATCCTTGGCGCCGGTGTCGAAAAGGCCTTATGGAGAGGCATCAGGAGGCAGAGGTAGAGGGACATTCTCAGCCTTTAGAGGAAGGTGTGGCAGAGGTGCAGCCACATCAGTGCTTGCAGCTTCTACCTCTAGCCACCAGGAACAGAAGACCGTGGCAAGACGGGCTCCCAGACCACTTGGGGAGTTCCCAGGTGGGCGGAAGGCTGTTGGCCTTTGCGGAGGCATGGCGACAAATTTGCACAGATTCATGGGCCCAGCTGGTGGTATCAAGGGGCTACCAGCTGGAGTTCGCGGCTTTTCCTCCAAGAATTTTTTTTTTTTCCACAGGGCTCCCGTTGTTGGAGTCAAAACGGGAAGCTCTGTGGGCATCGATTCAAAAACTATAGCAATCGGGAGTAATTGTAACAGTGCCCGTGGAGCAAAAAGGGCAAGGTTTTTTATTCAAATCTTTTTTTTTTTAGTGCCCAAGCCAAATGGCACATTTCGTCCAATCATCAATCTGAAGGGGTTAAATCAGTTTGTTTACCACAGGTTCAAAATAGAATCGGTACATTCGGTGGTGGCAAGTCTGGTGCTAGGGGAGTTTCTCATGTATCTACATGTTCCCATTTGGGAGCCATATCAGCAGTTTCTGCGGTTTGCGGTGCGGGAGGCCCAGTTTCAATTTCTCTTTCAATGGTCCTGGTGACACAGCTTCACATTGGGATGTAGGAGGGTCCGCAGGAGCCAGGCACCTATCCTAAAGCTTTTGGAGGGTAGGCTCCTCCCCTACTGCATCCCAGATTCCTCAGTTCGTGTTAGGTGCCCACTGGAGTGGGTGCTATTCTAAAGGGCTGCCGGAGCAGCCGAAGGAGTAGAGCTAGTTAGGGTTTTTATTATTTTATTAACTTTTACACTAGCTAGGTAGGCACAGTGTGAGGATTCTCATTAGTGAATCTTCACACTGCTAGCGCAGCAGAAGCTGACAGAAGCGCGTCCTGTCAGCTCACTGTGCACATGGGAGACGCTGTCTGGCCTCCCTGTGCAGCGCTTACAGCTTCTTTTAAGAAGCTGCCTGGGCTCCGGAGCGCTCTGAAACCGGCTTCACGCTAGGTGGGGATCATGGGGGACAGGCGTTCCGTGATGGCGGCGGCCATTTTATGCGGAGCTTACACACTGAGCTCCTGATACGAGAGGACAGCAGTGTTGTTACAGGCATGTTCCGAGTGGTCCCCAGCTGAGGGGGAGATACTGGAACAAGGAGATCCTACAATGGGAGCGGCTGTCTGGGGGTAGTTGGCGCCAAAAGTCACAGACCCCGCAGCAGCAGGGACTTGATCCCTTCCCTCACTCTGTTTTGGCGCCATTCAGAACGCTTGCAGCGGAGCTGAGCTGGCTTACAGATCCTGACAGAGTGATTGGATTTCCTGGGCATCGCTTTCCCCATTCTGAAGACTACAGAAAGCTAAGTGAACTGAGTATATTGGTTCTGTATATAATGTTTGTACATTTAATGCTGGGACTGTGTTAATTGAGAACATCAGGTCTGAGCAACAGCCTGTGGCATGGGTCCTCAAACTGCGGCCCTCCAGATGTTGTGAAACTACAAATCCCAGCATGCCTTGCCACAGTTTTGCTATAAGGGAGTGTTAAAACTGTGGCAAGGCATGCTGGGATTTGTAGTTTCACAACATCTGGAGGGCCGCAGTTTGAGGACCCATGGCCTGTGGTCTTGGGGGAGGGAGCCTCAAATGCATTGAGCGCTTGCAGTGGTTGTACACTGAGAATTGTCCCTGAGGGGGGCTTATGTATTTATATGCGCTGCTGTGAAACCCATGGGGAGTGAACTCCAGAGGGTAGTACATCGGAACTTGCATGGGCCAAGCCCTAGGCAGGTCTGAAAATGCTTTGGTGCATTACTGGACAGGCAGAGTGATGGCTGGTAATTTCCCTAGACCATTGCCATTCTCTCAGCAGTCCCCTAGCTCTGTGCATCGGACCCAGACAGATCCTGATTTATTTCTATAGATTGTAAGCTTGCAGCAGGGCCCTCCTACCTCCATGTCTGTCTGTTGTTAAGGTGCCCATACACGTTACAATTATTGTATACAATATTGTATACAATATCGCATCTCATCCGATCTCGGTTTTGCGATAAGATTAGATGAGATGAAATCTAGTACAAAAAGTATGTGCAGCACATACTTTTTGTACTAGATCTCATCTAATCTGATGTCATCGCAAAACCGAGATGCGATGAGATGCGATATTGTATACAATATTGTATACAATAATTGTAACGTGTATGGGCACCTTTACCCAGTTTGTTTTATCACTGTTTACTATTGTAAAGCGCAACGGAATCTGCTGCGCTATATAAGAAACTGCAAATAAATAAATAAATAAATAAATTACTGGTCATGCAGGATACTGCTATGGGAATCAGCAGGTTTAAATTACTTGTTGCACAAGTTTTATGGTTATTCTGTGGGGACACCTAAAAGGTCTTATTCAGGGCCATTATTAGCTGCTGATGAGGTAGGAGACTACACAGAACCAAACCAGGGTGATATTTCTGAAGAGTCCTCAGCCTCAGGGGTAGAGGATTTTATTACTGCTGTTAAACAGGCATTAAATTTGTCTGTGAAGGATAAACTCCTGCAAAGGTTGTTTTTTATGAGACAGCGTAAAGATTCTGATATCTCCCTGCAAAGGGGCCTAAAAAACCCCTGATAAAAGGCTTCAGATACTTAAAAGATTTCTAAGCCTGTACCCCATGCCTGAGGCGCATGCTGACCTCTGGAAAAAAGTCCCAGTGGTAGATGCTTCTGTGACACGTGTATCAAGACCTCAGGTGGAGCCACTGTGCTACCAGTACAAGGGGTAGCAGCGTTTAAGGACCCCGCAGACTAAAAGCTGGAGGGTAACCTCAAAGCATTATTTTAAGGGGTGGGATACACCCTACGCCCTCTGATGATTTCAGCCTGGGTCTCTAAGGCCATGATCGTGTGGGCCAGAAATTTGTGCACTATTTTACACGTTGACCCTTGTGTGTTATTGCTTGCAGAGAAGCTTAAAAACGGCTGCAGAGCATGTATTGAAGTCTGAGAGGAAGCTCTCAAAATGGCTGCCAGAGTTTCCACAGTGTCTGTAAATGACAGGAGAGTCCTCTGGCTTAAGGCTTGGGAGGCAGATAATGTGTCTAAGAAAGCCTTAGAGACAATAGCTTTTAAAGGAAAGCTGTTATTTGCTTCTGAACTGGAAGAGGTTATTAAGCAGGCCACAGGTGGCAAAAGTAGTTTCCTGCCAGTCCCTGCAGCCAAGCAGACATCAAGGTTTCTGCTTTCAGGCCAGCCTTGCGGCCCTCCCTTAGAGGAGGTGCGTCTTTCTGAGGGCAGCCCTTCAGGGGAAAGGTCCTAAAGTCTAAATTTGGTTCCTTTCAAAAATAAGAAACCAAAACACAAAGAAGAGGACAAACCATCTGCATGACTGCCAAGGGTTTTGCCCGGCGGTGGTCTAGATGGGGGGACATCTGACACTGTTCAAAGACGCATGGGCATTGTTAGACCGGGATTCTTGGGTGTTAGAAATTACAACCCAGGGTTACAGAATTCCCTTCAAGGGTCTTCTTCCAAGAAGATTCATTCCCACGCCAATACCAAAAGGGGCTCGGCTCCGTACAGCTCCCTTGGGAGCGGCTCATTCTTTTTTAGAGAAGGGTGTGGTGATCCCGGTCCCCAGAGCGGAATGGAAAAAAGGCTTTTATTCCACTGTGTCGGGTGTCCAAACCAGACGGGTCTTTCAGACCGATTCTCAATTTAAAGTCGTTAATTATCCATTTGTGGGTAGACCATTTCAAAATGGAGTCTCTATGGTCAGTGCTGTGAAGCCTGGACCAGGGAGAATTTTTGGCGTTCATGGATGTCCAGGACGCGTACCTTCATGTTCCTGTTCACCCAGGACATCAGGCCCTATTGAGATAGGAGACCATACACTTGCAATTCCAGGCGTTGCACTTCGGCCTGGCCTCAGCGCCAAGGGTATTCACCAAGATAATGTCTGTAATGGCGGCTGTGCTTCGACTGAGGGGAAACACCGTGATCCCATATTTGGACGACCTGCTGTTCAGAGCGGAGTCAGCAGACATGTTGAAGAGTCACTTGGCAAAAGCCATTGGGTTTTTGGCAGGCTCACGGCTTGTTTTTAAACTTACAAAAGTCTCAGTTGGTGCCGTCACAGAGACTCCAATTCTTGGGGGTCATTCGGGTTACCCATCTACATCGGGTATTTTTACTGGAGGCAAAGGCCAGGGATCTGGTTGCCTTAGTCCAGGAGATTCTCAGCTCTCGGAGCACATCAGTATGGAGGTGCCTCAAGCTGCTGGGGAAGATGGTGGCGTCTTTCGAGACGCGGCAGTTTGCCAGGTTCCACTCTCGGGTGTTCCAGTGAGAATATTTTGAAGGCTTGGTCAGGAATCACACAGACCATGAAATCTGAACAGATAGTGCTGTCTTCGGAAACTCGAGCCTCCCTGAAATGGTGGACAGACGTGGACTCCCTTCAGTGGGGTTGGTCACTGCAGTCCTGGAGCTGGCTGGTAGTCACTACCGACGCCAGTCTCAGGGGCTGGGGGGGCAGTAGTCTTGGACCTGCGTCTGCAGAGTTTGTGGACTCCATAGGAATCTGCCTTACCGATCAGTATCTTGAAACTGAGAGCTGTGTGGAAAGTGTTTTCTCTAGCGGGAGACAGGTTGCAGAGGCTCCCTTTAAGGATTCAGACTGACAACGCCACAGCTGTGGCTTATCTGAACCACCAGGGAGGCACACGCAGCAAGCTGGCTATGTGGGAGGTGTCCCGAATCTTCTTGTGGGCGGAACAGAATGTTCCAGCATTATCAGCAATATTTATACCAGGAATGGAGAATATAGAGGCCGACTTCCTGAGCAGGAAGGAGCTGATGGAAGGGAAATGGAGCCTGAACCCACAAGTATTCCACCAGATTACATGGAGGTGGGGAACCTTGGAGGGGGACCTGATGGCATCCAGATTCATCCATCAGGTACCCAGGTTTTATGCCAGGATGAGGGATCCACTGGCAGAAGCGGTGGATGCCATGTCTATCCCCTGGGAGGGGAATTCTCTTTATGTTTTTCCACCAGTTCCAATGCTGGCAAGAGTGTTGAAAAAGATACAGGCCCTGACAATTCCAGTAATTTTAGTGGCCCCAGATTGGCCAAGGAGGTCCTAGTACTCGAGGCTTCAGAAATTCTCTGTGGACTCATGGCGTCTACCTCTGAGGTCAGACCGTCTAAGACAAGGATCGTTTAACTATCTGGATTCAGCTTGATTAATTTTGATGGCCTGGCAGTTGAAACCGCCATTTTGAGGAATATAGGATTCTCAGAGGTGGTGGTTAACACGATGATTAAAGCCAGAGAGTCTTCTGAAAATTATTATAGGGTCTGGAAGACCTATATTCGATGGTGTGAAAGATAGAAATCACACACATCCCGATTTAAAGTGGCTAAAATTGTTGGAGTTTTTTACAGAATGGACTTTCCTCTGGGTTAAGCCTTCAGTAACTCAAAGTACATATCTCGGCCTTGTCAATTTCTTTCCGAAGAAGGGTTGCATTAATACTGGAAGTCAGACCTTCCTGCAGGGGGTTTTCTCTATTGAACCCTCCCTACAAGCAACCAGTAGCGCCAGGGGAATTATCTCTGGTTCTGGAGTACCTTAAAAAGGCGCCTTTTGAGCCGTTAAGGTTGGCTGACCTTAGTTTCCTTACAGGGAAGCTGGTATTTTGTTGGCGGTGGCGTCAGCAAAAAGAGTATTGGAGTTGGGAGCTTTGTTCTACAAGTCTCCCTCCCTTATATGTCATGATGATAGGGCTGTCTTTCGGACAGTACCCCAAGATTTTTACCAAAAGTAGTCTCTGCTTTTCATCTAAATCAGGAGATGGTTCTGCCTGTGTTTCAACCCCCAGAGGGTTCTAGGAAAAGGGACAAATTGAGGAATTTGGATGTTGTGCGCGTCTTGCGCGTTTAGGTGGACAGAGTTAAGAGTGTCAGAAAGACTGATACTTTACTGGTTTTGTATGACATACACAAAATTGGTTGGGCTGCTTCTAAGCAGACCATTGCTAGGTGGTTGCGCTCTGTTATTGCGTTTGCATATGCTAAAGTTGGTAGGCCTGTACCGGCCAGGATTAATGCGCATACCACCAGGTCGGTTACCACCTCTTGGGCGGTTCGACTTGGGGCAACAGCTGAGCAGGTTTGCAGGGCTGCCATTTGGTCATCTGTTCATACTTTTGCCAAATTCAATAGGTTCCATGAGTTCGCGTCGGTGGACGCATCATTCGGGCGAGCAGTGATGAGAACTGCAGACCTGAGCGTACCCACCCAAAAGGACCGGCTCTGGAACGTCCCAATGTGAAGCTGTGTCACCAGGACCATTGAAAGAGAAAAAGGGATTTTTGTAAGAACTTACCGTTCGAATCCCTTTCTCTGATATGGTCCTGGTGACACAGCGATCCCTCCCTTACGCTCAGTAAGTATGCCAGTGTTCATGATGTTTCATGTTATAATTGGTTGAAAAGTTAAATTTAAAATTGTGCATATGATATGTGCAGGCGTTGTACTGAGTTAATGTATTCCAGTGGCTTTGAAAGATTGAACTGAGGAATCTGGGATGCAGTAGGGGAGGAGCCTACCCTCCAAAAGCTTTAGGATAGGTGCCTGGCTCCTGCGGACCCTCCTACATCCCAATGTGAAGCTGTGTCACCAGGACCATATCAGAGAAAGGGATTCGAACGGTAAGTTCTTACAAAAATCCCTTTTTCGGGCACTCCCGTTTGGTCTATCATCTGCACCACAGATTTTTACCAAAATAATGGCGTGCATGGTTGCGGGCTTACAATAACAGGGAATCACCATTGTTCCATATTTGGATGATCTTCTCAAGGCTCCGTCCAAAGAGAGGTTGACCTCGGATGCTTTCCACACATATCAATTTCTGATCCAACATGGGTGGATGATCAATTTCCAGAATTCACAATTGCAGCCTGCCCAGAGGCTCCTGTTTTAAGGGCTGCTGTTCGACACAGTCAAACAATGGGTGTATCTTCCTTTGGACAAGGTTTTGTTCCTCTAGGCCTTGTTCACCTATGACAGTTCACCTATGTATAAGATTATTAGGGAAGATGGTGGCCACTTTCTAGGCTCTTCAGTATGGGAGGTTCCGGTCCGGGACGTTTCAGTTAGACATTCTTTCCCAATGGTCGGGGTCTCACCTTCAAATGCGCAAGTGCATAAAACTGAAGCCAAATACAAGACTGTCTCTGCTGTGGTGGCTTTGCATGGATCATTTGTTGGAGGGTAGTCGATTCGGTCTTTTGGACTGGCCGTTAGTGACAACCGATGGCAGCCTTTGAGGCTGGGGTGAAGTAACCCTGGGTCAGTCATTTCAGGTCGATGGTCCTGGGAAGAGTCCCGCCTCCATATCAATCTGCTGAAATTAAGTGCTGTCTGGCTGGTATTGGTACAGGCGTCACACCTGCTTCAGGGGAGAGCAATCCAGATCCAATCAGACAATACCACGGCGTGGCAGATCTAAACAGACAAGAAGGCACCAGAAGTCGGGCAGCAATGAGGGAGGTTCGCCCAATTTTTCTTTGGGCAGAGCACAATGCGTTGAGCCTTTCAGCAGTGTTCCTGCCCGGGGTGGACAATTTGGAGGCAGACTACTTGAGTCGTCAGGACCTCCTCCCAGGAGAGTGGGCGCTGAATCCGGAGGTGTTCCATCAGTTAACGCGCAGGTGGGGCATGCCGCAGGTGGATCTGATGGCATCCAGAAGAAACAACAAGCTGCCCCTATATTTTGACTGGTCAAGAGTTCTGGCGGAAATGGCAAAGGACTTTTTTTCCGTTCAGTGGCGGTTCAGTCTGGCATATTCTTTTCCGCCGTTTCCTCTTCTGCCTCTACTTCTCAAGCGAATCAAAAGAGAATCCGGCTCCGTGATTTCTAATTGCTCCAGATTGGCCTCGGAGGTCATGGTACACGGATCTCCGACTGCTGTTGGTGGACAATCCGTGGAGGTTTCCGCTGCAAGAAGATCTGCTTCTTCAGGGATCGTGCATTTATCCTTACTTGCCTCATTTGACTGAGTAGAAGGGGGTGTTTGCAAGAAACAAACCAAAAGACAAATGTGCCTTTTTGGGCGCACTCTTTGTTTTGTTAGTTTGATATGATTATTACATTAAAACATAACTTTTAATGGGCTTCTTACTCTAAAATATTCGGAGCATTCATCTGTTTTTAATCAGTCATTTAGTACATTTTCATTTGACTGTCAATCAAAAATCACACACAACATTAAGACAGGACATAGACAAACATTTAAAGACATGCTAGACTCATAGCTGGTCTTGATGTGCGATAATTTGATTTGTATCAATTCGCACTTTTTTATTTTAATGTGTGCCAATTTAAATTGAGTCAATTCTCATTTATATTATCGGACTTATCTACAATTATTTCAATTGCCTCAGCAAACTATCAACAGATGGCTCAGCCACATCAGCTCAGACAATCTCTCATGCTCATCAAATGTGATACCATATTAGCTGTTGACTCATGCTCAAGAGAAGATGGTGTCCCAGTCAGATGAATAAAACTGGAAAGAATAGTCCCCCGTGGAAAGTACTCCTACGACCGGTGGCTTCTGTGTATCTGCTGTTCAATCACCCGTCTGAGTTACCAACCAGTTTATTCGCCAGGAGTCTCCTCTATGGTTATTGAACTGGCCCCATGTAGGTACTGCTGGATTCTGGCCCGTGTTGGGGTGTGTAGGTAACCTTTCAGACTTGGTGTTGAATGAGAGTACCAGGTTGGTCGTTACATGGGAGTTAAGGTACAGTTCACTTCTGCTTTCCAATACAGCTTAGTGGGTCACCCTGATGATTTTCAGTATTGCAGGGATACACTACGGGCTGGATGGATGAGAGAGTGTTTTGAAAAGAGTGACTCACAGTGACAGATTGTCAGTTCACCATTTAGTGGGACTTCTGCTTTCAGAGATCTGCAAGCATCGAATCACTGATGAGAGAGTCCCAAATTGATGGACACCTTACCGACACGAAATAAGAGGTTTAGGTCAGATGGAAAGAGAAATGAAAGTAAAAGGGTGACAATTGTAACCACCAATGGGTACTGCAAGATAATTTTCACTATGTAATTGGAATCTCACGTCTCTTGATTGTACTGGTGTGTATCCAATCACATCCAATTTGCACTGTTTGTGGTCAGTGCCAATCAATGTGTGTCGTCCTCAATTACTCCTGGCCACCCTTATTTTCTTCCTCTCCTGACTTTTTGCTGCTGAGTCTATGTAGCTACACGTATGTCTTTTTTTCCGTTCAGTGGCGGTTCAGTCTGGCATATTCTTTTCCGCCGTTTCCTCTTCTGCCTCTACTTCTCAAGCGAATCAAAAGAGAATCCGTCTCCGTGATTTCTAATTGCTCCAGATTGGCCTCGGAGGTCATGGTACACGGATCTCCGACTGCTGTTGGTGGACAATCCGTGGAGGTTTCCGCTGCAAGAAGATCTGCTTCTTCAGGGACCGTGCATTTATCCTGACTTGCCTCATTTGACGGCATGGCTGTTGAAGTCGAATTATTAAAGAGACGAGGTATTCCATCGGCTGCAATTCCAACTATGGTGAAGGCAAGGAAGGAGGACATGACCGCGCATTACCACCGAATTTGGAAAGCGTATAAAATATGGTGCGAGAGGCGTCAATTTTCAAAGGCTGTTTTTCTTTGGCACGGCTAATTAGTTTTTTGCAGTCTGGGTTGCAGCAGGTCTACGTTTTAAGTTCGTTAAAGGTCCAAGTTTCGACCTTATCAGTTTTCTTTCATAGACGTTTAGCTCTAATTCCAGAGGTTCAGACTTTTTTGAAGGGGGTGGTTCGTTTACAGCTCCTTCGGAACTGTGGGATCTCTCTTTAGGTCTAGATTTTTTTACAGTCAGACCGGTTTGAGCCATTGCAGTGGATTTATGCTACTTGAATTGGAAAATGCTTATGTTATTAGCCTTGGCCTCGGCTCGTAGAGTCTCGGACCTCAGTACTTTTGTCTTGCCGCTCGCTTTTTTTGTTTTTTCACTTGGACAGAGTGGAATTGCAGACTCGTTCGAATTACCTGCCGAAGGTTGTATCGGCATTTCATCTTAATCAACCAATATTAGTACCGGTATTATCTGGAGATTCATCATCTTTAGATGTTGTTCGGGCTTTACGTTTGTAAGCGGATTGTACAGTTTCTTTATGAAGCAGGTAAAAAGGGTTGCCCAGCGTCTAAGGATTTGCCTGACTATACGAGAAGCTTATCAGTTTTTTTTTCATGCCCTATTCCAGCGGTGGTGTCCGCCCATTCCACTCGTTCAGTGGGGGCTTCTTGGGCAGCCACTAGAGTGGTGTCCCTGTCCCAGGTGTGCCAGGTGGCCACCTGGTCGGGGGCTAATACTTTCATAAAATTTTATACCTTTGCTAGGCCTGAGGCTAATTTTGGCCGGGCCGTTTTGCAGGGAAATTAGCGCCTACCCACCCGTGGGGGTAGATTTGGTACATCTCCATGGTATAAGCTAGTGTCCCCTGCTGGATGTTGGAGAAAAAAGGAATTTGATACTCGCCGGTAATTCAAATTTCTCCTAATCCGCAGGGGACACTGCGCGCCCTCCCAGCGCTTTTTCTATGATTACAGTAGTTGCCAGTGTGTATGATTTGTAAGCATGTATTTTTCACTGGTGATGGTCTTTTGTTCTTTTTTTTCTATATGGCTGTCTGGTTATTCCTTCTCAGAGGTTCCCGGGTCTCTTTTTTTTTTCCTCTCAGACACCATTTTTTCCTAAAGACTGAAGTCTTGAGGGGAATGGGAAGGGAAGTAGCCAGCATGTCAACATTTCTTAGTGCCGGCTCCTCCAGACCACATCCCAATCCCCATGGTATAAGGCTCTGTCCCTTGCATATTAGGAGAAACGGAATTACCGGTGAGCACCAAATTCCTATTTTCCCCAGTTAACCAGTGTTGAATGAGTGATGGGAGTACCCTCGTTTTGCGTTCTGAATGATTGAACTGGTTAAGGAATTACAAAAAGATTTGAAACCATTTCTCACCTGCAAGATGTGTTGGGCAGTAAAAATAATGTGTCCAGGAGCCTTCTTCATTTAGGTCCTCTATTCTTGCTGGTCTCGGTGCAGAACTAGTTATCTTGTGGTCTCTGTATACTGGATGTATTTTCAGGATATGTTTCTTTTCGATGTATACAGAGAACCTTACACCATCATCTTATACATTATTTCACATAACTTTCTGTCATAACAGACCTATGTCTGTTGACATAGGTCGATATGGACACCATCTAAGTGTACCGTGTCTACTCGCCATGCTTACATTCTCCCACCACGCTGTAGTGGATGTTAGGGTATGAAATACCACCTGTCGACACATGGCTTAATTTTTTTCCCTAAATCACGTCGACCAATAGTGGTCGGCCTAGACACTGTAGATCTAAGGACTGCATACCTTGGTGGATATATGTCAGTAATATGAAGTCAAAACTTTTTGTGTGTGTTAATTTCTACTTTTATTATAAAAGTATTATTTTGTGTTTATTAAATCTAGCCAATCTCACATGAGGAAGTCTTATCTTGCTTAAGTTAGAAATAATAACTCCAATACCATAAGACTTTTATTTTAAAGGAAACAACTTATTTTCTAAAATAGCTATATGAACACTACGCCAAGCTGACAGATGGCAACAAGTTCTCATGGTGCTGTTTTCTTTTGCAGTCATTCAAGCTTTAGGAGAACACCTCAAATTAAGACAACAAGTCATAGCAACTGCCACTGTTTACTTTAAAAGGTTCTATGCTCGGTAAGTTAATTTTGAAGGTGTTATTAACATTAAAATGTGTGTGTTGGTGACAATTCACCTTGTCTCCATTCATTGTAGCTTATTTGTCTAAAGGCCATACAGACTGGGCGACTCTGAGCTAAAAGTCGCTCAAAACAGCAGGTTTGAGCGGCTTTCAGCTCAAAGCCACCCATTGTGTATGGCCTGGCGATGAGCGCTGCTGCGTGCTCCCGCAACATTGCCAGGAAAGCCATTCATCTGCTGGTTATACTAGCAGATGAGCGGCTTTCAGGATGGCATTGCATAGCATTCTGCCATGCAGCGCCCCCCTCCATCGGCACCGGGCAGCGAT
Organism: Crinia signifera; assembly: GCF_055691185.1. NCBI lineage: Eukaryota > Metazoa > Chordata > Amphibia > Anura > Myobatrachidae > Crinia > Crinia signifera. Next base: position 178,053,969 of record NC_139219.1, read on the forward strand.
TTTCATCATCGCTGTCCATACACGCTGGGCATAGTCGCCAGTGTGTATGGACCTTAAGTTTTGATGGTGACATCTAACCACACACCGTTCAGTATTACTGCATGTACAGATGCTGAAAGAGGGTGTCTCAGCCCTTTCACATTGCAATGCATAGATGTACACAAGCCAGGGAGAGCTGCATATAAATGTTGCCATGAAGCATAGAATCGAGGTTCTGAAAAAGACAAACTCCCCTTTCAGGCCTGTTATTTTGATCTCCGACTTCCATGAAAGGGGAGTTTTTTTTGTCTTTTTCAGAACCTTGATACATGATTGATCTGGAATTGCTTCATGTGACTTGTGGTTCCTAATTTAAAAGGACAGTATCGTTTTATAATCTTGTGATTTTTCATGGGCACCTCTTAGTGTTGTGGTGTAACTGTAATATCTCTTTACTATGGTCTGTGAATCAAATGCCTGATGTCATTTGCTGTTCTGTTTTCACCTTAGCTGCATGGGAGGTTTGTGTGCACTTTACACTTGATTGCCATTTTTTGGTCTATCTTTAAGCATAGTATGTCTGATCATTCAGTGAGCATCAGTCACAAAAAGGATTATTGGAATAACTGCTATGTATAAGTCTGATGTTCGGCATTTCCAAAACAATGACATTATACTGGATTTTGTGCTGACTGGCAACAGGAATTCATTGACTAAGAATTATTTTTTTGTCTTTCTACTTTATTTTTTCTTTAGGTATTCTTTAAAAAGTATAGATCCTGTTTTGATGGCACCAACTTGTGTATTTTTGGCATCCAAAGTAGAGGTAAGACAAGAATACTCTAAAATATACCCCAAAACAGAGATGTTGGACAAATATACTTCACTAGGGATCATCTGCCCCTATGCTTATTTGTGTTATGTGGAAGTTATTAAACCATAGCAGCACAAACCTATGTGGCTTAGGTAATAGTATTCAACATAACCCCTGTGCACTTTCATTTTCTTTTTATTAATAATAATTTTTCCGCCAGGAAATGAAACCTCCTAGCCTAAGAAACTACAATCTTTATGAAACTTAAACAAAATCTGTATTTGTGAATCAACCCTTATTGAATAGGTCTGGAAAGATTTTTTTTTTTTCTTTTGTGTTTCAGGAGTTTGGTGTTGTATCAAATACAAGGTTAATCTCTGCTGCTACTTCTGTATGTGAGTAATTATTGTTTGTTATAATTGTGCAAAGAATGTCACTTTCATTTGATTTATGATTAATGTAGGTATAAAAAATGGACAGTCTGTGCAAATGTTCTAACTCTGCTTTATAGTCTGGTATTATACCGCATTATAGTCCTTCTGGGCTTTTTCTGCATTGAATTGATTTCTGTGGGAGTGTTGGGGATCTGTGAGAGTATTGTGTAACAAATATTCTGTATAATGCACTACTCGCTAGACGAGCCATGGTGTTTACTTAGTGAAGGCCTGTTTGTGTAATGCACTCTGCAACGCTGGGAAGAGTGGTGCAACCTGCAGTTAAAGGAGGTTCTGCCACACCTGTCATACAGCCCTGAACTTGCTCCTTGTGACTTTCACCTCTTCCAAAAGATGGAAGGTCACCTTAAGGGTCAACACTTCAACTAACAACGAGGTGAAAGCTGCCGTTCAGTCCTGTGTCAACAACAACCACCAGCTTGGGTTTTGCCTGAATCGTCAAGCGTTGGTGCACATGCGTGGAAAGGGATAGGGACTATGTTGAAAAGTGAACAGTGCATTACATAGAGGATAAACTATGTTCAGAAATAAAAAATTATAGCCATGTAGGCATTCCTTTTAAATCCAGCCTCATAACTTGTTAATGAAGCGAAGCAGGTGGTGTTATAGCCGCACGATAAGTGCCACTATAATACATATACCCCATTCTTCAATATGTAGAGTTCATTGAATGAGTGTCCAGGCATCTGCAGATTATTCAGTCTCAGCTGAAAGTATAAGTACATTTATGTTCTGACCTCATTGATGACTAGTGTAGAGACATGCAGGCAAATATTTATTTTATAAACGGCCTTGTTCTTACTTCACCATAAAGTGGGCATAGAGTTAGATTGTAATAGTGAGCGCTGCGAGGGGACGCTTTACACTTGGACGGTGTCCTTGTCAGCCTATTAAATTATTTGTATCCACTAATAATCAAAGCCCACAATAGTGTTGGAGGTCACATCCATGATAAAGCCCATTTTACATAGTGCCTTTAGCACTATAAATTATCAGAAATGATCCATGTACCCCCATTTGCTTCTTTTGCTAGGGAGTATGAAAGATGGACTATTTTTTCAAAACAATTTCTGAAAATATTGTAATGTAGTTTATCTGTAAATATCTTTTATTAACTATAATACTGACATTAAATTGTTCACAGCGTATTTGTGTGACATTGCAACATTTGCATGCAAAGTTTTGTCTATTGGATATTTCTAATATGATTAAGTTGTATCTAATCCTTCTTTTTTTTTTTTTTTTTACAGTAAAAACTAGGTTTTCTTATGCATTTCCAAAGGAGTTTCCTTATAGGATGAACCATGTAAGTAATTCCCAACTTAAATGTATCATCTTGCCTGTGTGTACAGTAATCTCCTGACCAGAAGGATTTGTGCTTCTTCAGACTAATTGTTCAGCCCACTTTCCAATTTAACCAGCCACTTGTGCCACAAACCCAAAAGTAGAATGTAAAAGGCTTAAAAATCACCAATTTACAAAATAGTCATTGGTGATTTTATAAGCAGAGCAGAATGCCACCATGTGCACCAATTGTATTAAAACAAGTTATGTGGTTACTTTTACACATCCGTGTAAGTCAGACCCCTGTGTTTACGCACTTTAATAAACATTGCAAATATTAAGTGGTCCTAAAGTGTTTTTTGATCTAGTACTTTTCTATTTTAGATACTGGAATGTGAATTCTATCTGTTAGAATTAATGGTAAGTGGTACAGATCTTGTTCTGGAGCTGGTTTTAATTTGTCTGCCATTTTTAAAATAAGCCGGTAATGCCCTATCCATCCCACCGCCATCCAGAACCGTGCCACCCATGGCTAAATGATATTACAATATGCAGCAATAACTTAAATGTGTAGGTGCTGTTGTTTTTTTTTTACTAAGGTGGGAAAGAACAGTCCGCTGCTTATGATAAAGTTTATTTGTCAACATTCCCATTTATTTATGTGGTCAACTTAACCAGGACTTTATATATAGCTTTATAAAGATACAATAGACAAGAAATATGACCCAGATGAGTGTGCAATTGAACCAGCGTGCAGCTATTATCTAATCTACAGAGTAAAAACACCTGAGACTACTCAAGATACAAAGCAAAACCGAAAGATGTGGATAGGAAATAATAGCGCTCAGTGGTAACTATGTAACAAGGTTTTTTGTGGCCTTGCGTGGAATGTATACAAAACCAAATACAGCCTTAACAGGGTTCACAGGTTTGGTGTAAATCCAAATGATCCAAGGATTGTATCCAATGTTTTCGGATTTTCTCCTTTATCAGAAGGAGAAAACACGTTTAAGCTTGCTACTACTAAGCCTGATGTGTGGACCCGCTGGGACAGCTGCGAATTGGCGAACCTTGGACTGAGCCCTCCTTGTTTCCAGAACAAGGGACCCAAACTGAAGGAGGACGCTACCACCACCATCATCTGCATGCTGTTTTGCCTGGTTCATATTGTTAACGCTTTTTTACAAAGTCACTACATTGGGAGCATTGGATACAATCCTTGGATCATTTGGATTTACACCAAACCTGTGAACCCTGTTAAGGCTGTATTTGGTTTTGTATACATTCCACGCAAGGCCACAAAAAACCTTGTTACATAGTTACCACTGAGCGCTATTATTTCCTATCCACATCTTTCTGTTTAGCTTTATAAAGATAGCCAGTATTTAAGCTCAGTTAGTAACTGCACACTTTCTTTTACATTGTACCAGTATTTCTGTTTGTTCTCTAAGCACATTTGTGGGCATATAAACAAATACTGATCATTTTAACCACTCAAAGAAGAGATGTGATTACTTTTGAAAGGTGTTCACTTACTTATAATTGTGCATGGTGACCTGTTAATTAATTTTATATTTATATATTTTGAATACATATCAGGGCGAACCAGGACTGTATTACGTGTCGCTTTTATGCTAACATAATTGTAAGGTACACAAATGCCTATACACACACACACACACACACACACACACACACACACACACACACACACACTATTGAGAGTTTATCGAAGGAGAATGAAGCCTCCTGCATTGGGAAAAGTAGCTATTTACCATCCTGGAAAACACGACCTGTCGTCCTGTTAATTCCATTCCACATAATTAAGTCTGTTTGCATGAAAGTGTGCCTACTCGCAACAGGTTTTTTTTTTTTTTTTTAATAAATATATTCTTGGATAACTTTTTAATTTCTTGGTATGTGAAAATATTGATATCGGCGCAATGTTCTGAAATGGTAATAAAAATAGTATATTATAGTCTTACATCCTGTTGGCATAATGTTACTGAATCAAAGCTGGCAATTATGGATTCAGTATGAAATCCCGGCGTTCAAAATCCCGACCTCCGAAATCCCGACAAGGGGGGTACGTGGATCGCCCCCCCTTGCGGGCTCGCTGCGCTCGCCACGCAGCGGGCCCGGTTCCTCGCTATACTCGGCACGCTAATTTATTCTCCCTCCAGGGGTGTCGTGGACACCCCTGGAGGGAGAAAGTGTCGGGATTTTGGCGGTCGGGATTCTGAAGGCCGGGGACCCGACCGCCGGGATTTAAACTGCATCCTGGCAATTATGAGGGGAAAAGACATGCAAATCTTCACGTCTACTTTTCTGCGGGTTGAGCTGTACTAGCATGTGGTTAGTAGCTGTTCTCGGAGTAAAGTAGTCCCATTCCTCTAACTTCGATTCTGGGGTCCAACAGCCCTTTACACTCTGACTTACGGAGAACTCCAGCTCTTCATGAAAGGGCTGCAGAACCATTTTAAGGGGATGTGTATACGTTTAAGTTCACTACTGCTTTCCATTTTTGTCTTAATAGAAAAGCTTCTTTTAAAGTATGTAATGTTAATTTATTACTTTTTAAGGGTGTGCCCCCACCTAAAATTAGACTTGACCACTAATCTTTGAGCTAATAGGTTAAATGCAGTGTGTCTTAATACTTTCATGTGACTTTTTTTTTTCCTTTCAATTTGTTTGCAGGATTGTTGTTTGATTGTTTATCATCCCTATAGACCCTTACTACAGTATGTACAAGATATGGGCCAAGAAGACATGTTGCTTCCACTTGCATGGTAATATGTGCTAACATTATTGCAACATCAAATAAAAATAACTAAAATACATGTTGCTAAAATAGAAAGTAACTTTTAAAGGTACATAGGGGGGATGTTCTAACATCCACACCCCAGCTTCGCCGCCCATCGCATTCATAATTATCGCATATGCACTAACATATGCGATAATTATGGCAAAGGCAGGGCACTTTTTTTTTTTTCAATTGGGAGGGCACATTTTACATTAGAAATTTACACTAAAAGCAAAAAAAAAAAAAAAATATATATATATATTTACGCCTATTACACATTGTCATACTCTATGCCCATTACATATTCTGTCGTAATGACATTTACACATTATGACACACACTGTAATTCCTCTTACACATTATACCACACACCATAATACCCATTACACATGATGTAACACACCGAAAGTTCTCAGCGGCATGTCGGCACATTGCACACAAAAAAAGGGCAGGGTGTATTTAGAGGTTTTAAAAATGGTAAGGGTGCAGCACCCTGCAAAAGAAGCTTAGAGGGAACACTAATATACATTTACATAGCGTCTAGCTGTGATCGTTCATTGAGTGCCGCTGCCACAATCTTAGCCCTGTGTCCTAAATCACAGTTGAACGGTACAAACTATTTTGTAATTTCCTGCCTGTTTGAGACTCTGGATTTTGTATTAAATATGGGCATATACTGTTTGTGTGTCGCCAAATAGGACAGATTTTCTACCCGGACGAAATAGGGCAAATCGCAAGTGTGTTAGATCCACTGAAATCTATTTGCATCTGATTGAAGCCCCTAGATTGCAAGTGCTGCACTTAGGATATGTCTGATCGGACAGCATCAGGGAGCACTTGCTGGGATCAAGGGAAATCTTACATAAGTGTATTGGGGCCTTTAGACTATTGCACAGACAACTCCTGTCATTCACTTGCTTAACCATTTTGCACAGAAATAGCAAATTTGTAGAAATTGAACAAAAATGTTATTGTAAGCTGCCAATGGTTGTGTGGTGGTCTGGATCAATGTGACTGATCCTGTTTTTTTTTTTTTTTTTTTGCATTTCTACAGGAGAATAGTAAATGACACATATCGCACAGATCTTTGTCTGCTCTACCCTCCTTTCATGATTGCTCTTGGTAAGTGGAAAGGTCATGGATTTATAATACATGCTGTTATATTGCTGTTTTATTGCTACAAAAGTATACAACAATAGAACCATTCTGGAGACACGCCCTCAGAATAAAATACTAATAACCTGAATATAATTTCTACAGGAATTACTGTACCCTATGTTAAATTTATAATGTACACTTGCTCATGAACGTATTTAGGGGGTATTCAATCCTGGGTCATGACTGTCGATCCGTCCCGGCAGCCGTGACCCTGGCCCGTTTTCATTTTGTTAGACAGCATGTAGCCAGGTGGGATTCAATGTCCCGCTTTGCGATCTGCGAATAAGGAGCGTGTCCGCGTAAACTGACGTGAATTGTCAAGATTTGTCCGTGATCGCGGCAATTCACGGCTGTAATCGAGAGAACAGGCCTGTTCTGTCAATCTGCCTCTTCAATGCTGTCGGACAAGACAGCGTTGAATAGGCGCCCGCTGCTATTTTCCCCCTTTGGAAATAGCGGCGAGGATTGACTACCCCCCTTAATCTGCCAATCACTTGGCAGCAACTTGTTGCATCAAAGCAAATAGACCGGTCAAGTGGTTCACTAGTTGTATAGACAAAATGCCAGAATGGTGAGAAATGTAATTTATGTGGCTTTAATCATGGAATTATCCACCCATAAAAAAAAAAAAAAAAAAAAGGAAAAAGCCTAAGAGCCAGGTCAAAATAGTCTATTGTAATGAGTGCTATGTAAATCTTTTCGATGGTGCTGCATAGCAAACCACAAATAATCTTCATGTAAGCTTTTCCTGTTCAATCCTGTGGTTATTGCATTCAAATTATTTTTTGTGCCCATTGAAAACTGAATAATATGTGTAAATATAAAGATATAAGGCGCATCTGGAAAGTATTCACAGCGCTTCACTTTTTCCATATGTTGTTGCATTACAGCCTTATTTTAAATTATTTTACGTGCTATACCCCATAACGACAAAGTGCTAAAAAATGTTTGGGAAAGTTTTGCAAATTTATTAAAAATAAAAAAACTAAGAAATCCATGTACATAAGCATTTACAGCCTTTGCCATGAAGCTCAAAATTGAGCTCAGGTGCATCCTGTTTTCACAGATCATCCGTAAGATGTTCCTACACCTTAATTGGAGTATATGTTTTGGAAAGGCACAAAACTGTGTATATAAGATCCCACACATGACAGTGCATGTCAGAGCACAAACCAAGTATGACGTTAAAAGAATTGTCTGTAGACCTCCGAGACAGGATTGTCTCGAGGCACAAATCTGGGGATGGGTACAGAAAAATATCTGCTGCTTTTTGAAGGTCCAATGAGCACTGTGGTCTCCATCATCCGTAATGGAAGAAATTTGGAACCACTGGGACTCTTCTTAGAGCAGGCTGTCTGTCTAAACTGAGCGATCTGGGGAGATGGGCCCTAGTCGGGGAGGTAGTAGTAGTACGTTTATTTATAAGGCGCCGGAAAGTGTCCGCAGCGCCGTACATAGCAAACAAAAAAACAAATGACAAGGTAACGTACAGGGTGTGTTGAAAAATACAGTATAAATAGGGGTATAGCTGGTAGAAATAAAATCAGCATCAGTTCAGAAGTAGGTGTCAAAATTGTCGAGGAGACTGAAGTTAGTAGGTAGGAGGTAACCAAGAACCAAGTGATCACTCTGTCAGAGCTACAGCATTCCTCTGTGGAGAGCGGATGGGGGTCCGCTCCATGTGAGGGGGATATGCAGACTGGTGGGCAATAAGTAAAGTGGTTGGCAACTGAGACTCACTGCCACTATACACATTCTGCATAGAAGATATTACTTGAATAGCAGGGCAGCGTCTCAGTTCTACAGTTTGTATAACGATTCATCTAGTCACAAAAACAATTGGTCAGTTACCAGATCTTCCAGCCTCCCTCTGCCATCCCTAAGTAGCCGCCCAAATTACTGGCCACCTCCACTATCTGCCATCCCCTACCAGTAACCCCTTGTTTCTGCCACCCCTTTCTAGTTTCCACCGTGATTTGCCGCCCTCCCCCCGTCGCTTTCGATATCTACTACCCCTGTTAGTCACCATGATCTGTCACCCACCCTCCCTCTGCTGCCCTGTTTACCTGCCACCTTTCACCTTGCTTATTCCACCTCTCTGCCCGCACAGCCAGAGGTCATATAAGTGGCACTACTGTGTGGTGTAATGTGAATTGGTACTACAATAGTGAGAGGCACTCAAATCCCCCCCCCCCAAAAAAAAATAGGCTCTGGATGGCCCTCGACCCAAGGTATATATACCATACGGGGGAGAGGAGGTTTCTGTATGTGCTATGCTGGGGGGGAAGGGTAGAGGAGGCTTTATTTCATTGGGACCCTGAAAATTTCAGGTGGGACCCCAATTGAAGTGAGGGGTCCCAGGGACCCACTATTTTTTTGAGTTTTCGCGATCACTGGTAACGCTCAACAGCTACTGCAACGGTGTTCACCCCTGATTTATTGTTCCGGTTTCCCAATAATTAAGTCAAAAGCCATTAAATCCATAAAAGATCCATATTATTGATTGATAATACCATATTAGCATTTTAACATTGTCCTTGTGAGGATGGCTGTAGATTGATCTCCTCCATACTGGTTCTTCGCTGCGGTCAACCTCTGTTTCTATACATGTATTTTATGTATAGACCATTCCAAACTTATCTCAGGGTAGGCAAATTTTCCAAATTACAAAAAAAATCCCAAATACTTTTGGTTCCAAGGTTTCGGGTATTGGGGCTTCAATCTGTTTTTTATATAGTTTTTGTCTCCTGGCACAGTCTGCTGTGAATTGGGGGAAATAAAAGTATTTCCCAAAATATTGGGCATTTATAGTACTGTTTGTAATATGACATGTGGTTCTTATTTACATATCTGCTTTCTTTCAGCCTGCCTACATGTGGCTTGTGTTGTTCAGCAGAAGGATGCACGACAGTGGTTTGCAGAACTTTCTGTAGACATGGAAAAGGTGTGATTTTATCATTTCAATACTTTTAAAATTCAGTCATCTCTTACATATTTGGCTACATCTGTCACTCAAAATGTGTGAGTGTGTCTATAACGCTGGGTGGAGCCTCTGATTCCGCCCACATACACACTCACAGTGCCAGACACCCTCTGCCTCCCCAAGCTGCCCGGCAAAGACACTGCTGCTCCACAGCCACCAGGTGAGCACCCCCCCCCCCCCCGCGCGATTCCCAGCACCCCCCTCCCACAATTCGCGGCAAATACCCCCCACCCACGATTCGCACCCCCCCCCCCCCCGCGCGATTTGCCGACCCCCACCCACTCCCACTATTTGCGGACTCCCCATTGCGCGATTCGCAAACCCCCTTGCGCGATTCACGCCACAAAATGATTTCAAATCATCGATGGTTTATGGACGATACTTTTGCCATCGATGTGGGAGGACCAGATGGTTTCCCTACATCGATGGCAAAGGAGAACCGAGCAAGTTTAAAAAAAATTTTTATGGTGCCGGGACACTGAGCATAGCTCGCCCCCCCCCCACACCTGACAGTCCCGCCACCGAGTTCTGATTGTCCCACGGCCTATTCAGTCAGATATAATTGATGACCATCGATATCCACAACAATCGATGGTTATCAATAATATTTTACTATTATCGATGGTGCAAAATCGTCATCAATGCCAACCATCGATGGCATCTGCACCAATGCCCATCCCTACTCTGCAACAGGCAAAAACGTTTACTACCCCTCATGCCCACACACCTCTATCACTGCCCTGCCTCCTGTTCTACTGCCCCATAACTTCCACCAGTGGGGACCTGCTCGCCCTGTGTTGCCCACATTCCCCTATCAGGCTTTACCACCCAGCCTCCTGCTCTCATGCACCCTAACTCCCACCCAGTAGGAGGAGACACTGACTCAGGGCCACCGTCCTGTACCCCTGTGCTGGACCCTCACCCACTGGCAGAAGCTGCACAGTGTCCCCCATCCTCCTCTTTAGTCCCCCCCTTATGCCCACACACCCCTATCACTACCCAGCTTCCTGCTCTCCTGAACCGTAACTTCCGCCAGTGGGGAGCCGCTGACTCAAAAACACCCTACTATACTATTGCACACACACCTAAACAACACGCGCACACACACACAAACACACACACACACAAATGTCACTGTACCCTCCACACTATCAATGTACATCTTACTCTGTAACCACTTTTTAATAAAACAAAACAATACACACCCTTTCCAAATCATATGCTCTCTATTTAAACACATTTCACCTATAACTCAAGTTGCAATACAGGGCATCTTTCATACAATTCTAACCATATTTCTCACAATACAAACGTTCACAAATTAAGGGGGCGCAGCCCCTTACGACTGTGTGAAGAGCGCCCGTAGGGCGCGATGAATCACCTAGATCTTCATATAAAGATAAGAACTTTTGCATGTACCTCTGATTTTTCCACTGCTATTCGTACAATACATGCACATGTAGCCTCAAGTATGCTTCTGAAATGCACGGTACTTGAGTCTGTCAGAATTATAATTGCACCGCCTTCAGGTCTACCCAGCCACGCAGCCAAAGACCCGCATGTTCAGCGATGTCCCAGTGACTATATCGTTCCATGTGTATGCTTGATATCTTTCACCTGTAGCCACCATCAATATTGTTAATGATATTGGTGGTGGCAGCGGCCATGTAGTGTGTGTGTGTGTCTTGTTTTGAAGGACCTTCTTCCTTAGCTCTCATTTATCTCTTAATTCTTGTCCTCTGCTTTTATTTCCAGATATTAGAAATTATTAGAGTTATCCTGAAGCTTTATGAACAGTGGAAGAATTTTGATGAGCGGAAGGAAATGGCTGCAATTCTTGGTAAAATGCCAAAGCCGAAGCCACCGCCTAACAGGTAAAGGAAAAACGTTTGCAGGTATGCACAAAGTGATTATGCAGAAAACTGTTTTGCACCTTACTTTCACTGTTGTCTGTGAGCACTGTACAGTTAGGTGTCACAAAGTGCACTGACCATTGTTTTGGCTACACTCTTAGCAATAATCCCTATCCCCTTCCCCCCAACCAAAAAAAAAAAAATTGAAATGGATTTCATTCTGGCTCTATCAAATGAATTTCCATGATTATAATGATGATGCATTGATGATACCATTTCTTGTAATAAAGGCAAACATAGTTAATCAGCAGAGAATGCCATAGTCTCTGGACCTGCAACAGGGAATGGGTGTCTCCTTATCTCCTCACTAAACGTGAGAATTAATTTAGCAAATCTTTAGAAATGATAAATCTCTTCAGTACAATTGGGTCATCATCTGGGGTTTATTTTCCCACTTTTCTCTTTTTATTACATGGGGTACACAGATGCAGAGTATTTTTAAAAAAAGATAACTGCTACTGTTTTCATCTCCTCGGCCAATTGGGTGCCTAGCTTCTTGGAGACTGACCCTCAGTTGTTAAGAGCATGTGGTTGCTGGAGCATGGCTATTTTTTCTTGCTGTGTTAGTAAAGATTTAAAATAGTTTTTGGGGTGGTGTGTGTAGAGGCCGATGCACACAGTCACCAGCCACTATTGCAGAAAATTATATACAAGCAAGTATTGTCTGGCACCAATGTATGTCTATACACTAGTACAATTTGGCCCGATTTCAGACAGATCGTGATGAGAAATCGAGCCAAATCACATGTTTGACATCCACTCTGACCCGATGCACAGTCCCGTGCACATAACATATATCGTATGTGCAAACGCTATGTCTCGCATCCAACTTCACTTGAACTCCCTCGGAAGTCCTTTTACATGCGATAATGTGCCATTTTTTACATGCCAATTCAGATGTTAGCCCTGCCAGGGGAGCTCAAGGTAAATCTGGTCTGACATGCCCTTAAGACAAATCAGACTAGAATATTGGGGGCCTTTAGGGATGGATTTATCTGCCCAATCTTTCTGGTGGGGAAATAAATCTGGTAATGTACAAGTGCAAATGATAATAACTCATTCAATCCCAAATACTGGAAAACCGACAATAGTCATTCAGACAAATGGGTTAAAGTCGTTTGCTTTAACATACTAATCCAAACAATAATTTTAACTGTTTTTCAGTGTTTGGGATTTGTCGTATACTCCCATACATTATCAGATTTTTTTTCCTAACAGACAGATTGGACAGAAATCTTTGTGTGTCCAGGTTTAGACATCTACTAAAAGAATTTGGATCTCTGAATCTGTCTGATCTTCTTATGTTCATCGCCAGGGCATCTGAATAAAAATAACCACCTGGATTGTTGCACACAGTTCATGAAGAACTTTAAAATGTCTATTTGATTATTTTTCCACTTATTTCTTTGGGGAGAATAGTTTTAAGGATTACAGCTCTTCTTTCTATGAATAAAATCATATTTTAACCATAGGCATTTTCACTGTTCTACATTTGTCAAGGAATTGTATTTTGGCTTTATCTCAAACTAATTTGGCATAGACATTCTCTACACCTAAAGCTTTCGCATACACTACACTTATCTGGCAGATAATCTGGCAAATCTACCTGGTTGGAATTAAAAAAAAAAAAAATCTGGTAATGTATGAGAGCAAATGATAATTGAGCATTTGCTCCCAAACGCTGGAAAATTGACTCAATTTGTCATGCAGACAAATTAGTTAAATCATGGATTTAGCCAATTTGTATGAAGGTTAGTTTTTTTACTTTTTAAGGGAGGTATTCAATCCCAGGAAAAAAAATTTGACTAGCCCTATTCAATCCCAGTGCTGATTTTTCACCTTGGCAAAAAATCCAGCATTGGTAATAGTTTTTACAAACATTGGAATATCGGGAACAATTATATTTTAATTTTCCCAGCAGTTGCTTTTCTGAGCAGCTACCAGGTACATACTATGGGGCTGAAGGTCTTATTTCTGCAGCCAATAGGTGAAGGGTGCTGCCTTGCTGACCTATCAGTAGTGACTGGCGACAAGGCAAACATTGGGGAAGGAGGGTGCATGGAAGCCGAGGGACTGGTAGGTCCCTGCTAGAGCTGCTGTGGTAAATTCTTATCCTGCAGCTGCCCACATTGTATCTAACTGGTCGCATCGTTTGACCAAATCAGTGCACTGCCTGGTGTGGTTGCAAACAATGTGACCATGTCAGGCAAGTGGTTAATATACATGTCACTCTAATATTAATTTCAGTTCTAAGCACTTATTTACCTCCAACCCTCTCTTGCTTCTCTCCTGATTTTTATTTCTGCAAAACCCTTCTTCCAGGATCCTGTCTTGCCAGTTGGTTCCATGATTTATCTAGTTTTTAATATTTTCCATATAGACTATTACATGCATAACTATACTAGGCTCCACTTTGGTGACTGTTAATTGCTTCATTAAAATTGTAGTTCTAACATTCTGTGCCTTTTTCACTCTTATTTCAGTGAGGGAGAACAGGGACCAAATGGAAACCAAAGCTCCAGTTACAGCCAATCATGAAACTTTCCACATCATCCAGTAATGGACCAATTGGATTGATATTTTGCCATAGTGCTCATCGACAATTTGTACTGATGTAGTATTTTTTTAATAAGTGGAACATGTAGACTTATTTTATTTTTTCCTTTCATAGCGAGAGGCATAACTATTGCAACAGTTTTGACCGGGGTCTCGTGCATATGAGCACTTGGCACTGTTCGTAGGCCTCATTTTCCACTATCAGACAATGGCACATTTGGGTTCCTGCTTTTGCGTTCTGCAAGAGTCAGATGGATAAGAAAAGATTTTTAGCCAACCATAACACAATTCTCGTAATGTATTAGAATTAAATTATCTTGGTATGGTTGTCTTTCTCCTTGTTCATTTTGTTGTGTTCAGGTTTTTTTTTCCCCTGACATTCAGATTGCAGAAAAAACGAAATAATGTATGGTTGGTATAGCTGGTTGGAATCCATTATCCTGGATAGGAGGGGAAAGGTTCCTCTGTATTCACATTATAAGCTGAATAGCACATATCTATTAACCTCAGATCAGGGAATATATGTTTGGTAAAATGACTAGAGATACATAGTATGAATGTTTATTTACATGAAGACAGATCAGTATTCTGTAACTTGAATAAAGGACATTATACTCAATTCCTATACTCTGCCAATATCCAGCACACTTTTCCAAACAGTACATTCCTTTATGGTTTTGGAAACTTTACTTTGTAGCTATGAATCTAAAACCTTGTTCACATGGGCCGATTTCAGCCATAATCGCCTGGGATATGGTTGCCCTGTGTGTATGGGGCGTCGGTCGCCAGGAGTGCGCTCCCATGACCAGCCCTGCGGTGGTCGCTGGTCTGGTCAGAGGAGCATGCTTCTGCGACTTCTGCAGGCAGAGTGTCTTATCAGCAACCATTTCTGGTTACTGATGAAAATGGGACACTGAGTAATGTATTGCTGAGCAATATTAAGCCAGTATTGCTCAGCTATCATGTTGCTCTGTGTGTATGGCTCTTTAAATGATACATTTGATTAAACTACTAGTAACATTCATAAATATTTTGGTTATTGTTTGAGATATAGGTAATGCTGTGCACAGCCTTAATAGCCTTGCTATTCGGTCCTTATTCAATTGGGATCGAAACACATGGCAAGCCAAACTGATGCATTTGATTTGGACTATTTAGTCATGGCTATTTGGCTATTCGATTTCTGATAAATGGGAGACAGCTTAAAACCATGTTCGACCTCCATTCCAAGTCTGTGATACTGATTCTATTTTGATTATATAGTCAAAATAGATCAATCTCACAGTGTGTACACACCATAAGATAGTGGGGGGTTATTTTTCGATTTTCTGCCTGGCTCTAAACCATATTCCCTTGAAATGAAGAATACAGCATTCCAGCCTATTTTCCACCTGAACCGCCTGATATAACTTGCACTTTTACATCGCAAACAAATTCTTTATAATAGATCGATTTCTGTTGTGGTTTGGGAATATTTAATGTACTGTTTTGTGATGGAAATTGGCTTTTTTTTTTAATATATGTATTTAAGACAGTAGTTATGTTTTATATTTAGAGAACCTTTAATGACTGGACCTCTGGCATGTAACTGGTCTAGTATTGCTTCCAGGCTCCAGTTTGTGGTTTTATTATTTTGAAAATAAACAGACTTTTAGAAAATCATGTTAAACCTAACCATATTAATCCTGGTAAAAAGAAAAACTGGTACTTATATGTTAGTTGGGTGCCCACTAAGCTATTTGCTTAGTGGGCTATTCTGCATAAGGAAATCGATATGACTAATTAATGTTTTTTGCCGGTCTTATTTTTCCCTCTTATCGCATTGCATCACATTGTTCCTCACACATTTTACGACACTAAAATGTGCGATAATACTAAATAATTGATTCCCTCCTATTGTAGATACTCCCCTATTATCCACACCACCCCATAGCGTTGCAAGCGCAGTAGAACGCCCATTCCTAACCTTTTCATACCCCCACTCTCGTCAGTGGAGTTGATTTTATATAGTGTGGCGAGTGCAGCGAGGGGACGCAGAAAACATGTAAAGTAATCTGCTGCGCTTGCCACGCTATATAAAATCAACTCCACGCCGATGTGGATAGTGGGGGTATGAAAAGGTTGGGAGGACGTATTCTGCCACGCTTCAGGATGGTGTGGTTTTAGGAACACATTCACAGTATCCATACAACACGTCTGAGACAATGTGGACACATGTTAACGTTCAACTGTAAATTTAGTGATAAATAATGAAGATAAGGACTGACTGTTTTACCTCAGAGTGAGGCACCAGGAGCACTTAAGCAATTTATAACTGACTACACTATTTACTTAAGTGTATTCACAAAACATAGTTACGCTACTTTAAATGCATACATCAGTACTATATGCATATAAAGTACTGGGATCGCATCGCATGGCACTAAAACGGGACATGCGATTTCCTTCCGCAAGTGCACATAGGTAAATTGGGCGCCCAACTAACATATAAATCCTGAAAACCTTTTTTTTTACTGAATAATATATAGTCTTAAATATTTATAACATCTTGTGAATGAAAACAATGTTTTGTTTTGCATTACAAGTCTATATTCCAGTCAATGAAGCTAAAAAGTTCTCTGCTGTACAGTTTCAAAAATACATCAAGATGTTTATGTACAAGTACATTAATTGAGAATGGGGCCATAAGATTGTTCCAAATCTATAGCCGTAGAAAACCTGAATGCAGGTGTGTACTAGTCCAGGTTATTTGGTTTAACATCTCTGAGCTAAATCTGGGCAGCTGCTGAACAAATCCAGTTAAAGTGTGTATCGCTCCAGACCATTCGGTAGCTGCACTCTCCCCATAGAATCAACTTTATTGGCCATGTATACTTGCATATACTAGGAATCTGACTTGGATTGCTGTGCAACAGCATGTTAGGTACAGTTAAACAGTGACAAATATATGTACAGGTATATGCTAGAAGTACCCTGGGGGGATATAGATGCAGGGGGCACATACCCGCTGAGCTGCACAGCACCTAGGCAGCCATCAGCAGCGCCACTGGACGCTGGGTGTCCTGCCAGGGCCCGTGGCCGATGCGCGTCCTGTCCGGCCATGGGTCGCCGAGTGTACTGGGTCCTGTCTGTGCTGAAGGTGATCCCCAGGCCGATGGTGTAGCCGCAGCATCCTCCTCCTTCAGCTCCCCTCCACACGCTGCTCCTGATGAAGGCGTGTAAACATGCCGAAACACGTTAAGCTACGCTACCCCTGTTCAAGCTTACACTCTTCATCCTTCCAGCTTGCTCCATTGAAAATTTATACCAGACTCAATCCGGACCAGTTCAAACTACATCATTGAATCCCACAAATTCAAGGCCACTCCACAGTGCTAAAGCCAGGTATTGATATACCACAAAGCCTGCATATACTTACAGATCGAGTCACATTGGATCTTTCACTGGGACCTTTACATTCTATATCTAGCAAGGAGACTTCAAATCACCCCATCTGGTATTTATATATTCATAGGTGCAATGGGTATGATAATAACCCTTTCCATGGAATACCCATGCTAGCTGGAACCAATCTGCTTTTTTAATATTCATACCCATTTTTTTGTCATTCCAGAGAATTCTCTTTTCATTATTGAAATTTTTTTGCATTATTGTATGATTTTTTTATTTACTGTATTAAATGTATAGTACATTTTTTTTAATTGGTATTGATAATTCAGTTAAACCTGTATTATACACTTCTTTTCTTGTAACCAAATTATGTCTTCTTCAATATTACATTCTAGAAAATGATAGAAATAATCAGATTGGATATTATGGCCAACTTTACCTCTTAACTTTTAGAAACTTTGGTACCTATATCTCTTAAAGGGCCCATACACTATGCGACTTCTCCCTTGAAGAAATCACATCCAGTCCCCCTTTAGATGTCGGGAAGGCAGGATGCCATGCACATGCAGTACTTCTGTGTGCAATCCCTTTTCCCCACCGCAGGGAGGGGTCCAACCCGTGCAGAATGTATGATCTCTGATCCAATGCGCACAGGACTGCACATCAGATGTTACACACATTTGGGCCGATTTCTTAGACCGAGCTACCGGAATCAGCTGAGATTGGGCCCAAAACGCATAATGTGGGGAGCCTTAAGAGGGAAAAAGCACATGATATGAGAGCGCCCTGCTCATGAGAACTTGGGGCTCCCATACACAGATCCGATCTGTGCATATCGGATCCAGAGATCTGCTGTACATATGATCTCAGGATTCGGCTTCCTCCCGGAATCCGGGAATGGGGTCGCATGCATGCAAAAAGACCACATGGAATTCAATCCTGCTGCCCAGGAAGGTTCTTGGGGTTCAAGGGGGATTAGATGGACATTCACTGCTGGGAAACATCACAGCAGTATATGGCCACCATTACATTCTTAAGTGAAGGGACAGAAAGTGACACAGAAGGACAGGATGAGAGGTGGCTGTGTTTAATGAAGGGAGTCTTCTGAGCCTGTTTAAAGTTTTGTAGAGTGGTGAAGAGTGGGAGGGAAGGCTAGAAAATTCCAGGGATAAGGAGCACAAGCCAAAATCTTGGTGGGAGGAAGTAACTAGTTGGCAAGAGAGGTGGCATGCATTTGTGGAGCTACGAAGGTGGGTAGGGGTGTAGAGAGAGATGAGGTCAGATATGGAAGTGGGAGAGAATGGGTGAGGGTGTTGTGTGTGAGGAGCTTGAATTGAATTTAGAAGGGAAGCCAGTGTAGGGTTTGACAGAGAAGAGCTCTATGTACTTGTGCCGACTGCACTTCTCTACATATGTCTGTGGCTGATAGACTGAAATTGTACTCCCCCTCCCCCCCCCCCTTACTTACTAAGATGGGGATTCTATTATTTCACATGAGACGATGCTAGAAGGTGCTAAATTAAAAAGTAGAATATTCTGATTAGTTGCCCATAGCAACGTTCCATGTGAAATAGAACTACCGTCTTAGTAAATCCCCCCTCCCCTAGTCTTTAGATCTTACCACAGTGATTTTCAACCTTTTTACCTTGCGGCACACTAAATAAGATTTTCAAAATGCCAAGGCACACCATGAGATCCCCACAGGGCAAAACACATTAGACCCCACAAGAAAAAAAACCCAAACATATTGGTCCTCATATAAAAAAACACTGGTCCCCACAGCTAACAAAAATAAAATACATTGACCCTTTTCATGAAAAGAAGAGACCAGTAAATAACAGCTGAACTGGTGGTGGCTGTAAACTGGTTTGGGCATCTCTAGATCTGGGGGCACACTTGAAAACAGCTCAAGGCACACTAGTGTGCCACGGCACAGTGGTTGAAAAACACTGTCTTACCAGCTTCTTTTTGAAGAGATTAGGTGTAAATATGCTTTTTTTGCTTGGGGGCTGCTGCTAGTATCTTTGTAATGTGTCTACATGACACCAGCAACAATATTACAGGAAAGATTGATTTGTTTGAACATAACCTTACTGTACCTTGGCTATGCTTATATAAACCCCTCCAAAACCCAGGGCCAGATTAACAATGGGCCTGATGGAGCTACAGATCCAGGCCCACTCTCCAAATAGGCCCATTTTGTAGCTGAGGGATTGGGATTTCCAACGAGCCAGGCCCCTCGTCGATAGCCCCCCTGGAACCGGAGATACCGTCAGGCAAAGTTGGAACGTTTTCCCCATAGGATAACATAGAACCCGCTAATTCCCACCCCTACCAAGTTCCAATGGCTGCCAGTTCCCCCTCCGGCATCACAGAAGCTCGAGGTTGATTCGAACCCAAATCGCTAAGTTCATTGGTTCCAGAGATATTGCGGGTAAACCAATTTTTTTATTTCTGAAATGTAATTTCATGGCTGTTCATGCTGTTTGAGGGCAGATTTCTCTCTAACAAATGGCCCAGTTTCACGTGAGCAACATCATTCGAAGCCACCTCAAAAGTTCTTAAATATGATACTGGTCTCATGCAAATGGGCCAGTTGGTTCCAAAGATATAGCCGGTCGGTTAAAGAAGGAGGGGGGGGGGGTGTGTGTTTAATTTTCTCTCTCCCTCACACCAGAAAATTCAGGGACAAGGCTGGTGTAAAAGGGGCCTGGAATTATTATTTATTTATTAGCAGTTTCTTATATAGCGCACACAGATTCCACAGCGCTTTACAGAGAATATTTGACCATTCACATGCCCCAGTGGAGCTTACAATCTATATTCCCTACCACATGTACACACACAGACATTCTAGGGTTAATTTTTTGGGAGCCAATTGACCTACCAGTATATTTTTGGATTGTGGGAGGAAACCAGAGTACCCGGAGGAAACCCACGTAAGTACGGGGAGAATATACAAACTCCGCACAGTTAGGGCCATGGTGGGTATTGAACCCATGACCTCAGTTCTGTGAGGCAGTAATGCTAACCATTACACCATCCGTACTGCCCCAATGTCCCTGCATGATCCTGGGACCATATTCCCAGGTAAATCCCTGCATTTTCTGGTGTGAAAGGGGTATTATTTCAAATAGCTGGGCCCTGCAGTGCTCTGAATACAGCAGGGCAGCCCCCTGCTCTCTGCCTGGCTGTCAATGGCTGTCATTTGTGCCCGGCGGCAGCTGTCCCCAGTTACTGCGAGTATGTATTCCCCCTTGGCAATGAACTTGTAATCCCACATGGCAACAATCATGGAACCCCTGGCAATGAGCATTTAGTAAAGCAGCACTTATGTAGCATAATTTTTAATAGGCATTATGGTGTTTGGCATAATACATAAAGGACATTATGGTGCGTGGCTTAACATGTAATGGGCATTATGGTGTAAATTTTTAATGCGCTCCTTTGGCGCACAATGCCCCTGTTTATGAAGAATATTGTGCATTATTGCTCAATCTGTTTGGTATAGTGTGTATTTTGGCTCAATCCACGTGGCAAAATGTGAATTTTGCCTTAATCTGTGTGGCATAATGTGAATCTTGACTCAACTAGTGTGCCATAGTGTGAATTTTGGCTCATTCCATGTGGCATAATGTGTAAGAGCAATAACACCAAGCGCTTGTATTTGACAATTACAGTAGATCTAAAGGAGAGCGTTTAAAGTTAAAGCGAGGAGGAATAGATTAGGAAAAAAGACAAATGAGAAAGTTAAAGAATAAAAATAATAATAAAGATAAAAAATTATTATTATTTTTATCTTTATTTGGATTTTTTTTTATATATTTTTTATTTTATTATTTTGGATTTTTTATCTTTATTCTTTACTTTTCTCATTTGTGTTTTATTCCTAATCTATTCCTCTTCGCTTTAACCTTAAACCCTCTCCTTCCTATCTACTGTAATTGTCAAATACAAGCGCTTGGTGTTATTGCTTCTAGCAAAACCTTCCAAATTACCAATAC
The DNA here is from genome assembly GCF_055691185.1 of Crinia signifera. Taxonomy (NCBI): domain Eukaryota; kingdom Metazoa; phylum Chordata; class Amphibia; order Anura; family Myobatrachidae; genus Crinia; species Crinia signifera. The sequence goes on from NC_139219.1 coordinate 178,075,308, forward strand.
TAGTGCAAATTCATTATTTGGGACAACCTCCCATCAATCCCTCCATAATGTGTAAGAGGCAAGTACAGTAAAAGGGGGTTACTATTGTGTTGTATGATTTGTATAGGGGTATATGGTATAGTAAACTTAGGTGACCACATAAAAGGTGCTGAAATGTTGTCTACCAAGTTTTGGCTTTCAGTATTTTTTTTATGACTGGAATACCGCCTCAGCCTGCAAGTATCTTAGGACATCGGCGTCCTGTGGGTGCACCTTTGGAGGGCACCCACCAATATATCTCCCTGCATTTTTCCTATGCCAGCCCCCTGCCTTTTCCAGGCATATATAATTAGTTTAAAGTATTTACACAAATAGAGACACACCCATGAGCAGACCACCCAAACAGAACACTGGTCACGCCCCCACATTATTAGGTGCTGGCCACAACCCCTATTAATGCGCATAATAGGCCCTTGATAATTTTCAGCTCCAGGCCGATTTAGACCTTAATCTGGCACTGCCAAAACCTGAAAAAAAAGTCCCCTTAACCCATTATGACCCACTGCATATTCCCGGTGTATCTTAGTGATGGCACTCGTAGACATAGAAACATAGAATTTGCTGGCAGATAAGAACCACTTGGCCCATCTAGTCTACCCCTTTTTTAAAAACGTTACCTCAAACCATATTTGATCCTTATTTTTTTTGCAAGGATATCAATATGCCTATACCAAGCATGTTTAAATTGTACTACTGTATTTGCGTCTACCACCTCTGATGGTAGGCTATTCCACTTATCTACTACTCTTTCTGTGAAGTAATTCTTCCTCACATTTCTGTCCTCATGTTCTGTTGCTCCTCTTCCTATGAAGAATGTCTCCCACCTGTACCTTGTTAAAACCCTTCATATATTTTTATAAGTTTCTATCATGTTCCCCCTTTCCCTTCTCTGCTCTAAAGTATACACTTTAAGATCTTTTAGTCTTTCCTGGTACGTTTTGTAATGTAGGCCATGAACCATTTTAGTTGCCCTTCTTTGTACAGTCTCTAATGTATTTATATCCTTCTGGAGATATGGCCTCCAGAACTGAACACAATACTCTAGGTGAGGTCATACCAATGACCTATACAGTGGCATTATTACTTCTTTCTTTCTACTGCTGATACCTCTCCCTATGCAACCAAGCATCTGACTTGCCTTCTTCATTGCTTTGTTACATTGCCTACCTGCTTTTAAGTCCTCTGTAATAGTGACACCTAGATCCCTCTCTTCCTCAGTAGTTTTCATTAGTGCCATTTATACTATATTTAGTCTTTGGATTTCTGAGACCAAAGTGCATGATTTTGCATTTTTTGGCATTAAACTGTAGTTGCCATGCTCTTGACCATTCCTCTAATCTACCTAGATCCTCAATCATTTGTTTTACCCCTCCTGGTATGTCTACCCTGTTGCATACCTTTGTGTCATCTGCAAAAAGGCACATTTTACCCTCAATTCCATTTGAAATAATCACCAATAAAGATATTAACCCCTTCATGACAGAGCCAGTTTTTGCCTTCCTGACGGAGCCCTTTTTTTCAAATCTGGCATGTATCACTTAAGTGGGGATAACTTTTTTTTGCTTTTACTTATCCCAGTGATTTTGAGATTGTTTTCTCGTGACACATTGTACTTCAAGTTAGTGGTAAATTTTCGTCGATACAGTCTGTGTTTTTTTGTGAAAAATACCAAAATGTCGTAAAAAAATGGAAAATTTTGCGATTTGCAAAATGTTAAATTTTCTGCTTGTGAGACAAATAATCTTACCACTCAAAATAGTGAATAACTAACATAGACCATATGTCTACTTTATGTTGCCATCATTATTTCAACCTCATTTTCATTTTTTTGGACACTAGGAGGCTTCAAATATGAATAGCAAATTCTCAAATTTTCAAGAAAATTTCAAACTCTGATTTTTTTAGGGACCAGGTCAGTTATGATGTGACTTTGAGTGACTTGTATGTGAGACACCCCCATAAATGATGCCATTTCAAAAACTGCACCCCTCACAGTATTCAAAACAGCATTTTGGAAGTTTGTTAACCCTTTGGTGTTTCACAGGAATTAAAAGAAAGTGTAGGTGAAATTTCCAAATTTCATTTTTTTTGCAGATTTGCAATTTTAATACATTTTTCTAAGGAACACAGTAGATTTTACTAGAGAAATGTGACTAAAAATTGATTCCCCCAATTCTTTGGTTTTCATAAATATCCTATATGTGGCCCTAGTGTGCACGGTGACCAAACCACAGGCTTCATAATAGAAGGAGCACCTACTTGATTTAGAAGCCTCCTTTTTATGAGATTATTTTTTAGGCACCATGTAGGTTTCTAGGCACCATAAGATGCTAAAAGTTAGGTACCCCCCCACAAGTGACCCCATTTTGCAAACTACACCCTTCAGGGAATTCATCTAGGGGTATAGTGTACATTTCAAACCCCCAGGGGTTTCACCAATTGTGGTACAACTGGGCAGTGAAAATGAAAAAAATTAATTTTTCATTTTCACAGCTCAGTTGTATCAAAATTGGTGAAACCCCGGGGGGTTTGAAATGTACACTATACCCCTTGATGAATTCCCTGAAGGGTGTAGTTTGCAAAATGGGGTCACTTGTGGGGGGGTTCCACTGTATGGGTGTTTCGGGGGGTCATTCAACCAGAATCTGTGCTGCAAAATCCAAAAATCACTCCTTCCCTTCTGAGTCCTGCCATGCACCCAACTGGTATTTTTTGGTCACACGTGAGGCATTGCCGTACTCGGGAGAAATTGGGGCACAGATTTTGGGGTGCTTTGTCTCCTTCATTCCTTGTGAAAATGAAAAATTTTGAGCCAGATCTGCATTTTTGTGTAAAAAAATGTAATTTTTTACAGAAAAATGCAGTTCTGGCTCAAAATTTTTCATTTTCACAAGGAATGAAGGAGACAAAGCACCCCAAAATCTGTGCCCCAATTTCTCCCGAGTACGGCAATGCCTCACGTGTGACCAAAAAATACCAGTTGGGTGCATGGCAGGACTCAGAAGGGAAGGAGTGATTTTTGGTGGTGGAATGAATGGTGGGTGCTATGTCGCATTAGCAAGACCCCCGAAGCACCAATACAGTGGAACCCCCCCACAAGTGACCCCATTTTAGTCACCAGCTTTGGGAGGGGGGCTGGCGCTGCGGCTGGCGGGGGGGTGGGAGGGGTGCTGGCGCTGCGGCAGCCGGGTGGGTGGGAGGGAGGGGGGCTGCCGGGTGGGAGGGGGGGGGCTGGCGATCGGTGCGGTATATACACACACACACACATATTATATATATATATAGGAAGAAATAAGGCCGCGCTAGTCCTTTTCAATACTTCAACATCTGTTCAAACTGTGCGGTGCAGCTTCTCCAATGGCCGATCCCACACCTCCTGACGAAGTCCAATCAAGTGACGAAACGCGTAGAGGCGTGTCCAGTGACGTTTGCGTGGGTGGTCCGATCAACGGTGGATCAAGGGCTATTGCGGCTTTGGTGCAACGTGGAAGAGACTTCACTCCATGCTTATATTTATGCTGGCAAGCTGATTACTCTAAACCTACCTGTACGTGAGCTATTGTTTTATTACATAAAGGAATTGTTACATTGCTCATTGTGCGCATCTCCTGTTTTTTCGCATATATATATATATATATATATATATACATATATATATATATATATATATATATATATATATATATATATATATATATATATATATATATATATATATATATATATATATATATATATATATATATATATATATATATATATATATATATATATACATACATATATATATATATATATATATATATATATATATATATATATATATATATATATATATATATACACACACACACACACACACACACACACATATATATATATATATAAATATATTTTTCAGTGCATATGTTTATTTTTTTACTTTTTCTGCAGCTTGATGCTGCTGCTGCTGCTGCGGCGGGGAGGGGGGAGGAGGGCAGCGCTGCGTGCGCTCCAGACGCTCCGGGGGAGCCGCTGCTGCTGCCGGGTGAGTGCCCGGCGGGTTTGAGGGGGGGCTGCACATCGGTGGTGAAAGGTGCTGTACTTGACAGCACCGATCACCAGTGAATCCCTGTGTTACCGAGCGGCTTAGCCGCCGGTAACACAGGAAACGCTGTGAATGGCTGTTCAGATTTGAACAGCCAATCACAGCGATCGCCGACCGGGGGGGGCACCCCTGCCCCCCCTGGGCGGCGAGGGGGGATGTCTGCTGTCAGGGACAGCAGACATCACCTAACTGTCACTGCGTCTCTAGACGCAGTGACAGTTAGAAGTCATGACGTATATATACGTCATGTGTCGGGAAGTACTTCCCGACCATGACGTATATATACGTCAAATGTCGTGAAGGGGTTAAAAAGCACCGGTCCAAGTACAGATCCCTGGGGTACTCTACTTGTAACCTTTCCCTCCTTTGACTGTACTCCGTTTACTACAACTCTCTGTTTTCTGTCCTGCAACCACGCTTTTATCCATTCAACTATCTTAGAATCCAATCCCAAAATTTCTAGATTATTTAACGGTCTGCGATGTGGGACAGTGTCAAAAGCTTTACTAAAGTCTAGATAAGCTACATCTACAGCCCCACCTAGACGAATTAGGGCTTAAGGAACCGCAAAGCAATATTGTTTGTTCATTATTGTTTTAGTACATAGAGCATTGTAGTTCTTCTACCAAAACATTACAATTCATTCTAATTTGCTACTTTTATACTCTAGCATCTGCTGTAAAGTATTTTCAGTATTAGAACGTACATTGGGATCTGAATGGCAACAGTCCTCACAATACAGTTTACACAAAACATTTCTTAATGTTCTTTTAAATCATCCACCTCCCTAAACATGACCAAAGGCCAGTGTACAAATATATTAAGCGGGGAGATTCAATTGAGTGCGAGGTAACAAAAAAATAAAATTGCACCCAATTTTGAATTACTGTGGATATGTATTCTCCCAATGCCCACTGTAATCAATAAAATAATAAAAATGGTTGCTGGTGTTCTGGTTAATATAGAAAATGAAGTTACTGTGTGTTATAACAACATGTTGTAACTGAAAATACTTAGGATGTGTGTGGTGAGTTTGTATTGCAACCGACCCCTGCCAACTTCTGGATGAATACAAGACCAGTGATGGCTGCAGTTCATAGTACAAGGGAGTAGCCGGTAAGCACATACAAACTTGCAGCAAGTCCAGTGCTGTGTATCACAGCCGATGCATTTGACTTCACAGTCCGTCAACGCTTTCCCCAGTATACCTGGGTCAGCCAGAGGGAGTTTGGGGGTAGGCTTATAAAATGTAAATTGCTGAGCCCCAGTTGTGCACAGCATCAGAGATAGACACAGTGCTGCAAATTCTGCTGCAAGCACATATGTGCTGACCGGCTTCCCCCTATACCATGTGGTGTGAGCTGTAGTTACTACTGTCCACAACTAATTCACACCTGTTAATCATTCTGACCATCAAGCAATTAACTTTTTTTTTTTACGCTATTTACTAAACATTCTTGACATTCCCTTCAAATGTCTGATTGATGTATGCTGACTGGACAGGTAAGGAGATGCATAATGCTGTCAATATCATTGCAAGACTTGTAAGTCTTTGTGAAAAGTTTATATTAATGAGTAGAAACAGAAAACATTTGATCCAGGGCAGTTGTGTTTCATAGATATTGCTCTCCAGTAACTGATCTGTTCATTAAGAATGGACAACAAACTGTAAAACAATCATTCAGACCCTTTTTCCTTCCTTCATTACTTAATAGTATATAATCTGCAGTACATTAGTACCGGTACACCAGGGCGCCCATTACGTAGTGGTGTATTGAGAATACCAATTCATCACTATGCTGGCTACATAAACTACGTAATTGGAGCTGGTTCACATCCCCACTATCCACATCATACCCCCAGTATACATGTGGGCGTGGAGTTAATCTTATAAAGTATGGCGAGTGCAGCGAGCCTGAAGCGTGGCGAGCCCCACCGACACGCATGTGCTCGCCACACTTTATAAAATTTACTCCACGCCCATGTGGACACTGGGGGTATGACGTGGATAGTGGGGATATGATTATGTTCGTGTGTGAGTGTGTGTGAGTGTGTGTGTGTGGAGTGCAGTCGTTTATACTTAACCCTCAACGATGTCCCCGGCGCCAGCGTCCCACCTCCATAATACTCCCCGGCAACTGTAGTAATGTACGTAATTCAGTGTACTGCCGCTGGGGGAGCATCACATGGTTTCCCTGCTCCCCCAGTGGCACTACGCTAATTGCATACATTGCTGTCGCCAGGGAGTGTCATGGTGGCCGCCAGCGAGTGCCGGAGGATGTTGGCGCCAGGGACATTGTTGAGGGCAAGTATAAACCACTGCATTACACACACGAACACAATCATAGCCCCACTATCCACATCATACCCCCAGTGTCCATGTGGGCGTGGAGTTAAGCTTGGCGAGAGCAGTGAGGGGACGCTTGTCCGCGCCCCCTCGCCACACTTTATAAAATTAACTCCACGCCCACGTGGATACTGGGGGTATGACGTGGATAGTGGGGATGTGAACCATTGTGTATTAGTACAGCTCCAGTTACATAGTTTATGTAGCCAGCATAGTGGTGTATTGGTATTCTCAATACACCACTACGCAAACTACATAATGGGCGCCCTGCTAATACACAAGTACCTAATTTTGGTTTTGAGATTTTAGCATAGGTTGATTAAATTATAAATCACTCTCCGGTATTTTTTTTTTTAAATAGAGAATTATTTGTGCCGTTTTCACACTGCAAAACCTGCTTTGACCCGGTTTTTTAAAGGTTTAAAAAACCGGGTCAAAGCAGGTTAAACCCCTTTTAAGACCCTGTCAGACCGCACTTGTAAAAGCCGATATTTAAGGCATGGCACTGTGGTCCCGGTAAATACACAGTGGACCTTTCAGACCGCACATATTACAATTTTGAAACTGTAAAATAAACTGCAAAATACCGGTCTGCAAGGGGCATTGGAGATGTAGGGAATTACCAAGTGTAGGTTTCTTTTTCAAAACACTGACTTTGTTACATAAATACAACTCAATTTGTCAGATGGTGTTAAGTGTAAAATGTATACTTTTTCCTACCTAAATTAAAGAAGTTTTATTAAGTGTCCTGCATGTGACAGTGGCATGGTACACTACATAAAAAAATTGTACTCTTTACTTAGAAGGGCGCCCATCTCGGCCATCTCGGGCATTGAATGCACTAAAAAATCAGGTGCGATGCGACAGACGAGATGCCCGAGATTTCCCATAGGGAACAATGTTAAATGTCTCAATTGACCCGATTTTCCTGTTCAATGCCTCAATTGACCCAATTTTTCCATAGGAAACAGTGTTAAATGGGCCACAGAGGCCAAATAGGCACCCTGAAGTGAATAATGGCCACCCGAATTGTTAACGCCACCCCACGATCAACGTCAACCCGAAGCGTGGCGAGCGCAGCGGTACGCGTCCTACGACCTTTTCATACCCCCACTATCCACGTCGGCGTGGAGTTGAGAATAGAAAGTGTGGCGAGCGCAGCGAGCCACCGAGCCCGAAGCGTGGCGAGCCCCGCGAGGGGACGCGGATACCTTCACAGGTATCCGCATCCGCTCGCCACGCTTCGGGCTCGGTGGCTCGCCACACTTTCTATTCTCAACTCCACGCCGACGTGGATAGTGGGGGTATGAAAAGGTCGTAGGACGCGTACCGCCGCCCCTCGCTGCGCTCGCCACGCATCGGGTTGACGTTGATCGTGGGGTGGCGTTAACAATTCGGGTGGCCATTATACACTTCAGGGTGCCTATTTGGCCTCTGTGGCCCATTTAACATTGTTTCCTATGGAAAAATCGGGTCAATTGAGGCATTGAACAGGAAAATTGGGTCAATTGAGACATTTAACATTGTTCCCTATGGGAAATCTCGGGCATCTCGTCGGTTGATCGCACCCGATTTTTTAGTGCATTCAATGCCCGAGATTTTTTACTAACGATCCCCACGATCAAAATCGTGGGCGCCCTTCTAAGTAAAGAGTACCAAAAAAATTGTTAATACATACCATTCTGGGACATCATTATTTTATAAAAAAAAAAAATATGTTTTTATTAATCTTCTTCTGATAAACATGTAGCAACAAAGTTCATGATTTTTTTTCTGGTAGTTCATGCTTGGTCCAGTCCTCAAACCCACCCACATAGTGTTGAACTCTAAATTGAAATGAGGAAGAAAAAAAAAAAAAGAAAAAATAAACGTTGGAAATGGAATATTTTTTTTTTTAATAATTACAGTTGTGAGCTATATAGAGCAGTGGTTCCCAACCCTGGTCCTCAAGTACCCCCAACAGTGCACGTTTTCCAGGTCTCCACACAGAATCACAAGTGACATAATCCGCTCCACTTGTAGATCTTTTCAAATGAGTCTGAATAATGAGTGCACCTGCTGGGTGACCTGGAAAACATGCACTGTTGGGGATACTTGAGGACCAGGGTTGGGAACCACAGCTATAGAGTATGGCTAGAATTTGAGGAAGAGTTATTCTACTAATACTATTAACCTTACATTTTTCCTACATTTATCTATCTTGAAATTATACTGCTTTGTAAACACAAAACCCCCACAACAATAATAAAGACAGGTTTGAGCTACTTACCTATCATAACCCAGGGAAGTGGCAACACCTAAAGCTTTTCCACTTCGAATCCCGGTTAGGCAAGAGAAGACCAGGGCGCTTGATTTGTCTGGAAACTTTTCATGATATTTTTCTTCAAACATTTTTGGAGTCATTTGCAGTGCAGACATTAGATCTCTTACTAAAAAAGAAATATAATCTATGTCATTGTGGAATATGTTTTTTCTGTTACGTATATAACTCTTCAATAGCATGACATGGGTCATGAAACAAGTTAGGGCTCATGTACATTGATTACTGAAACAGTTGTCAAAAACACTGCAGGTGACAACCAAATTAAAATACACAGAGGATGGATGGTAGGATACAGTGATTTTCTAAAGGTGCCCATAAACGCTGCGATTTCAGCAGGCGTTTTGAACTTTTAAAGTTCAAAACACATCGCATCGGCTTAAATAGCACAGTGTACCTACAGGGATGCGATACGCATCCCCGTATACAATACAATATTGTAAAGTTTTACTTTTAAGAGCATCTGGTGGACCTATTTTGCTTGGTGTTTAGCCACGGGTTTCAGTCCCTGATCTTTCCACCTCCCCAGATTCTTTCCTTTCTGCAGGCAGGTCTACATTTGAAACTCAGACAGTCTTCCTTGGAGCTGCAGGTTTCTGTCCTCTTCCAACAACAGATCACACTCTTACCATATGCACATACATTTCTTCAGGATGACCCTTCACATACATCCACTGTTAATTCCGCCCATGGCTTGATGGAAACTCTCCTTTTGATTATGCAGTTTTCACCCTTTGAGCCTTTGGAGGTTATGGACATTGTGGTCTTCTTACTTGCCATTGCACTGGCCATTCGCGGGTCCGAATTGAGTGCGTTATCTGGTTTCTCCCCTTTCTAATATTCCATTTGCATCAGGCCATTCTGCAGACATGTTTGGGTTACAAACACAAGGTCGTGACTCGGTTTTACATCGAGAGATGCAGATACCAGCTTTTAACATTACAGACTCTTCGCCACAGGAAGTATGTTTGGATGCGGCGAGAGCTCTACGGATTTATGTAGACAAGCACAGCAATAGTCACAAATCTGATTTTTCTGTTTCTCCCGTAGAATTACTTAGAAGCCAACACTGCTTCTGACAGAGTTTGGGCAGGTGGCCCCATCTGACTATTCACCGGGACCATTCTGCAGCAGATCTACTTGCAGCAGCAGCAGGGGCAAATGCTCAATCCACCCTTTCAGTGGGAGAAAGACTTCCATGTGGTCTTCTGCCCATACGGTCATTCGATGTTATGCCTTTAACACCTTTGCATCTACCAAAGCGGCCTTCAGGCATAGAATTCTCAGTGCAGCTAAGGAGCATCCCTTCCTAAGGGGACTGCTTTGTGACATCCCAGCATAACCCTGTGCCCCTAATGGATTATGAAGAAAAGATGTATGTTCTTACTTGGCTAAATCCTTTTCCTCATCCTCATAGGATGCATAGGGCACCCACCTTGACGCAGAAGGCTTGCAGGGGTTAGTCTATGTATTCCTCTCACAGTGGACTTGCTAAATTAACTGACTACTCTATACCCACCTCCAGATCTAAGTCAGAGGGAAACTTGGGTTGATGGGAAAAAAAATATAGTTATCCAGGTGCACAGTCTCTACTCCCCAGCTACACCCAGCATAACCCAGGCCCCTTATGGAGTCAAAGAAAAGTATTTAACCAGGTAAGAACATAAATCTCCTTTATGGTTTTGGCCATGCTATAATGTTTCTCTTAAAAAGGTGATTATTGGGCAATTTCCAATGTCACACCAATGGAAGACAGATCACAAAAGGTGAACACTCATTAAAAATAATTAAATGTCAGCTCCCCACTTATCTGGGATGCTATGCATCACATCGAAACAAGGAACACAAACAAATTATTTCGGTCCCTTACGGACCAGGTCCACCGGATGGAGACATTTCATAAACGCACACCAACTGATACACTATATGAAAACTTTGTGCAGCAAAAATCAGCCCTTAATGCTCTCCTCTCAGAAAAAAAATTGAGAACTTGCATAGATGGCTAAACCAGCGCTTTTACGAGAAGAGTAACAAAGCAGAATCTTCTAGCCAAACGTCTGAAGGCTCAAAAGCCCTCCTCTGCTATACCTGCAATGAAGGACTCAACTGACTCTCTTCAATATAGCCCCTCCAAAATAAATTCTATATTCAAAAGACTATTATTCTAGCCTCTATAATCTCCACATCCCCACCCGTCGCCCCCCCCCTGTTCCCATCCATGAGTACTTATCTTCATGCTCATTACCTCAGATTGACCCTGCCACCTCCCTGACACTTAATCTCCCCATAACCGAAGAAGAGGTTATCGACGCGCTTAAAACCCAGAAACCATCTAAAGTACCAAGCCCCGACCGACTTCCTTTCTCATATTACAAGACTTTCCAGAGTTCTCTTGTCCCTCATCTTCGGATGGCCTTTAACCACATTTTAGATGGCAGTTCTTTCCCTCCAGACACCACCAGAGCAAAGATAACAGATACCGCAAAGCCAGGGAAAGACCCTCAGCTGGTGACTAAATATTGTCCAATCTCCCTTTTAAACACCAACCTTAAACCCCATTCTCCCCTCCCTTATCAGGTCGGCTTCGTGCCCACTCACCAAGCCCTTGACAACACTAGACGCACCGTGAATCTGATTCACCATGCTAACACCCTCAGGCTCCCATCCCTTCTTGCCCTTGATGCCGAAAAGGCCTTTGATAGGGTCATTTGGCCTTTTATGACCAATACACTATGCAGTTTTGGCTTCCACAGTAAATTTCTCCAGGCCATTATGGCGCTCTACCACAACCCCTCCACTTCTGTTCTTGCAGGTGGCCTTCTGTCATCTTCCTTCCCTATTTCAAATGGTACACGGCAGGGGTGCCCCCTATCCCCATTGATCATTGAACCACTAGCCTGCAGAATTCGAGCAAACCCAGACATCTCTGGCATCTCCATTGGCAGTTCTACCTACAAACTCTTTATTTTTGCCGATGAGGTCTTGCTCACCCTTAGCAACCCCCTGATCTCCCTCCCAAATCTATTCCAAGAACTATCTACATATGGACATTTGTCTGGTTACAAAATCAACCAAGCTAAAATCGGAAGACTTTCCCCTTCACATCCCCAAACAATCCCAGAACCTCCTCAGTCTTAACTTTTCTTTCACCTGGCGTTCGGACTCCATTAAGTACCTCGGCGGTACTCTCACAAAAACATATGCGAGTCTGTATAAGGCCAATTACCCACCATTATTCTGGGCTATTGAAGGACATATCCAGGTGGCGGACCCTCTTAATCTCCTGGGTAGGCCGTATAAATGTAATAAAAATGAATGTTCTTCCAAAATGACTATCTTTTTCAGACTCTCCCTGTGGCTGTCCCCCAAAGATTCCTCTTGTCCCTCCAAACATTATACTGTCAATTTGTTTGGAATAACAGGAGGCCCCGATTGCGCAGAGACATTATTTTCAAACGCTCAGTAGATGGTGGTCTAGGCCTTCCATCTATATCTAATTATTATCAAGCCTCCAAGCTCAGCCAATTGGTAGCCTGGCACTCTCCTAAAACCACTAAACGATGGGTTGCTTTAGAAACTGAATTGAGTAAAGTTAATTCCATATCTGATCTCCCATGGCTTCCTCGCAAATATAGGCTTATTTCATATCTTCATTATCTTGATCCCTCCTATTGCTCTCAACTTGCCAATCGGGAGTTTGCTCTCTCCCAAATACTCCATGTCCACATACCCATCCCCCCCGGAAATCCTCCCAATATGGTCTCAACCTGGACGAGGGCAGGTATAACCAGCTTCCGCCACATTCTTGGAGAGTCTGGTGCACAATCTTTTACAGAATTATGAGATCAACACCCCCTCCCTCAATCTTGCTTCTACCAATACCTCCAGATCCGCAACTTCATCTCCACGTCTCTGCCCTCCCCCAACTCACTCCGCAACCCTACGGCGATGGAACGTCTCTGTATCTCCCGGGCCACTGATAGAGGCATCATCTCCCACATATATCACTCTATACTATCGCAAGATCAACCAGCCTTAGCACCTCACAAACTTTCCTGGGAAGTGGATCTGGGCACAACTTTGGAGGAGGATCCGTCTCAATTTCAAAGTGCTCCATAAGAGTCTCCATTCAGGAGAACTCCTACATAGTGTACACCCGTTGGTACCTAGTCCCAAAAAGACTACATAAAATTTACCCCACTACCACTGCTCTATGTTGGCGGCAACGTGGCCAGATAGGATCTTTTTTTCACATATGGTGGACATGCCCCAAACTAAACCCTTTCTGGTCAACTGTCAACACACTTGTAATCCCACACTGCCCTCCCCTTTCCCCGGCCGAGATGCTATTGTGTGCCCCGGTTTTCCAGTTATCCAAACATGAGAATAAACTGTTGCTGCACATTAGCTGTGCAGCTAAATACCAAATTGCTAGATCTTGAAAACAGCCTTCCCCTCCGACCCACCAGGAACTTGTTAATCGTGTCTGGTTTGTGGCCAAAATGGAATTCATCACTACCCTATATAGTGTGACCCTTCCTGGACAAGCCTAATTGTCTGGTTTTTTTTTTCTATTTTGATCTCCTCCACTCCCGGCATGCTCCCCCTCTTATACTACCCTCCCTATCCTCTCTGCCCAATTATTTCCTACTTTAATTCTTTCTTCTTCCCTCTTATCTACTGTCTCACACTCCCTGGGAACCCTGGTCTACTTCTCCTCATTCTTGATTTCACAGAATATTTTGGTAAAATCCGTAACTCTCTTGTTATACAAGGCTACCTGTCCTGAACTCCATATAGTGAATCCCGTCTCTGCCTTTAATTTCTCTTCGTATCTAACCCAAATCTGAATGTGCAGCTATTATCTGGCTTGGGAGGATACCACAGAAATGTTTGTAAGGCTCTATATCTCTTTACCTACTACTAGTCCTTTTCTATGTATCTTACTTACACATAGTTATCGTTGAACACCGCGTTCTCCAATTAAATACAATGTCTATTTTGATGTTCCCCGGATTGTATTCACGTTTTACTTGTATCTTTGTGGATATCCTAATAAACTTATATGATTGAAAAAAATAAAAAGAAATTAAATGTCAGTAAACAAAAATTACTTCACTGTGTTCTACATCGTATTGGTGAAAATACTGTTGTCAAATGAAATTATTTCACTATAAAACCGCTTACAATCATCATAATATAATATGTGGCATTATAAGGAGCTAATGTGTACTTGGGATGCACACTTTTGCCTTTAGAAAGACCACCAGAACTATCAACTATCCATGCATTGTGGAGATGGTTGAAGGGACACAGTGTCAGCCCGGGATGGCATCTAGTGACTGTACTATTACACCTTACTTGATAACTGTCCATTTCTAGTTTTTTGATTAGTTGGTAATGGTTTCCATTTAGCCACTAGATGAATTTGTTATCATGCTCTGTTTTTAATGTGATTTGTTGTTCTCCTATATGGTTTTCATATGCACGCTGTGCGAGCATGAAATGTATTGAAGTGTGAAAAGAATCGGGAATGTATGACTGGGCCATATTCTAGTTCACTCTTACTGACAAAATCCTTCTTAGATGGACAAAACCATGTGCATTGCAGGGGGGCAGATGTAAAATGTACAGAGAGAATTAGATTTGGTGAGTTATTTTGTTTCTGTGCAGGGTAAATACTGCCTGCTTTATTTTTACACTGCAATATAGATCTCACTTTGAAGTAAAACCCCACCCAAATCTAATTCTTTCTGCACAAGTAACATCTGCCCCACCTGCAGTGCACATGGTTTTGTCCATCTAAGAAGGATTTTGTCAGAAAGAGTGAACTAGAATAAGGCCCATTGTGAGGACAAACTTACCAAATAATGATACTTTACATCAATTTAGAGATGGGACTATTGTTGGATCAGAATCAGCTTTATTGGCCAGGTATACTTGCGTATACTTGGAATTGTTTGCGGTAACAGTGCAGTATCAAGCAGGGAACACATGGGTGGAGAACATAGGAGGGGCATAACATACATCACATACATTTCTTGTAAATAGAACAGTTCAAGTTAGGATTTGGGGTGTTCAGGATTGTTTAGTTGTTGGACAGTTATTGGGAAGAAGTTTTTCCTTGTTCTTGTCGTCCTTGCTGGGATGGACCTATAGCGCCTGCCTGACGGAAGGGGTTCAAACAGGCTGTGGACAGGGTGTAGCTTGTCTGCCGAGATCTTTCCTGCAGGCTTCTTGACCCTGGCTAGGTATAGTGCTTGGATCGTGGGGAGGTCTGCCCCGATCTTTTCTGCCGTCCTCACCACCCTTTGCCTGTCATTCTTGTTTGCTCCTTCATACCAGATTGTGATCGAGAAGCATAGAACAGACTCTACTATGGCAGTGTAAAATATGAGCAGCAGCTCCTGCTCTTGAGTTGCCTCAGGAAAAACAACCGCTGCTGGGCCTTCTTGACAGTTGTGGTGATATTGGGCCCCCATTTGAGGTCACAGAAAGTCTTTGTACCTAGAAATTTGAAGGAGTCAACCCTAGACACCACTCTGTCCGATATTATGAGTGGGTGCATGGCATTTGGTTTCCTTCTGAAGTCCACCACCATCTCCATGCAGCATTTGTATAAAATACTGCTTTGTTGTTGCATTGACTTTAAATCAAATGTGGTTACCATGTGCACCTAGCATAATCATAGAACCATAAGAAAAATATCACTGCTCACTGGTAGATTTATTGATTTTTGTCTATTTCTGACCTATTGTTACCCCGGAATTGCTTCTTAAAGGTTTGCGTCTTAATATGCTTGTAAATTGTTATACCTTACTAAATTTATTATAGATTACTTACATGGAATGTTTACAGAGCCCTTTATAATGCCATATTCTTTAATTTCCCATGGCTCGCGAACATCAATGAGTACAACTCCATCTTTCTTCAATAAGTCTTTCAGTTCCTTATATTCAATGGTTGTACTAGGACTGACCGACAGGCTTCGACTCACAGACCATCTTGGACCAAAAACTGCCATGAATGGTATAATAATAATAATCATTTTATTAATATAGTGCTCTTTCTCCAATAGGACTCAAGGCCAGGGCCGGATTAAGGAGGGAAGGGGCACAGGGGTCAGTTTTTTTTTTTTTTTTAAATACATGCCAACCAGAGGGCATGTATTAATGGTGCTGAGCATCGGGAGCCAAGGCAATCTGACTGCACAAGTGTGCAGTGCATTACTGGAAGTTGACCAAGTCCCATGAGACTTTGCACAAGAGGTCAGAAGCTAAGAGGCTTATGCTGTGCTCTTCTTGGCGGAGCTCATTATATGCTTCTCAGGCCCATGGAGTACAGCAGCAGCAGCCTCGTCATGGGAGGGTTTTTATTTAGAGGCAGCACTGAGCCTGTCAGGGCTCCTACAGAGTAAGGTACAGAGGGACAAACACAGGCTTTTCATGTGGTATTTTATATATATATAGATTTTTGTTTATATTAATCCCCTCTGCAGTTACCCATTGGCCAAGTTTATACTGCCTTAACTCTGTTTCGACAGTGTAATATTCTTCCATGCAGTTTGTGGCCAGTAATGACAAATGGGAGGGGGCCCCCCTGTCTAAAGTGACCCGGCCCCCCGAAGGCTTAATCCGGCCCTGCTCAAGGTGCTTAACAGATAGAATGAATATAATACAGTACAGGAACAATGAAGTACAGAAAAGCTTTTCCTAAACTGTGCTTAAAGGAATTACAGAAATACTTGAGTAAACAGGAAAGTCTTGAGTCAGTTTTTTAAGGATTTTAGAGTGGGGGTCTCAAACTTTGCAGGGTAGTGAGTGCCATAGAATCGGAGCCATATGGCTAAAAGCTCGGCCCCCAGATGAATTACGGGGGATTGTAGGTACTGCTAAAAGTCTCATCTACGGATCGCAGTACCCGGCTGCGCAAAGAGCGGTTATCTTAATTCTTTGTGCAGAATCGAGCATGCCATGCTTAATGCATTTATTTCAGGATGAAGGTGGTGACTGGCGCACCATGGGCCTTATTCTAGTTCACTCTGACAAAATCCTTCTTAGATGGACAAAACAATATGCACTGCAGGGGGCAAATGTACAATGTGCAGAGATAATTAGATTTGGGTGAGTTATTTTGTTTCTGTGCAGGGTAAATACGGGCTGCTTTATTTTTACACTGCAATTTAGATATCACTTTGAAATAAAACCCCATCCAAATCTAATTCTCTCTGCACAAGTTACATCTGCCCCACCTGCAGTGCACATGGTTTTGTCCATCTAAGAAGGATTTTGTCAGAAAGAGTGAACTAGAATAAGGCCCCATATTCCAGTGGTGTCAGAGTTATGAGACGGGACGTTACCAATTCTGCCATGATTTTAGCTGTGGAGGAACTCATTCCCAAACGGTGCACCGTAGGGGACACTGCTCTCCATACACCATTTTCATAGTGCAATAAATGCGCTGATTTGGAGGAATCCAACATGCATATAACAGCGCAAAACAACTTTTCAGAAATGAAGAAACTGAGGCGAAGCCCTTCACTACATTTGCGCAAATAAAAAAAAAAAAAAAAAAAAGGCATCTATCGGCAAACACATTAACCCACTGCAATTTGATACAACGCCACACTGATTGGCTGAGAGTGCTCTCTCCCCTGAGCCGGCCTTTCTTTTGAAATGTTTTTTTTTCTACACTCTGCTACCGCTGTTCAATAAGCACTCCTTGGACACTGAACCCACACTCTCCGAGCACTTAGCACAACACTGCCCAGTTTTTTTTTTTTTTTTATTTACATACAGGAATTTACATGAGATAAATTGCATGCGATTTATCCCATGTAAAAAATGGCACATCAAGTGTCAAATCATTAGTGAGCTCTCCAGGGGAGTTCAGGGGTAATGTATGGGGGAGCTAACACTGGGCTCACTCATTGTTCTAATACATATGTTAAATCTAATGAACTAACCAAATTTGTCTGAATGACTATTGCCTGTTTTCCAGAGTTTGGAAGTAAATGTTCTATTCTCGTGTGCTCCCATACATTACATTTAAAGGGGCAGACTAGATGGGCCAAGTGGTTCTTATCTGCCGTCAAATTCTATGTTTCTATTACCACATTTTAGTTCCCACCAGATAGATCAGTCAGAAGTCTTTAGGTATGTACCCAGCTTTACACCAATTTGGTAACTCAATGTAGTAAAATTGGTCCTTTATCTGGTCACCCTACACATGACTAGAAAACAGGATCGGGTTATCTGCGGCCATCTTGAGGATCATAGAAATAACAGAATGCTCACCTCTTCCCTCAGGGGCAGTATAGCTAACAGATAGGGGGAAATTTACTAAAGGAAATTTGTAAAAAATAGGTGTATTTGTATCCAGAAATACACTTATTTTTGACATTTACTATCCCGAAAATACGTCAATTTGTATTGATGGCACATCAATACGAATAGCCGTATTTTAGGGATAGTAAATGTAAAAAATAAGTGTATTTCTGGATACAAATACACCTATTTTTTTTTACAAATTTCCTTTAGTAAATTTCCCCCATAATATCTAGTTAAACAGTTTATAACGGAACATTGGAAAAAGGTTGACAGAAGCAAAAGGATCTACACATGCAAAGGTTAACATGAGTTTTTTTAGGTAATTTTGGTGTCAGTGTTGACACCAGAGTATGTGGACCCCCAATTAGTGTACCACATCCCCTCACATGGCTTGTAATGCTTCAGCCCAGATGCCTTGCTCCATCATTGCCATTGGGATCACTTTACCATTCCCAATTGGAGTCCACATGGAAGGTAAAAGTATAAAAAAAAGTCCAAACATTTTATAAATTGTTAAAATTCCTGTTAACCTTTTTATGTGTCGACCATATGCATGTTGGTCTAGACCAGTGGTAGCCAACCCTAGCCCTCAAGAGCTACCAACAGTTCACATTTTCCAGACAACCTAGCTGCTGCACAGCTGCACTCATTAATCACTGACACATTTTAAAAGATCCACAGATGGAGCTAATTAGCTCACTTGTGATTCTGTGAGGAGACCTGCAAAACATGCACTGTTGGTAGCTCTCGAGGACTAGGATTGGTTACCGCAGGTCTAGACATTATCTGGGGTCAGCCATCAGGACACCATTTTCTCCCATGATAGATATAAAAACAAATACAGAATTTGTGGTGCTAAAAAATATATTGCTTCTGGAGATAGTACTGTATTATTTAAAATACTAAAATAGACAATGATAGTTATTGCTGAGGAAAATATTCTAAAATAAGTGTTAAAAGCTTCATAACACAAGAGAGCTGCAGCTTGTATTCCTTTTCCTGGCTATAGTCTGTGAGGTGATTCAAAAGCAGGCGCACCATTTCAGCTGTGTTTTAATAGAATGTAACCAAAGGGGTGTGGTATAGCTCATAAACAATGGCCCTAATTCTGGTTGACTCGTTAATTTGCAAAACTTGCAGCTTACCGAGTCCCAGAGGGCCTGCCCCGCTGCATTGCCACCCCCCAACACTGCCATATCCTCTCTCAACCATACGAGGATATATGTCAAGACAAATCCCTTCACATGTCCCGCTGGCGGAGAAATCATTCCATGATCGCTGACCATCTAATGATTTCCTCAGGCCACGCAAATATCAGTCAGTGGATACTGACTTATATTTGCGGGCTTCCGGCCGAAGACAGGCACCCCAGCCGCCACATGCCACCGCTCCGTGCGAATTGTAACACAATTAAGGTCAAGTCAATAGGTCGACATATAAAAAAAGTAGACATGCATTAGGTTGACCCAAGTTAAAGGTCAACATGAAGAATGCTAAACGTGAGGCGTTTCAGAATTATTGTCGGTCTATGTCGTCATAGGTCAACACCGTATAAGTGTACCACTTTGCTTGCCATGCTTTGGGTACGGTGCCTCCCTCAGTACACTATTTTATTTCCCCTCCATGTCCATTGGGATGGTAAATCATGTACAAATCCATTTTTTGGGAAAAAATTTAATAAAAAAATGCATATCGACCTTTTGACCACGCTGCCCCAATGCATATCGACCTTTTGACCTCATCCCACCACCTACATGGTAATAAGGGATCACAAATTGCTGTCTGTGATTTGTGTCAGAGCTTGTTGAACAATTAGGCTAAGCCAGTGGCTCCCAAACCTTTTTTGAACCACAGTACCCTAGACTCCTAGAGCATCAGAATATTTTTCAGTGCACCACTAGGTCAAAAGTTTCCTGTTGATAAAAATATAACAGTAAATAAATTGTGTTTATATGTCATCCTTAGGCCGGTTTCACACACTCCGGCTCCTGCCGGATGGTGAAATCCCGCACGACCAGGGAGCCATGCCGCACACATTAGTTGTGAATGGACACTATTGTGTCCATTCACACGGGACGGCCACGGCCCGGCCGCACGGTTTCAGACGGATCCCGCCACTGGAAGGGACGGCTGCCTGGCCGTGATAAACTACTGTGTTCTGCACGGCTTCCTGGCCGTACGGGTTTTTGCCGCCCGGCAGGAGCCGGAGCGTGTGAAATAGCCCTTAGGATCAATGATGTAGTGAGAAACCAGATTTGCTTTTGTTTGCCCACATAGTTCATGTTTGGCGGCCACCAACTCTGGTTTACCTATTGCTTTGCCCATAACTATTATGAATTTGTCCTAGACCACCAATCCAAGGCACCCCTGCAAGTGTCCCGAGGTACCCCTGAGCACACACAGTGCGGGATTCTTTACACCAGGCATGTCCAACGTTGGCCCTCCTGATGTTGTGAAACTACACATCCCAGCATGCTTTGCAATAGTTTTAGCATTCTCTAATAATGAAACTGTGGCAAAGCATGCTGGTATGTGTAGTTTCACAATATCTGGAGGGCCAACGTTAGACATGCCTGCTCTAAACAAAAAATGCGGTTAAACCCCCATTATCTGTTTTTTTACTGCATTGTGGGATGCTTTAAAGTCCCCCCGCCGGGTTACCGCGACGGGGGGCATCCAAAGAAGCCTATGGGCGATAATTATGTCAGCGGTAGCCGGCGATATGCGGATGATGGGGGGGGCGTGGATATTACAGAATCCCAACCACAGTTTGGGAACCAATGGGCCAGGCAGACAGACTGCCACTGTACAGTGCATACACAGATGATAACGATAAGGCATGGGTGCCGGACGGGTTCCCGACAATCATTACCCGACGTCGGGATCCCGACTGTCAAAATGCCGACAGCCGGGTGCCCGACGGCCACCCGCTATTTTCCCTCGTGGGGGTCCACGACCCCCATAGAGGGAGAATAGAATAGGTGGCTCGCTACGTGCCCGCAGCGTGGCGAGCGCAGCGAGGCCGCAAGGGGCTTTTTTGCACTCGCCATGCTGTCTGACTCTGGCCAGTCGGGATCCCGACGTCGGGATAATGACTGTCGGGATCCCGACTGTCGGGAGTCCCATACCACACCCTAAGGCACAGGGGAGTGTACACACAAGTCATTGTACAGACCCCCTTAGTACAGGTCGAGTATCCCGTATCCGAATATCCGTTATCCGAATTATTCTGAAAACCAGACATTCCAGAAAGTGAAAAAAAAAATTTTTTTTGCTAAAAACTCACTGGGGGCATCTGTAACAGCATCACTGGGGACATGATATGTAACTGGCACTATATATGTGCGAGACAATGATTGCTTGGCATTCAAATTCAGTGCTGAGATAGTACACACATTTTGTTTCACGTTTTGAAACCTTGTTTTTTGAACAAATAAAATATATTTGTGTGTATTTTATGTGGTAATAAAATATATTTGTGTGTATATTATGTGTTTATACAGCATAAATGCAAGATACTTCAAAATACATCATTGAAATATTAAAATATTCCGAAATACGGAATAATCCGTTATCCAAAATTCTCCTGGTCCCGAGCATTTTGGATAAGGGATACTCAACCTGTAGTGGGATAGACAGATAAATATTAGTAAAGGAATACATGCTGCAGGGTGACATACGGAGCAGCTGGGAGAGCTGCGGAATAATGTTTGTTGCAGCGGGTGAGGTGGGCAGTGCCAGGTATTATAACGTGTTAGGGCGGATGCCCACAGCTGCACACCGGCCAGGCTGCCGTTGACCTTCCTTTAAAGGACAGGAGTGCCTGCCTGGCAGCACGTACACAGCCTGGGCACCCTGCTCAGCTTAACCTACATGGACACAGATAGAGATTATACACTGTATTTGAGGTGTGTGTATGCCAAGGCTCGGAAAGAGACAAAGTACCACAGTCCGCTCCTAACTGTCAGTTTTTAAGCCCCGCATGTGACGGCAGTTAGTTAAGAGCTGTTTGGGTTTTTCTCTCTCTCTCCGAGGCTTGTACATTTCCCCAGTATAGGAGGAGAACACAGTGCTGGGTGCGTACAGCGCCAGTATATCATCATGATCTCACCCCGGTGCGGCGCCGGCCAGCTTCCCCTCACGTAGCTGCCCCCGACTCCTCGACACACAGCACGGTGGGCGCACACAGCCCTCACACACAGGCGCCCCAGCCAGGCGGACATGCTGCTGCTAGTGCTAGGTCGTCTCCCAAACACATACTTATGTGCAGCGGCTCGATATAGGCTCCCACCATCCCCGCCTCCCAGGGGGTGTGTGGGGATGAGCACGTTCCGGAAATTACAGACGGATATTTCTTAACCTGGCTGGCCTGGACGTTACCGGCGCGGCTGATCTGGTTAACGGGTCAGGACTCAGGGACGCCTTGTGTACAGATAGGGTATTATACATATACACTCTACTCTTCTACCACTAGCCTTAGCTGCATAATACAGCAAGTGTGCCCAGTGTAATACATGTCACGCTAACCAGTAACCATAGCATAGCGCTGGGTCTAACGTAGCCTCTGTAAGGACTGTGTGAGGAAGTTTGGGCCCTGTAGGCTTCCGTATCTGCAGCACTCGCAGTAGCAGTCGGGACTCGGCAGTGGCACTGAGCCCACTGGGGACACGTGGGTGGCGGCGGCACACGGACAGCAGGCAGAGTACATTGTGTGTACAGCACCCTCCGCAGCAGCGAGTGAGCGGCCGGCGTTGTACGCTACAGTAGGTAGTAGGCGATGTGTGCTTTGCTGCATGTTGTTAGCTATCACACAGCACCGGGCTGCCAATCACATGTCTGTATATACCACATGCCAAACACCCGCCGCACACTCGCACAGCGGGCTGGGAGCCGTGTCACTGGTACATGCATCACACATAGAGCAGGGAAGTGCTGCCAATGCTATATCTACTTCCTTGTAAGGACTTTATGGGACAAGAGAACTGTTGGCAATATAGAGCATACTACGGGTACTTCCTCATCTTTTGCGACCACCGCTTACACTACGGAAGTTACGTAGGAATCTTTGCGCACCACCACCCTGGGTCTAGTTGATATGTGCAATAATTTCAGAAATATACATATACTTGTAATTTTCTCCCATTATAGTCAATTGGCATTCCTTTTGAGCAGACCAGACTGTCATTCCTTTTAGTACCGGGTATGGGTAAAAACCGGACCAGGACAAAACCCCCGGACCGCCGGACCAGACATCAAACTCTGCATTTTGTAGCGTCCGGTCCGGGGGTGTCCTGTCCTGGGGGGCTGCCTGTGACACCTGTCACCAGGTAGAGGAGGAGGGGTAGAATAAAGTCTCCCTGTATGGTCCGGGCATGTAGCAAAAACCGGACGGTCCGGACCACAGGGGGAGGCTGTAATCTCCCCTTCCCCATGTCCCTGATGATAGCTATCACAGGGACCCCCCTGGACAAGACACCCCACAACAGGACACCCCCCGGACCGGACCCTATAAGCTCCGGACTGCAGATTTTGATGTCCTGTCCGGCGGTCCGGAGTCTAGTCCGGTCCGGTTTTTACATAGTCCCTTTAGTACCTCCCGTCGTTTAGTACGCCCACCCACCACTCCTGTGTCCACTCCATCTATTACCTTTAGTAAAGTTTGGTAAGTGGAGCAACTGGAGCAAGCCACTGAGCCAGAAGCATCAAAGTGGCTAACCTAACTGGTGTAGCGGTGGCCACGAAGATGAGGAAGTACCTAAATACTTGTAGTGATAAATAACCTTGGGAGGTATTTGCATAATGTGGGTCAAATCAATGTACTAATCCTTGAAAAGTGGAGAGTGATAAACTACTGGCCAACCAACTCCCTACTGTCAGTTTTCAAACCCAGTCTAACATGGCAGTTAGAAGCTGATTGGCTGGTACTTTATCACTCTCCACTTTATCCCTTTTCAACACTAAGTACATTTGTCCCTGTACCTTTAGAGGTGATCACGTGTACCACTTCTGTCCACCTCATTATTATTATTATTATTATGAGCAATTGTTTCATTCTGGATCTTTATTTCTTCATTTTCTATCTACGTGAGATAATAGGGTCCGATTTACTATTTGTGGCATATTCCCTGATATCACCCACAAAATGGCATAACCCGCTTTATACCTATTGAGGCATTAAATGTCCAGTTCCCAAGTTCCACAGTGTCACATTCCCTAGATAACAGGCAGTACGGATGGTGTAATGGTTAGCATTGCTGCCTCACAGCACTGAGGTCTTGGGTTTGTTTCCCACCATGGCCCTAACTGTGCTGAGTTTGTACTTGCATGGGTTTTCTCTGGGTACTCTTCTTTTCTTCACACATTCCAAACAATATACTGGTAGGTTATTTGGCGCCTAACAAAAATGATCCCTAGAATGAATGTGGTAGGCAATTTACATTGTAAGCTCCACTGGGGCAGAGACTGATGTGAATGTTCAAATATTCTCTGTAAATCGCTGCGGAATAGGTGTGTGCTATATAATAATCGTAATAAATAGAGATGACTTCGCATTGCAGCTGGGATCTAATTCGCAGGAGCTACCATTTAAAATGACCCATGTACCTGCAAGTTATCTTAGTACTAAAGACCCATGCACACGGGATAACTTCAGCCCCGTGCTGAGCGATCTGTGTTGTCCAGTGTTCTCTGATGACTAGATTTTGACTGAATAAAGTCAGGACCTAGTACGGTGATGGCAGCGCACAGTACCGTACATTGCCTTAGCTCGGGGGAATATCCGTTCTTAAATTCTAATTGATATAGTCCAATCGCCATGTGTGCATACCTCCCAACATGAGACATTCCAGGAGGTTCACAATGCTCTGTTCCTGGACCTCTTAATTGCCATGGCATGTTTTAAACAGGTTAATTGAAAATAAAGGTGTTTTACCACAGGTGATGGCAATCATAAATTAAGATGGAAAACCAGGAATAGAGCATTCTGTCCCTCCTGGAGAGGGTCGGAATGGGAGGAATCCGTGTGTATGGGACTATAGCTGGACAAAAACTGGTTATAATGAAAAAGTCTGTTGCAGTACAGACCATTAATAAATGTGGCATTGCTGCAATTAGTATGCGATCCTATGGTAAATGTGCCCCTAGGTCTAAACAGAGGATCCTCCAAAAACACTGGCTGATGATTGTCACAAAAATATAAAATACACCTGCGGCCATACTTCATACCTCTCGGGAATGTTTCCTCAGCTGAACAGGAAAGAGATGGTAAGAAGAGACAGGCTAGTAGGAGACTAGAGAAAGAACAGGGAGATGAGGAGGAATAAAAGCTCAGTTCCAAATGGCTGTTCCCTCCCCAGGGATCAGCCACAAGTGATTTATGTTCCTTTGAAAGTCCATCCCTCCTCTTCTGTCTCCCGTTCTTCTCCATCTCCATTCAACTCCCCTCATCTCTACATGGCTTCGGCAGCAACAGTGCCTACTCCTAGGGGTTAATTTACTAAAGGTTCTAAAAATGAAAAGTGATGTTGCCCATAGCAACCAATCAGATTATATCTTTGTCTAGGATGCAATAGAGAAATGATAGACAGAATCTGATTGGTTGCGATGGGCAACATCACCTCTCTTCATTTTTAGAACCTTTAGTAAATTTACCCCCTAGTGTTACTTTGTTCTCCTAGTTCTGCTGGGATCAGGCTCTCTCCCACTATAAATGACAGACTACATTCATTAACTTCTGCCACTACTAAGTGGAGACACACATAAGAGACAAACAACCCTCCAAATACGGAGATGAGAAAGGACATAGCCTTAAGCCTATGAGATTGTAAAGGAGTTTCTGAAACTGCCTTAAGCCCTCACAGGCTCCTTTCTGAACCACATCACCCCAATAAAAACATTTTTCTCTGCACATCACCCCTGAAGACCGTAGATCCTCCAATAGGGACCTACGGTGGTTTAAAGGAACCCTAAAGGGTCACCTGAACCCCTGTCGGGGATCTTCTGAGGGTGACACGGCTTTGAAAAAATTCCCGCAGCAGGGGACCCCCTTTTAGTTGTATCTAAAACACCAAGTAAAACCATCACCCAATTAAATTAACATTTTTTAATCCACACCATATAGCGCAATGGAAAAATAAAAATTCTTTACGTAAACTTTACTTTCTCCATCTCTTCATTTCCATTTAACTCCACACCAAAAATCAAATACAGATCACACAGATAGAATTTAAACTTGCCAGTTTAAGGGATCACAAGGGATAGGCAGCGCCAAAAGCCCAACCTAACAATTCTTCTAATCCATAAGGGACCGGGTAACCCTTAAGAGCTTGGCAGCGCCTAAAGAACATACCAACACATTAGTGAGCGCAGTGTATCACCCCCAAATCTTTCTGCTGGGATCAGTGGTCAGCAGGAAGCTGCACATGCAGCCCCAGAACGTGGTGCCTCAGGCACATTACAGCTGAGCTGCTAATGATATTACCCCTTATCTTTGTATTTTATGTATAGCTGAAGAAATGAGAGTAAAAGAACAGTCATCATGCGGAGGTCGTGATAAGGCAAGGAGGAGCAGGAGAACCAACGGACCTCCAGATGAGGATTCATCAGATGACATTGTTGGTATGATTACTTTTAGTTATAATATGATCAAAGTCTCACTTTCCATGGCATGCAAAGGGTTCATATTTGTTTATATTTATTTAATCAGACATTAGCTTTGTTTTTGTTTTTTTTATCTAAACTGTGAAAGAATATGCTGGCTCTATATACAGTGGTGTGAAAAAAGTTTATGCTTCTCTTCCTGATTTCTTAAGTTTTTGCATATTTGTCACATTTAATAGTTTCAGATCTTTAAACAAAACTGAATAGAAGACAGAGGTGCAGATGTACTAATGCTGGCCACACATCAGACCAACTTTCCTCCAACCATCCAACTAGTTGCTTGGATGGAATAAAAAATATGGTACTGAGTAACCAAAAATGATAAAGGGTAAAAAAACAAAGTTATTCAATACCAAATGGCCCTGTGTGGAATAGTAATTGCCCCCTCACTTAATCATTTAATGAATCCAATTTAATTGATAATTGATTTAAGTTAAACTTGACACAATCAAGCCTGTTGAATTTAAACATCGCTTGAATAGAACTTTTTGAGCAATGTGAAATTGTATGAAAAGTTTCCACCTCATGCCACGATCAGAAAGTTTTTTTATATATAAATGGGGCAGGACGCATGGTGTATTGGTTAGCATTACTACCTCACAACGCTGAGGTCATCGGCTCGATCCCCACCATGGGCCAACTGTGCGGAGTTTGTATATTCTCCCCGTGCTTGCGTGGGTTTACTGCGGGCACTCCAGTTTCCTACCACAATCCAAAAATATAATGGTAGGTTATTTGGCTTCCAACAAAAAAATTAACCCTAGAATGTCTGTGTGTGCGTGTATATGTGGTAGGGAATATAGATTGTAAGCTCCACTGGGGCAGGGACTGATGTGAATGTTCAAATATTCTCTGTAAAGTGCAGCGGAATATGTGTGCGCTATATAAGAAACTGTTAATAAATAAATAATAAAATAAATATATCAGCCTGGAAAGTATTAAAAGCCTTTAGGCTTCTGGTACTTGAGTAAACCACAGTGAGAGCTACAGTATTCTCTAGAAAAAGAGAAAAGCTGGAACAGTGGCATATCTTCCCAGGAGTGGCTCATCTAAGAAGTCACAATAGAACCCATACGGTGACAACGGGAAAAAATGGTATCCATGGGAGAGTTGCAAGGCTAAAACCACTGGTACCCTAGAGAAACATGTAGGCTTCTCACATTTTCCCAAAAAACACATTGATATCCTTCAAACTTCTTTGGGCTAATCTTCTGTGGACAGGTGAGCCCAAAATAGAGCTATCTGGTGTGGTGATATTTTGCTGCTTCCGGACCTAGGCTATTTGCTACAATTGCTGACAAAAGAAAGGATTGGGGATTCGCACATGGTTGGTGGGAAAATTCCATTTATTTAGGATTATAGTTCATTCGGTCATGCCTGACCTCATCAGAGGGGTCTCTCACTAATTGGTCACTTTCTACAATGTGGTCCAATCCCCTTATGTGACGGTCAATGGTGCACCCCCGAGTTATAACTAGTCAATTATCAAAAAAATAGAAGAAAAAGAAATTCGGGTGGGGTGCATGCTTAAACCCCTTGAACTAATATACTATAATACAGTTAAAATATTTTTTATTAAAGATACTAGTTATGTACAGATATTTTGCTCCCAAGGACAATTTCTGTGTGCATGCCTTAAATAATCTGCGACTATATAATGAAAAGTCACTAACTATAGGTGAAATTATAAATAGACTCTGCTATGTGTTTTAGTTACACATAATCTATTGTTTTCTACCTGAATTATCAGTTCCACCATTGAGGGGAAAGGGGCTCGTTTTCTACTAAATAGTTAATCTATATGTAAAGGAGATTTGCTCCATTAATTACAGGTGCATTGTGTTGTTTAGATGGACTTTATCACAAGGATACATGCTAATATTTGAATGAGACATATGGAGTTCTAAAGAACTACATTTTGCAACAAAGTAGATAACTGCATGAGACTGGTGTTATAAAAGATAAATAATAGTGTTCTTTCTAGGAACGGGCACGCAGGGCGTCGCTGCACGGGGACAGCGTCAAGGTGGCAGACCGGGCATGCCGACATCACTGTTCTGGGCGGTCCCAGGCCTCCGACATAACAAAAGGGGCATGCCCGCTACGTGACGAAAAGGGTCAGGCCCGGCCACCGCTGTCAAGAAAAGGGGCGGGACCAACCGCAGCCCGAAGGCTCTGCACTGCCAGGGAAGCACCGGGCATCGCTATCTACTGCGGCACCGGGCTTCCCCGGTACCACCAGAGGAGTAGGAGGCAGGCTGTTTTAGTGGGGTGCTGCCAGAGGGGCAGGGTGCAGTGCCCGGCAAAAACAGCCTAGCAGGAACACTAAATAAGTTCTGAAGGTTATTCTGGTTATAGGATGAACATCATATCCTTGTAGTCAGATTTTTTTTTTTTTGGGCTACATAGGATATATATCTTATTGATATTTATATTCAATTCCTTCTTTTTGTCCAATAATTACACACAGTTTGATTAGCATCCGTAATGTTTGATCTTGTGAGGGAAAAGCAGCTTTATTTTCAAGGGTGAGTCCTGAGGAGTACACTGGGACCACTTATCTTGCAATGCCCCATGGTAACAGGTGAGTGCCTCAGCTGTTTACCTGAAAGACCACCCTTCTTTTCTATCTTTCTGGGACTGTGTATAGGCATGAGACTCTCTCAGTTCTCGTCCTATACTATATAGCAAGACAAGTGAGCAGCAGAAGTTTTGTGCACTATAGAAGTCCCAACTATATGCAGAAAGTTTCAGAAATAATTGTTTATTTATGTAAAATTGTTTAAATTTGGTACCAATGTGCAAAACTATACATGACCCATGATTAAATCATTATCACCAATTTTTGAGTGAATATAAAAAGTACCGATGGAAATAAGGTCATTTTATTATAATCTGGTCAGCGAAAAAAACTTTTCATTACATATTTGCAGATTATTTAAGGCATGCACCCAGAAATTTTCCTTGCGATCAAAATATCTGTACTTAATTAGTATCTTTAATAAAATATTTTCACTGTATTATAGTATTTATTTTATATTTGCTATAATTGACAGAATTATGTATTCTGTTCTCTAGCAAAAAATTACTAGGGACAACGTTAAGTCATCACTCCGTGATCTGACATTGAAGTGCAGTTGGATCATGTAGCAAGACATCAATCCGAAGCGTAAGAGCAAGTCCACCTCTCAGTGGCTCAATAACAAAAACAAGGTTGAGGTTTAGGAATGGCCTAGTCAAAGTCATGATGTGAATCCAAGTTAGATGTGGTGGCAGGACTTTAAATAAGAACTCTCAAAAATTAAATGTGTGTTACTTTGCTTACAAAATAAGTATTGAACTAATTGGGCTGTAGAACACAGAACTTGATTTCATCGGTGTCATTCTAAAGCAAGCCAATTGTCTTTGCACGCACAAGCAGAAAGATCAGATTAGTTGTCTGATTTGCCACAGATATTGCTGTATGGTCAGCATTAAATAGGTAAATTGATAGTGTGGTACATTGGAAATGGGAACATTTTTTTTTTTTTTTTTTTACAGGTCTAACCTGCCACCATGTGAGCAAAGCAGTGGACATGAATCAGGTGAAGAGAGCAGTGTCTGATAGTGTGTGGGCCACATGCACAGAATGTATGAAGGAGAGGAGGATAACGGAAGGAGAGCTCCCTGCCCCGGCTGATGTTTGGCTGTGTCTGAAGTGTGGTTATCAGGTACATCTTTACACATTACATGCAAATATAATTAATCCCATGGGTTTTAAGCACAATATTCCGATACCTATGTAACTTTACAATTGTACAAATACAAGAACCCCAGGTTCCACTCTTTTCATCGCGCTGCATCTTATCTTCTGGTTTATTTACTGAGCGTCAAGTTGTAAACCCAATGCTACTGATCATGTTAAGGCCCAAAAATGAAGAAGATAATGCTTCTACTAGCAAGACATGGCTAGTAAAAGCATTGCCCTTGCATATGTCAGGTATAAACATGTTCAGAAGTGCTGGGTTTTACAACCGGACACTTATACCCATTTCACACCCGCCTGACCCCAATTCACACCATCCGCAATTTACAGGGTTAAAGCTTTTCAACCCGGGAATTTGCTGAAAAGCCCCGGGTTTATCTGTGGTGTGAAAGGGCTAGCATGGGTCTTAAATCCCGGCACTCTGACCCTGGTCAAGAGCAGAGTCGGAGTGCCGGGATTTAAGACCCTTGTTGAGCCTTTCACATCAAAGAAATACCCAGGGTTTTCAGGAAATTCCCAGGTTGAAAAGCTTTAACCCGGTAATTTGCGGTTGGTGTGAAAGGGGTATTAGTAAATAAATCCCTCAACCAAATGAATGTGCATAGTATCACTTTTAAGTCTTATAACACTTGGATTCAAAAAAATCATACAAACATTTTATCCTGTTTTAAAATAAATCTAAATATCTCTCCAGTCCAAAATAGGAATGAAGTGAGAAAATGATGCCTACAAATATTAAAGAGATATAATATGATTACAATAAAATTGTGTACTGTACTTTACTTGTGAGTCCCCCAACCACTGAAATACACCATATCCATCCATCCAAATAAATAGTTTAAGTAATGATTGTCAGAGGCGTAGCGAGCCCGGAGCCGGTGGAGCACACGCTCCGGGCGCAGGAAGCTAGCCTGGCGCCGGAGCTGTGCCAGCACCGCCAGCTCGCTCGCCCGCCTCCGCCGTTGCCCTGCCCGCTCCCCCGCGAGAGACGTGCTGCTGCGGCGGCTATGTAAAATTGTAACAACACGTCTCCCGCACGCTGGACCGCTAGCCAATGGGCACTTGCGGTCCAAAAGCCAATCAACTGGTGGCTGCTGGACCGCGAGCGCCTATTGGCTAGCGGTCCAGCGGGAGATATGAATTTTACACAGCAGCACAGCGCGTCTCTCTCCCGGACCCAGAGGAGGGAGCGGAGGGAGGGGTGGAAGCGACGCACGTCGCAGCGCAGCACAGCAGGGGGAGGGGTGAGGTAAGGTGCACCCTCCCACCCTGCTGCATCCACCCGCGCATCCACCCACCCTGCTGCACAAACCCACCCACCCTGCTGCAACCAAACACCCACCCACCCAGCTGCACAAACCCACCCACCCTGCTGCAAGCAGCCACCCACCCACCTGCACAAACCCACCCACCATGCTGCAACCATCCACCCAGCTGCACAAACTCACCCACCCTGCTGCAAGCAGCTACCCACCCACCCTGCTGCAAGCACACACCCACCCACCCTGCTGCACCCACCCACCAACCGTCCCACCCTGCTGCACCCACCCACCCTGCGGCACCAACCCACCCTGCTGCACTAACCCACCAACCCTGCTGCAAGCAAACACCCACCCACCCTGCTGTACCCACCAACCATCCCGCCCTGCTGCACCCACTCACCCTGCGGCACCAACCAACCCTCCCAGCCTGCTGCACCCACCCACTGACCCTACCACCCTGCTGCACCCATCCTCCCACCTTGCTGCACAGCAGCCGGGAGCGGGCCGCTGCACAGTTCTGCACCCCTGGGCAACGAGCAAATTCAGTCCCCCTTGGCATCGAGCATGAAGCCCCTGGCATTGAGCATCTAGGTAAGTGGCACTTATGTGTCAAATGTGTAATGGACATTATAGTGTGTTATATAGTATGCAATGGGCATTGCGCTGTGTTATATAGTATGTAATGGGCATTGCGCTGTGTTATATAGTATGTCATGGGCATTGCAGTGTTATATAGTATGTCATGGGCATTGCGGAGTGTTATATAGTATGTCATGGGCATTGCGGAGTGTTATATAGTATGTAATGGGCCTTACGGTGTGTTATATAGTATGTGATGGGCATTACGGTGTGTTATATAGTATGTGATGGGCATTACGGTGTGTTATATAGTATGTGATGGGCATTACGGTGTGTTATATAGTATGTAATGGGCATTACGCTGTGCTATATAGTATGTGATGGGCATTACGGTGTGTTATATAGTATGTAATGGGCATTACGGTGTGTGGTATAATGTTGGTCTGTGCAAACTTTTCACTGCGCAGGAGCCTCACCTATGACATATTGGGGGGGAGGGGGGGCGCAAAACATGCCCTTGCTCCGGGCGCCATGGCACCTAACTACACCACTGATGATTGTGTTAAGTTGCTGTGAAGCCATCTAATAAAAATCCCATTAATGTGACTGAAGCATTTTTTATCAGACAAGGTACAATTTGCACAAGATTATACAGTGTTCCCTCCAGGTGCAGGATGCTGATAAGTGAGGAGGGAATATTTAACTTTGAAAACCAAAATTGTATAAATTATGTATTGCTATAGTTTTCACATAGTTTTTTGGTTACAGGACATGTTCCAATACAAGTTCTCCACTTTATCTCTTTTGAAGGTTTGATGCATTTCCCTCTTAGTGTATTAGGTACCCCATAATATTGCCCACTCACGCACAGATCCCGGCGGTGCGATGCTATGCGATGGGGTGCATGCTCCCGCGGCACCTCATTGCACAGTACAAAAAGTGTGTGCTGCACATACTTTTTGTACTAGCTTTTTATTGCATAGCATCGCATCGCATGCACATCGTATGCACAAGGCATACGATGCGATGCTATGTGTGCTAGTTAAGCACAGAACGCACGCCGGGATCGATGCGTCTGTGGGCACCTTAAGAGAAGAGTTGGATCAGATGTGTCCACATACATCTATTCTCCGTGCGATACAATAATATAGGCATGCTGCATCTCATTTTAATCAGCAGGAGCTGATTGTGTCTTATTAACTAATTTTGCAAATAAAACACATTTTAATGGAAAAAGGTGCAAAAAAAGACACCCAGCATTACCAAGTTGCACCATGTCATTGCATGACTAGAAGGGCTGTTAAAGATGCTAGATGTGTCCAATTGCATTTAAAGCTGATTAGCTCAGGCCCTCTATATTGCGATCCAAAACCTGGAACCCCTATTGATCGGTGATCCCTGTCACGGTTTTAGACTCGGGAGGGTGAATACCAAACCGGGAATTGGCTTGATCTGACTCAGGGGTGTGGAGTCTAACCGTACTGGTGGTTTTCACCAGTGACCCCTCCAAGCGGGATTTGAGCTTCGCTGCACACGGTACGCCGGTCGCGCCCCCCTGGTCAGGTTTCCCACATGGTTCTGGTAAACACTGGGAGTAAGGCAGGGTAAGCTCTGGAATGCTCATGGTCAGACTAGCTGGGTCATACACTGGGAGTTCACAGGAAGCAGTACTCAGGGAGCAGGCAGCAGAATGATCCCAGAACAAGCCGAGCTCATACACAGGATGTCACGGATGCAGTACACAGGGAGCAGGCACGAGAAGGGTCGAGGTGAAGCCGGGTCATTAACAGGAAAACACTGGTAGCAGTACAGAAGGATTAAGCAGGATAGTTGTCACGGGAAAGCCAAAGTCAATCACTGGAAGTCTGTAAAATGAAGCACAAGGAACGCTGGAGCAGGTTGTGAGCATATACTCTGGCAGGGACTACCTGCCGGGAAGTGCCTTTTATAAGGAGCTAATGAGCTCATCTTTCGGACACTGGGCTATTACCTCACAGGTTGCTAATCAAGGAGACTGTGCAAGGTCTCATCCAGGTGCTGTAATCAGCCTGCAGTGTTCAAACTAATACACAGATGGGGGTATTCAATGTGTCGCCGCTATTTCCGACGGGGGAAATAGCGGCGGCTCCCTATTCAATGCTGTCTTTAGCGACAGCATTGAAGCGGGATCACGGCAGAACGGGCCCGACTTTAGAAGCTGTCGGGCCCGTTCTGCCGATAACGACCGTGGATTGTCGCGATCCCGGCCGCAGATCGACAATCCACAGCCATTTTCGCGGCCACGCCCCCGTTGCGCCGATCGGCAGGCGGGACATTGAATCCCGCCTGTCGTTCAGCTGTCGGGCTGACCGCAAACGGCCAGGATCACGGCTGTCGGCAGGGATCGACAGCCGTGATCCTAGATTGAATACCCCCCAGAGCTGGTTAGCAGCATGGAGCAGAGGAATGCAGAGTAGAACCAGCAGGAATTAACAAGGCAGGTAAACACTGAAAATACTTGAATGTTGTGACAAACCCTCTCGCAGAACCTGTTTCTTATGAAGCATGTAACTAAATAGAGTTATTATTATCTTTTATTTATATGGCGCCACAAGGGTTCCGCAGTGCCCAGTTACAGAGTACACATAATCAACAAGGGGGAAAAAACAAAACAGTAACTTACAGTTGAAGACAATACAGGACAAATACAGGGTAAATGATTATAGGTATATCAGCTGATTACTGCATCATAAGTATCCAGGTGGCAGCAAACAGCATGCTTTGGTGCAGTTGAAGACTGCTGAAGTAAAGCAGGCCATACATGCTGCAATGCGGCTGTCCGATGTGTGCTTTGAGGTGCGCGCTCCCGCGGCACCTCATCGCACAGTACAAAAAGTATGTGCTTGCACATACTTTTTGTACTTTGTTTTCATCACATTGGATCACATTGCATGCACATGCAATGTAATGTGATCCGTGCTAGTTAAGCACGGAACGCACGCCCGTATCGGGACGTGTATGTGCGGCATAAAGATACACGCTGCTATTTAGGGCGTGCTTTCCGTGCTGTACTGGCACGGATCACATTGCATCACATTGCATTGCATTGCCTGTGCATGCGTTGTGCATGCAATGTTATGAAAACAAAGTACAAAAAGTATGTGCAAGCACATACTTTTTGTACTGTGCGAGGAGGTGCCGCGGAACATCGGAACAGCACGCATCGCAGCGTGTATGGGCAGCTTAAGAAAGGATAAGCACATGAGGTAAGAGGTCCCTGCTCGTGAGAGCTTACATTCTAAAGAGTTGCCTCTCTCTACCCATACAACCAACGATTACAACTGCTTGGAGTACCCCCCTCCCCTATTTTGTTTGTTTTTTTCTTTCTTTTGTTTTCTAACATACATACTGTTTGATTTTATTAATGTGTTTATACTGTATTGAAAATTCTCAATAAAAATTTAATTAAATGGAAAAAAAAGATGCTAGATGTATGTGGATACATCTGTAGCAAATCTTGTACTGAACTCCTCTAGATTAGGTTGAGCTGTAGCATATGAATATCAGTATTTCAGGTTACTACAATGTTGGCAGATAAAACTATTTTCAATGAGAAATATATTTTCATATACTCCTGGAAAATCAGGTATGTACAATGAAATGTAACACCCCATATACACTAGTTGATATCGCTTAGAAAAAGCTTTCAGAGCGATATTGGGGACCATATAGCCTAGTGTCTATGCTCCCTGTCATTTTCCTGTGTGCTTTAACGACCCCCTCCCTGGTCCAAGCATGTCCCGACAATGGAGGTCATCGTTAATGACGGCCTTGCTGCAGCACAGCCGTCACTTCCCCTGCCGTTGCTCACCTGTGAGCCGTCTAGTGTGTATGCACTTGCTGATGCCTGCCCCGACACTGCCCATATTGGCGGCAGGGGGTGTTGGCTAGTGTGTAATGGGCCTAATATGTGTTTATTTAGATGATATATTTATAAGCTCATAGCACCTAATTTTTTTTTTACTATTTTTGACTGTTCGCAGTTACAGATTTGATAGTATACTTTACTATTATATAAAAAATGTAAAAGCTTTTACAACTTTTATGTTTCATGTTACAAAATGTTATCCTCCTGCATTATTAGTACCCATTTTCCAAAACAGTAGTTGAGAGAAACTAAATGTGGCGGTGTGGTCTCTTCACAAGAATTATGCAAAAATACATTTCCATTTTGGAATTTTGATATGCCAAATTTCTAGAAAATTACACTTTTTACTTTCTTATGTTGTCTGTTGGCAGATGCATTGTACCTGGTAACAAATTCCTAGTACAAGAAAGTATACCTGGCCAATAAAGCTGAT
This sequence comes from Crinia signifera, assembly GCF_055691185.1. Lineage (NCBI taxonomy): Eukaryota > Metazoa > Chordata > Amphibia > Anura > Myobatrachidae > Crinia > Crinia signifera. Next base: position 178,112,014 of record NC_139219.1, read on the forward strand.
TCAGATTTTCTGACACCTGAATTTTTACCAGATATAAGACACCTTTTGCATCATATAGACTGATTTTAGGTTAGAAGTCTCACTTATTTTTGTTTATTTAGGGATGTAGTTCTACCTCTGAATGCCAGCACTCCTTGAAACATTTCCGGTCTTCAAGCACTGATCCTCACTGCATCGCAATAAATCTATGCACTTGGGTTATTTGGTAAGTATTATATTAAAGTATGAAAGTGCCCAGAGTTCTCCTCAGAAGCGTTGTGGAAGCAGTCGTCAGCCTGTTGCTAAAATATACACATATTGTATATACCTTTCAAAGATAAATGTCTATGTCCCGAAAGTGTGCTTATCATTAAGGGGCTGATACAGAATGAGTACTATTGCAAAGCAAATGACCATTTGTGGGACGTAATGGGGAACTGGCAACTCAAAAGCAGGCGAGTTTCGAAAGCTGTGTGTAGCACATTTAGTGACTGCGATCGCATACGCAGTAACAATCGTCCCTGCATCTTACTGCCAGCTGCCGTGCCGTCCCTGCATCTTACTGCCAGCTGCCATGCTGCATGACCTTTGGAATATTCAGAAGGTTGATGTTTGACCTACAGATGGAGCATCCCTCTTACTTGCAGGGGCTGGCGGTAGATTCGCCAGCTGCCGAAAGGGGAGGCGCGCATTAGTCCCCTTACAACGAAGCGCCCCCTGGGTCTCCAACGCTGTTTCCCAACGCGGCCTCCCCACTCCCCCCCTACCCCTGCCCGTCTCCCTGAAGCGGAAACAGGCAGGGTTCCCGTCCCACGCTGCCAGAAAACTGGGACGCGCGTGCGTGTGGGATGCTCGCGCGTCCCAGTCACCAGTAGAGGCGGTCTGGCGAGCCCCAGCACTAAATGAGCGGCGCTACATCTGTATGTGTGTCCAATTGTTACATTTTTTATTGCAACAATGGTTTGGAGACGCCACCAGTAGCCGTCTCTATGAACCCATCTTATATTCGCAAACCCATGCTGCATTATAATTAAAGTTGAATATATGTTTGTGACATCACAGCCACTAATCATATATATGGCTTCATAGCTGAAAATATTACATGTGTGCATTTGCAATACGCCAACCCCTTGTTCAAGAAATCCTTTAAACACACTCTCCTCATCCATCCGATTTTGGGTGCACTGCAGTATTGATTTTTTAGCGCAGCAAGTTCCATTGTGCTTTACAGTTGGAAACATTTATAAAACAAAATGGGTATTTAAAGACAGTCAAAATGGTAGGAAGGCCCTGCTCACAAGCATACCATTTATAGAGAAATAGGCATTGATACACAAGAATAGGTGTTATCTGTTGCATAATGGTCCACCAGATTACAAAGGTTCTTGGTGGGCTGTATGTTAGCCATGGGTCAGGAGGGTGGAAAGGTTAGGAAGAGAAAATAAGTACGGATATTCCAAACGACATGGAAAAATTACAGATAAAAACAAATAAAACAGGATTTCCTGCGTTCACATCACCTCAAACACCTGCTCCACACCCGGGTAGGAAGACAAGGTGAGCGACTCAAAAGATGAAAAATAATTGGAACAAGGTCCTGAGGAGGATTTCCCTGTACTATCTGAACCTCGGCAGCTCTATTTTTCATTTTGGGCTTGGACACAAGATTTATTATGGATGGTCTGGGGATCCTGGAATCTAAAGATACCTTTCAGCGCACATAGGACACCGAGTTATGGTGAGCTTGCATTCCATGGGAATTGGAGTACCCCGGTGTTATTGAAAGATACCTTTATGTGCATGTAGGGCCTGATATACAGGTCAGTCTTAAGGATATCTCATCCCTTTAAAAGTATTGAAGTGGATTAGAGCTTTGATTTGGTGTTTTTCTATCTTTTCACTCTTCATGGGAACATTTCCATTGGAGAATTGCTGAGCAGACGAAAGTGGAATGAACATCGCGGTCTAGAGACAGCGCACCAGTGTCAATCCATATGTTTTTTTATGTGTATGCTTGTATGTGGGTTTGGTACCCCAGGACGGTACACGGTGCAGCAGCCTCAATTGGAGCGGCTGAAACTACTTTCTAAAAACCTCTTTGCCATTAGTGTCCTCCAGATGGGATGGAAGAGGAAATATCGTTTTTGTGCTCGCCTTAAAATCCATTTCCCTTAATCCATTTGTGGACAATGTGATCACTGTCTAATTTTTCTAGTTATGGCTTTACCTGTTCAGTAGGTATATAGATTTTCCTTCTTCTGTGCAGCTTTTTTATTCAAAAACTGAGGTCTGGCGGAGGTAGGAGAGATTAGAGGGGGTGCAGAGCTGTTTATTTAACCACTTAGTGCCTAATCTTTTTCCAGCCCCTCTAACACATAGACATCCCTAGATGGATTAGAAATGAACTTTATGATTAGTATAAAAATCCCATAATTTTTGCATAGGTATAACTATTATATATATTATTATAGAACTGTACCTCACCATTCTGGCTGGTTGGAATAAAAATCTGGTAATGGATGAGAGTAAAAATAAGATTGTAAACTTGCCTACAATCTATGTGCACCCAACCCAAGGTGGTATGTGCTTTTTCAATGTTACATGCTGAAAACTAGGAAAAGTTATGTGACTAATGCTTATGTTTATTGCCTGCATTGTGTTATAGTAAAACATTAACATGTTTAACTCAGACCTGCAAGCCTGTAAAGGTGGCCATACATCAGAAAGATCGATCTTAAGATCGATTGCGCTGTGTCCAATTTCCCTGCAACTCCCTGGCAGTCCTTGGTGGTTTTTGGACACAAAATGTGCACACAATCTGCATACAATCCATCTTACAATCAATTGAGATTGTATGATTGGGTACAATATCTTTCTGATGTATGGCCACCTTAACCCCTGCTTATTGTTACTGATATAAGGTGACACATTCTTACACATAAATAAATAAATAAATAATAGAATCATATGACTGCTGCTGTTTATTTCTGAGTGGTGGCTGTTTAAAAAATGCTGGCAACTGACACTAGTACTGGTCCTATTTACTCTGCTGGTTATATTTAGGTTGGCACCTGTGTTCAGCAGGAGCTCTGCAGAATTGGATGCAGTCATGTGCTGTTTTTAATGTCATTCTGCTTTTCGGTATATAGTTACATTATTCTTGCTATTATTCAATATTTCTATTTTTAAATTATTTGCATATGCTCACCAAGGCGATACGACTACTATTGTACAGTATGGTACTTTAATATGCAGTCCCTTAAATTGTCTGTGGGGTTAGTTATGAAGGCTGTTCCATTATAGACATTATAATGAAAAAAAATCTCTTTTGAAAATGTTAAGCTGACCATCAGAATGACCAGCATCCCATACTGATTGTCACGATTTCCCTGGCAGCTTTCCAGACAGACGATAGATCTTATCTATCGTAAGATCAGCAACTCCAAGCATACTGGTCGTTAGCAGCATCTTCAGATCATGTGTGCAGCGCACATGATCTGAGGGTCAACATCACCACAAAAAGACATGCAATGCATCGCACAGCCAGTCAAAATCGTGCATTGGGGCCAGAAATCGTTCTGATGTATGGCCAGCTTTAGGTTTATTATGTCTTTTATTTTGCTGAAAGTATCAAAAATATCTTGTTAATATTCCAGATACAGTTGTTTGTTTTATTTTATTGATCAGCTAGAGCTGCGGTAGCCAACTCCAGTCCTCGAGAGCTACCAACAGTTAATGTTTTCCCAATCTCCTCACAGAATCACAAGTGAAGTAATTAGCTCCAGCTGTGGATCTTTTAAAATGTGTCAGTCAGTAATGAGTGCACTTTTGCAGCAGCTAGGTTGTCTGGAAAATGTGAACTGTTGGTAGCTCTCGAGGACTGTAGCTATAGCATGTGTCTGGGCATTAAAAGTAAAAATAAATCTTCCCTCTCCCCCTCTATACCCCATCGCTGCCTACCGACAGCCTCAAGAGTTGGGAACCTTTTCCTGCTGCTCTTCAGTTTTGCTTTTTTCCTTTCTTTTTCAGAAACTTATAAAAGCTGGGCTGTATGCTGTTGCAAGCCTAGGTGGGCTCCTGCGAGGAGGCCTGAACACAGTAAGGTGGTGTCTTCAAGGATTGTCCTACCATATCAGAGATGCCCTGTTTGGGTGGCTAGATTCCCCCAGCCGCTGGAGGCTGGCAGGGGGTGGTCAAGGCAGTGAAAGCACAGTGAATTTCTCCTAATTTCCCTCTGCTTAGCTTTCATCTTCTGCAGAGGCATCGGGCTTCTGCAGTTAAGTGGCAACTGGGGACTGCCTTCTGAGGCTTAATGCCTAAAGGTCATCAGGCTGGAACATGACTTTGTCCACATTCCAGTCTGGTCAAGAAGCCCACCGCATGACTGTCCATCCCATCACCTTCTACAACCTCAAGAGGATTTGGGGGTGGAGTCCACTTAGGGTGGCCTATTTTGACTTCAGAAAAGTGGATCCATAACATTGTGTCCAGAGGTTATTCCCTTCATCTCTGGTGTTATCATCAGATAAGAATCAATTGACCGATCTAGTGTGACACATGTTGGCCTTCCCTTGGATCCCTCAAAAGTAGTGGCTCTATAGGAGTCCTTACTTTTTTCTATTAGCATCAGAAGTCAATTTCCGCAAATTAAGAAGGATTAATGCCACTGTATAGGTCATTGGTACAACCTCATCTAGAGTACTGTGTACAGTTCTGGAGGCAATATCTCCAGAAGGATATAAATACATTGGAGACTGTACAAAGAATGGCAACTAAAATGATGCATGGCCTACATCACAAAACGTACCAGGAAAGACTAAAAGCTATTAATAGGTATAGTTTAGAGCAGAGAAGGGAAAGAGGGACATGATAGAAACTTTCAAATATATGAAGGTACAGGTAGGAGACATTCTTCACAGGAAGAGGAGCAACAAAACACGAGGACATGCACTGAAACTAGAGGGAGAACATTCAGGGGAAATTTGAGGAAGAATTACTTCACAGAAAGAGTAGTGGATAAGTGGAATAGCCTCCCATCAGAGGTGCTAGAGTCAAATACAGTACTACAATTTAAACATGCTTGGGATAGTCATATTGATATCTTTACAAAGAAATAAGGATCAAAAATGTTTGGCTGTAGCATGTTTAAAAAAGGGGCAGACCAGATGGGCCAAGTGGTTCTCATCTGCTGTCAAATCTATTTTTCTATGTTACCTCCTTATCAATGTAGCTGAGGTTTCTACTAAAACATCTTCCAAAGCCAGATGGATTTTTCCACCAATCATTCTCCATTTTGAGGTTCCTAAGTAAAAAAAAATTGAATCCTTCATCAATTTTTTGTTCAATCTTTTGAACCCAGGTGACTTAATTGCATCCTTGGATATTTATCTATGTATTCCGGTTTGGAATCAGTACCAAATTCTCTGGTTCATAGTTCTTAACCGTTTTTAGTTTCAAGTACTGCCGTTTTGTCTCTTGACACCATGTGTATTCATAAGGGTGATGTTTGTCATGGTCACAATGCTTTGTCAGAATGGAGTCAAAGTCTTTCCTTACCTGGATGACCTTATTCTCACAGCCTGGGTGGTGTCTGACCTCTAGGCTCAATTTGTCGGTAAGCTCGCGGTTGGATATCCAAATATCTGAATGTTCTTCATGGTTCCTGCCCAATAGATTCTCCAATTGGGATTTTTTCTTCTCACTCATCGCAGTGTGTCTTCCTGCTGGCAAACAATATCTTGAGGGTTCAGTCATTCATTCAACTGCTTCTCAAAGGAAGATACTATACATTTTGGTGTGGAGTTTTGACTTTGTGGAGTTTGCCAAGTTCCAATCCTAGACTTTTCAGCAGTGAAGGAGCCCATACACGGTCCGTTGTGGACCGGCTCCGTTCTGTACTATGCGATGCAGGCTCCCACGCATCACATAGTACGGTACAAAAAATGTGCTGCACATACTTTTTGTACTAGGTAAACATCGTATCGGATCGCAGTGCATGCACAAGGGATGCGATCCGATATGATGTATGCTGTTTAAGCACAGAACGGATCCAATGAACGGACTGTGTATGGGGGGCTTAACTGTTATCCAAATGGAACAGATCTCCCCTCTAGAGCCTGCTCTCTGTTCATCTGTCTGCCACCCCAGTTCTCCACAGACTCTCCCCACACAGATTTTGGAGCTTTGGCCAGTCTACCTGCCTCTGGTACAGTTGTGCTCATAAGTTTACATACCCTAGCAGAATTTGTGATTGTTCTGGCCATTTGTCAGAGAATATGAATGATAACTCGCAAACCTTTCTTTCACACATGGTTAATGGTTGGGTGAAGCCATTTATTGTCAAACAACATTGTTTACTCTTTTTAAATCATAATGACAACAGAAACTACCCAAATGACCCTGATCAAAAGTTTACATACCCTTTTAGATTTTGGCCTGATAACATGCACACAAGTTGACACAAGTGGGTTTGAATGGCTACTAAAGGTAACCATCCTCACCTGTGATCTATTTGCTTGTAATCAGTGTGTGTATAAAAGGTCAGTGAGTCTCTGGTCTCCTGAAAAACCCTTGCATCTTTCATCCAGTGCTGCACTGACTTGTCTGGATTCTCTGTCATAGGGAAAGCAAAAGAATTGTCAGGATCTGCGGGAAAAGGTAATTGAACTGTATAAAACAGGAAAGGGATATAAAAAGGTATCCAAGCAATTGAGAATGCCAATCAGCAGTGTTCAAACTCTAATTAAGAAGTGGAAAATTAGGGATTCTGTGGAAACTGCCAGGAAAATTGTTTGGGGTACAAAGAAAAATCCACAAATAACTTCAGCTGAACTACAGGACTCTCTGAAAAAAGTGGTGTGGTTGTTTCAAGATGCACAATAAAGAGGCATTTGAAGAAAATTGGTCTGCAAGGTCGAGTCGCCAAAAGAAAGCCATTACTACACACATGCCACAAAGCATCCCGCTTACAATACACCAAACAGCACAGAGACAAGCCTCAAAACTTCTGGAACAGTCATTTGGCCACAACCATAAACATTACATTTGGAGAGGAGACAACAAGACCTATGATGAAAGGTACATTATTCCTACTGTGAAACAGGGAGGTGGATCGCTGATGTTTTGGGATGTGTGAGCTACAAAGCCACTGGAAACTTATCAAAATGTATGGCAAGATGAATGCAGCATGTTAGCAGAAAATACTGCACCCATTAGCCCGGAAGCTGTGCATGGGACGTTCCAACATGACAATGATCCAAATGATCACTCAACCACTAGCCGTACATGAAAGAAAAGTTTGTGAGTTATCATTCATATTCTCTGACAAATGGCCGGAAAATCACAAATTCTGCTAGGGTACAGTGGCGGATTGAGGGGGGGGGGCACCCGGGCACATGTCCCCTGTCATTTATTGTAGCTGAGGACCAGGGCTTTTCAACGAGCCCAGCCCCGTGTCTCTAGCCCCCCGGGAACCGGAGATATTGCCTGGCAAACCTGTGACCAAATCGGTCAATCGGTTCCAGAGATATTGCGTATAAACCGATTTTTTTATTTTTGAAATGTAATTTCATGGCTGTTCATGTTCTTTGAGGGCAGATTACTCTGGAACCAAACGTTCCAGTTTCACTGGATAAAAGTTCTTCAATATAATACTTGTCTCATGTAAATGGGTCAGTTGGTTCCGAAGATATAGCCGGTTAAATGAGATAACTGGTTAAAGGGGGGAGGGGTGGTTTTCTCTCCCCCTCACACCAGAAAATGCAGGGACTAGGCTGGTGTAAAAGGGGCCAACCTGGGAATGCATTTTCTGGTGTGAAAGGGGTATTATTTCAAATAGCCGGGACCTGCAGTGCTCTGAATACAGCCAGGCTCTGCCACTGTCAGTGGCTATCACTTCTGCTGTCCCCCATTTACCTCAAGCATGTATTCCCCCTTGGCAATGAGCATGTAATCCCACATGGCAACAAGCATGGAACCTCTGGCAATGAGCATGGAACCCTTGGCAATGAGCATGTAGAGAAGCAGCACTTATGTAGCATAATTTTTAATAGGCATTATGGTGTTTGGCATAACACATAATGGACATAATGGCGTGTAATTTAACGTGTAATGGACATTATGGTGTAAATGTTTAATGCAAGCCTTTGGTGGACAATGTCCCTGTTTATGAAGTGTATTGTGAATTTTGGCTTAATCTGTGTGGCATTATGTGAATTCTGGCTCAATCCATGTGGCATTATGGGAATTTTGGCTCAATCCGTGTGGCATTATGTGAATTTTTTCCCAATCCGTGTGGCATTATGTGAATTTTTTCCCAATCCGTGTGGCATTATGGGAATTTTGCTCAATCCTTGTGGCATTATGTGAATTTTGGCTCAATCCATGTGGCATTTTATGCATTTGGCTCAATCCGTGTGGCATTATGTGAATTTTGACACAATCCATTTGGCATTATGTGAATTTTGGCTCAATCCGTGTGTGTTATTATGTAAATTTTGACACAATCCATGTGGCATTATGTGAATTTTGACACAATCCATGTGGCATTATTTGAATTTTGGTTCATTCCATTTGGCATCATGTGTAAGGGACAAGTATAATGGGGTCTAGTATTTTGTTGCATAATGTGTAGAAGTTGTATATGGTGTTGACACGCCCCCTGTTGAGTGGCCACACACCCTTTTCTGGAGCGTGCCTTTGGCGCGCGCACAACTACATCCTTCACTTTTGTCACCATAGTGGGCCTGCGTACTTTAAATGCCAGGGCCTATTTTTAATTCCATTCCCACACTCTCCTGCCGCTCTCTTAGCATGTACACTGGCACCACTAACACCGCCCCTCCCCCACCCAAACCCTTTTTTATCATGGTGCCCCCCCCCCCTGTCATTTTATCCTGGATCCGCCCCTGCTAGGGTATGTAAAGTTATGAGCACAAAGGTACATATTCTTTATATTGTTCTTCAGCCTGTGCTGGAAGATTTTTATCCTTTTAGTTCCAAGACTCCTGTACCTGCTATCTATCCCATTATCCCCATTGTCCCCCATGGAATTAGAAAAAAACGACTTCAAGCTTAACAACAAAAATCCAGTTTTTCAAAACAAGAGAACTGTTAAATAAATGTTTCCGGGTGAAAAAGTTCTCGGCTAGTACTCCCAAAATTGGGAAGTTTCTTGGGAACCTTCAGTGTCTTGTACAAACAGTATTAACACTAAGTTCATCCTGCTAGGTGTGTGTACAGTGGTGGAGGTCATATATTGTTCTAGCAGAAAAGAAGCTGTTAATTTTTTGTCATTTTGTCAAACGTTGTATAAAATAAAAGCGAGACGGCATGCACTGTATGCAGATGCTGACTATCAGGTGTAGAAATGTAAATTTGTGTGTCTCACCTACATTATATTGATTCCAGATAGTATTGTAGGAGGGATCTATTACTATGCATACAGAGACTTTTCATGATCTCTCCAAGTGGAACGACAAGGGGTGGTATCATTATTTTGTAATACAGCCTTTTCCTGGACAATTACATGTTGTCTGACTTCAGTAAACAGTGAAGATAAATGCCAGCATTGCTGTTATTCGTTATATAAATTCAAATACATTTTTTTTTGTGAATAAAAATGTTTGCTTGCCAATTTTCACACCTCTTTTGTCAAATTCACTTGCACTCAAAGGGTTAATCAGAAACTGACCAGATTACATTACAAATACTTGTTAGTAAACACATTGGATACCAATTCACTCATTTTCAATAATAAATGTATCAAAACAATTCAATTGTTTTGTCTTAAAAACATATTAATACAAGAATTCATATCCGTAACACCTGTAATGTAATACAGGTTGAGTATCCCTTATCCAAAATGCTCGTGACCAGAAGCATTAGGGATTATTCTGTATTTCGTAACATTTTTATATTTCAATGTGGTATCTTGCCTTTATGTTGTATAAGCTCAAATCAAAAACATGAAATACACATATATTTTATTTGTGCATGAAGTAAATTTGAATGCCAAACAATCATTTTCTTGCACATATTTAGTGCCAGTTACATATCATGTCCCCAGTAGTGCCAGATGTCCCCAGTAGGTTTGTAGCAAAAAATAAATAAAGTACACAATGGTTTTCAGAATAATTTGGATAGGGAATAAGGGATACTCAACCTGTATATGAATAACACAAGACTTTGATATACAGAGTTTCCTGTGCACTATAAGAAATGTTAATAAATAAAATAAATTGACAACATCATTGTATATCCTATAGAATTATAGATCAAAGTAACGTAGTCTATAGGTAATGCTGCTAGAGCTACAGTACCAGTCCTGTGGAAAGCCACAACCCTTCACACACATAAAACCTGGTTTGCCAAAATCGACTATTACATGAAGATGGAGGATGTATTACTATCCGCAGTCGACAAACATTAAGACTTTGCAGCAGCATGGCTCCCTTGGCTAGAATATAAGACCTATCCGGAATACAAAGACTCTCTTTCTTAAGCAGCCTAGCTTAGTACGGCTCTAGACTAGTTTCGCTTTCAATCGCCTTTATCTGTCTCCCCTACCTTGGGAAAGGTCGGCTCCCATCTTTCTTCTCCCTCCTTTCCTTCCTTCTCTCTCCCTACTCTCATCTGATTTTCTCACCTCATTTTGATTGTATTATGTTGAATCAGTTTACAGACCCACGTGGACTCTATTTGTAGCAGCCAATATGTCACCCATTATTTGAAACTGTCTGTCTCGCTGCGTCGAGATATGTTGGCTTTACATATGTTTTCTTTGAGCAAAATCGCTTTAGTCTGTTACCTTTATTATTTCCTTTAAATTTCAATAAAAACAGATTATACCAAAAAAAAGTAACGTAGTCAGAAATTCTATTTAGGGACCCATATCCAGATGTAATCAGGGGGAGTGAGCCATAATATTTTAGTGGACTGTTTGTGGAACTAATTTATAGTCCCTCCAGTCAAGTAGCCTATCTTATGAAACTGGTGTGAGACACAGACGCCGTTGGCTCGCTACTCTTTAAAACTAAAACCTACTGTAAGTGAATTTCTTAGCTATTGCTCTAATATTGCAGAGTTCAGATGTGCAATATTGAATATGCTGGAATTAAATTAAATGAACAATAACTTGATAAATAATGTATTAAAAAAAATTCTAGGCAGCCACTTGGCCAGAATTTGAAATGTTTATGGCAAAAAAAGGCTGTATAAAGCATTGCTCTTAGAGCTTTTTATAAGCAGCCTGTAAGATATATTCATTTTGGTTTATTGTTAACCGTTTTCTTCGAATGAAATGGCTCTCAGACACTGTAGAAAAAATTTGGAACTTTTTTAATGTATTATTTCCACACTATATTCTACTCTTGTGTGCACGGTCCGAGATATTTTGCCTACATCCCAATAACGTCCAATTTAATAAGCTTTGACATTTTTGGGGGTGACAAACATAACATTTTGTTAATCTTTTCAGTTGTTATGAATGTGATGAAGAGCTTTCAACCCACTGCAACAAGAAAACACTTTCTCAGATGCTGGACTTTCTGCAGAAACAATCATCTCGCTCCAAGAAAGGTACAGATTCAACAATTGTAACTATCATCATGTTTTCCATCAAAATCTAACATTCTTGCCATTATTCTGATGTGTTTTGTGCTAATTCTTTATGTTCTCATCTCTTATGTGTGAAATCCTCTGTATATTTAAATGTGATACAGGTTCAGTAAATATTATACTAGTATCTGTTATCAGGGGAGAGCACAATGCTTAAAAGTCCAGGGGATGGGTTCTGGCAGAACATTCTTATGTCCTCACTGTATCCGATTAACATGGATCTCCTTATACTTACAGTATATTCATTTTGCTTGGCACAAAATGTGTGTATATAATATATGCCCATTAATCTCACACCATTTGATTTTTTAATAGCATTGTATTTAACAATGGGATTGCCCATGGATCATATTGTGAAAGTATATTCCATTATTGTAGTCTTTGTTGTTGTTGTTTTTTTTTTTTAAGTGATATCCTTATTACAAGGGGATGTAGTTAATATGCCAACAGGGTCATCACCTTTACAGTGGAATGGCTTCTTTTTCTAGTAGTGTTTTTAGGTCATGCTAAAAAAGTGCTAGACAAATGAAGAGTTCCGACCTGTTCATACCCCCACTATACACGTCGGCGTGGAGTTGACTTTATAAAGTGTGGCGAGCGTCCTTTGTGTGTAAATGTGTCGTTTATTATGCATGAGATGCACTTGCATCCGCACCCCCCTTTGTGCACAAGACGCACGTGCTACCGAACCCCTAACCCTGTCTCTCTGAAGTGAACATGGGCAGGGATGCCGTACCCTGCCGCAAGAATGACTGAGGCTCGTACTTCTCAGGCAGATGGAGCGCATGATTGCCTCTCCGCCGGAGTCTGCCAGCGCAGGGGATCTGGTGGTTACCGGCGCTGTGTGAGAGGCGCTGACTAGGCTTGCCAGGGCCAGACCTGCAGCTCGCCGGGACAGTATGGTGACTACGCTGCCTGACGGGACACTACGCTGACTACACAGGGCTGCTGCAGGGACAGTACGCTGACTACGCTACGCAGCCGTTGACAACGTAACTTAGCCTACACTGAAAACATAGCATAGCCTGCTGCCGTGAAACTACACAAGTACCACTAAATCTTATGTGTAGCCTCCGGGCGGGGGACACTGCAAGGCGAGCGGAGAAGCGGATGGGGGACGCTGGTGAGCCAGGCAGGGGAGAGCCGTGCAGGGTCAGCGACAAATAGGTAGTGGGTGGGGGACACCGGTGAACCAGGCAAGGGGAGAGCTGTGCAGGGTCAGCGGACAAATAGGCAGAAGATGGGGGGCGCCAGAGAGGTGAGCAGGGGCAGCGAACACAGAGGTAGCGGGTGTGAGGGACCGGTGAACTGGCGAGGAGAGCTGGGTAGGAGGAGCAGGAAGCTGCAAGGAAAAAAAACAATACAAATGAATGGGCAGCCAGTGATTGGCTGAGAGCTTGCAGCTCCCTGGTCCTCCTGCCCAGCTCTCCGTCTCCGTTCCCCTCGCCGGCTCACCGGTGTCCCCTGCCCACTGCCTCTCCCCCTGCCCGGCTCACCGGCATCCTCTGCCCGCTGCCTATTTGGGCCTTATTCTGGTTGGTGCGGCCAGATCCGATTATGCGGCCAGGACCGTGCGTGCGAAACCCCGACTTCCATACGGATCGCCAACTCCGTCCGTACGCGGTAAGAAGCTGGCCGAACGGACCGCACGTGTATTTTTCACGGAATACACCTCCTCCATCTCAGGGAACCTCCCCCATCATTCGAATGCAGGACCGAGTGGTCCACCAGCTCCCGCAACCTCAGACATTTTTCCGTGCAAAAGCAGGGATCTGGGCGGGCAGCTGACATCCGGCGATGTCATATGTCCGCCCCCTACACGTGCGTCACGGCCGCATTACCATACGTACGCCCAGCGTTTGCATGGGAACGCCCATGAAACGCGGGGTGTATGCATATGGTAATGAGCCCAAATAGCCCTTCACGCCCCTCTCCACCCCCTGTTCGGAGTGTTCACATTTCATGTGGGATTTGGCCGTACGCCCCGCTCGCACATGCGCAGAGATGCCTCTGCACATGCGCAGACACAAAACATCGGCGACACGAACGCACGCGGATATTACCGCACCAACCAGAATAAGGGCCTTTGTCCGCTGAGCCTGCCCGGCTTACCGGCGTCCCCCGCCAGCTGCCTATTTGTCTGCTCTCCCCCTACAGCTCCCTGGAGTTGCATATGATAAATCACATATGATTTATCATATGCAAAACTTGGCACATCAAGTGCCTAATCGTGTGTGACCCCTCCCGGGGAGCTGCCAGAGAAATCAAGTCGGACTAATGTATGGGGGCCAGTTATCCTACTGTTGGTTGTACCTGGGAAAGTTTATAATGCTTACACTTAGGATATGATCACTTCTACAAACAAGGTATTTAGTGATTACATTTTATTAATTGTTCAGATTTTTTTGTAAATGTTATTTTCACTGTCATGTTGAGGTTTATAACGTGTAAATAAAGCTGGACAATGTTTGATTTTATTTAATGTGATGTAATGTGACCAAAGGTAAGGAAATTATAGTTTTTATGATTATGGGTTTTAGGTTTTTATGACAGAGAATTATGAACAAGCACTGTAGAACAAGCACATTCTACAGATAAAAGTACAAGTAAAACCCTACATCAGTGGTTCCCAACCTGGGGTACTTGTACCCCTGGGGGTACACTGCAGAACGGTTGGGGGTACTTGAAAATAATATTTGTAATGACGGAAGAAGTCTTCTGCTGGCTAAAAATGTCTCCCATTGCCATGGAGATGAACCACTTCCATATACTGCTCACTCATAAGTACTGTGTATATTTAAAATTGTGAGGAGGGGGTATTCATAAATGAAAAGCCTAATTAAGAGTTATGAGAGAGAGATGAAAGGTTAGGAACAGCTGCCATAGATACAAGAAATCCAACAACACTAGTAATGTAGCAGCTTCAGTCTAAAGCAGAGGTTCTCAAACTATTTTGCTCTGGGATCCCCGTCAGATAGTAAAAGTGATCGCAGGACTCCAGAAAGTTACCACAGAGTGGCCGCTATATATGTGTGGTCAGCAGACTGCACATGCACAGTAGCATTGGATAGGAAGGAAACAAGTAAAGTTACCACTAACGCAACAGGGAGACGGAGGGTAATGGGGGAGGGAAGAGGGTGACAAAGTAGTTGAATGAGGGAGGCAGTGGGTGATTATTTAATTTTCCCTAGCCCCCCCCCCCCTATACACACATATATAGCATAGTGACTTAGCGCTCCTCTCCTTCCCCCTCATGCCCCCCCCCCATCTGCTACTTTCTAGAACTGCACTCCTTCCCACGGATGTCTCACCACCCACCATGTTGCACTTACAAGAGATTCTTCACAGATTCAGAGTCCTGCTTATGAAGATCTGCCTCCTCTGAGTCCAACTGCAGTCTCCCTGTTATAACTGTAAGTTTTGGACAGCTCAGAAGCCCCAGGATGCAGACTCTTGTGAATATCTGCATGTGGATGAGTGATCCAGTTGTCCAGCCTGTTAGTGGTTTGGGCAGGAGAAGTAGAGCACAGGAGTGTGATCGGAACTGCTGATGACTTTTCGGATCTCTGAAGCCTCATACACACTAAATGAGTCCCAGCCAACACCATTGGTGAATGCATACACACTTGCTGATACTGAGGGGGGGGGGGGGGTGATGCAGCATGACTGTCATTCATGAGGACTCCCTCATTTGAACATGTTCAGATGAGGGAAGGGGCCGTTAACAGCATGCATTGTTAACGGTATGGAGTTTATACACTAGGCGATACTGTAGTAGGACTTGGGGTCCTTATGTATGCGATCTATTGCATGCAATCCCTTTCCCCACTGCATGGAGCCCCCCCCCCCCCCCCACAGTCAGCAACATGGAGTCAAGACCCCATGCTAAGATGGTCGGGACCCACAGTTTGGATACAGCTGGTCTAGAATTTATACAAAGGGGATCAGGTTTAGCACAGCAGGCAATTATATGCCTGCCAAGCAGCTTCGTTCCCCCGACCCAGTTGCCCCTGGAAAGGTAAGCGCCGGGCAAGCTGACTTGGGGACATGACAGTAGGATGTAATATAAGACCACCAACCCTCCTGTATACTTTTACCTAAGTAACAAGCCATTGTTTTAGCCTCTCATCTGCAAGCATATTGGAAACAAGCTACCTAGCATAATCGGTCATAACTTTTACAAATGTTTTATTGACTCTTGGTCACAGTGAACTTTTTACAATTTGGTCAGAGATATGGCAAATTGTAAATAAAATAGTTGGCACACACACTTCTGTTTTATTGTGTCTATATTGCATAATTAGTGTTGACAGCTGAGGAAAAATAAAAAAAAAACTTCTGGCCTTTAAAATTATTATATTAGTGCTGAAATAACCCCTTTGCTGCTGATGGTTTTCTCATGTACCTTTTTCATGTTTGCGCTTTTCATATTCTATCATCAATATCAATGATTTGTTTAGGTTATATCCACATCATTTATTCCTTGTTTATTTTACAAGACTTTGTATTTTGTGAACATACTAAATATTTACGCATTCTAAGTTTCTAATGGTGTACACACGGTCCGATGTGCCGTGCGATGCGATTCCCGATGCGATCAGACCGCATTGCATGGCATGCATGCGATGGCATACAATTTTGACTATATAGTGCAGATCTGCACTATATAGTCAATGCAGCCAAGACTTTCTGCCGTGCGATACGGGAGTGGGCATCGGGATCGCAAGGGTTAGAACCCTTGCGATCTGCATGCGATGCTGACATGATATTGACTATATCATCAACATCGGAAGGCAAATTGTACCGTGTGTACACACTATAACAACCATGTTCATTTTTTTTAAACCCAAATGATCAAAGAAGTTTTATTGTAATATCAAGAAAGTAAAATAAAGCATGTTTTGTTTTTGTCTTATTAACACCACACCTCATGAAAATAAAGCTCTGTATTTCATGTCCATAGAGCTATTAAATAATAATCATTTTTCCCGACCCAGTAAATCCTTGACTAACACTAAATGGGAGTTTTGAAATATCCTGTTCCTCACCGGCAGCACTTTTACATGCGGTAAATCACACGGCATTTATTGCATGTAAAAATGGCACATCAAGTCGCCCTCCCGGGAATCTGCTGGAGAAGTTGAAGGGAAATCAGGTCTGGATTAAGGAGGGGGGGGCTCAGGGAGTCAGTATCCCCGGGCCTGAGGCATGCGACTACATAGGTGTGCAGTGCATTACTGGGAGTTTACCAAGTCCTATGAAACTTTGCACATGAGGTCAGAGGCTGAGAGGCTTGTGTGAAGAGCTCTGATTGGTGGAGCTCATCACATGCTTCTCATGCCCACGGAGGACAGCAGCAGCATCCTCATCATGGGAGGGTTTTTAGTGTGTGTGTGTGTGTGTGTATATATATATATATATATATATATATATATATATATATATATATATATATAT
This sequence comes from Crinia signifera, assembly GCF_055691185.1. NCBI lineage: Eukaryota > Metazoa > Chordata > Amphibia > Anura > Myobatrachidae > Crinia > Crinia signifera. The sequence goes on from NC_139219.1 coordinate 178,129,066, forward strand.
ATATATATATATATATATTGGTAGGGAAGCTGAGTCACTCCAGGGTCTTTTTATGCAGATCAATTTATTGAAGATACATCAAAGGTACATGTGCGGCAACAGGCCAACGTTTCAACGCCGCTCAGGACGTTTTTCTCAAGGCGCCTGCCACATGCAGTAAAGACAAGACTGAATACCCGCTGTGAAGCTGGGAGACAAATTTATACTTACGATCCTGCAGGAGGCTGTCCGGCGACCAGGTATGGATGCGGTCTCCGTTTCCGCTGGCGTCCACGTTCCCGTCCATTGACGTCATCAGTGTACGACTCGGGTGCCAGGCAACCAAATACGTTACCTTAGCAACCCTCCGCTCACACTATGATGCGTCCCCGGCCGCCGAATCAGCGTCCACAGGTCCAATCTAGAGACACAGAAATAAACTGTTATAAACACGAGTGCAAAAAAACCTGTTATATTAAAGCAACGCAAGTGATAGAATATAGCAGACTATATGACCATAAAACATATATGTATAAACATTACTCTGACATATACGTAGAAGTTCATAATTATTAAAGGAATATATTCCAGTTCATGCGTTCATTAAGACCGCCTGGGGATACTGTTTGCAGTCGATAAATCCAGCTACTTTCCAGTTTAAGTAGCGCTCCAGGACGGTCACCTCCTCTAAGCAATTCAGGGACATGATCGATCAAGATGAACCTTAAGTCATTGAAGGAATGTTTGGCATCTCTGAAATGCCGCGCTAATGGTTGGTCAGCCTTTCCCGTATTAAGTGCTGCTTTTATGGCAGAACGATGTAAGGCCATTCTGTCCCGTATGTTCCTGATAGTTTTGCCAACGTAGTGTAACCTGCACGGACAGTATGCCAGGTAGACTACGTGGGTAGTGGTACAGGTCAGGATATGTTTGATTTTGAACTTAATGTCCCTGGAAGGGTGACAAAACTCTCTGCCTGTCTGCATATTTTTGCAAGTGGTGCACTGTAAACACTTATAGCACCCTGGGGGTTTAGTCAAAAAAGTTACTGGTTGTTGTATGGATGATTTGAAATTAGTAATATCGGTATGGACTACTCGATCTCGAATGTTACGTCCACGAGTGTAGAACGCCATTGGTCTTGCTGAGTGGAAGCAGGGTAGTTTATCGTCCGTTTTGACTATGGGCCAGAGTGCCCCTGTAGCTCTCTGGACTACTTGGCTAGAAGTATTAAACTCCTGTTTCCAAGGCAGTAAATTCTTGACATCCTTTGATTTTCTCTTGAATAGCTCTTCTCTTGGTAGTGCTAGGACGTCATCACGGGTTTTCTTCAATTCCGAGAGGTTATAGCCTCTAGTACAGAATTTGTCTACTATCAATTCAGTGCTGGCCTCTGCTGCTTCTTGCGTGCTGGAAATTCTTTTTGCTCGTAATAGTTGAGATCTTGGTAAGCCACGTTTTAGTGGCTTAGGATGGTGGCTAGAGGAAAGGAGCAGTGTGTTCCGATCTGTTGGTTTTGAGTAAACCCCGGTCTGAAGTTTGCCATTTGTTAAGGTCACTTGGACATCAAGGTAATGTATTGTTTCCTGCTGTATATCATACGTATATTTAATAGGGCCATTTCTGGCATTGATGTTATTAATATGGGTCTCTAATTCACTCCGGTCACCTGTCCAGAGGACAAATAAATCGTCAATAAAGCGGGTGTACAGTGCGATATTTTTCTTGAATTGTGGGTCACTAAAGAATGTTTTTCGTTCTTCCTCGAACATATATATATTCGCGTAGCTTGGCGCTACATTGCTACCCATCGCACACCCGCTGGTCTGTAAATAGTGCTTACCATTGTGCAAAAAGTAATTACGATGAAGGATGAGATGGAGTAATTCAATAATCAAGTTGTGATCCAATTCTGTGATTTTTTCTGTCTCCAAAAAGTTTCTCACTGCCTGTATACCCTCCATGTGAGGTATGGCGGTATACAGGCTACAGACATCCAAAGTCACTAGCAATGTATTAGTGGCGACCATCGTGACTTGTTGTAATTTTAAGAGAAAATCTGTTGTGTCTTTAATATATGTCTCTTGTTTTTGCACATATGGTTGCAAAATATTGTCCAAAAGCATGGATATCGGTTGATAAATAGAGCCCCTGGCCGAAATTATCGGGCGACCTGGTGGTTTAGCTAGGTTTTTATGGATTTTGGGCACGGTGTACAAAATTGGGGTGACGGGATGGTCCTGAGTAAGTGCTTGCAATAACCTATTGTCAATAAGTTTATTGGTGCTTGCTGTTTGTAGTACCTGGTCCAATTCTTTTTTGTATTGGATCGTCGGGTTAGACCAGGTACTACAAACAGCAAGCACCAATAAACTTATTGACAATAAGTTATTGCAAGCACTTACTCAGGACCATCCCGTCACCCCAATTTTGTACACCGTGCCCAAAATCCATAAAAACCTAGCTAAACCACCAGGTCGCCCGATAATTTCGGCCAGGGGCTCTATTTATCAACCGATATCCATGCTTTTGGACAATATTTTGCAACCATATGTGCAAAAACAAGAGACATATATTAAAGACACAACAGATTTTCTCTTAAAATTACAACAAGTCACGATGGTCGCCACTAATACATTGCTAGTGACTTTGGATGTCTGTAGCCTGTATACCGCCATACCTCACATGGAGGGTATACAGGCAGTGAGAAACTTTTTGGAGACAGAAAAAAATCACAGAATTGGATCACAACTTGATTATTGAATTACTCCATCTCATCCTTCATCGTAATTACTTTTTGCACAATGGTAAGCACTATTTACAGACCAGCGGGTGTGCGATGGGTAGCAATGTAGCGCCAAGCTACGCGAATATATATATGTTCGAGGAAGAACGAAAAACATTCTTTAGTGACCCACAATTCAAGAAAAATATCGCACTGTACACCCGCTTTATTGACGATTTATTTGTCCTCTGGACAGGTGACCGGAGTGAATTAGAGACCCATATTAATAACATCAATGCCAGAAATGGCCCTATTAAATATACGTATGATATACAGCAGGAAACAATACATTACCTTGATGTCCAAGTGACCTTAACAAATGGCAAACTTCAGACCGGGGTTTACTCAAAACCAACAGATCGGAACACACTGCTCCTTTCCTCTAGCCACCATCCTAAGCCACTAAAACGTGGCTTACCAAGATCTCAACTATTACGAGCAAAAAGAATTTCCAGCACGCAAGAAGCAGCAGAGGCCAGCACTGAATTGATAGTAGACAAATTCTGTACTAGAGGCTATAACCTCTCGGAATTGAAGAAAACCCATGATGACGTCCTAGCACTACCAAGAGAAGAGCTATTCAAGAGAAAATCAAAGGATGTCAAGAATTTACTGCCTTGGAAACAGGAGTTTAATACTTCTAGCCAAGTAGTCCAGAGAGCTACAGGGGCACTCTGGCCCATAGTCAAAACGGACGATAAACTACCTTGCTTCCACTCAGCAAGACCAATGGCGTGCTACACTCGTGGACGTAACATTCGAGATCGAGTAGTCCATACCGATATTACTAATTTCAAATCATCCATACAACAACCAGTAACTTTTTTGACTAAACCCCCAGGGTGCTATAAGTGTTTACAGTGCACCACTTGCAAAAATATGCAGACAGGCAGAGAGTTTTGTCACCCTTCCAGGGACATTAAGTTCAAAATCAAACATATCCTGACCTGTACCACTACCCACGTAGTCTACCTGGCATACTGTCCGTGCAGGTTACACTACGTTGGCAAAACTATCAGGAACATACGGGACAGAATGGCCTTACATCGTTCTGCCATAAAAGCAGCACTTAATACGGGAAAGGCTGACCAACCATTAGCGCGGCATTTCAGAGATGCCAAACATTCCTTGAATGACTTAAGGTTCATCTTGATCGATCATGTCCCTGAATTGCTTAGAGGAGGTGACCGTCCTGGAGCGCTACTTAAACTGGAAAGTAGCTGGATTTATCGACTGCAAACAGTATCCCCAGGCGGTCTTAATGAACGCATGAACTGGAATATATTCCTTTAATAATTATGAACTTCTACGTATATGTCAGAGTAATGTTTATACATATATGTTTTATGGTCATATAGTCTGCTATATTCTATCACTTGCGTTGCTTTAATATAACAGGTTTTTTTGCACTCGTGTTTATAACAGTTTATTTCTGTGTCTCTAGATTGGACCTGTGGACGCTGATTCGGCGGCCGGGGACGCATCATAGTGTGAGCGGAGGGTTGCTAAGGTAACGTATTTGGTTGCCTGGCACCCGAGTCGTACACTGATGACGTCAATGGACGGGAACGTGGACGCCAGCGGAAACGGAGACCGCATCCATACCTGGTCGCCGGACAGCCTCCTGCAGGATCGTAAGTATAAATTTGTCTCCCAGCTTCACAGCGGGTATTCAGTCTTGTCTTTACTGCATGTGGCAGGCGCCTTGAGAAAAACGTCCTGAGCGGCGTTGAAACGTTGGCCTATTGCCGCACATGTACCTTTGATGTATCTTCAATAAATTGATCTGCATAAAAAGACCCAGGAGTGACTCAGCTTCCCTACCAATGTTTCTATACCATTGAGGGCACCCGGGCATCTACTTCTTCATCATTGGGAGTGCCGATTCTACACCTCTCTGTGTGTATATATATATATATATATATATATATATATGGGGTGTCTCCTTTAACAGAGAGTGGTCTGCACACCAGTTTGAAGAAAAAAAAACATCTTTATGTTGTCAAAAGATAAAGCACATGGCATTACATTGGAATCAAAAACAGATAAAAAGGTGCAGGTTACTTATCCATAGCCCATCACAACGATATAACGTCACAGGGGGACCTGCCACCAGCTCCAAAGCATGTATACCCTGGCACTACTGGGGACATTATATGTAACTGGCAATATTGGGGACATCTGTAACTGGCACTAAATATGTGCAAGAAAATGATTGTTTGTCATCTCATAGTCAGTGTCTTTGTGACATTGTGTCATGTTTTACAACCTTGGTTCTTGCACAAATAATATATTTGTGTGTATTTCATGTGTTTGATGTGTTTATACAACATAAATACAAGATACCTTAAATATAAAAATATTCCAAAATATGGAATAATCCGTTATCCAAAATGCTTCTTGTCCCGAGCATTTTGGATAATGGATACACAACCTGTATTGATGTATTAAAAAGATCTAACATGCACATTTTAGGGCTTATTTACTAAGATGCGAATTCTACTGAAGATGGCATGTTGCCCATAGCAATCAGAATCGACTTCCTATTTATTTAGCACCTTCTAGAACAGTGGTGTCAAACTCATGGACCTCCAGCTGTTGTGAAACTACATGTCCCAGCATGCCCTGCTACAGTTTTAGCAATCATTTATATAAAATTTGTGGCAGGGCATGCTGGGATGTGTAGTTCCACAACAGCTGGTGGTCCATGAGTTTGACACCAATGTTCTAGAAGATAACCGATAGAATCTGGTTGCAATCCCATCTTCAATCATTTATCTTCTAGAAGGTGCTAAATGAATAGGAAGTAGATTCTGATAGGTTGCTATGGGCAGCATCCCATCTTCAATAGAACTCCCGTCTTGGTAAACAAACCCCCTTGAAACATATCTAAAAGCATAAATGGATTTAATACTCAGAATACATCATCTCAGAATACATAATGTAATGCATTTGACATTTCTAAAAGTGTGGGAGCTGGGTCCCTGTATTACAGCCATTCATTTCCCTTCAGCTGTAAAAATGTGGAAATGACATTAGTGCCGTGTGAGAGACTTCAGTAATTACATTAAGCGACAGGGATAAAGATGAGTGCTGGGTTCCCAAAAGAATGCTTGCAGCTGTTAGACTCTCACAGCTGAACCCGTGGCTGCTGGACCCACCAATCCACACATATTGCGACTGAGAGAAGGAGCATGTTTGACACAGTGGAAGAAAGAAGCACGACTGCTTTCTAGGGAGAACCACCCAGGAAGTTGTTGTGCATGTGGGTAACTGCCTGCAAAGCCTTTTAAAGAGTGACAGGCTTTATTATACTCTTGGCAGTATTTGTAATTGAAATGTTTACTTGTTCAGCAGAAACATTACTTGAATATCATGCAGCGAGCCATCCGATTGTTATTCAAATTTGTCTTTATTTTCATACACTTGTCTCTGTCGTACCGTCTTCTTTGTCACTTCAAGAACACCAGTATCTCGTTGCAAATTAATTGAATAAATGGCAAAACAGCTAATCAAGTTTTCATGTTAGTTCATAATTGTTCTCCCCACACCACCCAACACAGTACAGTGTGAAAACTTTTAAAGCATTTTGATACTATGTTACTATAAAGTATTAAGTTGTAATAGGAACTCTGTCCTTTATATTTTATTGTAGTAATTTTCCAGATACTATTACATGTGCAGTATTTAATTTATTTATTTTTTTACAATTTGTTGGGTCTGGCAGATCCTTCAGTGAGATTTATTTGGCTGTTATGTTTTCCTTAATCTGGATTAATACAGATTTTATGTGAAAGGTTGATGGTGGATGGACAGGTTGATCTCAATGGACTAACGTATTTTTTCAGCCTTAATTACTATGTTACCATGTAAATTGTTCTTTATCCTGTGCTTCATGTACTGCAGTTTATATTGCTACTGTTTCATAGATCTGCCATTGAATGTAAATAGTAGACAGGCTTAGCTTTGGGAATGGACATCTGCCAGGTCACACAGGGTTAGCTGGTGTTACAGGGTTCTACCCTAATTCAGTAAATCCCTTAATATTGTTCATTTTTTCCCCCACCAATAATATGCAATAGAGTTTGGCATTTGTATTTATTTATTTATTTATTAGCAGTTTCTTATATAGCGCACACAGATTCCGCAGCGCTTTACAGAGAATATTTGACCATTCACATCAGTCCCTGCCCCAGTGGAGCTTACAATCTATATTCCCTACCACATGTACACGCACACACAGACATTCTAAGGTTAATTTTTTTTGTTGGGAGCCAAATTAGCCTAGCAGTATATTTTTGGATTGTGGGAGGAAACCGGAGTACCCGGAGGAAACCCACGCAAGTACGGGGAGAATATACAAACTCCGCACAGTTAGGGCCATGGTGGGTATTGAACCCATGACCTCAGTGCTGTGAGGCAGTAATGCTAACCATTACACCATCCGTACTGCCCGGATCATTTGTATCATATAACAGAATAGATTGCATGTTCAACTTCTGAAACAAAATGTAATTTATTGAATATATAATTTTTCTTAAAATTATCCATTGCTTAAAATTATCCATTTATACTATATTAATGCTAGTATTGTTGCAAAGATTTGAAAGCTTTTATTTTTTTTTGAAACGATGTATTAAGACATGCTGGAAGGTGCGTGATTCTGGTTGACTCTGTAAACTCGCAGCTTACGGAGTCCTCGTAATGCATGCCCCCCACCCCCGCTTCTGTTTCCCCTTGCGAAGACACATCCCCTCGCATGTGCCCGCAGCAGGGGAAATTATTTGATGGTCGGCAAATGATTTCCCCTGGCTTCGCAAATATAAGTCAGTGGAGACTAACTATTTGCAGGCAGCGGGACAAAGACAGGGCAGGCAGCTGACGTCAGCCGCCCACCCAAGGCGCACCTCGTCCTACCCACAATCCCATGGGAATGCCCAGCATTTTCATAGGGACATCCATGAAATGCTCAGTGTTCCCAAGGGTGACACCCATGCCCATCGCCACACGCCCCCGGCCCGCACTGCTCCGTGCGAACGGCCCCACTGCAGCCGTTCGCAGTCTGTGGTTTGCTCCTGCACAGAAATTTGCAGGCCCAATCCCAACCATCGGGGCAGGGGCCAATTGCGGTTCACTGCAATTGAACCAGAATCGGCCCCAAGGTTTAGTGAGTTAGAGCTTGATTTAAGACAGGGCTTGACAAATTTTTCTAAAATCTAGGAGCGAGGACAAAAGTTTAGGAGCCAAAGTAAATTTGTCGTCCCCCCCCCCCCCCCCCCTCCTAAGCAGCTACAAGTAAGCTGGGTACAGTCCTATGTCCCATCACCTGATTACTGCTGGCCAATAAACTGCTTAAAAAAGTTCCTGCAGCCTTCAAGATCGAGAGGTCTCATTTTATGTACTTTTGCTGGTTAGTGAGGGAGAAGGGGGAGAGGGCAGTGCTGCCGCTGCTCAGGCAGGAGGGGGAGAAGGGAAGTCGGGCAGCACTGGTTAGTTAGGACGGAGAGGGAGCGGGCAGCGCTGCCGCTGCTCAGTCAGGGAGGAGAGAAGGTGAGTCGGGTAGCGCTGGTTAGTGAGGGAGAAGGGGGAGAGGGCAGCGCTGCTGCTGCTCAGTCAGGGGGGGGGAGGGGAGTTGGGCAGCGCTGGCGCTGGTTAGTGAGGAGAAGGGGGAGAGGGCAGCGCTGCCGCTGCTCAGGCAGGAGGGGGAGAAGGGGAGTCAGGCACCGCCCACGACCAGATTCTGCTTCCTCCCTCCCTGCAAAAAAATCTGGTCGCCAGGAAGCAGAATCTGGTCGCTATGGCGACCTGGCCCCCGGGATTTGTCGAGCCCTGATTTAAGATGTGGATGTAATTGCCTTCACAATTGAGTGTTAGCACTATTCAGATCTGCAAAAATATGCTAATGATGCTGCTACTCTTACTTGTATTCAATCCTTAACAATATGTACACAAATGCAGTCGAAGATTAAGGGGGGTATTCAATCTCCCGCAGCCATCTCCCGATGGGGGAGATGGCTGCGTGGCCCTATTCAATGCTGTCTTCCCCGATAGCATTAAACAGGGGATCTCGCAGAAGGAGCCCGACTTCACAAGCAGTCGGGCTCGTTCTGCTGAGAATGGCCGAGAAGTGACGAGCTCCCAGCTGCATCTCTCTTCCCGGCCGCAACTTGTGGCCACGCCCCCTTCTCGTCCTGCTGCAGGCAGGACATTGAATCCCACCTGCAAATTCTCGGTTGAGTAGACCGAGAATGGGGCAGGGTCACGGCTGTCTGGCCCCCTTGACAGCCATGACCCCAGATTGAATACCCCCTTTGGGGTTTCCCCTTAAACAATCACAACTGTTTAACTCGATAACCCCTGTTACCTCCCACAAATGCTCACTTGTGATTCTGTGAGGAGACCTGCAGAACATGCACTGTCCTGAGGACCGACTTTGAGAACCTTTGCTCTCGTGAAATGAGAACTGTTATAGGCCTACCAGTTCTGTTACTAGATACAATTCTTGCTATGACTGCTTCTGTTTTATTGTGCGTTTTATGTTAAGAAGCCACAGTAGCATCAATATAATGTAATGAAAATATAGATGTTGAACTGATATTGTATAAAAAGTGCCTAGTTCAATAGCTTGTGGTAAAAAAGAGGCAACCCCAACAAAATGACTCTTAGAAGGAATAAAGCTTTGAACTGTACTATTCAAGTGTGTTTCCCACGTGACATTGTGTTATGTGCTTTCCAAATTATTATATAGATGTCAGATGCTGTATAGTGCATGCTATTACATATTTATTATTATGGTACAAGATGAAAGCCACACATAGTACAATGGGCCGACCAAGGACCGAGGGGATGCTGCATTGAGCAGCATTGTACTGTACTTTGCCATTTCTCACATGACTCAAGGTGAAAATGTGTGTTCAAGTGGCACCATCCTAGGGACAGTATATTTGAGGTTATCTTACCCCAAGCTCTATTCGCTGTGCAAGAATTAATTGTAGGAAGATCTGCAGGATGGACAAGCACTCTTATACTGTGATGTAGAGAGTGAGATTTTTTTAATTTATATAGCCCCGCAGCATCAGGATTGGAAGCAGAAATAGACTTGGCAGGCAAGTCTATTTCTGCTTTGATTTGATAGATCAAGGGCAGTACAATGCAGCATCCCCCCTCCCTTCCCCTCACGCACCGTCCTCCTGCCGTCCCTCCCTCCTGGGCAATGCGGACAACCGGCCTGGTCCTGGCGGTCGTCAATATGGAATCCGTGCTTACATGATTATCTTGATTGTTTGTTCTGCTGTTATCGAAGGTAGGAAAACACAAACCTGACGTTATCACGGTACACCTTCACAAATCGACGATGAATTCTAGCTCCTTATGTGCCCTTTAGATGCAGAAATCTGATCATACAACACACCTCAATATTTGACCATGTTTCCACCAGCCCCAACATATTTATAACCGTTAGGACAGTATAACTGATATGAGGTGCAGTCTAGTGGTAGTGAGGGGAAGTAGTGGTCTACCTGCTCTGGCCTACAGGGAATATAGTATGAAATAGAGGTCCTGTTGCCAGTAGCTGTTTGTCTTTCTGTGCGGGAAGTAAAAGCAGTTTGTCTAGAAAATGCGCTAGTCTTCGATTTTCTGATTGTAAAAACTACAGGCATTCTCTGTTTGCAAACAGTTGTTTAGTATACATAATAACACAAGGTTATTTAGGTTAAAGCACATTTTGTTTTTTTTCCACCCACGATAAGGTCTTCAGGTAGGTTTATTGTACACTATTGTGTGGAGGATTGAAATAAAATTTTTGTTTAATTGAAATATGTAAAGAGTAGAGCTGAATAATGCCAACAAGACAAGCTTTCTTAAGAAATCTATTAACTCCGCTCTTGTTATTTAGACCTTCAGCTGGAGAACCAAAGATGTGTGTTCAATAGCGAGGTGTTCGTCCTTGGTGCTGCATTTGTGCTCACAGAACAAAGATTCAATAACAAAAAAATAAAGATATATCTAATATATATATATGACATTTGATGTGTGTGAGTATATATTTATGTTGGTATGAAGATTTAGCTTAAAAATTATTTTGTATGACCGTTTTTGCCTTTCCTTTTTAATGAGTTGGTCTTCAGCTATTGCAGTAATAGAATAGCTGGCATTCAAATGACAATAGTTGTGACTTGGGAATGTGTATGGTCAGAGCTGCTGTCACAGTGGGGAGAGCGAGTTTGTGAACATGCCTGTATTTTCTATATGCCTTCATTAGTTTAACCCAGAGGTTCCCAAATGTGGCCCTCAAGGCATCCCAACAGTCCAGGTCATAAGTATATCAATGGCTCTGCACAGATAGTAAAATCAAAATCAAATTTACTGAGCTACTAGTTAAGCCACCTGTGTTCAAGCATAGATAAACTATAACCTGGATCATTGGGAATCTCTGGTTTAAACTAAAATGCTCTGTGAATTTTGTTCAAATTTGATCAGATTAAACATATTACACTCAAAGATATACCTTGTCTGACCTTACTGATCATGTCCAACATTACCTATCTGTTGTATAATAAATAAATGACCCTTGCTGCTTACTGTAGACTTGACATCAAGCTTATGCAATTCTTCTGAGTGCACTTTTGTCACAACACTCTTTCCAATCCCACGATAGTTATAACAGCTGCATATAATCACTTAGCATCTGTGGATTAGGGTTGAGTAATAATGTGTCTACTAATTGGGTGTCTTTAAAACCCTGTCAGTTCTAAGCGACATGCTATTAGTCTTTTCGAAAGCATTATTTTAAGAGCTGCATGAAGGTGTTGATGGGTGTCTTGGGTGGTGACGGAGGACCTCATCTAAATTCTTGATGGCATAGTGCCTAAACATAGCAGAAATGGTCCCAAAAAGCAGACAAATATTTTGAAGTGTCATGGCCGCCATCCACTAGTGGGAGGTATCACATGCGGTACCTTGCATGCGATACCCTGCCAACTCACCTGGGCCTCTGAATCGCATACGATACATCGTATGCGGTGCTTTTGCATACAATGTATCGTATGATATCCCATTCATTGCTGCAGGATCCGATAGATCCTTGTAGCAGCCACATAGATCTGCTATTGACACATGGGAACACACCTCACAAGCACAGGAAATTTACCTGCGATATGAAAGTTTTCATTGGTCCGTCGCAACAATGCATTGGAATCCAATGTAAATTGCCCATATCGCACTAGTGAATAGGGTCTCAACTTAGGTGCACAATACAGTTAGGTATGTAATCTAGCCTTAGTAAAACGGGGCGAGCTATTCATGACACAGACTTGTGCTGCTGCATGATGAGCCAATAAATACTGAATATGGAGAACTTAAGAACACAGTTCATGAAGCTAGTTTACTATATCTATGAATTTGCTCAATACCACCTAGAAGAAACCTCACGAAGGGCAAAAATGTACATGATTTCAGGCATTGCTTGCCAAAAATATACAGCAAATGTCTTTCTTTGTGTCTGTTAGCTATTTGTGAGGCATGGGCTGACTTTCTTTGCACTGGAACTCTACAGTGCAATTGGCCTCTAGTTTTCTGTAACATGATGGAGCTTCCTTCTATTTATACAAGTATTTAGTGAAAAAAAAAAACGTGAGCTCACAAGTAATTTTGTGAACATGTTGCCAAAAACAGGTCAGTATATTGCATTGCCACCAAAGTTTAGTGTACTTTGATGGGATTATCAAGGTATTGGGCTGTTGTTCAACTTTAAGATTGTTTATAATAATTAAGGGAACAGGGAGTTCTGGACTGTGCTAGTAAAGTATAAAATTGACTTTTAGGGTTACATTAATTAAATGTTGTGTTGTTCATTCGGTACTTGTTTCCTAGCACGGCCACACCGATTAGCATCGGGATGGTCGTGTCGGAAAAATCGCGTCGGTCGCATCGCATGCGATGCGACCGATGCGATCCGATTTTTACATTGGATCCAATGTAAAATGGTCCCTGGGACCCGATTTTACATAGGATTCAATGTAAAATAGCCCCCAGACCCAATTTCAGCACCCCTGATGGTTGAAATGGCCCCTCATTGGTAACGCCACCCCACGATTGACGCTAACCCGAAGCGTAGCGAGCCCGCGAGGAGCGGCGGTGCGCGTCCTCCGACCTTTTCATACCCCTACTATCCACGTCGGCGTGGAGAATATAAAGTGTGGCGAGCGGACGCGGATACCTGTGAAGCCCGCGAGGGGACGCGGATACCTGTGAAGGTATCCACGTCCCCTCGCGGGGCTCGCTGCGCTCGCCACGCTTCGGGCTCGGTGGCTCGCTGCGCTCGCCACACTATTCTATTCTCAACTCCACGCCGACGTGGATAGTAGGGGTATGAAAAGGTCGGAGGACGCGCAACGCCGCCCCTCGCGGGCTCGCTGCGCTCGCCACGCTTCGGGTTGGAGTCAATAGTGGGGTGGCGTTTACAATGTGGGGGCATGACGGGGCCATATACAATGAGAAATGGCCCATATTGGCCCCTTTCCCATTGATTACTATGTGAAGATGGACTTAATCAAGTCCATCTTATCTTGTGCCATTATAATGGCACAAGACCGACGCGATTTCAATGTTAAAAATATTTTAACATTGAAGCCTATGGAGAAATCGGGTCCATCGCGTCGGTCGCGTCGTGTGCCATGTTAAGGCACACGACGCGATGGACCCGATGGACGCGATTTCTCCATAGGCTTCAATGTTAAAATATTTTTAACATTGAAGCCTATGGAGAATCGGGTCCATCGCGTCGGTCGCGTTGTGTGACCCGATTTTCCATTTGCCGGTAAAATGGACCTGATTTGAACGAAAATCGGGTCCATCGTGGGCATCTTGTGCCTTAAAGTTAAGGCACACGATCAAGAAGATTGTGGCCGTGCTAGGAAACAAGTACCGTTCATTCTAGCCAGAATAAACTATAAGTCATTCTACTTTGGGGTCATTTGCACACACAGTTATCATTAATCTTCTTTGAATGGGCCTCCTGTAATAAAACCTTTTAACATTTTATGATTCTGACAAATCACTTATCTTGACATAAGTCCTAAGCAGCGCTTAAGGGGGGATGGGGTGGAAAAGAGTTCCACCTCCTGTAATGGTAGTGCCACTAAAAGGAGCAGGCTCAGCACATGCTGAAGATAATGTGAGAGGGGGCTGGAAGTACACAGAGTGATAGGGAAGCTGCTGGAGGGGAATGGGTGGTGAGCTGCTGCAGGGACAGAGGCAGAAATGTGTACACAAAGCACTACAGATGGCATTATTTGTATAAGAGGCACTACTACTGTAGGCATTGTGTGTATAAGAGGCCCAATTGTGCGCATTATGTGTAAGGAGAACTACTATTATGGGCATTTTGTGTAAAGGGTAAAACCACTGTGGGCATTATATGTTTAAGGGCACTACTATTAAAGGAATTGTGTATATGGGACACTATTGTGTGGTGTAGCATGTATTAGGTGTAGTACTGTGTAGCATAATGCGAATAAGGGGCACTATTGCCAGTCGTAACATGAATAAAGGGCTCTTCTATGCGGTGTTATATAAATCATGGGCACTACATGCTGTGTAATGGAAATGATGGTGCTACTGCATAATTTGAATTGGGGTTACTTTTGTGTCACCTTGCCCCTACCTTGTCCACTTATAATGTATTGGTCGCAAATTTATAGATTGCAGGGGGTGAACACCCTAGCATGTGCTTTGCCCCACAGCCCATCACTTTGACTGTTACCTCTGATATTTCTAGGTGTAATCCCAGCACCTTAAGCCTTCCACCTTCACTGAGCTTGCTTGCCTCAGAGTCTGCATAGCTCGGACCCTTCCTCCCATCTTTTGACTCATCCGTGAGCTCACTCTCCCGGTGGTAAAAACAGCGCTGGACCTATTTCAACATTAACTGGCAAAAGTACATGAGTGCCAGCAAAACACAATATGAATCGCTACAACTTCACACTTGCAGTACAAAGTAGCCATGATTTTGAGGTGCACAAATGCAGATGTTAACAAAGTTGAGTGACTTCTTGGTACTGTATTTTAGCGAAGACCATACTTTGTCAGAGAAACTGCACTTAGCATGGTACATGTGCACATTTTTATGGTGCGTCCGATGGTAGTGTCTTAACGTTTGCAAAGTAGGTGTTTCTCTCCTTGCACACTGACACACACCCACACGGTACCCTAGGAAAGGGGCTCTTACTAGCATTAGCATGAGTTTGCAGATGTAACTATGACAAAAAGCTTCCAAAGTAGTAGTTGTAGCATGCAGCACTGAATCAGCCCCAGTGCCCGCATCAGCACAAGACTGCTTTATTAACTGTGTTCTTCACATCTGTAGTGAATCCATATCATCCACCCTTTCCACCAGCCTAATTGAAGGGGAAACGAGATTGTCTTCTTGGCGGTGCACGAAGAAGAGTTCAGATATAATTTTTAATATTTTAATCTACACTTAGAAAAGACAATATCTAAAAATGAATTGACATTCCTGACGTGGCAGGGATGGATACTTATGGTCTCCTATAGGTAAACATTTATAGAGAATGTGTTATATGTTTTATTATAGTGAAATAAAGAAACTGGTTACACTCACAATGTGTATGAGATAAATTGGTCAATATTCAGAGTGATATCATCATTCACTTTATAGTATTGCTGTGGTGGGAACCATGTCCCTGAATTGCTTTCAAGGAGCAATTAGAGTATTATGCGGGGAGACCAGATGCTGGCAGCGTCCTGTCCGCTCTTGTCACCCTGTAAGCAAGTATCTCGTGTGGGTTGAGGTATTGGTGGGTTAATAGGCACAAGGGAGATGTACTGTCCCTTACTGTCGATATTGAGTTTTAATTAAGTTCCATACTCTATAATCATCAATACTCTATAATCATCCCCACAATATATCTCAAAACTCTGCTGCAGCTCGTCACAGTGTATGCCACGGTGTTTCTGGTAAGTATTGACACACTACTGAGGTTTATAGCAGTGTGTACCCACAGAGTCTCTTGCTCTGTGCTGCCGCGGGTACTATGTATGCCTGTCCTGTGTAATGTATAGCAGATCGTTGCGGCTGACAGGTAATCGCGGGTGCACCACCGGGGCTTGCTGTGGTGTGAGAACACTGTGGCTGACAAGTGAGTATTGCGCACTACCGAGGCTTACTGTGCTATGCGGCCTTATTCTGGTTCACTCGCAAAGGCAAATTCCTTATCAAATGGACAAAACCATGTGCACTGCAGCTGGGGCAGATGTAACAGGTATGGATGATTTGGTCGACCACAAGTAGGTCAACACCACTAGGTCGACATGCTGAAACGTCGACATAAGTCCAGGGCAACATGCTGAAACGTCGACATAGGTCTAGGTCGACATGGGGCACGGTTGACAGGTTATTAGGTCGAAACAAGCATTAGGTCGTCATGGGCTTGGTCAACAGTCAAAAGGTTGACATGGATTTTTCACTTTTTTTTACCCAAATGTCAACACAGTCGATATGGACACAGGATAAAGTGCACTGCTTCGCTCCCTATGCTTCGGACTTGGTGCCTCGTAACGCTCTGCACACTATATTATTCTCCCACCACGCCGTAGGGGATGGTAGGGCATGAAATACCACCTGTCGACACATGTCGGGTCAAAAAACAGTGTAAAATACCATGTCGGCCTTTTGACTGTTGACCTTATGCTTGTCGACCAAACGACCATATCCCGATGTAACTTGTGCAGAGAGAATGCGATTTGGGTGGCGTTTGTACTTCAAAGGGAGAGCTGTATTGCGGTTTAAAAATAAAGCAGTCAGTATTTTCCCTGTACAGAAACAAAATCACTAACCCTAATCTAAATCTCTCTGCACGTTACATCTGCCCCACTTGCAGTGCACATGGTTTTGTCCATTTGAGAAGGAATTTGCCTTTGTGAGTGAACCAGAATAAGGGCCAATGACCTAAACTATTCTGAATTCCCAAAAAATTCCCTTCTAGCATTCTCTCTCGATGCAGAAAAGGCTTTCATAATGAACTTTTGCCAATTTTATTTCTCAAACCTTTATGCATTTTTGCCTTACTGGAAGCCTTCTCTAAGGTCTCAAAGCTAATGTAGGGTACACACCACGACGACCCGCTCACGATGCACATTGTGAGCGGGTCGTCAGTGTTTCTTCAGACCCGCTCACGATGATGCGGGGGGGCACGACCCGCTCACGATGTGCACCGTGAGCGGGTCCGATCCAATGGCAACCCGCACCCGGCAGTATGGTCGTTATTCAGATCCTACCTGCAGCAGGTAGGATCTGAATAACGACCGACCCGCGGGACCGCGCATCGGATCGGTATCGGTCCACACCAGGACAGAAAAGGGCCCAATCACCACACAATCTACATTCAATTGGTCGGAATTTGATCTAGATTGAGGGGATCGGGCCCTAGTCGTCCTGGTGTGTACCAGGCATTAGTACTTTCACCTTCAGTGAGAGTCATGTTCAGCATTTCTCCTCTTGAACTCTTCCCCTTCTAATGTTGATTGAGAGGGTTTTCAGGTTTAAAGGCTTACTACTGGTCTCTATCTCAGCCAAATTGTGACTACTTTTGTGGCTTAGACTTCTCTTTCCTGGGCTGAAATAGAATGTGCCTATCTTCTAATTCAGTAATACCCCTTTCAGGCAGAAAAGCCAATTACGGAGTCGGACATTTCTACCTGGTAATTTGCCGTTCAACACGGGTGTTTTGCTTGTGTGAAAGGCTTGTGTGCCTATTTGTCTGTCTGAGACATTTTATATAGCTTTTGGTTTTAAAACACTAATTTGTCATTTATGTCTTTACTCTATCATTTTCTTTTGGCCGTCTGTGTATTCCAAGACTCTTAACTAAAATGTATCGGGGGGGGGGGGGGAAAATGCACAATATTTCCGCAATAAATGGTAATACAGTACATCGGACATCTGCTACAATTTTCTTGATCCAACTGGCATGTTTTCAGATTAGCTGGCACATAAACTCACAGATTCAGATGTTCTGACCAGTAGCAATTTTGATTGTTAAGCTACATTATATTCAGATTCATTCACTAACTACAAAAAAAAAAAAAAAACACACAGCAAGCTGATTATTATTTACTGGAAGTGTGCAGGTTGTATCTACAAATGGGTAATCTTCTGATCATGTTGGGGCTTTTACTTGTCTTGTGAATTATTTGCCTTAAGCCTTATAAACCCAATACCATCTCACACATGCAATGGCTGGAGGCTCGCTGACCAGCATGTCATACACACACCAAACATCCACAGCCTGCAGCTGCCCAAGGCGAAGCCACCACTCCTCAGACATATTCTGCACCATAATACTGAAGGGTTTGTGTGTCAAGTTATTGTAACTTGATACACAAATACCAGGGACTGTAATATCAGGGACTTCTCCTAAATATTCTTATCTCAAATGTACCAGATCCTCCATGGCACAGCCACTTTTAACACAACCATAAACACATTCAAATAATCCCCCCCCCCCCCCCCTTATTTTTTTTAAATTGTGTCCCTGCAGGATATTACTCTTCAAAAATATTTGAAAATGTTTGTAACACAAATGTAGTTTATTCTTAAGTATATCACATATATACTGTTTAGGCTTTATATTATATATTACTCATTACCTACAGTAGATTTGACTCATTTAAATTGGAATTTCCATAGTGAGGCTTCGGGAACATCAACTGCTGTGATTGAGGCAGCAGCCGGGCCAAAATCGTATTGTAAAATAAAAATTGCAGCATAACCAAATAGTGAGCAAACAAATACATGGCCTAATTCTTTCCTTTTTCATGGGTGTGCACATCAGGCAAGGCAAATGGGATGTTGGTACTTGTGTGAAGCTGCCATTTAACCATGAAATGAAAGTCTCCCCTGCAGACATGGTCCGCTGTGGCAGTGCTGTCCATATTTGGTGGCCAGGCAAGGAGAGCCAGGTGGTGCTGCAAAGCGTAGCACAGTCAAGCGTGCTCACATCTAACTTTGACATTTGTCATCCTGTACTGCTGCAGGGAAGAGAAAAATCTGCTTTTCCATATGCTTTGCATTTCAATTTGCCTGCAGTTTTGTCCAGATGGCTCCTGAACATTGTTTCCTTTAAGATACACTCCCAGATGTTTGTAAATGCCAGTGGAGATAAGGCAACAACTGAGGTACACCGATACTAGGAATTACTCACAGACATTTTACTCCCTGTATGTAGATGTACAATTTGTACATCAGAAACTACCATATGCTTCTGCTGTATGTTGCTATATTGTGTTTAGTACAATTATTTCAATGTTTCATTTATCTCATTTTAGTAACTTGGAGGTAAACATGATTGGGTTAAAGTTTTGTGTTAACATGTCTTTCTGTCTGCAGTTATGTTTCAGTTTGTCAATTAAAGGGATAAAATAGCAGGAACATTTTCAAAGCTATGAATGGTCAATTACAAAGAAGGCAAACTTGGTTGGCACATAGGGCCTGTTTGGGAGTTGGACCTGAGTTTTTTTTTGCAGTGGATTGATTGCTGACTAGTGCATATTCATCCAAGATGCAATAGTCTTGCCACAGTGGTCAAAGAGAGGATTTATTTGCAAAGTGACTGAGAGCCTTTTTGAGGGGTAGTTTCCGGAAGGTGGCATAAAAGCATGTGTATCGCAACCCTGTTCGGGGTGCTTTACAGCCTCTGTCTGTGATCCTGTATGTAGCTACAATGGCTGCAGGGTCTTGCTTCCTGCTGTGCAAACATACAAAAAAAGTGTTATAATTAACTGGTCTGTGATCGTCATTTCCTCCACTTCCACAGGGGCGCTGACAGCTCTGTTGGACCATGACCACAGCAGTGCTGTCTGCAGGAAAAGCTCACTGTAGGGATCAAACCCATGGTACCACTGGCTATTTGCAATAAGTATATCTGTACTCACTATTGTTTGTGTTGGTAAACATCCATAAAGTAATAATAAACTCAAAGTCATGACTCCTACAGCATGTACTTTGGGCCGTATTCAATGCGGCCGGCGAGGGGGTTAAACTGTGAGGATCACCAAAAACAAGAGACCCTCGCCTTTTAACCGCCGCTCACCAGATTCAATGTTCTGGGGGAATCCACTCTGTCAGAGGACAGCGAGGATTCCCCCCAAACGGCAAGGTTCTCGGCTAATGCAGGGAGCCCACTGCATTTAGCGGTGAGCCTCGCTGTTTTAGCATCCGCACATGCCATTTCCATGCCGCAGTAAAAGCTCAGTGAGGTGGAAACGGTGTGTGCAGGGAGTCAGTTGAATACTGACTGTGTGAGCTGTGACAGCGAACAGTCAGCACTGCTCGCTGTCACAGCTCACTAAAAGCATTGAATACTGCCTTTTTGTTTTAAACCCAGGCCCTCACCCTCCATACCAATTACAGAAAAATAAAGTGGCAGGAAAGAACAATTGGTACTTGTGTAGTTTCACGGCAGCAGGGAAATAGGATGCGGTTTCTACCAATACTGGATTTTTCACCTAGGCAAAAAATCAGCAAAGGGATTGAATAGGGCAAGTCTAATTTGTCCCAAAAAAACAGGCAAAAATTGCAGTTTTTTTGCCTGGGGAAAAAGTAGCCTATGATTGAATTACCCTCTTGATGTTTGAAACTTCTGCAATCCAGGAGGTCAAGCTTAGTGTATATTCCCTGGGCATATAGTATATACACAGCATTAACAGATATGTATGTGAAGGATAATCACAGCATATTTGTGTATTTCTATTCTGGAATTGCTCATTTTGGATGTCTATATACTGATAATGTATTTGTCTGTAAAGTACAGATATCCAGTTTACACACCGGCAGGGACTATATAAAGGAACGGTTTGTGCCAGTCATTAGTGTACCTTTCACCATGTCCTGGAGATACAGCTGTAACCTGGAAAATGTGGCTGCCTAGACAGCAGTATGTGATCAGTGTACCGGAAAATATTATACGCGACTTGTCAGTCTCATTTTATTTCTCTTTAATTAAATGTAGCTTTTTGGAACTTTTTAATTATGCGTTACTCTATGGTTCATGTAGGAAATGCAGAAGAACTCCCCGTGGAGTAGTCTCCTTTTCTCTGCCCTGCTCTGCAGTAGAACCTTTGGCATAAACATTCCATTAATGTAAATTGGTCCCTGCAATGTCCCCAGAACTAATGAGATTCCCTCTTTAAGTCATTAGTGCAAATATGACTTCGTATGTCAAAAATCTACATTGTAGAATCACCATTTCTGGCATTTATTAAGTCCATAACTCGTTTGCATTGACATGCTGTGTTAATCAATATTTTTGAACTCTGAAAATATGTCAGTATTGTTCATATTTATGACCCTGGTAGCGAGAGTACGGAGGCTGCCACTGGAATCTGAGGCCACATAGCTTCATTCTCTTGGTATCTGTAGGCGGTAAGTTAATGAGACTATTATTTCGAATGCCACTGCTTACAGTAAATAAGGATATTTATTGTATAAGAAATACTAGTTGTACTCCACTGGTTTTGACCTTTTTCCATTTTTATTCTAAATTTTTCTATGTTACAATATGTTGGCGGGTGAATGTGTGTAGAAATCTATGTATGCTCACATCCTGCCAATAACTCTTAATATAAGTGCTGTCACCTCTGGATTTGCAAACATTCAAACACATATCTGTGTGTATATAATTATGCAGAAAAAGACCAAATGTCAGCTGTGGCACCAGATGCTACACATGTTTCCAGATGTTGATTGTGATGCACAGCTTTCTTGTGCAGACTCACACTATATATATATATATATATATATATATATATATATATATATATATATACTGCTGGCAAAACTTGAAACCTATATATATAAAAAAAGCCATCAAACAAGGAAGACAAAACAATACTCTGGCCGACTTTCAATAATGGTGAATATAGATCCTGTATTTAGTTGTCATAATTTTTCATTAGGATACAAACAAACAAATCTTGCCTCATATACAGATGCAGCAGCTGTCATGTAGTTATAGTAAATCAGTGACACCTTTCATCAAAGATAGATAGTTATAGAGATTTTGCATGGTTTTGTATACTTTGTGAAACAATCTTCTAACATAAACTCTCTGACATCTTGTATTGGCTGCTATCACCTCTAACTCTTATAATTCCCTCGTGATATTGAAGAGTTTTCATGTTACTATAAGCCTAAATCTATTTTTGAGGGAGGGACTGTCAATCTTTTGTCTGTAAAACCTTTGTGTTAAGGTGCCCATACACGGTGCGATTTGCTGGTGAAATGCTATGCGCGCTCCTGCGCACATCCCATCGCACAGTTCAAAATGTATAAGCTGCACATACTTTTTGAACTAGGTCCCGATCGCATTGCACGCAAATCGCATTCGATTTGCATGCGATGCAATCGCGTTCCAAACACATGCAATGATCGCACCGTCTATCGGCACCTTTACAGATTCTAAGTATTTGGCTTTCATGTTAATTTTATGACCCTGGTACAATGGCCCTTATTCTGATCTCGGCGGTACGGCCCGCGTGCGGCCGTACCGCCGATGTTTTCACTCTGCACATGCGCAGAGGTCACTCTGCGCATGTGCAGGCGAAATCGCTGCACAAAAATTTTATACGCCGCAAAGGGGGCGTATAGGGGCGTGAGGGGCTTAATACCCTCATTTCCCTATGCATACGCCCCGCGTTTCATGGGCGTTCCCATGCAAACGCGGGGCGTATGCATGGTAATGAGGCTATGACGCCAGTGATGGGGGCGGAAAGCTGACATCGCCGGATGTCAGCTCTCCGCCCCCATACAAGCTTTCACACGGACGATTGTCCGTGTGGTCTAAGCTTGCGTGAGCTGGTGGAGCGTGCGGCCCTGCCTTCGATGGTCGTCGACCATCGAATGCAGGGGGCAGCTCCCACCATGGTGGAGGCGTACGCCCCACCATTTTCATGCGGATCGCCAGCCGTCCGCGTACGGACGGCCGTGGCGATCCGTCTTGTAGGCGGGGATTGGTTTGTGCGGCCGGAGCAACGTATGCGGCTCCGGCCGCACAGATCAGAATAAGGGCCAATGTGCTGTCTTCATACGTGCTAATATGAGGAAGCATACCTGTGTGTGAGAGGGGTTCAGTATAATTTACTGACGGACATTTTACCGACGGTCTTAATACCAACACCCATTGTCTGACAGTCAATATACTGACAGTCATTATACCGACATGGTAAAAATACTGACATTTAACATTCCGACAAGTGACTTGTTTCTATGTTTTTTGGGCATCACATGCGACCGACGCGATGGACCCGATTTTTACATTGAATCAAATGTGAATAGGGTCCCTGGGACCCTATTTTACATTGGATTCAATGTAAAATTGTCCCCAGACCCCAAATGGCCCCATTGTGAATGGCACCCCACGATTGACGCCAACCCGAAGAGTGGCGAGCGGCGGCGGAGTTGAGACTATAAAGTGTGGCGAGCCTGAAGCGTGGCGAGCAGACGCGCATTACTTCACAGGTATACGCGTCCCCTCGCTGGGCTCGCTGCGCTCGCCACACTTCGGCCTCGCCACACTTTATATTCTCAACTCCACGACGACGTGGATAGTAGGGGTATGAAAAGGTCGGAGGACGCGTACCGCCGCCCTTCGCGGGCTCGCTACGCTCGCCACGCTTCGGGTTGGCGTCAATCGTGGGGTGCCGCTCACAATACCTATGTAAAATGTGCTTAATCGCATCCATCGCATCTTGTGCCATTATAATGGCACAAGACCGACGCGATGAACGCAATTACAATGTTAAAAATATTTTAACATTGAACCCTATGGCAAAATCGTGTCCATCGCGTCGGTCGCGTCGCGTGCCATGTTAATGCACGTGACCGACGCAATGGACCCGATTTTGCCTTTGCCGGCAAAATGGACCTGATTTCAAAGGAAACCGGGTCCATCGCGTTAATTGTGTACCTTAAGTTAAGGTACACGATTACTCCTGATTGTGGCCGTGCTAGGAAACAAGTACCGTTTTTTGTGATGTGTATGTCCATGTAGGTCGACATAGCCACCGGCTGAGTGTACCGCGTAGCCTCGCATGACTCGCTGCACGCGCCATGCTTCGGGCACGGTGGCTCGCTGCGTTCGGCACACTGTTAGATTTCTCCTCCAGGTCCCCTGGGATCGCAAACTATGTAAAAGTCAATTGCTTGAAAACTCATTTTGACATGTTGACCTGTTGGTTTGATCATGTCGGTCAAGTGAACATGTCGGTATTTGTTGGTCAATGGGTGTCAGTATAATGAGTACGGGTAGACTTTCACAACAAAACAGGATTACTAAACTGTTCAATGATCCCTTGAATAAACCACTCCTAATCGTTCACTGAATACACACTGAGCAATTTCCGTCCGTTTTAGCGATTTTCCTAGCGGTGGGCGGCTTCCCATAGCTACTCTTCTCCATCGCTCATCTGCTGGTAATACCGCTTATCACTGCCCCATACACACGGGTATGGATCATTAGGTCACCACAATGTTGGTCCACAGTCAGTAGGTCGACACCATTAGGTCGACATGAGTCTAGGTCGACAGGGTCATTAGGTCAACTTGGGTTAGGTCTACAGTCAAAAGGTCGACGTGGGATTTTTCACATTTTTTTGGTCCCGAATTTTGCTGTGCTCACCATGCTTCGGGCATGCCCTAGTGGATGGTAGGGCATGAAACCTTTTGAATATCGACCTAATGACCCTGTTGACCTTCCTGCGTCGACCTAGACACATGTTGACCTAAATGCATGTCGACCATCATACATGTGACCCAATGACTGTATCCCGTACATGCCAGGTGGTTTTTCAGCTGAAAGCAGCTCAGACAGCAAAACTAAGCTGCTTTCAGCTCACAGTCACCCAGTGTGTATGGGACTTTAGAGGTGTACAGTAAATTCACCTACAGTGTACAGTATTATATACTCATCACTACATTTCATCTGAGTAATTATTTACTCAGATGCTATATTAAAGCCGATATATTACTCTTGCTGAATTATTATTATTTTACATATATTATGTAAAGTTGATAGAATATCACAAAGACGAGGCACACTGTGTATAAAAATCATTTATTCAAAAAGAAAAAATAACATAACACATAAAACTTTTATAAAACATAGATGATATCTTATAGAAAATTGCGCTGTTGGTATAGCAGCTCTCATAAAATGCAAATGTTCTGAGGGGTAAAAAAGAGCGCTGGGATAAGTTTATACGAGTGACACCTGTAAGAAGTACCAACACGCCAGCCGCTGACGTCAGCAAGCCGCGTCCCAGGACCAAAGCCGCAACAGCAGATTCCACCCAGAAGCGGACAGCAACTGAGCTGAGGAATGCCGCTGCCTCTGTAAGGTCAGGGTTAGTAGGGACAGCATGACAATCTCCCTCTCTCACCTCACATCCTCCAAAAGGAGTGTAAATATTATTTTACTAACAACTTTTTACTTTACAGGTGTCACTCGTATAAACTTATCCCAGTGCTCTTTTTTACCCCTCAGAAGAGGTGATATGCTACTATATAAGGATGGTGAGTCTCAAAAGGGATGATGATGAAAAAAATAGGCAGTCCGTAATAACCCAGTGGGTGCTGAGAAAACGCTAGCACTAGTACTTGGGGGGAACCGCGTTAGAGCGCAACTTTATTTTACAATACTCTGCTTTTTCTGACTATTATGATGATGATGATGTTGATTTTCACTCTCTTAGAAGTTAGATCAAGTAATGTGCCACTGGATTAATATGCCAATTGAATGTGTCAAAATTGCCAAGCAAACATTTTTAATCATCATAATGACCTGTAATGCCATGTCTTTTTATATGGGGAATATTATCTTTTTTAACACAACATTTTTTATTTAAATTTATATAACGAATGAGAGCGATGCTGACATTTTTACCAGATATTTTGCGCATCTCTCATGGATGTTGGCACTCAAAGGGTTGTTACTGTTTTGATGTTTTTCAGAATTCACTATTTATCCCATCAACTATATAACTTACAACTGTTGGTCAGTATGCATATGTGTATATTATGGACCTAAAGAAATCTATATTTTATGTTCCAGGATCTACTTCCAAACTTATTTGCCTGCAAGAACAAAGCAGTGACCTATTTAAAGAGAGAACTGCCCTTTGCAGCACATCTGTCCCTGTGAAAGGAATAACAAATTTAGGCAACACCTGTTTCTTTAATGCTGTCATGCAGGTAAGGACTTTTTTCTTCTTCTAATCCTGCAGTTTAAATCACTTAATATATTAGCTGATTATTTTTAAAATCTACAAGCTCCTGAATGTGCCTAAAATGTAAAGCAATGAAAAATGAATAATAAGAGTATGTGGTGCACAACTGGTTTTATGGATAAGATGGAAAAAAATGTTAACATTTAGATGGAAATTTACTAAGATCGAATGGGTATGAATCCACCCATTCATACCCATTTAATCCTATTTGTGGGTGGGACCTGGTGGCCAACAAATTTATAAAGGGATGAATTCGTCCAAGTTGATGATTTTATTTGCGGCAAGCTCGGCTGAATTCAGCCTTACGAATGCGTAGACCATCGATAGAACTCTGCCACAAATGGCCATAAAGTTCTCAGATATATAAATATAAAAGAAAAGATAAATATAAAAAAAAAATGAGGGGTCCCCCCATGATTATGACCTACCCCGGGCTCTATGAGCCGGTCCTGGTTTCTGGTATACGGGGATAAAATTAATAAGGTCCCTCCCATATTACATAAACAAGCACTGGGCTCTTAGACTGGTCCTGGTTATAAAAATACTGGGGACAAAAAGAGTAGGGGGTTCACCGTATTTTTAGAACCAACACCAGGTTCCAACACTCAGCAGTGTAGTGCCACAGCCTGTGGAGATCACCGCCCAGGGTTTGATAATAAATGTGTAAAAATAATAAAATTAAAATATTGCCTCCCTCGCATGCAGGGTCTTGTTGAACAACAAGCATGCGGGGCATTAATGGGCCCATAACATTCCCAAATAAACACACGTGCCTACGGGCTCAAGAGAATATAGATAGAGCCTTCTTCAACTTGCCTTCTCTGGAGAGCCATGGTGTGCCATGACTCACCAAGTCTTATTATTGTCTATTGTTCTCAGCTGCAATACAATACAGTAGGGCAGTGGTTCCCAAACTGTGCGTCTAGGCTCCCTGGGGTGCCTCGGGACACTTGCAGGGGTGCCTCGGGTTGGTCGTCCAGGACCAATTCAAATGATTTATGATCAATTATTTCTGGACAAAACCAGTGCTGGTGGCTGCCAATCATAAAATGTGTACAATCAGAACCAAATCTTTCCATTTACCACATAACTGAACCTAAGAAGCACATATAAACACAATCTATTTAATTTGATATATATTTTTTGGGGCCTAGGAGTGCCGTGGAAAAATTCTGATACTCTAGGGTGCCATGATTAGAAAAAGATTGGGAACCCCTGCAGTAGGGGATAAGCAGAGGATTAAGTCTGACAGCTCTGGCTCACATAATCCTATTAAAGGGCTAGATGAGGATGGCTCTATTTGTACATCTCCCTTGAGCCCATAGGTTTGGCCCTCCTCAACCGTAGAATCCTAATGCAGACCTATGGATAAGAAAATGTATGCTTACATACTCCTGTGTAGTTTCCATCCTCTTCGGTCCATAGTAGCCTCCAGGGGATTAAAACATATGCAGACCCGTAACCACCAGACATAAGGTGCTGCCTATACAAATACAGTACAAGCAGCTCCTCGTGTCCGGTGGTTTCGGGTCTGTGTGCATTTAGTGAGTAGTCGTTCATTGAGCTTGACTTAGAAGTGGACACAGGAGTGATCAGTGCTGTGTCTTTGGTAGCAGCAGATCAAAAAAAGGCAAGTAAAGGATTCAGGTGCCATTTTTTTTTTTAATTAGATGCCCACCTGTAACATCTCAGATCTGCTGCCTGTAACTAAAGATGTAGCATCGGATCACCATTAGGAACATTATCGCTGACATTAAAGATCTGAATAACCCATAGGATTCGCAGAATGTACCCACAAGTAAGGTGCTGAGGCCAGGGAATCTGCGTTATTTAAAAAACAATTATAGGCAGTTTGATACATCTGCCTCATTGTTAATACATCGCCCCGGCCACTAATCACTGGGGGATTACAGGGGACAGCCTAGTAATACATTGGTGAAAACATAATCCCTCCAGTTAACCAGCGTTAAGTGTATTTCTCCATTTCTGTTTACCTGTATAAAAAGCTGTGAGGAGAGAAAGAAATATATATATTTATTTGTTCTAAATGCACACACTGAGCCTGTGATTTGTCCAATCAGAAATAAAAGGCTACAATGTGAGTACTGTCATTTTTCTACGTTAACTTAAAACTCCTATAAGTATAATATTTACATCAAGAAACATTTTGCATGGGTTTTTTTTGGCCCATATCTGAAATCTATATTAAACAATACACAAAGAAAGAAGACAGGTTTGCTTATGGCCATTTGAGTTCTTCATTGCATTAACTTTAATTATCATAATGAAGTCCAGCATGATTGAATGAGCACATTTCTTTTTAGCTAGCAATAATATGTTAAGCAGAAGCACAGTTGAAAACACTGTGTGGGCATAGGTAACATGGCTGGATTCCTGTGCAGTTAATCATCATGTTGGGTTCTGTGCAGCTAAGGAGGACAGGGTCTAATTTGTTGATATGTCATGGTTCATTGCTGTCTTTGTTAGTGGCAAGTGATATAATACCCAATTAGTACAAGCAGCATAGGAGAGGGGTCCATCTCTTCTACTAGGAGTGTTGTTGCTTAGGTCACCGCCCCAATTCAAACTCTCATCATTAAAGATGTTTATGGGAAATAATAAAGGGTCACATGCTTACCAGAACATACTTTCCTGCATCAGGGAATACTAGCAAGGAAACAACTTGCTGTCTGAAGGTGGATAATTTGTGTCCGTCTATGAATTCAGTGGGTAAAACATTGTCTTAACGATCTTTCATGTAAATGCCATTACCCAGACAAATGTTGTTCTAAACAAGAATCGTCTATGTATATATTTCACACAGAGAAATTATAAAACCATAAAAATTTAGCATTACATGGTCCCTAGAAATATATACAGATGTGTTAATACAACTAGATATTTACTAGGGAAAAGTTAATAACACCCCAAATCAACACCACAATTAAATGCTAATCTTTCTGGCTGATGTACTAGGAATTCTCCTTAAATCCATCACTTACAACAGCAGTTCCCAACCTGTGGTCCATATACCCCTGTTGGTACCCTCCAGACCAGTTGGGGATACAGCTTTAGAACCTTGTGGTAATGAGCCCTTTCTATTTTCAGAACCTGGCCCATACACACATGCTATCTGAGACTCTGGCTGAAATGAAAGAGAAGGGTGCAAAATTGAAGATCTGCCCGGATGAAGAGAATTTGGTAAGAATATTTGGAGCAATTGTTATGCTATTCTAGACATGAAACAAATGCACATTGTCCATATCCTATATATTAAAAGGCAAGCGCTGCTGTTTACCTCTATGGGGGGGGGGGGGGGGGGGGGTAGTGACAACCTCTAGATGGCACCAGACAGAGAAATTCATGTGTGCGCTGTCACCATCGCTGACATTGTTATCCTACTCCATAATTTTGACAGTCTGGTAACTAGTTATCAGTTTACAGCCACCACCAGTTCAACTGTTATTTACTGGTCTCTTCTTTTCATGTAATGTATTCATGAATTTTATTTTTGTTACCTGTGGGGACCAGTGTGATTGTTTTTTATATGGGGCCATTAGATTTTTTTTTTTTCCTGTGGGGCCAATGTATTTTGCCCTGTGGGGTTCTCATCGTGTGTCATGGCAATTTTAAAATCTTATTTAGTGTGCCGCAAGGTAAAAAGGTTGAAAATCACTGGTTTAGAGACTCATTTGGTACTGCAAAGAACTCTTGTTTTTCACAAATTTGGCAGGATGTACCAACCTCCTTTGGTACATTGTGCCACTACTAATGGCATATATACTTACCTATGTGATTAGTAACACAAAGGGTAGCTCTAGCAATAAAGCTGCCCTTTGCAATGGCCGCTGATCCCTGGACTTCTGGGTTTCAGTGGCCACTTAAGTGAAACGTGGTCACTGAAGATGCTGGGAGGGGTCCAATCCGGTCCCTGTACATTACTGATATGGAAAGATGCCCTTAGGCTTCTATAATGCTGCTTTCCCTACTGCCTACCCGGGTAAAGACCCGTTTTTTTTAAACGGGTCTTTACCCGGGTAAGAGCCACAAAGACCCTTTCCCACTGCAGCTTAAATTACCGTTTAAAAGCAGTAAATGTCCCATTCACACTTACCTGTGTAAACCACAAAGCAACACGTTTAAA
The DNA here is from genome assembly GCF_055691185.1 of Crinia signifera. Taxonomy (NCBI): domain Eukaryota; kingdom Metazoa; phylum Chordata; class Amphibia; order Anura; family Myobatrachidae; genus Crinia; species Crinia signifera. The sequence continues at coordinate 178,159,275 of NC_139219.1, forward strand.
CTCTCTAGTAAACCTTGCCTGTCATTAAAAACATCACATGCACGAATCAAGTTCTTAACCTTTATTATTATTTCTAAATACCGTTTAAAACCCTTTCCCATCGCCAAAAAAACGGCTCTTACACGGTAAAAACACTGCTTTTTACACGGGTAACAAATACCGGTATTTGTTACCCGTGTAAAGCAACCTGGAGCTTTCCCACTGCAGCTCTAGCCGTTTAAAAAGGCTAAAAAAACAGCATTTTACCGTGTAAAGCCTGCAGTGGGAAAGGGGCATAAGTTAACACTAGCTTTTGCAGGTGCTACCTTCTGCATTGGAAACTCAGCAGCTGGAGCTAAGTACATTTAGAAATGCAGTAAAACCCTGAAAATGAGTGTTTTAACCGCATTCTCATTTTACTGCATTGCACTCATAAAGACGTATTAATGCACAGTTGGGGAAAGGGAAGAGCACACATATATTTGATAGTGTTTCAATTAAAATATATATATTTTCGTATGATTTGCATAGCAATTCAGATGCTCCAAGGTATTTGCTAGTCTCACAGTTAAGCCATTAACTGCCAAAGTATTTCTATTGTGTGCTGTTATTCTTATTGTTCTATGTACTGTTCATGAACAAACTCATCCAGTCACACGCCAGTCTCATCTCAGTCAGGTATGACAAAGGGTTGGCCTCTAGGCTCGATATTGGCATTTCAAAATCCTTTTATATATAATAGAATTTACCAGACTTTCCACTACATGCTGATGATAGAGGTTTAGGGTCATTGATTATTTTCTTATTTATTTATTTTAATCATCATTGGCAATTAAATTAAATTGGGTGTATTTATTTAATTGTCAAATAAATACACCCAAACAGAAAACTTTTAATAAAACAGACATTAACATAGTATATTAGATATTGTATGTTTCTTATAAGATTATTTGTTAAGAGCGTACCTTACATCAGTTCACTCTGTGCATGTTCCAGAACAGAGTGTACATAAGAATGGATGAAATGGTCTTACGCGTTTCCATTGTCTCTACGCATATGACTCAAGGGTTGTTACTGGGTTGTATGGGATCATGCTCGCTTAAGCTTAACTGACGGTTTGTTGATGCAAATTGTTCAAAGTTGGATGTAAGTAAAGAAATACACCTTTTTGGAGGCATATCTTGTGTACCTAGTAGAGGGTATAAGCAGTAAAGGCCCCCATACATTTGGCCGACTTGTCCTAAGGACAAGTCAGCCCCGACTTCCCCTGAGCTCTCCCGGCAGCTCCCGGGAGAGCTTGATAAGATTTGACGGTACTTGTTTCCTAGCACGGCCACACCGATTTACATCGGGGTGGTCGTGTCGGAAAAATCGGGTCGATCGCATCGCATGCGATTTGGTCGCATGCGATGCGATCGACGCGACCGACCCGATTTTTGATTGAATGAAATGTAAATCGGGTCCCTGGGACCCGATTTTACATTGGATTCAAAGTAAAATATTCCCAACCCCCCCAAATTTAACGGCGTAAACCCCACCCCACGATAGACGCCAACCCGAAGCGTGGCGAGCACAGCGAGCCCGCGAGGGGCGGCGGTGCGCGTCCTCCGACCTTTTCATTCCTCTACTATCCACGTTGGCGTGGAGTTGAGAATAGAATAGTGTGGCGAGCGCAGCGAGCCTCCGAGCCCGAAGGGTGGCGAGCGCACGCGTATACCTGTGAAGTTATACGCGTCCGCTCGCCACGCTTCGGGCTCGGTGGCTCGCTGCGCTCGCCACACTATTCTATTCTCAACTCCACGCCGACGTGGATAGTAGGGGAATGAAAAGGTCGGAGGACGCGTACCGCCGCCCCTTGCGGGCTCGCTGCGCTCGCCACGCTTCGGGTTGGCGTCTATTGTGGGGTGACGACGGGGACATCTATAATGTGAAATGGGTCATATTGGCCCATTTCACATTTTTCACATTTTCTCACGATTTCAATGTTAAAAAATATTTTAACATTGAAGCCTATGGAAAAATCAGGGGCATCGCGTCGGGACCAATGTTAATGGTCCCGACCGACGCGATGCCCCCGATATTTTACCTTTCCCGACACGATTTCAATGTTAAAATATTTTTTAACATTGAAGCCTATGGAAAAATCGGGGGCATCGCGTCGGTCGCGTCGGGACCAATGTTAATGGTCCCGACCGACGCGATGCCCCCGATATTGTGTCTTAGCCGGCCAAATGGACCTGATTTCAAAGGAAATCGGGTCCATCGTGTGGATCGTGTACCTTAACTTAAAGGTACACGATCCATAAGATTGTGGCCGTGCTAGGAAACCAGTACCGATTTGACACTTTATGTGCCATTTCTTACATGTGATAAATTGGCTCGATTTATCACGTTAACCCGGGGAGCAGCGGTAGAGCAGGGTCCGGGGGGGGGGGGGGGGGGCTGCAAGAGAGGGTCCGTGGCAGGGGGCGGGGACCGGAGAGCAGAGCAGCGGCGAGCGACGGGAGCATAGAAAAAAAAATCCTATAAAAAAACTGAGCTCTCAGCCAATCAGCGGCCGCCTTGTCTTTTGAATAGGATTTTTTTCTATTCTCCCGCTTGCCGCATGGTCCGGTGTAGCGGCGGGAGAGAATCCAATTGAAAAGACAGGGCGGCTGGTGGGGGGGGGGGGGTGTTGCTAGTAGGGCAGGGGACGCTGTGGGGGACAGTGACATAGAAGCGGCAGTAACGAAGAGCCGGGCAGGGCGAGACAGGAGCTGTCAGTGCTGAAAATAAAAAAAAAAGCCCATACAATGAATGGGCAGCCTGTGATTGGCTGAGCGCTCTCTCAGCCACCAATTGCTGACTAGCTGAGAGAGCACTCAGCCAATCACAGGCTGCCCATTCATTGTATGGGCTTTTCTCCAGCACTGACAGCTCCTGGCTCCCCCTGTCCGGCTCTACGTTACTGCCGCCTCTGTGTCACTGTCCCCCGCAGCATCCGCTGCCTCTGCCCTAGTAGCAGCGTCCCCCGCCATCCGCCCTACTAGCAGCGTCCCCCGCCATCCGTCCCACAGCATCCCCGCCACCCTGCTCCCTCCACCTTCCTGGAGCACAGCTCTCTGCTCCTGCTTCCTCACAGAGTCCCCTGCCAGGCTGCACATAAGATTTAGCGAATCATATGTGCAGCCGGTCCGACCTCCCGACTCCGATCCGATGTGCATCGGGTCAGACCGGGGGTTCTGGACATGCAATTTGGCCCGATTTCACTGCCCTATCTGAACCGGGTGAAATCGGGACCAAATTGCATAGTGTATGGGGGCCTTAAGTTTCCCTTTGATGATGATCTGGTGTATTCATAAGCATTCATTGCAAGGTCTGTCAGCTTTGCATATGGGCAAATAAACATTGTTTACATGTATGCAGTTTGGAAGCAACATGTGTCATTTCTCTGCTTCAGGCTTTTAGTATAGAAGTCATGTTGTGTGCTCTTTGTTGTAGGATCCCCTGGTGATTAATCTTCCCAGTCCTGGACCTCTCACATCTGCAGTAGTTTTATTCCTGCATAGTATGAAGGAGACTGGAAAGGAACCTGTCATGCCAAAGATGCTCTTCAGCCAGCTATGTCAAAAGTAAGTTATAGCTCTGTTCTCAGTGCTAATAGGATAAAGTACATGAAGATCGTGGTCCATTTCATAATAGGAATGTAAAAACATTCAAACAGGAAAACAATAACCTTGTGAAATATGGTGTAGTGTTGAGAAGGAGAAGGGGAGAAGGTTACATAGTAGGTAAGGCTGAAAAAAGACTTGCGTCCATCTAGTTCAACCTGGTATAGATATCCATTGCTGATTTGGAAGGTTCTGATATTTTACAGACAAATTATATTTCTTATTTGTACCCATGGATGTTTTTATCCAGTAAATGCTTGTCCAACTTTGCCTTGAACGTATTTAATGAGCCAGCCGTTACCACCTCTCTGGGAAGAGAGTTCCAGAGTTTGACTGTTCTGACCGTAAAGAAATTCTTTCTACTAGCTGAATGAAATCTTTTTTCTTCTAATCTATACTCATGCCCTCGTGTCCTAGATTCCTTTCTAGTAGAAAAGAGGGTGTGTGACAGTTCCTTTTATTGGCCCTTGATATACTTGTACATGTTGAGCATGTCCCCTACATCCCAGTTTGCTGTCTATTTGGACTCCTAGATCCTTTTCAAGTATGGAATTACCCAGTTCCTCTCCGCTAAGGTTGTAACTTGCACACTGGTTGTGTCTCCCAAGGTGCATAACCTTACATTTATCTACATTGAACCTCATCTTCCATTTTTTTGCCCACTCATCTAGAATTGCAAGATCATTTAGAAGCATGGTGACATCTTCTGATGATTTGATGACTTTGCTAAGTTTTGTATCGTCCACAAAGATGGATACATTGCTGAGTAACCCTATCCCAATATCGTTAATAAAAATGTTAAACAAAATGGGCCCCAAAACCGAACCCTGGGGCACTCCACTTACCACTTCCACAACCACTCTTTGTTCTCTATTACATAGCCAATTCCCTACCCATCTGCAGATATTTTCACCCAATCCTAGGTTCTCCATTTTATTAATCAATCTCTTGTGTGGGACAGTATCAAATGCTTTAGCGTAATCTAGGAAAATCACATCTACAGCATTTCCATTATCGAGGTTTTTGCTAATAAGGTGCAGAAAGGGATTCAACCAAATACAGTCAGATCCATAAATATTGGAACATCGACACAATTCTCATATTTTGGGCTTTATACATCATCACAATGGGTTTGAAATGAACCAATCAAGATATACTTTAACTGCAGACTAACGTTTGCAGTAGAGGCCTAGCAGAGCATGACCAGGGATGAAACCCAGTGTCTGGTTATTATTATAATTATTAATATTATTATTTTATTTATAAGGCGCCACAAGTGTTTCGCAGCGCCGTACAAAGGAACAATACATGGAGACAAAACTTGGCATAACATTAAATAAATAACAAAAATAGAGTACAAATAAAGATCGCCACAGTTCAATACACATTACAGCTTAAATGTAAGTAATGAGGACTCAATAAACATACAACTAGAGGCTTGAGGCCAATGATGGAGATGAGTATGCGGATGAAGATGGTCACTGAGGGGTTTGAGTATAGGAGAGCTGTGAGTGACATGTGAAGAGAAGTGGGCTTTGACAACAGGAGGGAAGAGGGCCCTGCTCGGAGGAGCTTACAATCTAGTAGGAAGGGGAGACAGACAGATTACAAGAGGAGCAAGCGGGTGGGTGGTGGCTAGATAGTAGGATATAAACAGGCAAGGGGTCGGAGAACCAGCTTGTTCACGCAGTGGAAGGGGTACACTTTGATAAAAAGGTGAATTTTCAGTGCCCGTTTGAAGCTTTGCAATGTCGGGGAGAGTCTAATGGAGCGAGGGAGTGCGTTCCACTGAAGTGGTGCAGCACGGGCAAAGTCCTGTACTCTAGCATGGAAAGCAGTGATCAGCCGACCGTAGAGGGCGGGAGGGTGTATGAATGGAGATGAGGTTAGAGATATATGGAGCAATGGAATTAGAGATGGCCCTGTATGTGAGTGTGAGGTGTTTGAAGAGGATTCTGTAGGGGAATGGGAGCCAATGGTTATGTCTATGTGTTCCAGACCTCAGGCTGTAATTGTCTGCAAAGGATTTGCAACAAAGTATTAAAAAGTGTAAGTTTGATTTAGTATTGTTTAGTTTGTCCCATTACTTTTGGTCCCTTAAAAAGTGGGAGGCACATATAGATACCGTTGTAATTCCTACACGGTTCACTTGATTTGGATGTAAATACCCTCAAATTAAAGCTGAAAGTCTGCAGTTAAAGCACATCTTAGGTTCATATCAAACCTAATGTGAATAGAACCCAAAATATGAGAATTGAGTCAATGTCCCAATATTTATGGACCTGGCTGAAAAAGAAAGTTGCCCCCTTCGCCATAATTTCTTCCAACAGTTAGGGGACCAGATTCTCTAAGCTTGGAGAGTGATAAACAGCCAGCCAATCAGCTCCTGCCTGACATTTTTCAAACACAGTCTGTGACATAGTGCAAAAAAGGGGGGGATTGTTACTATGCACAGGCTAAAACAATTTCATTCAGCCAGAATTTTTAGAAAAATAAGGGTATATCCTATTAATTTATGGAGACCCTAACCATGTTATACAGGATTATTTTATAAACTAAATAACATGTCTGGCGGTGCTCCCATAGAGTTTAAATTAAATATTCAAAACGAGAAGAGAAAAGAAACTCTTTTTTGCTGGGGCACTACTTACTAAATCAATACAATGTTTAAAATATTTTATTCAATTTTGATAAAAAAACATACATCACATATAACTAAGACAAACATACAGTGCGAGATTAGTTTGTGCTACTAATATATACGTTTTATCTATGTGTGTAGCACAAAAATCAAGTAGAATGAACCGTGCTAGGCGAAGAATTGTACATTAGAATTCAAGGAGATATGGGTAAGAAAATTGTATTACCACTTTAATAAGTTAGAGATGTCCCTGTGATCTGGTAAGTCTGAGATTGGATATTATGTATCACACAAAAGTGAATTGCAACAAATTATATTGTAACTTAAATCTTATTTGTGGAAAGTAAGAGTGGATAGTACAAGTAAGAAAAGATAAGGCTATCAGGGCAGATTACCTGCTGTGCTGCATCATATAGAATTACATTGGATACAGCATAAATCCCTTAAAAAGTGGGAGGCACATATAGATACCGTTGTAATTCCTACACGGTTCACTTGATTTGGATGTAAATACCCTCAAATTAAAGCTGAAAGTCTGCAGTTAAAGCACATCTTAGGTTCATATCAAACCTAATGTGAATAGAACCCAAAATATGAGAATTGAGTCAATGTCCCAATATTTATGGACCTGGCTGAAAAAGAAAGTTGCCCCCTTCGCCATAATTTCTTCTAACAGTTAGGGGACCAGATTCTCTAAGCTTGGAGAGTGATAAACAGCCAGCCAATCAGCTCCTGCCTGACATTTTTCAAACACAGTCTGTGACATGGCAGGTAGGAGCTGATTGGCTGGCTTTTTATCACTCTCCATTTTATCACTTTTGAAGCTTAGAGAATCTGGCCCAGGATCTACTGGAGGATACATACTATGTGGTGTGGAACTCAGGGAGCAGGATATTTATTTATTTAGTTAATGCCAGCAGTGGTGTATAATGGGTGCAGTGTGCCAGTATATGCATGCCACTGAGTCCCAGGGATGGGGGCAGGAGCGCGAGTGCTGCCAAGAACCTTTAAAAGAAAATTCCCTCGAATGTGCAGTGGAGTCTGAGCGCTGTAGACTCTACTTTTACCGGCAGAGAGGAGGTTGTGTGCAGTCTGCGATTTCGATTTGGCAGTATGCAATTGACAGTCTGATTCAATTAGAGGGGAGGGAATTGTAACAGACTCCATTTCCCAAAATAGAGGCGTGTCACCGTGATTGCGGCGTAGTGTTGAGGTCAGGATCTCTGTCAGAAGACACATTTCCCGGCCTCTTTGTTGTATTTGTGATGGCCGGCTTGTGTAAAACAGTTACCTGTCGTAGATGATCCAATGCTGCATCCTAGGACGCAGCACAGATCACTAACGCAAGCAGTAGGCATCATTGATCACCGTACACGAGCTATCACTGCTTCTCCCATGTAAGAAGCAGCAATAGCAAATGTGTTCACTTCTGAATCAGGCCCACCATCTGTTATGAATAATGATGCTTATTTGTACTTACTTGCAGAATGTATTGTACACATGTGATGACATGGGAATTTTTAGGGCCATGGAGCTTTGCATTTTTTGGATGGCATGTGTGGACCGTTACTGGTGCTGTTATTAAATTGCTGCTAATTGGTGAAACCGCTTCATTCAATTTTGCAGACAGATGAAGTCCTCTCTGATTTCTCCTGGTGCACTGCTGTATAGGGACTAAAATACATGGAGACACTTGTGGCCTAGACATTGAGTAATTTTGTGCTAAATTATATATATTTTTTTAGACATTTCATGTAAATTACCAAAGGACCTAGATATCATAGTACTTTTAAACAACTTGTGTACTGAGTTCATTTAGCTTGTAAGACCCATTTTATTATTTCAACAAAATTGGACAGAAGATGGCTAATCACTTAATCACCATCCTAATTATGTGCTCTGCTGGCTGACAGATGTGCTTCTTTCTGACAGAGTGGCACGCTTTGTTCTCTAAAGAGGTACGGCTGCCAAGCAATACTGCTTTATTGGGGCTTGTTTCGTTGAGTTGATATGGCTCGTGTTTAAAAATGGCTGCTGCTAGTAAATTACGCTCTTCCAGCATGTATACCTAAAATTATAAATTGTTGGTGCATTAAACAAATACTAACTTAAATTTTTACATTTGTTAAATAATATTTGGTTTATGTGAATGTTTAGAGAAATTTCCATATGCCAGCATTTATTATATAATAAAGATACTTTCCTACCCAGCGCGTCAGTCTGGTTGTAAAAGCAGCCCTATTGTTCTAGCGGGGGCAACACTGACGTAATTTAAATAATACATTGGCCACACAACAGTAAATAAAATATACCAGTTAATACGGTACTGATATGTTAGTTGGGGCCCACTAAGCTATTTGCGTAGTGGGCTATTCAGGGTAAGGAAATCGCATCGCATGTGCACTTGTAGTGTCATACGATGCGATGCGATAGTAGAAATGAATGAATTTTTGGGGTGGGATATTTTTTCCCGCTGTTATCGCATCGCATTGTTAACCACACATTGTATGACACAAAAACTTGTAATGGGATGCAATGCGATATTAAGAATGAATGTATTCCCTTCTATTTTAGGTACCCCCCCCATTATCCATACGACCCCATATTAACCCCTCCCCCAGTATGCACACCACCCCATAAATTTGCAAGTGTAGCGTTGGCCCACTATCCACGTGAACCCGAGCTTCGGGCTCGCCACACTATATAAAATCAACTCCACGCCGACATGGATAGTGGGGGTATGAAAAAAGTCGAGAGGACGCGTTCCGCCACCCCTAGCGGGGCTAGCCATGCTTCAGGTTCACGTTGATACTGGTGTTGTTTTAGGAACACATTCACAGCATCCATACAATGTAATGTAGACACAGGTTAACATTTAACTGTAAATTTTGTCGGAACTGAGTAAGATCATTAAAATGGAATAAGTACAATATAATCAAAAGAGCAATATCATTAGAAAGAACGGTACTTGTTTCCTAGCACGGCACCACCGATTTTAATTGTATGCAATCGGGTTGCAAAAATCGGGTCAATCGCATCGCATGCAACCAAATTGCATGCGATGCGATTGACCCGACCGACCCGATTTTTTACATTGGAACCAATGTTAAATGGTCCCTGAGACCTGATTTTACATTGGCCCCAATGTTAAATGCCCCCCAGACCCCATTTTTTCATTGTATGATCCCCCCCCCCCCCCCATTGTTAACGCCACGCCACTATCAACGTGAACCCGTCCTCCGACATTTTCATACCCCCACTATCCACGTCGGTCCGGAGTGGATTTTCTATAGTGTGGCGAGCGCAGCGAGCCGCCGAGCCTGAAGGGTGGCTCGCCACCCTTCGGGCTCAGTGGCTCGCTGCGCTCGCCACACTATATAAAATCAACTCCACGCCGACGTGGATAGTAGGGGTATGAAAAGGCCCAAGGACGCGTACCGCCGCCCCTCGTGGGCTCGCTGCGCTCGCCACGCTTCGGGTTGGCGTTGATCGTGGGGTGGCGTTAACAATGGGGGGGCATTTGACATAGAAATTACCCATCAGGGTGGGTATACAATCAAAAATTGGGTATGGGGCGCCATTTAACATTGGTTCCTATGTAAAATCGGGTCCATCGCATTGGTTGTATTGTATGCCATTATAATGGCATACAATGTACCCGATTTTACATAGGAAGTTAACGTTACATACAATGCTTACAATGTAAAATCGGGTCGGTCGCGTGGCATGCCATTATAATGGCATGCGATGGACCCGATTTTACATTTGTCGGGAAACCTCAAAAAAAGCCTGAAGATCGGGTCCGTCGGGTCCCATCGCATACCTTTAAGTTAAGGTATGCAATGGGACCCGATGGGCGCTGTGCTAGGAAACAAGTACCGAAAGAACAATATAATCAAAAGAACAATATCATTAGAAATAACAAGATATAAAGAAAAGTGTCTCAAGGCATATAAAATGCGCTGAAATGGCTGGTCTTTTGCCACAGTTTTTCTCCACATGAATTCCTCTAAATAAGAGGTTAACTTGTGCCTTGCAGGGCTGCGTTGTTTTTTGTTGTGCCACTTTGCGGCCCCCCACATACCATCTATGTTCTGTGTATGTACTCCCGACTCGGGGTCCATAAAGTGATATTTGTGATTTACCCTGGCGTGCTCGTAGCCGGCCGCTACCAACTCCTCAGTCCCAGCATTCCCTATAGATGACATTCCCAGGGGCAACATGCGATGTTATCGCATCCATAAGGGTTGTGGCGTCTCAGCATTCCACTGCTTCCATAAAGCAGGCCCCCGTCTCTCGGCACATGCCACCGAATACCCACTGCTGTGGCAGAATCCTCCCCATGGAGTACTTTCAGTTAGTGTACAGGATCTCATCCACCTCCACGACAAGTCCCGGTCCTCCGATCTGCTGCTGAGGCTGGGCAAGCCAATCATAAGTACATGCCTCTCTCATTAAGGCATTGTACTGAACTGTCGTGGCGATACAGATCCCCAGCTCCCGCTCACAGTACGCCAAACAAGACAGTTCATGCGCCATTGAATAAATGAAGCGGAGGAGCTTCACAAAGGGGAGACGGCAACCTGGGTACCACAGCCCTGCACGCACTGTCACCTTTCGGCGACAGGCCTTTTTCTCTTTCGTCCAGTCCGGTGACACAGCTTCACGATGGGATGTAGGAGGGTCCGCAGGAGCCAGGCACCTATGCTTCTAATTCTTTGGGAGCAGGCTCCTCCCTACTGCATCCCATAATGCTTCAGTTAGTTTTAGGTGCCCACAGGAGTGGGTGCTATGCTGTGCAGTTTTTTCTTTGGATTTTTTTTCAGATTAGTTAGGCTTTTTATTATTTTATTAATGCACTAGCTAGAGCAGGTTTGCCAGTGTGTCGCTTCTCACAGAAGTGTACACACACTGAGAGCGCAGCAGAGGCTGACAGAAGCACGTCCTGTCAGCTCTCTGTGTGCAGAGGGACACCTTTTTATTCCCTCTGCACAGCGCTTAGTCTCTTTAGGATAGAGACTTTCCTGGGCCCCGGAGGTGTCCTAACCGGCTCCTTGCAGAAGGGGATCGTGGGGGACGGACCCCCGCGATGGCGCCCGCCATCTTGAAGGGTTTAGGGACGGAAATCCCGCCAGGGAAGTGAAGTCCCTTACCGGAGTCCGGCGCTGCTGGACAACTCCATTGAGGTCCCACTGAGAGAGGTACAAGGAGGTGAGACAACTGCAGGAGCGGCCGAGGGGGGAGAAATGCACCAGATGGGCTGGTCTCCCTGCTGAGGCAGAGACTTGGTCTCTTCCTGCTCTGTGTTTGGCGCCTTTTTCACCGTGCTGCGGAGCTGACAGGGTGATTTTACACAGACTCCAGTCTCTTCACAGAAGCGCTTACCTCGCTGATCGCTGACAGGATTACCAGCTCAGATAAGTACTCTGATACATTGCTCTGTGCGGTGCCTGTTCATTTTGCATTGTGTTTAGATACATGGCTGAGGGTTTTACTTCTGCTGCTGTGGAGGAGGGAGCGCTGGACATGTTTAGTTACTGTAAAAAGTGTGATGCTAAATTTACATGTGAACATGAGGATCAGTGGCATTTATGCCTGGCCTGTGAAGCTGTTCCCTGTGGGTCACGCTCCCCCAGACCAGAGATAGCTGAACCTGCGTGGGCTTTGGCTCTGGGCAGATCTATGAATGCTCTTACTGAGGCTTTGAATAGGCAGAAGGATTCTTTGATAGGATCTCCTGGCCATTTTACATCGTCTCAGGTGTCTGGGGGATCACTTACCCCGGCTCAGGGGGACCCCATTTTGCTGCAAGCTATGCAGAATACTGCTCAGGGAGTTCATAAAATGACTGCCCTGATGGAGCAGTTTACAAAATCCTCTGATGAGAGTATGCTTAGGCACCCTGTGTCTACACCACTTATTATTCAGGATTTGGATGATGATGGTGGGTGTGATGAGAACTGGAGTTGGGACATGAGTGATGAAGCTGAGGCTTTAACTTCAGGCATTGAGGATTTGATTGTGGCTGTTAATCTTACAGAGGAGGAAAAGACTCCTGTCTCTTGTGTGTTTAAAAAGAGTCGCAGAGACCCTGTGTGTTTCCCCTCTGATGAGGAAAGTCATCTCTTTTAAATGAAGCAGGAAATACTCCTGATAAGAGATTGTTGATGGCAAAGAGGTAAGCAAATATGTACCCTATGCCAGAGGAGCATACCAAATTATGGGAAAAAGCCCCATTAGTGGATGCATCAGCTGCTAAACAGTCTAAAGCCACTGCCTTGCCGGTCCAGGGGGGTGCTGCCTTTAAGGACCCGGTGGATAAAAAAGTGAAAGGCTGTTTGAAGGCTATTTTTGAAGGTGTGGGTTATACCCTGAGACCCATTATTGTGTCTGCTTGGGTCACAAAAGCCATGATTAAGTGGGCGGAGGAGCTGTCTAGGCTACTCCACCAAAATTCAGAGGCTTTTATTCTGGCAGAAAAATTGAGATCTGCCGCAGAGTATGTGTGTGAGGCTGGTGAGGAAGGAGCTCAGATGGCGTCCAGAGTGTCTGTGACTTCAGTGTCTGCGAGAAGGGCTCTTTGGCTCAAGGCTTGGGAAGCTGATACTGAGTCTAAAAAGTCCCTTGAAAACTTGCCTTTCAAGGGGGAGTTATTGTTTGGCTCGGAGCTGGAAGCCATTATCAAGCAGGCTACTGGGGGCAAGAGTACGTTTCTTCCCACCACTTCCAAAAGTTCAGGCTCCAAGTTTGGAGTTTTCAAGCCGTCCTTTCGGCCGCCATTTTGGGGCGGGGCGTCCAACAGAGGACAGTCCGGCCGTGGCAAATTTCAGGCCGGCAGAGGAAAGGTTTCCAGAGGCCGCTTTGGTGCCTTTACAAAAAAGCATGCAGCCAAAGGGGATGACAAGTCCTCTGCATGACGGGGCGGGGACTCCCCTTTCTGGGCTCAGAGTGGGGGGTCGCCTCCTACATTTTCGGGACAGGTGGAGAGAATCCATAGTGGATCCTTGGATCCTTTCCATCATTTCCGAAGGTTACCGGATAAATCTCAGGGGCACGCCACCCAAGAGATTTCTCCCTACACCCTTGCCGCGGTCAGCGTCACTGAGGTCCGCTCTGTTGGGAGCATCTGTGGCTCTCAAAGAAAAGGGAGTGGTAATTCCAGTTCCCCAGGAAGAGAGAAAACAAGGGTTTTATTCAATTCTGTTCCTTGTCCCCAAGCCAGACGGGTCTTTCAGGCCCATACTAAATTTAAATTTTTTAAATCTTCACTTGTGGGTAGATCACTTCCGAATGTAGTCCCTGCGCTCTGTGCTCCTGAGCATAGAACCGGGAGAGTTCCTGGCATCGGTCGATCATTCAGGATGCATATCTCCATGTGCCCATCTTCAAGGGTCACCAAGCTCTCCTAAGGTTTGCAATTGGAGAAGACCATTGGCAGTTTCAGGCACTGCCGTTGGTTCGGCAACGGCTAAGAGAGTTTTCACGAAGGTGATGGCGGTCATGGCTACAGCTCTTCGTCTAAGGGGAATAGTAATTATTCCTTATTTGGATGACCTTTTATTCAAGGCGGAGTCGGCGGGAAAACTTCAAGAACACCTAAGTGTTGCGACGCAGTTCTTGCAGGAACAGGGTTGGGTGCTAAACCTTTCCAAGTCACATCTAATACCCACACAGAGTCTGCAGTTCCTAGGGGTTATCTTGGACACACACCTTCACAGGGTGTTCTTGCCTCAGCCCGAAGCGGTGGAGATTCGGCAGATGGTACTGACAATTCTCCGGGCTCCTGCACCGACGGTGTGGCAGGGAGTAAGGCTGCTGGGCAAAATGGTAGCGACCTTCGAGACGCTGCAGTTTGCCATATTCCATTCAAGGTTTTTCCAATGGAACATACTAGCATGCTGGTCCAGCAATGCCAAGACAATGAAACAGGAGAGGCTGATCTTGTCTCAGGAAGCAAGAATATCCCTGGAATGGTGGACGGATATAGAGACCCTGCAGATGGGGCGGTCCCTTTGCTCATGGGATTGGTTGGTCATCACGACGGATGCCAGTCTCAGGGGCTGGGGGGCAGTAGTGCTTCACCTGAGATTGCAGGGCCTTTGGTCAGTGGAGGAATCCAGTCTTCCCATAAATATACTGGAACTGAGAGCAGTATGGAATGCCTTGTGCCAAGCAGAGGAATTTCTGAAGGGTTTACCAGTACGAGTACAATCAGACAATGCCACTACAGTGAGAAGAGAAGAAGTGGAGAGACCCGCACCATAAGGTGCTTTTGAAGCAATGTATGGTATTGTGGAATAATTGTGCTTATATTCGCTGGAAATTTTTATAAATATCTTTCCTGGCAATTTAGGGTGCTGATCCCCTGATTCAAAAATGAGCAATAACAATGGAAGAGAAAAAAGGTGAATCAGTTTGACTGGGATGCACTCCTGTTCCACAGTAATAAAATATTATTTTTACCTATAAAAGGTGTATACTTTATTTGTTGACGTATTTGATTATTTTTAGAAGTTTTATTTATTAAACTTTATTAAGAGCTAGTAGGTCATCATTCTGTAATGGTGCTGGATAATACAGTTTGTCAATGATATGAGACCTTAAGGTAAGTAGTGAAAATATTAAAACAAGATATAGATTTAAAGAGAAAAAGAAATTTTAAAGATTAAAAATCACTCTGTGAATATTGTAGCTTGAGTATACTTGTCTAGTTACTGCTTAAATTCCACAGTGTGATAGTGGATTAATGCAGTGCCTGTGTAGGGTGTTTGATTAATACGGTGATATTCTCACTGTCTGTTGTCTAATCAAAGCAATGTATTGCCCTCTGCGTATATATTCCTCAAATGGGGTTGATTCTGCCCACGATAGTTCTATCTGAACCACTGCATATGGTGCAGATGTATAATCCGTACGGACAGGTTTGTCCTACACTAGTACTAGTGCTCACAATCTGTCAGGCAGAGTCACTGGTAATTGTCAAAGGGTGTGCACTCAATTAGTGCCGTGCACACTGTGCGATCTTCCAATTGGATCTATGCTGATCCTATAAGGTGCTCTACATACAATTCATGTGGCACATATACGTGGGTCGTACACACTGTGCAATCTTCCGATTGGATCTGTAATGATCCTGTGCTTCTGAGCTTAAATGGCTGATGTGCTTTATGGTGCACTACATACAGTTCATGTGGCACGTATACATAGGTAGGAACAGTACTGATGGTATGTTGTGCACAGTTTAATGAATCACGTGTTCACATACATGCATTTCTTTATTGGGCAAGATCACTGGTAGGCTGCCAGTACGAATGTGTGATCGCTGGATGTCATACACACTATGCAATCCTCAGGTTGGATCTACACTAGCATTGTGTTTTTGTGCTAAAATAGCTACTGCATTTTGTAATGCGCTGTTAACAAGTTAATATATCACATATACATCAATGAAAGCAAATGCCAGTGGTGTACTGCACACAGTGAGTCACTGTTAACTGCCAAGATGGATCTTCAATCACTGATTGCCATACACACTGTGCAATCCTAAGATTGGATCAACACTCGCACTGTGCTTCTATGTTTTGATAACTCATACGCTTTCTGATGCGCTTATTAACGAGTTCTGATATCACATATACAAGAGTGAAAGCCAATACCAGTGACGTATTTGACAGGCTTAAATGGATTATATGTGCACAGCAAAACAGTTCTCTAACGGGCACAGTTACTGGTAGCTGTCGCAATAAATGTGCAAACACTGATTGCCCTACACACTGTGCAATCCTCAGATTGTATCCCCACTAGTGTTGCGCTTCTGTGTTTTAAATAACCAATGCGCTATTAAGGGTTAGTATAACATATATATGTGAATGGAACTTGTGTCAGATCGTATACACTAGATTCTATGCCAGGATCTCCTTTACTATTGACAGTGATCCATTGCCTGTGTAGGGTGTTTGATTAACACGGTGATATTCTCACTGTCTGTTGTCTAATCAAAGCAATGTGTTGCCCTCTGCGTATATATTCCTCAAATGGGGTTGATTCTGCCCACGATAGTTCTATCTGAACCACTGCATATGGTGCAGATGTATAATCCGTGCGGACAGATTTGTCCTACACTTGTACTAGTGCTCACAATCTGTCAGGCAGAGTCACTGGTAATTGTCAAAGGGTGTGCACTCAATTAGTGCCGTGCACACTGTGCGATCTTCCAATTGGATCTATGCTGATCCTATAAGGTGCTCTACATACAATTCATGTGGCACATATACGTGGGTCGTACACACTGTGCAATCTTCCGATTGGATCTGTAATGATCCTGTACTTCTGAGCTTAAATGGCTGATGTGCTTTATGGTGCACTACATACAGTTCATGTGGCACGTATACATAGGTAGGAACAGTATTGATGGTATGTTGTGCACAGTTTAATGAATCACGTGTTCACATACATGCATTACTTTATTGGGCAAGATCACTGGTAGGCTGCCAGTACGAATGTGTGATCACTGGATGTCATACACACTATGCAATCCTCAAGTTGGATCTACACTAGCATTGTGTTTTTGTGCTAAAATAGCTACTGCATTTTGCAATGCGCTGTTGACAAGTTAATATATCACATATACATCAATGAAAGCAAATGCCAGTGGTGTACTGCACACAGTGAGTCACTGTTAACTGCCAAGATGGGTCTTCAATCACTGATTGCCATACACACTGTGCAATCCTAAGATTGGATCAACACTCGCACTGTGCTTCTATGTTTTGATAACTCATACGCTTTCTGATGCGCTATTAACGAGTTCTGATATCACATATACAAGAGTGAAAGCCAATACCAGTGACGTATTTGACAGGCTTAAATGGATTATATGTGCACAGCAAAACAGTTCTCTAACAGGCACAGTTACTGGTAGATGTCGCAATAAATGTGCAAACACTGATTGCCCTACACACTGTGCAACCCTAAGATTGTATCCCCACTAGTGTTGCGCTTCTGTGTTTTAAATAACCAATGCGCTATTAAGGGTTAGTATAACATATATATGTGAATGGAACTTGTGTCAGATCGTATACACTAGATTCTATGCCAGGATCTCCTTCACTGTTGACAGTGATCACTGAGTGTACACGTGCTGCTAGCGCTGTCAGAACATGACACTATGCGCTGCTGTACACGAGTAATGATTGTGGCTATACGCCAGTGTGGGCAAGGACGCTCACTCTCCTATTAATGCCTGTTGCCAGGGATGTAATCCCCTTGGCCGGCGTGTGCTGCTGCGCCTCAGCGCTACTCGCACAGGAGCTGCTGAGCTAACTAAACAGAGGTATTTTTACATGAGACAAACAGACATTACATAATTTAACAGGCTAAATTGCTACAATTTCACAGAGGAGGGCTGCCAATGCGCATTTCACTAAGTAGCTTTTTCAAGGCTATCACCTAAGTACCTAGGTGATAGCCTTGAAAAAGCTACTTAGTGAAATGCGCATTGGCAGCCCTCCTCTGTGAAATTGTAGCAATTTAGCCTGTTAAATTATGTAATGTCTGTTTGTCTCATGTAAAAATACCTCTGTTTAGTTAGCTCAGCAGCTCCTGTGCGAGTAGCGCTGAGGCGCAGCAGCACACGCCGGCCAAGGGGATTACATCCCTGGCAACAGGCATTAATAGGAGAGTGAGCGTCCTTGCCCACACTGGCGTATAGCCACAATCATTACTCGTGTACAGCAGCGCATAGTGTCATGTTCTGACAGCGCTAGCAGCACGTGTACACTCAGTGATCACTGTCAACAGTGAAGGAGATCCTGGCATAGAATCTAGTGTATACGATCTGACACAAGTTCCATTCACATATATATGTTATACTAACCCTTAATAGCGCATTGGTTATTTAAAACACAGAAGCGCAACACTAGTGGGGATACAATCTTAGGGTTGCACAGTGTGTAGGGCAATCAGTGTTTGCACATTTATTGCGACATCTACCAGTAACTGTGCCTGTTAGAGAACTGTTTTGCTGTGCACATATAATCCATTTAAGCCTGTCAAATACGTCACTGGTATTGGCTTTCACTCTTGTATATGTGATATCAGAACTCGTTAATAGCGCATCAGAAAGCGTATGAGTTATCAAAACATAGAAGCACAGTGCGAGTGTTGATCCAATCTTAGGATTGCACAGTGTGTATGGCAATCAGTGATTGAAGACCCATCTTGGCAGTTAACAGTGACTCACTGTGTGCAGTACACCACTGGCATTTGCTTTCATTGATGTATATGTGATATATTAACTTGTCAACAGCGCATTGCAAAATGCAGTAGCTATTTTAGCACAAAAACACAATGCTAGTGTAGATCCAACTTGAGGATTGCATAGTGTGTATGACATCCAGTGATCACACATTCGTACTGGCAGCCTACCAGTGATCTTGCCCAATAAAGTAATGCATGTATGTGAACACGTGATTCATTAAACTGTGCACAACATACCATCAATACTGTTCCTACCTATGTATACGTGCCACATGAACTGTATGTAGTGCACCATAAAGCACATCAGCCATTTAAGCTCAGAAGTACAGGATCATTACAGATCCAATCGGAAGATTGCACAGTGTGTACGACCCACGTATATGTGCCACATGAATTGTATGTAGAGCACCTTATAGGATCAGCATAGATCCAATTGGAAGATCGCACAGTGTGCACGGCACTAATTGAGTGCACACCCTTTGACAATTACCAGTGACTCTGCCTGACAGATTGTGAGCACTAGTACAAGTGTAGGACAAATCTGTCCGCACGGATTATACATCTGCACCATATGCAGTGGTTCAGATAGAACTATCGTGGGCAGAATCAACCCCATTTGAGGAATATATACGCAGAGGGCAACACATTGCTTTGATTAGACAACAGACAGTGAGAATATCACCGTGTTAATCAAACACCCTACACAGGCAATGGATCACTGTCAATAGTAAAGGAGATCCTGGCATAGAATCTAGTGTATACGATCTGACACAAGTTCCATTCACATATATATGTTATACTAACCCTTAATAGCGCATTGGTTATTTAAAACACAGAAGCGCAACACTAGTGGGGATACAATCTGAGGATTGCACAGTGTGTAGGGCAATCAGTGTTTGCACATTTATTGCGACAGCTACCAGTAACTGTGCCCGTTAGAGAACTGTTTTGCTGTGCACATATAATCCATTTAAGCCTGTCAAATACGTCACTGGTATTGGCTTTCACTCTTGTATATGTGATATCAGAACTCGTTAATAAGCGCATCAGAAAGCGTATGAGTTATCAAAACATAGAAGCACAGTGCGAGTGTTGATCCAATCTTAGGATTGCACAGTGTGTATGGCAATCAGTGATTGAAGATCCATCTTGGCAGTTAACAGTGACTCACTGTGTGCAGTACACCACTGGCATTTGCTTTCATTGATGTATATGTGATATATTAACTTGTTAACAGCGCATTACAAAATGCAGTAGCTATTTTAGCACAAAAACACAATGCTAGTGTAGATCCAACCTGAGGATTGCATAGTGTGTATGACATCCAGCGATCACACATTCGTACTGGCAGCCTACCAGTGATCTTGCCCAATAAAGAAATGCATGTATGTGAACACGTGATTCATTAAACTGTGCACAACATACCATCAGTACTGTTCCTACCTATGTATACGTGCCACATGAACTGTATGTAGTGCACCATAAAGCACATCAGCCATTTAAGCTCAGAAGCACAGGATCATTACAGATCCAATCGGAAGATTGCACAGTGTGTACGACCCACGTATATGTGCCACATGAATTGTATGTAGAGCACCTTATAGGATCAGCATAGATCCAATTGGAAGATCGCACAGTGTGCACGGCACTAATTGAGTGCACACCCTTTGACAATTACCAGTGACTCTGCCTGACAGATTGTGAGCACTAGTACTAGTGTAGGACAAACCTGTCCGTACGGATTATACATCTGCACCATATGCAGTGGTTCAGATAGAACTATCGTGGGCAGAATCAACCCCATTTGAGGAATATATACGCAGAGGGCAATACATTGCTTTGATTAGACAACAGACAGTGAGAATATCACCGTATTAATCAAACACCCTACACAGGCACTGCATTAATCCACTATCACACTGTGGAATTTAAGCAGTAACTAGACAAGTATACTCAAGCTACAATATTCACAGAGTGATTTTTAATCTTTAAAATTTCTTTTTCTCTTTAAATCTATATCTTGTTTTAATATTTTCACTACTTACCTTAAGGTCTCATATCATTGACAAACTGTATTATCCAGCACCATTACAGAATGATGACCTACTAGCTCTTAATAAAGTTTAATAAATAAAACTTCTAAAAATAATCAAATACGTCAACAAATAAAGTATACACCTTTTATAGGTAAAAATAATATTTTATTACTGTGGAACAGGAGTGCATCCCAGTCAAACTGATTCACCTTTTTTCTCTTCCATTGTTAATGCCACTACAGTGGCATACTTAAATCACCAGGGCGGTACTCGGAGCAAGATGGCGATGGCAGAGATTGTGAAGATCTTCACCTGGGCGGAGGTTCAGGTTCCAGCACTGTCAGCTGTTTTCATTCCGGGGATCCGGAATGTGGAGGCGGACTACCTCAGCAGGGTGGACCTGCTGGAGGGGGAGTGGTATCTCCATCGGGACGTGTTTCAGAAGATGGTAGACAGATGGGGACTGCCAGACATAGATCTTATGGCGTCCAGGACCAATTGTCAAGTACCGAGATTTTGTTCTCGGTCGAGGGATCCGTTGGCTTGGGCAGTGGATGCTATGACAGTTCCTTGGTCTTTCCGTCTGGTCTACATTTTCCGAGGGTGTTGAAGAGGATAAAGAACCAGAGGGTACCGGACATTCTGGTTGCACCAGATTGGCCCAGGAGGTCATGGTACTCAGACATACTGAGATTATCGACGGAATCGTGGTGACTTCCTCTTCAGCCGGACTTGTTAAGCCAAGGGCCGTTTCTGCACCAGGACCTAGCTCGTCTAAATTTGACGGCGTGGCGTATGAATCCTCCTTATTAAGAAAGAAGGTTTTTTTTAGAAGAGGTCACACAGACCATGCTAAGGGCCAGAAAACCGGTGTCTGCGGCCAATTACCACAGGGTGTGGAGGATCTACATCAGGTGGTGCGAAAGGCAGAGAGTTCATACCTCCAGGTTTAAGGTAGCAAGGCTACTGGAGTTTTTACAGGATGGATTGTCATCTGGGTTAAGTTTGCAGTCTCTGAAAGTTTCGGCACTTTCCATCTTCTTCCAAAAGAGAGTGGCTCTGTTGCCGGAGGTACAAACCTTTTTACAGGGGGTGGCCAGGATTAAGCCTCCTTACAAGCAGCCAGTTGCACCATGGGACTTATATCTTGTTTTGTCCATGCTGTAGAATCCCCCTTTTGAGCCACTGAGATCGGCTGATCTCAAGTACCTTACCTGGAAGCTTACCTTTTTATTGGCCATTGCTTCGGCTAGACGTGTGTCAGAATTGGGTGCCCTGTCTTGCAAATCACCATTTCTGATTTTTCATGATGACAGGGCTGTACTTAGGACAGTACCAAAATTTTTACCTAAAGTGGTTTCCTCCTTTCATTTGAATTAGGACATTGTGCTCCCGTTTTTTTCCCCGCCTGAGGGAACGCGGAATAGGGACAGTTTAAAAAAGTTGGATGTGGTTCGCGCATTGCGAATTTATATCAGTAGAGTAAAGGATGTTCGCAAATCAGATTTGCTGTTGGTTTTGTACGATGTACATAAGATTGGGTGGCCTGCTTCAAAGCAGACTATTGCCCGCTGGTTGAGATCAACTATTGCATTTGCCTACTGTAAGGCAGGTAGACCTGTGCCATCTCGCATAAACGCCCATACTACGAGGTCAGTTGCTTCGTCGTGGGCGGTGAGGCATGGGGCCACAGCAGAGCAATTGTGCAGGGCAGCCACCTGGTCCTCTGTTCACACGCTTCATTTGGACGGGCAGTGATAAGAACTGGCAGTCTGAGTGTACCCTCCCAAAGGACCGGCTCGTGAACATCCCATCGTGAAGCTGTGTCACTGGACTGGACGAAAGAGAAAAGGGGATTTTTGTAAGAACTTACCGTTCCAACCCCTTTCTCTGAGTCGGGTATTCAACAAGAAACTTAGACTCTGACCTTGGACCTTATTCTGATCCATACGCTCCCTGCGTGTTCGCACAGGGGAGCAATGGTTTCCAACTGCACATACACATGTATGCGCATGTGCAGCCGATTGATGCGAACGGGCACGGCAAATGGCTCATTTGCCGGCCCGTTCGCACCTAGTAATGGGGCTGCGGAGAGGGTCTGTGCCCATGGGAACGCCCAGCATTTTATGGGTGTCCCATAAAATGCTGGGCGTTCCCATGCTAATGTGCTGGTGACGCAGGTGCATGGGGCATGCAGTGGATGTCAGCTGCCTGCCCACCTCCTGTACACGTCGCCCGCAGATCTAAGACACAATAGAGGTGTCTTAGATCTGCGTGCACTTGCAAAATCATTCAATGGTTTGCGACCATCTAATGATTTTGTCCCCGCACACAAGGCTGCGAATGGATGTTCATGCTAAACATCCATTCACATGCAAGCTGGGATATTCGGCGTGTGGGCGGCACATACATGAAATTCACAGATTTGCGTGTCAACCAAAATAAGATCCTTTGTATATGAAGTGCAGCAATACAGCGGCTATACACATAGCACAAGTTCCCTAGTGCTATGTGTAGGGACATAGTCGCTCACTCAAGTATCACATATCAAATTAATCTGTACCGTCTTCTGTACATATTGCAACCAAGGCACATTTTTCCACAAAAAATATGCACAGCTTGATAGCATATTGAGGCTAGGTGTATCAGGGGACACATGTTATTTTTGGAGCTGGAGGACAATAGGGTTTATCAGAAAATCCATTGGGCATGTGTGATATAAAAATTGGGTATTGGGGCATGTGAGGCAATTGCTTTAGGTAGAGCAGCATTGGAGACAGTAGTTGTGAGCAGTGGGCTGGTGGAGAAAGTCCATTGAAATAGGGTAATGTAGGAAATTATGGTTATGAGGGCAGGGGCAAGGAGGAGGGCCCATGTGGAGACTCTGGGTACGTTAATGAATATGTAACATTGCTGCTCTAGACATGTACAGATGATGTACAGACATCTTTGAAAATGTTTTGAGCTGTGGTATTAAATATTTACTACACATTTATAATAAATATTTATTACACATATATATTATTATTTTATTATCTTCACTTTACTTTACAGTTTTGATTATGTGCTATTTGGCCTAAGGCCAAATACACTGTACGCATAGACATGTCAAAATTGTATTGTTTGCACAGTCTCTCTCTATTTGTGATACCAACCTCATGGGGCAGCACATCGGTATTGCATGCAGCGTTAACACTGTATTTTTGGCTAACTTAATATACGATTTTGACTATCTAGTCAAAATCATAAGCCAAAATTCACCATGTGTACACAGATTTAGATATTGATATGTTTGAATAGGGTCACCCTCTTTACTTCTGCCTCACTGAAATGTTTTATTGTAGTATATTATTTAAAAATTGGTCTCACAGAACGGATTCAGTATGAAATCCCGGCGTTCAAAACCCCGACGCCGGAATCCGGACCGCCGAAATCCCGACAAGGGGGGACGTGGATCGCCCCCCCTCTTGCGGGCTCGCTGCGCTCGCCATGCAGCGGGCCCGGTACCTCGCTGCGCTCGGCACACTAATTTATTCTCCCTCCAGGGGTGTCGTGGACACCCACGGAGGGAGAAAGTGTCTGCATTTTGGCGGTCGGGATTCCAGCGTCGGGATTCTGAACGCCGGGATTTAAACTGCATCCCCACAGAACAAGGCAATTTATGTATGTATGTTTGTCCACGTAAGCACACAGGTAAATATAAGTTCATCACAAACTGTAATATTTCATTTTGGCAATCAAGAAAATTGCAGTTGGAGAAACAACTATGGTTTTAAATGTAATATTTTTCTCTTCTGATAATCCTACTACTAATAGCACCATATGGCTCTTCTTATATGAAAGTATGTTTATACGTTATAAAATTGTTTGTATTCCGTCAGCTACAGTTGTGACCCAGTCGCCTATATGAGTGCTATGGTGTGACTGGTCACTTCAGAAACGTGCCTTTCATTTACTACAGTCTCAAGCTGCACACCAGGCTCTTCTCGTGCCAGTGCTGAACAGACCGTGGTAAAATGGCACAATGACAGTGCCCCCACCACAGCATGCTGTAGTCCCCACCAGGGTTAGCAGGAGGTTTCATTACTTCTGCCTGCTCACATTGGATAGAAGCTGCCAGTCTGTTGTTTTTCGTTCTTCAGAGGCATCCATATTTTGTGACTAGCTGCTGAAGCGTTACATTCCTCCTATACCAGAGGGACAAGCCACGTATCTGGAAGCAATGTGTTGCATTAACCTTTGGTCCACAGGAGGGTAGAGCAGCAGTGACATGTTTGGCATCTCTATATTGGGATGTATATTTATAACAGAGATAATAAAAAAGGACAATTCAACAGCCCATTTCTGTTTATGCAGTCTCGCATGCTCTTACAGCCTGGATGCCCTCACTTATCTCACGCCTACATGTGCATTCTAATACTGCTTCCTTCGTCATTCTTTCATGGTACATATTGTACCAGTGCACATTATATATTTATCGGTTCTAGCTGCCATTTATAATATGCTTTATAGAGTGTATCTAAGTATGACAAGTACTATTCTGTTTCGTAGCATCTTCATATTTCATTTACAATATAAAAATGTCATCCTTTTATTGAAACATGATTGAAAGCCTTTTTAATCCTTTCCTTTTTCTAGAGTCATAATGCACATTCCAATCATTCTTCTAATGGATCTTGATAGTGCCTTAGAACCAGCACGCTATGCTGGAGAACTAGTAATCTGTAGAAGACTGAACATACATACTTATATCTGTCTCAAACCTATAGGAATGGATCATGCATCATTAATGAGAGGAGAAGTGCAATGATATGGCCATTTAAACACATTTAGGGACCTTTTAATGAAATGTCATATCCAATGTACATCACTATCTCTCATCAGTAGTCTTATCAGTTTTCAAGCACAGGCTTTGTAGTATTTAAGCAGACAAAGCTACAAAATATCTTTGCTTTTCTAAAACTTTTTTCAAGTATCAGTAGTATACATAATCCATTGTGAAACAAGTGAGTGTTATAAAGCGAAGAGTAAAATGGAATGGTATAATAATGTCGGGAAAAAAGGGGATTTTTCATCACACGTGAACAAGATGTTTAAATGCTCATAGATTGTTAAAAAAGTTATAATTTAAGTTTAGATTTATTTAAGTTGATAAAGCAACAAGCTTTTCTTATTTCCACTGCAATAGAGTATGGAAATTGATGTGCAGATCACATCCCATTATGAAGCCAGGCAAAGAATACCATTGTAATTACTATGAAATTCCATGGTAATTTGCTCCTTTTCCATGGTGTGCGGTGCCTAGTTTCAAACTTTTTTTTTATTCCATTGAAGTATGGAAATGTGTGTGTGTGTGTGTGTGTGTGTGCGTGTGCGTGTGCGTGTGCGTGTGTGTGCAACTGTGCACTAATGAATGCTTACGAAGTGCCTTTTTCACAGTTTATATTCGTTGGTATTTCTTATTCCTCTGAGTGCTAAGGAAATTTGTCAACATAGGTGTGAAAAATTGTTTTGACTAAACCCTTTGAGAGCCAACGTTGCTGCGAGAGATCCTCAAAATATTCGTTAAAAATGGCAGCGCCGCTCACAGCGACTGTCCTTGCAATCTTTAACTAAACTTGAATTAATTGACTTGGCTGAATTTGTTTTTATTTATACTAAAAAATTTTTAGCTGTGAACAAATCTGGGATTTTTAGCGGATAGTTTGAGGATCGCTCACAGTAACATTGGCACTCAAAGGGTTAAATTTATTTAGACTTTAGTGCTTTGCACTTATGAATATCTTGCTAGAATCTAAAACTCACCAGAAAATGTGGTGTCTCTTTTGCAATGCTGAGTTTAGCTGCATCTTATCTACAGCGGTGTAGATTAACATAGATCATTGTGTATTTTCTAAATAATTAAAATCTCAAAATAAATTAAAATCCAAGCTCTGTTGTTCGTGTGAAGAACATAGAAATATTGAAGCACAGTCGCTACAAGTTAAGGGATCATTGCCTGAGCCAATTTGTTTTTCCCTGTACGGTATCTTCAGCTCTCATCCTTTGCCATGTTGGAAACGAAAACTACAAGGATAATTCTCTCCATGGCAACTGTTTAGCGTCTGGTACTAATTCATCCACTGTTAATTTTGTTAGTGTTGCAGCTGTCAGACGTTTTGCTGGGACAGATTGGATATATCGCTACAGGGCCCGTCTGTTTGTTTTCCACTGCTCTGAATATCAGGAGCGCAGATTTTAATTTTTACTTATCTGGAGAGATAGTGCTTGACATATATTAACCTTTTTCATGCTGTTGGCCAACAGAAATCAAGTGCATGACACAAAACTCCAGCATTGAAGCAGTTAAGGATAGTTATATCATTTAAACTAATTCCTTTATAAAAGTGTTGCTTTTGCTAATAATACTAATTATAAAAATAATGTACATGAAAACAAATTCTATATTTCCACTGCAATACAAAGACTGGGGCAAAACTTTATTCTAGTTGGTAGATGTAAAAAGCTGTGAGTGAAGGAGGAGCTTTGATAGGTTCCAGCTTCTCTCATTCTTATACTGAAACTAGTAGGCCTGCTCGAAGCAAAAGCTTTGAAAGCTGGTCTGCTACCTTCTGTGTGTGTGCATGTTTGAGAAAGAGATGTAGTTTCATTCTGTGCCAGCAGATGGCAGTGTTTTGGAGACTCACGGACACTAGACATTACAGTCTGGAAAAAACAAACCTTACATTTTTTTTCTGGAGCCACAGCAATATATGGCTTTGTCATTCACCCCTCCAATCTGTGCATTGCAAAATGTCTTCGCATGGCATTCCTTTATCTTTACAGCATACCACTCTGTTTACAGCACCTAGCACATACATGCTTCCAACATTATTTTCTTTTTAGCCACATAGTCCTCATTGACACATCAATACCTAGATACTCATAGAGGGTAGATGTATGAAACAGTGAAAAGACTGGAGAAGTGTGTCAGTCAATCAGCCGCTACCTATAATTTTCTACACTTGATCAATGTTACTGTACTTCAAAGCTGATTCGTTGCCATTGGCAATTTCACTTATGACTGCTTCATACATATAGCCCATAGTGATCCACACAGCCCTGAACACTCTTCTTCTGCTGATGCCCTGTGTGTCTCTCCCCAGATGGCTCCACTGGACATTTGCGAGCTCTCGCTATTATTGCAAGATCTCCTGTGCAGTCTGGAGCTGGCGGGCCACTGCGGCCAGGGATGGAGCTATCTCTGCTGTGGTGTATGATCTGCCAAAATCGATAGCTGCACAGGTGTCAGAATGGTCGGCGCTACTGACCATATATAAATTGCCCACAGCATCGGTGTGCTTTTAGATAGCATAATGCCCCTGGGGCATTATGCTACCAATAATGTAATTAAAAGGTACATTTGTTGAATGCCCAATTAAGTACATTTAAAAAAGATCACCAACCCTGTTCTGATGCCTTACATGAGAAGGCTCAACAAAGTGCAATTAAAGATAAAAAAGTTCAGGGGAGCTTTTATGGGGAACAGTTGTTCTCAAATTAATCGGCATGTGAACATTGTGATAGACATGAGTCACTTAAATGTCACCCTTGGCTTAGTACATAGACTCCAAAGAGTAGAGCAGCTGTTTTCAAATTGTGGGTCCCGACCTTATCGACATGGGGTTGCGACTCCATGTCACTGACCATCAGGCTGATGACTTTTCTAATATCAGTCAGTGATTCAAGGAGTCTGAAAAATCTGTTGAATTGTCTGTTATTTTAGACTGCTCCCATCATTTTGTGCCTCCACAATGCTGCCATGTATGTGCCGTCTGCTAACATGTGATGTGAGGACCTTCTGCAGTAACTTGTTGGGGTCCTGTCATTATTTTTATTGTCTGATGGGGTCCCAGAGCAAAATAGTTTGAGGACCCCTGGAGTAGAGGATAGTTTGCTAGTGAAAGATGCCATCATAATGTATTGGGTGTATTATTTTTAACCCTTTGGGTGCCAAGTGAATTTGACAAAATAGGTGTGAAAACTGCCAATCAACATTTTAATTCATCATAATGACCCATAATGTTTACTTTCATATAGGAAATATTTTATTTTTACATAACATTTTTTTAATTTCAATTTATATAACAATTGTGAGTGAGGCTGGCATTTTAGCGGATCTCACAGAGATGGCACCTTAAAGGGTTTATATAGCTATCATTCCTTTCATTCGGCCTTAATGAACTCCAATAAGGAAAACTATATATGAAACATAAAGGACTAAATAAATAAGCTGCAGGGTTTACAGCTGCTTTTAGCTCCTGGGTTAAGTGTCTGGAGCTATTCAATTATATCCCGCGATAAGCCATGTAGCTAACGTGTGGTAAGGTATAGCTACCGGATGAAGTGCTCAGAACAGTATTTGGTCCTGGCCACTTCGGGGTAAATTTACTAAGAAGGGAGTTCTATTGAAGATGGGATGTTGCCCATAGCAACAAATCAGGTTCTACTTATTTATTTAGCACCTTCTAGAAGATATTAGGGTACTTGTTTCCTAGCAGGGCGCCCAGATTTCTTACGTACGCAAACGTAGTGAAATTGCATCGCAAGATACGTTTTTACCATGCGATGTGTGCGATGCAATATTTGATTGTACAAGCACCCATGCCATGAGATGTGATGAGTGCTTACAATGAGATGTGATGTGTGCATAGTATGTGATGGGTGCCACCCCGCAGCGAGGCGAGCGGACGCGCAGGGCTCACGCTTCGGGCACTTATCTAAAATCAACTCCACTACAATTGTAAGCACCCATCACATCACATACAATGCACACATTACATAGCATCACATCTCATTGTAAGCACCCATCACATCTCATTGTAAGCACTCATCACATCTCATGGCATGTACAATCAAATATTGCATCGCATTTGGTGCCATGCAATTCTATGCGATATTTCATTGTATAAGCACTCCTGTGCAGTTAACATGGACATCGCATTACACAGCACTATAGATGGTACGCGATGCAATGCGATTTTCCTACGCAGAATAGCACATTAAGCTGTTTGCTTAGTGGGCGCCCTGCTAGGAAACAAGTACCGATATTAGATAGAATCTGATTGGTTGCTATGGGCGATATCCCATCTTCAAAAGAACTCCCATCTTAGTAAATTTACACCTTTTGAGTCTAATAAGATCTTTATTCTCTGTTCGAGCAGCAGAGAGCATTACAGAGGTGAATCAAAGGGATGATGTTTAATAGTTACAAATAATGTTTTTGTTTGGTTTAGTATTGCTGTAGGAACATGTGGGTACTGTGCACAAGCCACAACAAGATCCTATTTTTGCACTTACCATCTGTTATCATGTCCAGCATGCAACATGTTCTGTATGATCAAGACATTTAATTGGCCCTTGTCCTTTTAATAATGGCTTAATCATTTATAATCTTTTTACACATTATAGATGAAGGTTCTAGGTCTAGGTGCTTGATCATGCAGTTTTCTCTGTCCTAACCTTGGCTGAATCTATATCCTTGACTCCAGCTTTTTCCTGTCCATTGAACCTAGCACCATACTTACAATTTCTCCTCTACTTTGCACAACAGGACTGCATTACAGAGGCAATGCAGTATTTGTAAAGGTGGATTTCCATATATATGCTTTAATAGAAAACACAAGGGGTGACTTCCTCACACAGACATACTTCCCACTTTTCCAATTGTAAGCCTACTATTGGACTCATATGCAAAATATGGAATATGTGGCATATAAACTAATGTATCAAACTAATGTTTTTCTGTTGATTGTAAGAACAAGAGCAGGATTATATTATACATTTGTTTTTCTGTTAATTGCCTCTGTTGGTTTTGCTATTTTTGTTCCCAGCTGTGGAACATGCTGGCACTAATTAAATAAATCTGAATAATAATAGTCTATATCTAGTCCTAGGCAGGGGTGTAAGTTATTACTTGGAATGTGGAGGTAAGATAGTTGTCTCTGCTCTTCCCCCTCACATGCACTCTCCAGGGCATACTTGCCAATCCTCCCGAAACGGCCTCCGGGAAATCGGGTGACCCTCCCAGCCGCTTGGAAAGGTGGGCCAGCCTACCGCATGTCCCAGACCCCCGCATCCCCCCTCCAGTAAAATACCGGCATTCCCATCTTGGATCTTCCCAGAGGGGTGGGCTCAAATTACGCAAATTGTGTACTTTCTCTTTCGTCCATCCTGGTGATACCCCTCAACCATGGGATGTAGGAGGGTCCGCAGGAGCAAGGCATGCAACATGTTCTGTATGATCAAGACATTTAATTGGCCCTTGTCCTTTTAATAATGGCTTAATCATTTATAATCTTTTTACACATTATAGATGAAGGTTCTAGGTCTAGGTGCTTGATCATGCAGTTTTCTCTGTCCTAACCTTGGCTGAATCTATATCCTTGACTCCAGCTTTTTCCTGTCCATTGAACCTAGCACCATACTTACAATTTCTCCTCTACTTTGCACAACAGGACTGCATTACAGAGGCAATGCAGTATTTGTAAAGGTGGATTTCCATATATATGCTTTAATAGAAAACACAAGGGGTGACTTCCTCACACAGACATACTTCCCACTTTTCCAATTGTAAGCCTACTATTGGACTCATATGCAAAATATGGAATATGTGGCATATAAACTAATGTATCAAACTAATGTTTTTCTGTTGATTGTAAGAACATGAGCAGGCTTATATTATACATTTGTTTTTCTGTTAATTGCCTCTGTTGGTTTTGCTATTTTTGTTCCCAGCTGTGGAACATGCTGGCACTAATTAAATAAATCTGAATAATAATAGTCTATATCTAGTCCTAGGCAGGGGTGTAAGTTATTACTTGGAATGTGGAGGTAAGATAGTTGTCTCTGCTCTTCCCCCTCACATGCACTCTCCAGGGCATACTTGCCAATCCTCCCGAAACGGCCTCCGGGAAATCGGGTGACCCTCCCAGCCGCTTGGAAAGGTGGGCCAGCCTACCGCATGTCCCAGACCCCCGCATCCCCCCTCCAGTAAAATACCGGCATTCCCATCTTGGATCTTCCCAGAGGGGTGGGCTCAAATTACGCAAATTGTGTACTTTCTCTTTCGTCCATCCTGGTGATACCCCTCAACCATGGGATGTAGGAGGGTCCGCAGGAGCAAGGCACCTATGCTGACTTCTTTTGAGAGGCAGGTTCCTCCCTTATGCATCCCAAAATTCCTCAGTTCATTTTAGGTGCCCACCGGAGTGGGTGCTGTGCTGACTGGCTGCTGACTGCAGCCATTTTGTGTAGAGTAGCTAGGTGTTTTTTATTTTATTAATATTCATCAGAAGCGCATCCTGTCAGCTCTCTGTGTGCAGAGAGATGCAGCTGCGTCTTCTGCACATCGCTTCTACCTCCGATACTGAGAGGTTTTCCTGGGCCCCGGGGGCATCCTGATCCTGTTCCCTGCTTAGGGGGGGATCTTGAGGGATGGGCGAATGCGAGAGAGCAAGGAAAGGGAAAAGGATTGCCTTTGTTGCTGGCGCACTGAAGAAAAGAATTTGATAAAATTTAACTTTTAATTGTATAGGTAAAAGAGAACCGTTATGGTGAAATATATGCTACATACATGACTTACAGAAACATTGAACAATTATTTTAAATGATGCACGCGCTGTATGTGTGTCACTGTTTTGTGATGTTTCCACTGTCCTGTTGTATTTTGGGTGGGCAGTGTCACTCTCAATATATACCACTGTTCCTTTCTGGATACTATGTTATAAGTCGTGTGGGTAGTCTGACACCTGGTTGTGTCAGATTCCTCTATTATGTCACGACTATGGGTTAAGTATAAGCCAGTTCAGCCTGCTTCCTAGTTTATCAATCAGTTAGATTGGTTAGTGTAAATCGCGTTAGCGAGTACTATGATTCTGACAGTGTCACCTGCCAACGGATGTTTTTGTCCGAACCCCACTTTTGTGTTTAGTTGTTCAGTGTGGGTTAGGGTGTCAGATGCCGGTGATCTCGGCAATACTTATTGCCGGCCTGCAGTGTGTATCGTGGCAGCAGACGTTGAAATACCCCCTTTCCCTATTTTTGAGTACTACAATTTCGACTAGTTCTCTAGTCTTCTTCTTCTAGCACAGAAAACCGCACTAAAACTACTAAACCTAAATACTAAATAACTACCTTCAGTCTCACTCGAGATTTGGATGATAGAAGAGAAAAATTGAAAAATAGCCTGGACCTCATGTCAGGTGGAGATATGGACACCAATGATCCAACTAATAGGGACTGGTCGGATGACCTTTATTCTCTAAAACAAACCCAAATAAAACAAACAAAAACCTGGTGGAACAGAAATGCGTTCGACAACTATCTCAAAAACAATATTACCCCCCCCCCCCCCCCCCGTGGTCTAAGACCCAGAGTATTCCCGACATTCGAACTAGCAAACCCAGACCTCAAGAAATAATGGGAAAACACATTAACACAATGTTCAAAAGACCTAATGAAAATACTAATCAAACACGATGAACTTCTTCTCAACCAGTATTCATCCGAAATTTCTGCCCTGGGTGAGCGCCTCAAGAAATTTGAAACAACTGAAAAATTTCAAACCACATATAAAAAATATTAAAAGTAACTTGAGGAATTCGAGCAAACCATAATTGATAGAAAACGAAGAAAGCTCTATAGAGACAAGACCGACTTTGCCCAAAACAATGTCTACAGGTGGAAGTCCTATAATCAAAAACATAAAGAGGACAATGCAATGAATTATACCACATCCGATGCAGAATCATCAGAAGGTGAAGGCCCTTTAAGCATGTTCAATCCAGGTCGAGGGAGAAATTTTTTAGATTTAGGAGGGAGAGGGACCCGTCTCAATATTGACCCTACAAGACCAGGAGGGGTAAGGGCCGAAAGAAGAAAGAGAGAGAACAGAGAATGGAGAGAAGACTTCAGGGAAAACAGAAGGTACAGGAGATGAGCTCAGACCCAATGAAAATAATAAACCTATCGGATATGACACTCACCAATGACCAAACCTCACTACTCTCTAAAGGCCTATCCTTCTCACCGATAACACAACCTAATTGATTCGAGTGTGAAAAAGACTTACACCTTTTCACCCGAAAAATCCTTTACAAAAAATTCTTCTGCATCCAATCCAGATTGAGGCAACAATACTCTATGCCCGATACCCTGAATAAAGAAGATCTAGCAATGATTAAAATTCTGGAAGACCTGGAATTAGAACAAGAAGACCATCAACCAACCCCAGGCCCACATGATGCAAGAAAATTAAAGAAAAAGTCAACCTTCTTCCCTGACCACAAAATCTGCCCACCAGTGAAGATATTTTCAGATTTAGTTTCCAAAGATTTGGATGAATTGTGCTCACAAAACATGTTACCGGCGACACATGATAACCTTACGCAAGGAGAAAGAGATGCTCTCCATCAGATCTCCAAGTGGGACAACGTGATTATCAAACCCTCTGATAAGGGTAATAATGTAGTCCTATGGTCCAAAGATCTATATATCAAAGAACTCAACAAACAACTAAGAGACCATACATGCTACAAACCACTCACATTCAACCCCACATCAGATTACAAAAGAATCTATACCAACCTAATTAATGAGGCATTCACTAATGGAATAATCACACAGAAAGATCTGGACTTCCTAAAGGTGGAAAAACCAATCACACCAACACTATACTTACTTCCCAAAATCCACAAAAGCGAGACTAATCCTCCAGGCAGACCCATCGTCTCAGGGATGGGCTGCCTAACAGAGAAGGCAAGCATATTTGTGGACCAATACCTGCGCTCATATCTACTGTCATTGCCATCATATGTGAGGGACACCATGGATGTCCTTACAAAATTACAGGACATCTCGGTAAATCCAGGTTCATGGATAGCCACATATGATGTAGAAAGCTTATATACTAGTATTGATCACAGAAATGGTATCAAAGCAATAGAATATTTCCTAGGAATGGGGAAACATCAAGACCTGAATACCCTCCTACTCAAACTTCTGGAATTTATTCTAACTAAAAACTTTTTTCTATGCAATGACAGATATTACCTCCAGGTTAGAGGCACCACAATGGGTACGGCGTGTGCGCCAACCTACGCGGGCCTCTACCTGGGATGGTGGGAAAAATAAGTGTTTTTTTCCGAACAACATGAAATATACACCAAAAATATGCTTCTATACCTAAGATACATAGACGATGTACTGATGCTTTGGGATGGGCAACAAGAGGACCTAAGAAGATTCATCTCTATTCTCAACAACAACAACCTGAACTTAAAACTCACCGGTGAAGAAAGCCAGAAAGAAGTAACATTTCTGGATCTAACAATCAGGATAGAAGAGAACGGACAAATCACTACCAATATGTATCGCAAGAAAACTGCCACAAACAACATCCTACATGCATCAAGTTCTCATTTGCCAGCCACCATTAAGGGCATCCCAAAAGGCGAACTATTAAGGACGAAAAGGAATTGCTCACAACCCTCAGATTTCCAAATAAGAGAGGCCCAACTGTGTAACCGATTAAATCAAAGGGGGTACAGTAACAAAATAATCAAAACAGCAAAAAATGAAGTAAAGAGATACCCCAGAGAATCCCTCCTAGTCCCAAAAATAAAAAAAACACAAGAAGAACCAATCAGGTACATCGGTACCTTTAACAGCAAATGGCGTGAAGTCACCTCAATCCTCCAAAAGCATTGGAAAATTCTACAAACAGACTCAGACTTGAAGGAACTGCTACCAGCAAAAGTAGAAACAAGTTGGAGACGTTCACCAAATTTGAAGGATAGAGTGGTACAAAGCCATCTGACAACCCCAAGAAAATCACTGCATGTCACAAAAGGTTCATTCAAGTGTAGACAATGCAAAGCATGCCAATACATGACACCTACCACACACTTTGAAGACAAGTATGACAAAAAATGGGCAATCAACACCTACATAGACTGCACAACAGTGGGAGTGGTATACCAGCTGATCTGCCCATGCAACAGGATATACATAGGCAAAACAAAAAGACAGCTGAAAGTAAGGATCCTTGAGCATGTTGGCAGCATTAGATACGCCAAACAGGACAAACTGAAGTTTAAAACCTTAACACCTATAGCCAGCCACTTCCTACAAACCCACAACAGTGACCCCAAAAATCTCAAAGCTTTCGGCATGAAGCATATCCAAATGAATATACGTGGTGGAGATGTTGACAGAGCACTTCTCCAATACGAAACGAAGATGATATTCCTGATGAATAGCCTGCAACCAATGGGATTAAATGAAAACAACAGCTTCTCATCATATCTATGATGGTTAGAATACACTATAAACCTCCAACGGAATTCCTGCAATTACCCAGCATTTTCAACACTTCCTTTATTTTCCACGAGCACCATCATATAAGCACCATAATCTCCACAACCAGCATCCCTTACTTATTTATATTCCACCCATTTCTCTCATATTTCACTTGCCCCCCTACAAATAACCACAACCTTTTGAAGTCCCCTATAACACCCAATCACGGGGGTACCAAATCACACATCACTCTAACACAACATATTGGAGTGTATCCTAAATAAGCCACAATCCTCTTATTGATCCATTTTGGTCTCAACACAAACCAATACAATTTATTTTCCTCGGTTTGCATGTTTCCTCACTATTTTTTACTCACCTATGTCAGCTTGCAGTGGCACTTCCTTCTCTTCACCCGTCCCTAAAATAAATAAAAAATAAAAACAGTAAATAAAAATCAACAAAAAACAATACAAAACAAAAACCAATAAAATCCAAACCAAAACATAAACACACTAAGAATACCAATCACCAAGATAGTAAAGGACACAAAGTATGAAAATAGCAACAATCATCCCCACACTTCACGTATTATAATTCATTAAGAGACACTTACCGCTATACCGAACAAACATCTAGATTGCCGCAAGTAGAAGAAGATGCTCTAAACAAACGCCCATTTCAAATTCAATGAACTACGGAACCTTACTTAGTAGGATACGGAGAATACCACTCATACACGCAGG
Source organism: Crinia signifera (assembly GCF_055691185.1). Classification (NCBI taxonomy): domain Eukaryota; kingdom Metazoa; phylum Chordata; class Amphibia; order Anura; family Myobatrachidae; genus Crinia; species Crinia signifera. Next base: position 178,195,924 of record NC_139219.1, read on the forward strand.
GAATGACGTGCATATACCAGATGACCACAACAGTGTACCTGATTGGTTCAACTATCTGATTTATACCCACCGGCAATGCCGTTCGGGTCCAGCCTTGATAAAGCCGTTTTGTGAAACGCGCGTTGGCCTGATGCACGCGCTGTTTAAATGTGTGATAACTTTGCACTGTATATGAGTTAGATATGCTTGTCAGAATGAACAGTCTATAACCAGCAGTATCATTTCATAGCAACCAATACCGCTTAGCGGGGTTTTGTGTATATACAATTTATTAACAGTGTCTGAGCCTGCCAGCCACGGAGAGTGACTGGCGAGACGGAGCAACTAATAGCATTGCACAAACCATTGTCTGAAACTAAAGAGACCGCAATTGCTATCAGTAGGGGTTGGCATGTGTGTGTATATGCCAGGATACGGATATATCATACACTATCTGGGTCTGAAACCAAGCAGACCACAGATACTACCATTCTGTTGGTGCACCAATATATCCTGCCCTTTTTTCCACGTAAACCTGGGTCTGAAACCAAGCAGACCACAGGAAACACAAGTAGGACTGTGCACAAATATATCTTGCTTCCCCCCGAGCCAGTCAAATTTATGACAAATATCTTATAAAACTAAGTATCAGACAATGAACACCACTTATAACGTAAAAACCCAGCAAGCTGATATGTAAATAATTGATGTTTCCCATCTCTGTGTATCCTTATAGAAAATCTCAAAACAAAGGGATATAATAGAAACACTGTAGCCAAAGTATGACTAAAGCATTTATGGGAAAACTGTGACAAATTGAAGGAATCTGATAATATACACACCATCAGATTACCCACACAATCTTCCCCCATAAGATACCATAACAGCAATAGTGTGACTAGTCAGCCAGTATACAGATCCGCTTCCGCCTTTGGTGTCCTCATAAGATCCGTGTGATCACATATCGATACAAACACAAATTCTATTGTGTATAGCACAAATGTCATTGCGCACAAATCGCTGCTTAACGTGCAATCGCCTAGAACATAGATCTAGCTTTCACACCTGCCTCTGAGTATGATCCCTACGACCACATATCAATTCAAGCATAAAACTTCATTGTGAAAAATATTAATCTGTCTGTACATAAGCCACCGCCGAATAAAGCAAGAGTCGGCATAAAACAGACATATCCTTGCACATGACCTGTGTGAACGCATATCGATACCAATAGAAATCGCTGCTGACAGAAAAGTATTGATACGTGATTCAAGCACCTAGGAGGGAAACTGTAACCAATTTAGGGAATCTGACAACATACACACCATCTGATCACCCGTACAATTTTTCCCAAAATTACAGCATCTGCTAATCTAAGTATCTACGAGTGTAACTGACAGCGTTTATACCATCAGATCACCCATACAATTCCTCCCAAGGATAACCCCCAATAAACAAGGCTTACACAGTCAATAACGCACAAATTCTACTGTGCAGAACACAAATTTTATTGTGTATTCAATAAATTGCTGTATAAAGCACGGCCAAGCAGAAAGCACTGCTGATATCGCAAAGAATTGCAATAAGACCAGAAGAATCTGTTGGCATACACACCATCAGATCCCCTATACAATTTCTCTCCAAAATCCTTTTTAAGGGTACCGCAAATTTCATGGTGCATAGCACAAGTTTACTGTGCAAGAAACGACCATTGAATAAAGCAAGGTCCGGCAGAAAGTACTGCCGATATTTCAACGTCTGCTGCCACAATACACACTGCAGGCCGGCAATAAGTATTGCCAAGATCACCGGCATCTGACACCCTAACCCACACTGAACAACTAAACACAAAAGTGGGGTTCGGACAAAAACATCCGTTGGCAGGTGACACTGTCAGAATCATAGAACTCGCTAACTCGATTTACACTAACCAATCTAATTGATTGATAAACTAGGAAGCAGGCTGAACTGGCTTATACTTAACCCATAGTTGTGACATAATAGAGGAATCTGACACAACCAGGTGTCAGACTACCCACACGACTTATAACATAGTATCCAGAAAGGAACAGTGGTATATATTGAGGGTGACATTGCCCACCCAAAATACAACAGGACAGTGGAAACATCACAAAACAGTGACACACATACAGCGCGTGCATCATTTAAAATAATTGTTCAATGTTTCTGTAAGTCATGAATGTAGCATATATTTCACCATAACGGTTCTCTTTTACCTATACAATTAAAAGTTAAATTTTATCAAATTCTTTTCTTCAGTGCGCCAGCAACAAAGACAATCCTTTTCCCTTTCCTTGCTCTCTCGCAAACCATTATTGTCCTTGGCAGCACCCCAATTCATGTACAGATTGCAATCTCAACACGGCAACTAGAAACTGGGGACACTAACAACTATTATTTGTATTGCTTGTGCAGAAGTACCTCCCATACCCCCTTTCCCTATTTTTGGGATGGGCGGATGCTATTTTCAGGGGTTTATAGGCTGAAATCCTGAAAAAGTGTTGAAGCCTATTACAGGAGTCCAGCGCAGCTGGATGCTTCCAGGTGGTCCCATGAAGGAGGGGGAGACACTAGAGGTGAGGAGAAACACTGGTGGGAGTGGCTGAAGGTGAAAAGGGCGCCAATCGACTTCCTTCCCCGCTGAAGCAGGGACTTGGTCTCTTCCTGCCCTCTGTTCTGGCGCCCTTTCTCTCCAGACTGCGGAGCTGAAGGAGGATTTCATTGCAGTGCAGAGGGAAGTTTCTCCTGGGCAGCGCTTTCCCCGCTGATCGCTGAGGATCCATTGCAGCAAGCAGACAGATAAGTGCACTGCTACTTTATTCTGTACAATTGCCCCACATTGGGCATGTATTATCATGACAGAAAGGTGTAATGCTGCTGCTCTGTGGGAGGGAGCGCCGGCCATGTTAATTAACTGCAGAATTTGTGGTGTTACCATTGAACAGATGGATCAGGGGGATTTGTCCCCATCTCAGGGGGACCCAGAGTTGTTGCATGTCATGCAGGACACCGCACAGTGTTCATAAAATGAACCTATTTATGGAGCAATTTGCCAAAGCCCCTGAGGTTGCTTCACCCAGACACCCCTTATCTACACCTCCCCTGTTGATTCTGATGAGGAGAGTGTGTGCACAGAGGATGTCTTTTGGGACCAGAAGGAAGAGGTTGAATCTTCTGTTCCTGGCATTGAGAATTTAATCCTGGCAGTTAAGCAGACTTTAAATCTTTCAGAAGAGGATAAGGTACCTGCTCATTGAGTTTTTAAGAAAATGCGCAGAGATTCTGTGACGTTCCCCTCAGATGAAGGCATGATTTCCTTACTGGGGGAAGCATGGAAAACTCCTGACTCTCATGCCTAAAAGGTTTTCTAACATGTACTCTATGCCATAGGATCATGTAAAATTATGGGAGAAAATCCCTTTAGTGGATGCACCTGTGGCCAGGTTGTCTAAATCCACGGCTTTACCTGTTCAGGGGGGTGCTGCATTTAAAGACCCGGTGACAAGAAAATTGAAGGATGCCTTAAGGCAGTGTTTGAAGGAGTGGGATTTTCCCTACGCCCTATTATTACCTCTGCGTGGGTATTCAAGGCTATGATTAAATGGGCTGAAGCCTTAGGTCAGTGGTTCCCAACCCTGGTCCTCAAGTACACCCAACAGTGCACGTTTTCCAGGTCACCCGGCAGGTGCACTCATTATTGAGGCACATTTGAAAAGATCCAGAGATGGAGCTAATTATAGCACTTGTGATTCTGTGTGGAGACCTGCAAAACATGCACTGCTGGGGGTACTTGAATACCAGGATTGGGAACCACTGTCTTAGAGAATCAACTTCAGCCTGACTCTGAGGCCTCTGCATTGGCTGAAAAGCTTTGGTGTGCAGCAGAGTATGTATGTGAGGCTGGGGAAGAAGGCGCCAAGATGGCGTCAAATGTGTCGGCCACTTCTGTTACAGCATGAAGAGCTCTCTGGCTTAAAGCTTGGGAAGCGGACAGCGAATCTAAGAAATCACTTGAGGCCTTGGCCTTTAAGGGAGAACTACTTTTTGGGACAGAACTCGAGTCCATTATAAAGCAGGCCACGGGAGGGAAGAACACCTTCCTTCCCACCACGTCAAAACATTCAGTGTCCAAGTTTGGAGCTTCGGTTCCTCCTTTCGAGGGGGTGTGTCTAACAGAGGACAGGCAGGAAGAGGATAGTTTCCAGCCAGTAAAGGAAAGGCACCCAGATCCCGTTTCTGGGCCTTCGCTAAGAAGCACCCGTCCAAAAGCAAGGATAAGTCCTCCGCATGACAGGCGGAGACTCCCTGTTCTGGGTTCAAAGTGGGGGGTCGCCTCCTGCAGTTTCGGGACCGGTGAAACATCTCCACCATGGACGCTTGGGTTATTTCCATCATTTCAGAAGGTTACAGAATAAATCTCAGGGGCTCTCTCCCAAAGAGGTTTCTCCCAACACCCATACCGAGGGAAGCTCGCATGCGGAAAGCTCTCTTGGGGGCGGCAATGTCCCTTCTCGAGAAGGGAATGGTGGTCCCGGTACCTCCATGAAGAATGAAAGAGAGTATTTTATTCCATTCTCTTCTTGGTCCCCAAACCAGACGGGTCCTTCAGACCCATTCTAAATTTGAAGTCTTTACATCTGCATCTTTGGGTGGACCATTTTTGCATTGAGTCTCTTCGATCTGTGCTGTTAAGCATAGAACCAGGGGAATTTCTAGGATCAGTGGACATCCAGGATGCTTATCTGCATGTGCCTATCTGCAGGGAACATCAGTCTTTACTGTGTTTCGCGATAGGAGAGACTCATTTACAGTTCCAGGCTCTTTCTTTTGGCCTGGCTACAGCACGAGGGTCTTCACAAAGATAATGGCTGTCATGGCAGCAGCCCTCAGGCTAAAAGGGAATTATCCCATACCTGGACAACCTCCTGTTCAAGGCGGCGTCGGCGGAGAAGTTACAGGAACATCTTGTCGTTGCAACAAGGTTCTTCCAGGACCATGGGTGGTTGTTAAATCTCCCAATGTCTCATTTAACACCAACACAGAGACTTCAGTTTCTGGGGGTGATTTTGGACACACACTTACATCGTGTGTTTCTTCCAGAGTCCAAAGCAGTGGACATTCATCACCTGGTTTTGTTGATCCTTACCTGAATCAGGATGGCAATGCAGGATGTCTTGTGGATTTTCAGGTGGGCAGAGGTGAACATTCCTGCTCTGTCGGCTGTGTTCATTCCAGGGAACCCGGAATGTTAGAAGCCGATCAGGGCTAAGCTGCTGGAGGGAGAGTGGGCACTTCATCAACAAGTCTTTCAAGAGATAGTGACTCTCTGGGGCCTCCCAGAGATAGACTTGATGGCGTCCAGGAACAATTGTCAGGTTCCTAGGTTCTGCTCCTGGATCAGGGATCCAACCACGTCGGCAGTGGATGCCATGACAGTTCCGTGGCGTTTCAACCTAGCCTACGTGTTCCCTCCGTTCCCTATGATTCCGCGGGTCCTGAAGAGAGTGAGTACGCAGGAGGTACAAGTAATTCTGATTGCATCGGATTGGCCCAGGAGGTCGTGGTATTCAGACATACTGAGGTTGTCGATGGACTATTCGCGTCTTCCTCTTCGATCGGACCTGCTCAGACAAGGACCTTTTCTACACCTGGACCTAGCTTATCTAAATTTGACGGCCTGGCTTTTGAAACCTCCCTACTAAGGAAGAAGGGTTTTTCAGAAGCGGTTATCCAGACCATGCTCAGGGCTCGCAAACCTGTTTCAGCTGCAAATTACCATTGTATCTGGAAAATCTAGGTTCAAGATCTCTAGACTTACAATTTCCCCAAGACGGATTTTCAGCAGGGCTTAGCCTGCATTCTTTAAAGGTACAGTTGTCGGCCTTATCCATTTCCTTTCAGAAAAGGGTAGCCCGGTTACCCAAATTAAAGGCTTTTTTTACAGGGAGTCATGCGGCTTAAACCCCCATATAGGCAACCGGTGGCGCCTTGGGACCTGTCTTTGGTTTTGTCAGTATTATAAAAACCTCCTTTTGTGTCTTTAAGGTCAGCTGATCTTACATTTTGTCTTGGAAACTTACCTTTTTGTTGGCTATAGGTTCGGCTAGGCGAGTGCTGGAATTGCGGGCCTTGTCTTGCAAGTCTCCGTTTCCGATTTTCCATGAGGACAGGGCTGTGCTTCGTACAGTGCCTAAGTTTCTACCTAAGGTAATGTCAAGTTTTCATTTAAACCAGGAGATTGTGCTCCCGGTGATTTGCCCTCCTGAGGAGGCCAGAAATAGGCACAGGTTAAAGAAACTGGACGTTGTTCGCGCTTTGCACATATACGTTGAAAGAGTAAAGGATATTCGGAAAACTGATTTGCTTTTGGTACTATATGACGTACATAAGAGAGGGTGGCCTGCTTCTAAGCAGACCATTGCCAGGTGGTTAAGGTCAGTAATTGCCTTTGCCTACACTAGGGTAGGTAGACCTATTCCTTTACGGATAAATGCCCATACCACCAGGTCAGTTGCTTCCTCTTCGGCTGTGCGTCATGGGGTTACAGCGGAGCAGATGTGCAGGGCTGCCACCTGGTCCTCTGTTCATACCTTTACAAAATTCTGTAGGTTCCATGAGTTTGTGCCGGAGGACGCTTCATTTGGGCAAGCAGTGATGAGAACTGTAAGCCTGAGCGCACCCTTCCAAAGGACCGGCTCTTGAACGTCCCATGGTTGAGCTGTGTCACCAGGATGGACGAAAGAGAAAAGGGGATTTTTGTAAGAATTTACCATTCTAATCCCTTTCTCCATCCTGGTGACACAGCGATACCTCCCTTATGCTCAGTAAGTTATACTGTTTCATGTGTTGTCATGTTATATGGTTATTATTTGATAGTGCATATTAATATGTTTAGGCTTTGTACTGAGTAATGTATACTAGTGTGCTTTAGAAGTTGAACTGAGAAATTCAGGGATGCAGAACGGAGGAGCCTGCCTCTCAAAAGAAGTCAGCATAGGTGCCTTGCTCCTGCGGACCCTCCTACATCCCATGGTTGAGCTGTGTCACCAGGATGGACTAAGAGAAAGGGATTCGAATGGTAATTTCATTCAAAAATCCCCTTTTTGCTCAAATTTTAGCCCCGTGGCTTATGCTATAGCAGGGGCAGGGCTTAGCGATGTCAGGTTCCGTCCCCGCCCCCCAGAACTGATGAGTGTCTCATACCAAGGGTTTTCCTGAGAAAGAAATTGTAAACAAGTATGCTCCAGGGGGGCTGAGATGGTAGGGGAATGGGTACTAAATACCTGGGCCCATCCTAGGACATCTGCTAAAATGAACATGGTCCCTCTGTGCTGCTGTGTGTGTCCGCTGTATAGATAGATAAGATAAGAGATAAGATAAGATAACAGTTTATTGTCATTGTTAAACAAATATAAAAATTGAACAACAACGAAATTACATCTAGGACACAGAAAGAAACAATTAACAATCTTGGTTAAAATCGGTAATTGCCATGGGGAAGGAGCTATTTCTCATTCGCGTAGTTCTAGACTTAGGACATCTTAGCCGTTTTTTTGATGGTAAAAAAGAAAAGATATAGTTATAAGGGTGGTAACAATCATGCATAATACTATCTCTTTTCCGTCGGCAGTTTTTAACAAAGATTTCCTCAACAGAGGTCAGATCACAGCCAATAATGGTCGCTGCAGTCTGAATCACTCTATCCAATTTCTTAAGGTCTTTTTTTGTACTATTTCCAAAACTCACCACAATGCAATATGATATGATGCTTTCAATTACACCCTTGTAAAATGCTAATCAAATTTTCCTGAGAAAATTTCGCCGTTTTGAGCTTTTGCAGAAAAAATAGACGTTGATGAACTTTCTTGATCATCATAGTAACATTTACAGACCAGGAAAGATCCTGCGAAATAGTAACCCCCAATAACTTGAATTCTGTAACCCTCTCCACTACCAGATTATTAATCTAAAGGGGCTCTAATTCCGTCTTCCTACCTCGCCTGAAGTCAATAATAATTTCCTTAGTCTTAGACAAATTTAGTAGTAGGTTATTTCCAATGCTCCACTTGACCAAATTATCAACTTCTTCCCTATAAGACCTCTCATCCCCATCCTTAATAAGTCCTACTACTGTAGTATCATCCGCAAACTTTATAATTAAGTTAGTATCCGCCTGCGGATAACAATCAAAGGTAAAAAGATAAAATAAAAGCGGACTCAAAACACACCCCTGTGGCGTACCTGTACTAATCTTGATAACAGAGGATACAAGATTGCCAAGTTTTATTTGTTGAGGCCTGTTGATCAAAAAATCTAAAATCCAATTACATAACATCACGAAAACCCTAAACTGCGTAATTTATTTATCAATATATTAGGAAGCATTGTATTAAACACAGAACTGTAATCTATAAAGAATAGTCTAACGTACACATTTGGTTTATCTAGGTGGGATAGAGAGGAATGGACCACTGACAATAGTGCATCCTCCGTTGATCTTTTCGGTTTGTAAGCAAATTGATTATTATCGAAACCAGCAGGTATATAACTCTTCATATGTGACATGGACTGCAGTCCCTGAGACAGGGTGACGGCTGACAAGGTTATCAGTTTTGAAAGGTGGGGTCTGAAATGAGAATATGCCAATGCAGATGTACTCTGTTTTGGAGATGAAATGGTCAAATCAAATGCACTGGCGGGTTACTGGAGCCCCTCTCCACTAGGTAAACGGAGTTGAAGGTAGTGAAGAGGCGGCATATTTTGAAAGCCTACAAAGACGTGGGGGTCTCAACCAGAGGATCTCAATACAGTGAGTGCACTTTGGAGTACCCAGTTTGGTAGGGAATAAATTGATAGTGACAATTTGGGACAGCATAGTCATTATTGGGAGAACGACGATAGAAGGGGGCAGCTTGGTTAAGAGAATAGTAATGGAGGAGAGAAAGGAGTCTAGAGAAAAATCAAGAATGGTTGAGTCAAGGTTATAAAGGTTCTGTCTACTATTAATGGCCTTAGGGGAGGGGTATAGAGTGACTTGATGGGTAACACTGAATAAGAGTAGGCTTTAGTCAGAGAGTGGAAGGGTGAGTTGAAATTAGAATCCGTGTAGAGATAAGGGAAGACCAGATCAAGAGAATGACCACTTATGTCAGATGAGGAAGGAGGTCCATTGGCAGTAGCAAAATGGAAGCCATTTAGCAGCTTTTCAGTGCTTTGTTTTGTACGAATAATCATTTTATAATGAAAGGGATTTTTTTCATTGCTATCAGTCTGCAATCAGTATAAGAGGCAATTCAGTTCAGACCTGATCACTCATCTTAAAATTTGTACTGCAAGTGGTTAGCCATCACCCGGACAGAGTGAAAACCAGCTCTGAGTGAATTGCAAACGTTTTACAATATGGTATTTTGTCGCACATCCACACCCAATTCACTCACCATCGAATGATTTTCCCAGTCTGTGCAAATGTGAGAGTCTGGGTATCCAGACTGATCATAGACTCACTCATGATAGACAGTCATATGGTTGACCACTAATGGTCGACAGTCAAAAGGTCGACATGAAAAAAGGTAGAAATGCATTTTTTTTTTCAAAATTTTCAGCCGACGTGCCGACAGGTGGTATTTAATGCCCTACCATCCACTAGGACATGGAGGGAGAATAAAATAGTGTGCCAAGTGCAGCGAGGCACCAAGCCAGAAGCATGGCGAGCGGACGCGGTACACTTAGACAGTGTCCATGTCGACCTATGTCAACATAGACACCCTAAAAACATTAAAAGCCCATGTCAACCTTTTTCCATGTCGACCTTGTGTCTGTCGGCCTTTTAACCATGTCAACCTTTTTAATATAGACCTTTTAACCATATCGACCTTTTACCTGACGACCTTTTGACCCTGTCGACCTTGTGACTGTTTACCAATAGTGGTCGACCATATGACTGTCAGTCATGAGTCTGTCTGTTTTATACCATAACCAGAGTCTGACCCTTACACAACTCTGCAACAGATAGAGGCGGGCCGTGACTTTAAACAACCTCCCTTAAAATGCCTGGGCACGCCTGCGTTTTTTCCGACATGCCCAGAAAATGGCAGGTTATCATACCAAAACAACAACTTCCTGTTCATCAAATTGCAAAGTTATTGCGATTAGATATTTCGGTACTCTTTACCTAGCACGGCGCCCACGATTTTGATCGTGGGCATCGCAGGTAAAAAAATCGCGGCCATTGAATGCACTAAAAATTGGGTGCGACGCGATGCCCGCGATTTCCCATAGGTAACAATGTTAAATTTCTCAATTGACCCGATTTTACTGTTCAATGCCTCAATTGACACGATTTTTCCATAGGAAACAATGTTAAATGGCCCACAGAGGCCAAATAGGCACCCTGAAGTGTGAAATGGCCCCCACAATTGTTAACGCCACCCCACGATCAACGTCAACCCGAAGCGTGGCGAGCGGCGGCGGTACGCGTCCTACGACCTTTTCATACCCCCACTATCCACGTCGGCGTGGAGTTGAGAATAGAATAGTGTGGCGAGCGCACGCGGATACCTTCACAGGTAAACGCGTCCCTTCGCGGGCTTCACGCTTCGGGCTCGGTGGCTCGCTGCGCTCGCCACACTATTCTATTCTCAACTCCACGCCGACGTGGATAGTGGGGGTATGAAAAGGTCGTAGGACGCGTACCGCCGCCCCTCGCGGGTTCGCTGCGCTCGCCACGCTTCGGGTTCACGTTGATCGTGGGGTGGCGTTAACAATTGTGGGGGCCATTTCACACTTCAGGGTCGCTATTTGGCCTCTGTGGGTCATTTAACATTGATTCCTATGGAAAATTCGTGTCAATTGAGGCATTGAACAGAAAAATTGGGTCAATTGAGAAATTTAACATTGGTCCCTATGGGAAATCGCGTCGGTCGCGTCGCACCCGATTTTTTAGTGCATTCGATGACCGCGATGGGCGCCGTGCTAGGTAAAGAGTACCGATATTTTTGCTAGTTTTGTGGCTGTTTGGCCTGCACATGCACGCTACCATCTGTATGCATGTGCAATTATTCCATAATCAATAGGATTGCAAATTTGCAAAATGGTGATCAACGCTGAATAACCCCCTGAAGTGTGTATACAGACATGGTAGTGGCATATGGCAGATAATTACATTGCTACTTAATATTACAAAAAATAATAATAATGACCATGATCAGTAAATGGAATATTAATGTATATTACACAATAAATTAGCAAGTTGCTTTTCATCTAAAATACTACAAGTGAGTGATTTATGTTCTGTGTATCACAATACATTTTCAGGGTTATTTCCATTTTAAACTGTTTATTGGTGTGTGGGTTTTTGTTTTTATTTTCTTTAACATCTGATCACTCCTCAGGGATGAGTGCTTGATTATACATTTTAATTAGCAGTCAATTCCATGTGATGCATTCAAAATGTATATTGTTTGTTGAAAGCAACAGATACTACAGTAATCTATGTATTTAGGTATTCTTATTGTTGCTGTGTTTCATTGCCTTGAACATGAAAAGATTTATTATATAGTATGTTGTAGTTTTTACCCTAGCTTTTCTTTTAAAATTAAAGCATTGGTATAGCAAATTACGTTTTTAAAAAGAAAGTGAGTGAATTAAGACTCTTACTAGCTCGCTTCTCTCTGTGACAGTTGCCCTTCACTTCATGTCACCATTACTTGGGACCCAACCTGTTCTGTCATTATACTGCTGACACTATACAACAGGTTGTAGCTTACTGACACTGGCTGCCATATGTCCCCACATCTGTGAGCGGTCAATGCAGCCCACCATCCCAGCAGTCCAGTCTCCACAAGGATCTTGCTTGGAGCAAATTTTCAAGGAGAAAAGAGCACATCTTTTAGCTGTCAGCTTTCAGTGATTTGTTTTAACCTTCATTATCATTAATAAATGTACTCTGTATGTCTCATTTAATACATATTGTGTATTTGTGTAATCATTTTTCAGGTAGTATGAATGAAGTACATTTGAAGCTAGGTGCATAATGTGCTATACAGTGTATATTCGTGTGTATATTTACACGCACACAGAACACATTTTTTTGTAAACATGAAATAGTGTGTATGGTTAACTAAATAGGCCCTTCGTACTTCTCATCTCTGTCTGGCACATAGCTATTTTAGGTGGTTTGTGATCCTCTATCAAGAGTTCCAGACTAGGAAGATTTGCAGGTTCTTCGTAATTGAGTGATTAAGCAATTTATCATTCAAAAAAATTTGGGAACCACTGCACTGTATTTGATGGTAGGTCCGATGCGCGGTACTGTGTGCATCGCATTGGAGCCTTCATTGCACCGGCTGCAGGAGAGTCAGACTGCTCAAGGGGGGGATCGCGGGCGACTTCTTTGCTCAGAGAAGTCACCCCTAGTGTATGGGGGCCTTATCTCTCTCTGCACGTTACATCTGCCCCACTTCTAGTGCAACTTTTTTTTTGCTTTAAATGTTTACTGTTCTCAACTATGCATGCATTTGTGACCAAACTGTTGTTCCAGTTGTAGCACAAAACAGCAGGCTAGTTGTTAAACAATCCAGCTTGCTAAAGCTGGGAAAAGTCATGGGCTATTGCATTGCTTTGAGAGGTACAGATAATGGGGTATATTGAATGGTGCCGACGAGCCTCTAGCGGCGAGCTATACAGCAAACAGTGCGGATAGCTCGCTGTCAGAGTATTCAATGGCATCCCCTTCACTCGCTGGTTCTTTTCAGCTAAGTGGAAACGGTGAGTGCAGCTGTCAAAATGGCGGGGCTTGCCACAAAATGCAGTGGGCTCACTGTATTTGTGGAAAACCTTGCCGTTCTGGGGAACATTGAATACAGCAAGGGGGTTAGACGGTGAGCATGGCTTGTTTTCGTCGATCCTAGCTAAAACAAGTCATCCTCGCCGCACAAACACCCTCATCAGCGGCATTGAATACTGCCTGTTGCAGGGAGTAATAAAAAGCACCTCTGAAAGAATGGTAGTAGTTCGGAGGCAGTCTTTAATTTGCCATATGATTCTGCGTTTTTGTAAGTGATTAAAACATACATATGTTATCGCTGCCTTCTCACTAAATAGCGATAACAGGCACTTCATGGGTTGATCTGATTTCGAATAACACACAAGTACGTACTAGTAATTGGCATACCAAAAGGATAGTATGCAGCTACTTTGCTACAGTATAGCATAAATGTGAGTTTTCTTTCACTTGAAGGCTCTGTGTTATTTTCTATTACTTGTATTTGCATACATATGGTATAAAACAGGTTGCCAAGCTAACATGTTTTTTAATAACAGTTGAGAACATAGATTACATCTCTGTGACAGTTGCCCTTCACTTTGTGTCACCATTACTTGGGACCCAACCTGTTCTGTCATTATACTGCTGACACTATACAACAGGTTGTAGCTTACTGGCACTGGCTTCCATATGTCCCCACATCTGTGAGCGGTCAGCTCAGCCCACCATCCCAGTCCAGTCTCCATGAGAATATTGCTTGGAGCTTATTTTCAAGGAGAAAAGAGCACATCTTTTAGCTGTCAAGAATCTGTGTATCAATTCCAGTACTGTCTGTTTCCATTTCTGACAGAGAAATATTGACAAAACCAAACATTTTGGGAGTCTTAATTTAAAAATAAAATGAAAGAATTCACATTCCTAGAATGTCTTGCAGTAAAATGTTTAAGTAGCAGCTTATTTTCCTCTTCTGCAATGTTGTGATCTCTAACTTCATGTACAATTTATCATTTACAGAGCCCCTCGGTTTAAAACTTTCCAGCAGCAAGATGGCCAAGAACTTCTTCACTATTTACTTGATGCTCTACGTATAGAGGAAACAAAGGTAATAATTGTTTGTTTATTTAGGGATAGGTATTAAGGTGCCCACACACGGTGCAATGTGCTCCGTGCGTTTTGTGCTTGATCGCATCTAGTTCAGAATGCATGTAATACACACTACAACAGTGTGTCTTTTGAACTAGATACGATGCAATGCAATCTAGTACAAAAAGTACAGGCTGCACATACGTATTTGTACTTTGCGATGTGATGTGTGCCGGAGAGCGCATCGCAAGGCAAAAACGCACTGTGTATGGGCATCTTTAATTCATTACCTATTTTGAAATGCTATGTGTGTGTCATAATTGCCTACTTTTTGCAAACTACTTTCAAGGAGATTATAATTGATGATTGAATGCCAGACATAGGGCGGTATTCAATGAGAATACCTGCGAGGTGCAGCGAATCCTTTTTAGGATTCGCTGCACATTCGCCACGTTCCGGAGCCGGCGGGCTCCGGTATTCAATGTGTCAGGGGCTCGCTGCCCCTGACTGGCGAATATGAGCTCCTGCGGCGATTGCCGCAGGGAACCTGAGGACGGTGCCAGGCAGAAAGATGGTAGTCTCTCTGCCTGCCCCAGAACTTTGTGGGGGGTAGGTGGGCTCCCCGGGTGCCAGGCAGTACAGGCTGCCCCCCGGGGGTGCCAGCAGGGGAGCGTATATTCACTACACACGATCGTAACGATCGGGTGCAGTGAATATATGAATATGTAATGAGCGGCTCGTCTCCGGCGCCCCCTGCTGGCTGCTGTGTAAAAAAAAAAAAAAATATATATATATATAAAAATAGCATGCCCCTCCTCAGAATAAAATTCCTGATTTTTTGACACCAAATGTAAAAAACAAAACACTTTATTTTAAAAGTTCACATTCCACTTCACCATAAAAAGATAGCGATTGCTACTCGGTGAATCATGGTGAAAAAAACCTTGAAATGTATTCGCCATGTGGTCATTGAATAGGGTGATTCACCGTTTTAGTCAGAAATTCGCCAAACAGCACAAATTCGCCATAAAAACATGGCGAATCAGGCTCATTGAATACCGCCCAGTGAGTGCTGGTTAGGGGTCGTCTCATGCTCCATCCAACCTATACGCGTCTATGCTTAAATGCTTGGTGCAAGTTATTGCTATGTATAATTATTAGCAACATATTTTGGGAAATTTTACAAGTATTGTTACAAACATTGGGTATTGCAATACTCCATTTCTTGTTTTCTACTTTTTGCTTAGATATTTATTTTCTTTTCATTTAGCACAATTTAATTGATAAATTTGATTCCTATGCAGGGCATAAAGTGCTCTCCTCCCCCATTAGGCAGAGACAGGTCCAGTGGTAGGGTTTTTGGCATCCCCTGCAAACTAGAATGCTTTTCTGTGAGAATTACTGTGCCACCTAACCCCATTCCCCCTCACTTTAACCCCTGTTCCCATGCAATACATTTCAAATGCAATTTGACTATGTGTGATTTCAAAGCTAAGCATATATTTCTTATCAGTTTGACTGAGAATATGGGGGCTATCCAACAGGCAGATATCACGATTTATGATGGTCATTATTGCGGTTTCTAATTAGAGACTGGACAAAATCCCATGTGTTATCGCAGATCCAGGGGGTGCTTATTGGGATTACGCTTCTCGTGCCACAGGCACACAAAGCATTATCCAAGATAAGTGTGGGTATTGGGAGATACAGACACTGGCATTGGGGCTAATTCAGGCATGGCCAAACTGTGTCCCTCCTTTTGTTGTGAAACTACACATCCCAGCATGCCATAGTTTTAGCATTCCCTAATAGCAAAACTGGCAAGGCATGATGGGACTTGTAGTTTCACAACAGCCGGAGGGCCATAGTTTGGCAATGCCTAGGCTAACTGAATAGCCTCCGTTGAACCAAGTCCCTGTGTTCAGTGGCTGCAGGTAATTTGATAACCCCTATGTTGCTAAGTATGTGTTTTGGTGTATTAGATGTTCTTTCATTTCAGATATGGTTTAACATTGTTAATACTAAATACTCCATTGCAGTTTTTAGTGAGTTTTAACTCACTATGGTGGGTATCCAATTACCCCCAATACTCAGGCTTTTTTCCATGTTTTTTATCAACCTAATCACTGAAACCTGCACAGTTAGTGTGCCTTGAGGACTAAGTGGGTTATGGTATATTAGATCTACAATGTCTAGGTCTACAGTCATATGGTAGACCACTATTGGTCGGCAGGGTCAAAAGGTTGACATGGTTTAAAGGTCGACATGAGTTTCCAAAAAATAGTGTCTATGTTGACATAGGTTGGTATGGGCACTAAGTGTACCACGCCCCCTCGCTACGCTTGCCATGCTTTGGGCACGGTGTCTCACTGCGATCAGCACACTATTATATTCTCCCTCCATGCCGTAGTGAATGGTAGGGTAGGAAATACCACCTGTCGGCCCAAAATGTTGTTAAAAAAATAAATTTCCATGTCAACCTTTTGACTGTTTACCAATAGGGGTCGACCTAGACATTGTAGATCCAATGACTGCATACCAACTAAGTGTGGGAATGCCTGTTGTAGAATCTGGTTGCCAGGATTAAAATCCTTGTTGCCATAGCAATCAGTATTTTTCAAGCCCTGTCTTAAATGGTCTGCTGCACCATAAACACAAACAACTTTTGATTTGAGCGCAAGTATATAGTACTTAGCATTTAACATAGATCAATGTGTTTAGTAGTGAGACTTGTACTTTATTGCATGATGTAAATATTTGCTGTAGAAATAGATTCTGTATTTTAAGAGTATTGCTGTGCAAGCTTACAAGTAGTGATACGGTATCTTGTCCTCGTTATTTGAACTACATTTTATAGTAAATCCACCTGTCTGTTATTTTGCTTCCCTGTGTTCTAACATTGTTTCATTAATGAACCTGCTAATAGCTGTATAGATTTAGTACATAGAGGTCACCTCCATGGTTTGTGAACTTGACGAAAGGAATGGCTGGTGGCTTCATGTCTGTCAAAAAAGTACATGCTAAACTTCTGCACTCACCCGTGCATGAGTCATTTGAAAACAGGCTTTGTGCCTGTTTTCGAGACATTGCCAATAATGGTCAGATAAAGGTTGGATTCCACCCTCTGCCACAATTACAGAGCCTGTTTTGCAATAATGGTGCATTAGTATTAGCATCCTCTTCATCACCCCAGGGCAGCACAGCAGGGGAGCAGCACTAGTAAAAGCTCAGTTCTGCGTTTATTTTTTTTTCCAAGCCCCCTTTCCATTGCAGTAGACGGTGTGACAAAATGAGGATGTCAGGTCTGGGGGACTGTCGAAGCCCTTAGGCAATGACAGTCATGCCGGTCTTATCCAGCAGTACCTTAGTTGTAGCTGTATTGTCTTCCATGGGAAATCCACAGCTGTGAAGCATGCAATTGTAGTTGAGTGTCACAAACATGTGTTTCTTGATGTAAGAAGCCCACAGCAATATGCCTACAATCGGAATGCTTTTAAAGCCATTTACTCTCCTATTAGGTAGTTTTCATTTTTTATTTATTTTTTTGTCTGTTATGAAGTTACAAATGTATTAATTATCCGATATGATCAGTGGAGGCAATACTTGCCTGATTGGTAATATGCAATAGCCACATTATTCATATACAATCGCTATAGATTACTTCATGGTTTAATAGCAGTGGGGTTTTCGCTTTGTGCCATACTTTTCATGATTTTTAATTCCATGTGAAAGTGATAAGTTATGTCAACCATTTTCATAATAATAATTTTAAAAGCAATGTCATGGTTAGCTAATTTTCTACAGATCCATGAAGGGACTGGAACTCCTCACTTGATAAATGTATATAAAGCATTTTTATTACATTTTCTATCATTATTTATGTTATTGGTGTTGCCAGTTACACAAGATTAAGGCAAAATGATTGTTCTACTGTATAATAATGCTTAACTTATGATAGAAAAAAAAGTAGAAATACCCATGATCTATATTTATTTATTTTCAGTTTCTTATATAGTGCAGCAAATGCCGTTGCGCTTTACAACAGTTTTTGTATATACAGGTTGAGTATCTCTTATCCAAATATCCGTTATGCAAATTATTCCGAAAAACAAACATTTCAGAAAGTGAATTTTTATTTTTTTTGCCAAAAGCACTACTGGGGATATGATATGTAACTGGCACTAAATATGTGCACGAGAATGATTGCTTGGCATTCAAATTCAGTGTCTGAGATTGTGCACAAACTCTGTTTCATGTTTTGAAACATTGTATTAGGCACAAATACAATAGATCTGTGTGCATTTCATGTGTTTGATGTGCTTATAAAACAACATTAGATCAAGATACCTCATTGAAATATAAAAGTATTCTGAAATACGAAATAATCCGTTATCCAAAATTCTTCTGGTCCTGAGCATTTTGAATAAGGGATACTCAACCTGTATAGTTTTTGAGTCATCGAATCTGTTTATTGATTCGCTGACTGGACACGTGCGTCTTGTACTTATCATATACAATTGTATACTTTGGAAAATGATTCACAATTTCTTTCAAACAAAAATCTCTTCTTTCAATATTCCATATCTTAATTTGTTTTGGGTAAGAAATAAGTAAAAATCAAATCAAGATGTACACTATTCCTCAAAATTTTGGGGTTACCCAGACAATTTCATGTTTGCCATGAAAACTAATTTTTATTTATCAAATGACTTGCAAAATGAATAAAACACAGTCAAGACATTGGCAAGGTTAGAAATAATGATTTTTATTTGAAATAATAACTCTGTTGTTCAAACTTTGCTTTAGTCAAAGAATGCTCCTTTTGCACCTATTACAGCATTGCAGACCTTTGGCATTCTAGCTGTTAATTTGTTGAGGTAATCTGAAGAAATTTCGGTACTTGTTTCCTAGCACGGCCCCACCGATTTTAATTGTATGCAATCGGGTTGCAAAAATCGGGTCAATTGCATTGCATGCAACAAAATTGCATGCAATGCGATTGACCCGACGACCCGATTTTTTACATTGGAACCAATTTTAAATGGTCCCTGAGACCCGATTTTACATTGGCCCCAATGTTAAATGCCCCCAGACCCCATTTTTCATTGTATGCCCCCCCATTGTTAACGCCACGCCATGATAAAAGTGAACCCGAAGCGTGGCGAGCGCATCGAGCCCGCGGGGGGCAGCGGTACGCGTCCTCCGTCCTTTTCATACTCCCACTATCCATGTCGCCGTGGAGTTGGATTTATATAGTGTGGCCAGCGCAGCGATCCACCTAGCCCGAAGCGTGGTGAGCGGATGCGCATTACTTCAGACATAATACGCGCCCCCTCGCGGGGCTCGCCACGCTTTGGGCTCGGTGGTTCGCTGCGCTCGCCACACTATATAAAATCAACTCCACGCCGACGTGGATAGTGGGGGTATGACAAGGTCGGAGGACGCATACCGTCGCCACGCTTCGGGTTGGCGTTCATCGTGGGGTGGCGTTAACAATGGGGGGGCATTTGACATAGAAATTACCCATCAGGGTGGGTATACAATCAAAAATTGGGTATGGGGGGCCATTTAACATTGGTTCCTATGTAAAATTGGGTCCATCGCATTGGTCGCATTGTATGCACCTCCCCAGGGCTGTGGAGTCGGTAGATAAATGTTCAGACCCCGACTCCTCGTACCTCTGACGCCGACTCCTCGACTCCGACTCCTCTGTATTAATATGCAAATGTATTTGATACATTCCTTGAAGGAAAGAAAGGCAACATACATATTATTACTACAGAAACTAGAGGCTGGGAAGCCAACAGTCTACTGTATTGAACAGTTTAAGCAAAGGACAAACACAATGAAAACAAAGTTTTATTAATTTTTTTATTAATTAAATGGCTGGATAGTAGCAGTAGGCATAAACATCAGGATCAGGAACTTTACCAGTTCAAAGATAAAAACACATTATTTGGTTGTTTTGGGAACAAAAACAATAGGAAAGGTTCAGAAGTGTGGAGCATGAGTTCCGCATGCTTTGTGACGACAACAAAAATCAACGAGCCACAATCTCCGCTGGTTTGCTTGCTCGTCACCGTTCAATTCATGGACTGAAGGAACGATTTCTTTACCGAATTGTTACTGGCGACTAGGGAGGCCAATCCCGGGCCATTTTTTCAATCCCGGGATTCGGGATTGAAAAACTGTCAATCCCGGGATTCCCGGGATCCCGGGATTGGCCTCATGATTTGCCCAATAGTTGATAAATTACCTCTAAGCATAGAGGAGATGCGGGGCGGGCCGGCGGCATGCGGCATTTGAGGCGGGCCGGGGAGGAGGCGGGTGACAATGTCTCCGGGCAGACGCGGTGGAGGAGGCGAGGTGACTGGAGAGCCGGGGAGGAGGCGGGTAACTTGGTGTCCGGGCGAATTCGGTGGCTTGTGAATCAGTGTGTGGCTGCGCAGCGTGATGTGATCTCTCACATCACGCTGCGCAGCCACACAGCCTTGTTGCCAGGCAGCGCAGCGTGATGTTAGAGGTCACGCTGCGCAACCTTAGTGTTCAGACACCGCCGCGTCTGCCCGGAGTTTAAGTTAACAGCCTCCTCCCGCCCCGCTCAGCGGTACGTACGCATAAGAAGGGGATGAAATGCAAATGCGCATTTGGATCCCGCAATCCCGGGATTGGAGCAGCCAATCCCGGGATTCAAATCCCGGCCAAATATGCCCTAAATCCCGGGATCCCGCCGATCCCGATCCCGGGATTGGCATCCCTACTGGCGACGAAAAATGGTGCCTGTACATCAATATGAACCAGCGTAAGGAATGGCTTAGCCAAGGTAAACAAACGACCCCACACATGAAACAAGATCTTCATCCGCGTAAAAAGATGTTGTGCGTATGGTGGGAGAGCTTGGTTGAATGAATTTTTCGAGTCTACACCAGGTGATTTCTACCAACGAGGTATTGAAAACCTTATTGAACGTTGGAAATAAGTTGTAAACTACAAGGGAGAATACATTTATAAGCATTGGTGCTCCGAATTGTGCGTTGTGTGCCATATAGTGAAGCAGATGAAAAGCATGCTTTTTCACAGTCACTTAACATGTTCGTTTTGCGGTTACGTGAGGCATGCATTGGTCTTTATTCTTACAGTAGAGAAGTCATTAATTATAATTTTCAGAGTCGGAGTCGGTGCATTGTTTGCAGACTCAGACTCCAGGTACTCGAAATTTCCTCCGTCTCCTTGACACCGACTCCACAGCCCTGCACCTCCCGCAAGTTGGATTGGCTTAATGGGCACTTCTTGCGTATCATAATGCTGCTCCCACTACAGTTCAATGGGGTTTAGATCTGGCGGCTGCGCTGGCCACTCCATTACAGACGATACCAGCTGCCTGCTTTTTCCCTAAATAGTCCTTGCATAATTTGGAAGTGTGCTTTGGGTCATTGTCCTGTTGCAGGAGGAAATTGGCTCCAATCAAGCACTCTCCACAGGGTATGGCATGGCGTCGCAAAATCCTTTTTACCTTGCAAAGATCGCCCACTTTACAAGCACCAAAGCAGCCCCAGACCATCACATTACCTCCTCCATGCTTGACAGACATCGTCAGGCACTCTTCCAGCATCTTTTCACTTGTTCTTCTTCTCACAAATGTTCTTCTGTGTGATCGAAACACCTCAAACTTCGATTTATTTCTCCATAACACTTTTTTCCAATCTTCCTCTGTCCAATGTCTGTGTTCTTTTGCCAATATTAATATTTTCCTTTTATTGGCCAGTCTCAGATATGGCTTTTTCTTTGCCTAGGCCAGCATCCCGGAGTCGCCTCTTCACTGTAGACACTGACACTGGCATTTTGCGGGTACCATTTAATGAAGCTGCCAGTTGAGACCTTTGAGACGTCTAATGTCCTTGTCTTCTTGCTCAGTTGTGCATTGGGGCCTCCCACTTCTCTTTCTACTCTGGTTAGAGCCTGTTTGAGCTGTTCTCTGAAGGGAGTAGAACACTTGTAGGAAATTTTCTGTTTCATCAGAACGGGGCGTGCAAGCCCCTTCTGTGGGCTGGTGAATGGCGGAGGATGGCGATAGAATCGCCAGGAGCAGCTCTAATAAGAGCTGCACTATCTGCATGTAGATATTCCTTTTTAAAAAAACAGGCGTTTGCAGCTAGTATAGTCATTTACCACATTCAATTAATCAGAAATACACTCTACATTGTTAATGTTCTTTTTATTGAAAGAAACAGTGCTTTTCTTTCAAAAATAAGGACATTTCTAAGTGGCCCCAAACTTTTGAATGATAGAGTATATCTTTTGTCGGATCCAGCAGCGTCTTCTCCATACACAGTGCCTTTTCGTCCTGACTGATGCCACAACTGGGTATGTTTACTGACAGTTGAGCTGTCAATCACCATCGACTACTGTGAACAGGGATCGCCCTTACACACAGCATTATGCACCGATATATCTTTAGATATATCATACATCTGCTGCATTGCACAGCCGATGCAATATGTCTGAACAACGCCATTCACAGACATATCGCTGATACACATTGGCCGATGTTCCATCGATATATCAGCCATTCAATAGAACGACCGATATATCAGACAGTATGCACCCAGCATTAGTCATTTGTTTAATTCATACACAAACTATTTATATAAGGAGCTTATGGTTGTATTGCAAAACACTTTAAAGTGTCTGTCAGTGGTTCACAAACTTTTTTGAATCACGGTGCCACTGAGTATCAGAATTATTTTTACAGCACCCCTAGGCCAAAAATATGTAATTAAGAGAATCAGAAAAAAATATATTAAATTTAAGTAAATTGTGTTTATATCTCATCCTTGGGGTCAGTTATGTGGTAATGGAACTGATTCACTTCTGTTTGTCCACAATTTGCCTATTAACTTGGTCATAGACCACCAGTCCAGGGCCCCCCTGCAAGTCCCCCAAGACACCCCAGGGTTCCACGGCACACAGTTTGGGAACCACTGGTCTATGTCCTAAGCCTTAAAGAGAGATACAGTGGATGGAGAGAAAAGGGGTCTTTTTAGGAAAACTTATAACTATATAAAGTGGAGGAAGATAAAGTACCAGTCAACATGTCAGCTCCTATCTGACATGTTACAGGCTGTGTTTGAAACAGTTATGGGGCTGCCTGGTACTTTATTTTCTTCTACTTTATCTCTTTCCAAGTCTTTGTACATAGACACATTTTATCTCCATCCACCTTATCTCTCCAAGGCTCGTGAGCTGTAAGCTAGGGTTCACCATAATTTTATCATTTACCCTTAAAATGCCTTGAGAATTTGCTAGGATTTCGGAGTTAACTTAATTGACGTTGCCAGTAATTGTCAGTCCTTGTAATCAGGCAAGGAAGTTCTGAAAACATGAACTGCTAGTGTTCTTTTGAGGAAAGGTTTGCCAAAGCATATCGGGGGAAATTTACTAAAGGAAATTTGTAAAAAATAGGTGTATTTGTATCCAGAAATACACTTATTTTTGACATTTACTATCCCAAAAATACGGCAATTCGTATTCGTATTGATAGCACATCAATACGACTACGAATTGCCATCTTTTCGGGATAGCAAATGTCAAAAATATGTGTATTTCTGGATACAAATACACCTATTTTTTACAAATTTTCTTTAGTAAATTTCCCCCATCATAACAGTGTCATCTAAAAGTGTATACACACTGGGCCTTTTTGCCCACTGTGTATGCACAACAATGAAGGGGAAAATCTTCGGGCTGATAATCGCTCAGTGCATACACACTGAGCGATTTTCACCCATCCCAGGGGTGGATTACTTTCTCTAGCAGGACGCTATGGCCGTAATAACAGCAAATGAGTGGTGGCGATGAAGTGGTAGCGCGCATCAGCACTCATCGCCGGACCATACATACTGGGCGGCTTTTGAAATGAAAGCCGGGTACTTATGTAGTATCTGGGCTGCCGATTTCTAAATCGGGTCGGATCGGGAGATCGCATCGCATCGCATGCGACCATGCGATTCGATGCGATGCGATGCGATGCGATGACCCGATTTTTCCATAGGAATCAATGTTAAAATGGACTGAGTCCATTTTAACATGGAATTCAATGGGAAAAATGGGTCCTTTTCATACCCCTACTATCCAAGTGGGCATGGAGTTGGATATAAACCTGTGGCGAGCGTAGCGAGCCACCGAGCCCGAAGCGTGGCGAGCGAAGCGAGCCCCGCGAGGGGACGAATACCGTCCCCTCGCGGGGCTCGCTTCGCTCGCCACGCTTCGGGCTCGGTGGCTCGCTACGCTCGCCACAGGTTTATATCCAACTCCATGCCCACTTGGATAGTAGGGGTATGAAAAGGACCCATTTTTCCATAGGAATCATTTTAACATTGATTCCTATGGAAAAATCGGGTCATCGCATCCGATATCGCATCCGATATCGGATGCGATGCGATGCGATATCGCATCGCATCGCATCTGATTGTATGCCTTAACTTAAGGCATACAATCAAAAAATCGGCAGCCCAGATACTACATAAGTACCGAAAGCCGCTTAAACGGTTAAAGTGAGCTGCTTTCAACTCAGTTTCGCCCATTGTGTATGCCCTTTAAGTCTTTTTGACAGAACCAGTTTTTTTTTAACCAGTTAGCCAGTAATTATCCAATTTTTGCATATGAATCCTTCTGTCTTTATTTCTGTCATTTTCATTTTTTTTTTATATGATCTGTTTGTGGACAGGTACAAACTACATAATTATATGCCAATAGTGTTGGAGAAATATTTAGTTTATAAATTGCTTTTAGTGTAATTCAAGTACTTGGAGATGTTACCTTTATGTAAAAAAAAAAAAAAAAATGCACACATTCTAGTTCTCTACTAGATGCACGGAAATGTTTGCCATTGACCACCTGAAGGGCAAATGTATAAGACTACTTGCAGATTTTCCATTCAAGAGTTGTACTTATTTATTTAGGGAACATGCAATCTACTTTATTAATGGATGGGTTTCTGGATCAAAACTGCAATTTACAGGATTGCATGCCTAAAATACATCACTATAGACAAGGGTAAACTGATTTGGAATTCATTTAGTAATCCATTATTTTCCAAGTATATGTCTTATTTTCTTCCCCATTATAAATGAGCAAATTGAACCAGGTGTCAGACCTTGAGACCCAAGTCTTGTAATATAAGTGACAATTGACCCTTTACAGCATTGTATCAAACATAACACTAAGTAATTGCTTTCCTCGAAGCTCCACATGCCTGTTTTGTGGTGTTGCATTTTTATTTTTTTATTTCTGGCTTGTACAGCTATTAAAAGCACTGTAGAGCCCACTTGTTACACATGTAGAAGAGCTCCTGTGAAGGAGACTTGGATTTGTTCTTAAGGTCAGCTCACTGCAGAAAACTAGCAGTAGGTGTTGTTTCCTAGAACGGCCACAATCGCGGGCATCGTGTACCTTAAAGTTAAGGTACACGATGCCCGCGATGGACCCGATTTCCTTTGAAATCAGGTCCATTTTACCGTCAAAGGCAAAATCGGGGGCATCGCGTCAGTCGCGGCCATTAACATTGCCCCCCGACGCGATGCCTGCGATTTTGCCATAGGCTTCAATATTAAAATATTTTTTTAACATTGAAATCGGGAGCATCGCGTCGGTCTTATGCCATTATAATGGCACAAAATGAGATGGACTTGATTAAGTCCATCTCACATAAGAAACAATGTGAAATGGGCCAATATGACCCATTTCACATTGTATATGGCCCCGTCGTCACCCCACGATTGACGCCAACCCGAAGCGTGGCGAGCGGCGGCGGTGCGCGTCCTACGACCTTTTCATACCCCTACTATCCACGTCGGCGTGGAGTTGAGAATATAAAGTGTGGCAAGCGCAGCGAGGGGACGCGTATACCTGTGAAGTTATACGCGTCCCCTCGCGGGGCTCGCGACGCTCCGGGCTCGCTGCGCTCGCCACTCTTTATATTCTCAACTCCACGCCGACGTGGATAGTAGGGGTATGAAAAGGTCGGAGGATGCGCACCGCCGCCCCACGCGGGCTCGCTGCGCTCGCCAAGCTTCGGGTTGGCGTCAATCGTGGGGTGGCGGCGTTGTGGGTGTAAAATTGGGGGTCTGGGGAATATTTTACATTGAATCCAATGTAAAATAGGGTCCCAGGGACCCTATTCACATTTGATTGAATGTAAAAATCGGGCCGGCCAACGCGATTTTTCCGACACGACCACCCCGATGCTAATCGGTGTGGCCGTGCTAGGAAACAAGTACCATTTTTTCTTATGAAGTTGAGATCCAGTGGGGAATAGATGTATTTTGAGCATTTCATGGTACTGTTTCCAAATGCCATCTCCTATTTTGAATAGTTAAATAAACTAGAGATAAACAAATGCTGTAGTGTTTATCTGACGTAGAATTGTTTCTTTAAAGTCCTGTGTATTAAAATGTTTATGTTGCAGTGAATGAATATATTTTGATTTAGAAAAAAAAAAAAAGGTGGAGTAAACTGTTGCTTCTAATCAGTGGTTCCCAAACTGTGTACCGTAACACCCTGGGGTGTTCCATGATACTTACAGGGGAGCCTTGGATTGGTGGTCCAGGAATAATTACAATTATTTGTGGCTAATTTAATAGTCAAAAACAGTGCTTGTGGCTTTCCAATACAAAATATGTGGACAAACAGAAGCAAATCCTGTTCCTCACCACATAACTGACCATAAGGGAGACATAGAAATACAATGTACTCCATTTTATATTTTTCTACAAACTGTTGGTCTACACCGTGAAAAAAATTCTGATACTGTGTGGTGCCATAATTTAAAAAAGTTTGGTAACCAATCAATGTCAAGCTACAGATTACGGAAGGTTTTGCTGGACCTTTTTGAGTAAGAAAAATCTACTTAACAAAGGATAGTGCTGAAGTACTGACTAGCATAAAATATTTATTTATTTTGTTATCATATAGTAGTCATTGTTTCACGTGGATTTGGCTATTTATTGAGTATTGGTTCACATATAGCATAATTTGGGATTATGGATTTTTTATTAAAGCTTGGAGATAGATAATATTTTGGCATATATTCAATGCCGTGGGCGAGCGGTGACTGCGAGCAGGACTTTTTGCTCGCAGTCACCGCTCACCCTGTCAGTATTCAACTGACCCCCCCTCATTCGCAAATTCCCCCTCGCTACGTTTTTTGAGCGAGGGGGAATTTGCGAATGTGCCTCCAAAAGCTGCGAGAATCGAGGCTAATTACAGCGAGTTTGCTGCACTAGCCGCGGCTCTCGCAGTTTAGGGGAATCCTCGCCGTTCTGTGACTGTGAGGATTCCCCCGGAACGTTGCTTAGTGCGAGCGGCCGGTGCGGGGGTTAAATTGCGAGGATCACTGGTTTTCTGTGATCCTCGCAGTTTAACCCCCTCGCCGGCCGCTCGCACCGGCATTGAATACTGCACTTTGAGTGATAAAGTACTAACCAATCATCTCCTAATTCAGTCTGTAAAATGTAAGTCAGAAGCTGGTACTTTATCTCTCACAATGTTATCTGTCAAGCTTTGATAAATACCACCCTATATATATATTGTATAAATATGAAATATTTATTATATAAACAATAGAAGTTTCACAATGTAAACAACAGGACACGATATCAGATCTAAAGATTTTACACTATAATTAGTGTATATGATTATAGTATAATTTTATATATATATATATAAATTAAGTTATGCCTGATGACAATGCCACGCTTGCATTGAAACGTTGCCATATTTGAACAATTAAAAGTTAAATTTTAACCTATTGAAGCCTGGAGTGCTGCACCTCTCTGCAATATTTGGATATCCTTTGATCTGTGGAGGCACCCGGCGCTTATTTGTGGTCTGTGATCGTGCTGTACATCTTGTGTGTGTGTGTGTGTATACATATATATTTATCCTGATGACGGGGCATAAATAAAAGCTCCGAAACGTTGATTAATACTCCAGTGGTTTGATCGATTTATTTGAGCGAGTGCCGCCGAACAAAGTGAATATTGTGGAAACCCCAGCCAGGGTAACCAGGAGGGCACCGCCAAAGCTGTACTGGACGAGGAGTGCTGGCCTTATCTGTGTCGCTATATCTATATACACATATAAACAAATCAATCTATATTGCACTCACAGTTCTTTTTTTTTTCATTCATGCTCCTATATCCCACCGATACTTCCGTGGTACAAGATCCAAACAATAGAAATCCAGAGCACTCACCACCTTTGCAGATAAAAAGATCATTTATTTGTATCCATCACATAGATGTTGCTGCCAACGTTTCGGGCCTATGTAGGGCCTTAGTTATGGCTATGTTCACACCTTCTGCACCAAAATGTTTGGACGCATTGATTCACTGGTTGCAAGCCGAGCCGTGCAGAGCAGGAATTTCGCACCAACCTGACGCCGACATACAGATCCTGACGAGAGTACTCTTCATGTTCTCCACTCCGGCCAAAGTTTACTGGACTCTTCCTCTCTTTCACTCTTCACCTCCACGGAAGGTTTCTGTCCTCCCTGAGCTCGCCTTAGGACACCTGCGTTACGGTTTGACAGGTGTACCGCCCCAGTAACAATCCTTATTTTTCATTCATTTGAAAACTGGAGCCAATGTATGCCCTTTTCAGACCGCACCAAAAAAAAATGGTATTTTGCCGATTTGTAACCATTTAAAAAAAGCAGTTTTTTAAAATGTGTTAAAATGCAGGGTCCTACCCATTTTAGACCGGGTATTTTGGCACCAAAATCGGGTCTAAAACGATATTTTGAGTCTAAATGATGCTGCTTCAATGTGATAGGCTGTCTCCCTGTGATGCAAGCCCAGAACCAGGAAATAAACAGTGGAGAACACATTGCACAGCAGCTCCACTTTCCCTGACCCGTTTTTCACAGTTTTTTTGCTTCCATGACAAATTGGTCTAATGAGGAGGTGAGGGAGATTCTCAGAATACGAGGGGAAGAGGAAATTTCTCGGCAGGAGGCAGGTACTGTTAAAGACGCTGTCATCTACAAGAATATTGCTCAGATGTTGGCAGCTGCAGGTTTTGCGAGGACCACTGCACAAATAATTAATAAACTCAAGACCCTGAAGCAAAAGCTCCACCAGGTTAATGACCATAACCACAACCACAGTGGGGCAGGACGTTTGGAGTGGGAATTTTTGGAACAGTGTCTCCAGCCTAGCAGCGGCTAAAGGTGGCCAAGTACCAGCTGCAGAAGAAACCCACACCTATGCTGAAGAACCCTTGCCCATAACCACTCCGGTTCCAGTAGCACAGTGCACAACATCACCGCCACCACTCTTTGAAAAGGACATCCCCAATACTCCAATGTTAGTGCCAGAGACCCCTGAAGTCATTACCCAGATTAAGACTGTGGAAGTGGAAGACAATCAGGCTGGGACTAGCCAGATGGGCCCAATTGCTGAGAGCGTTCCATTACGTGGAAACAGTAAGTACAAAACTGTCCTTATGAAACATACTTGCAAACAAGGGCATTAATGATGTTGTAATGGTTAGCATTACTGCATCACAGCACTGAGGTCATGAGTTCCATTCCCAACATGGCTGTAACTATGTGGAGTTTTTATGTTCTCCCCATACTTGCGTACCATGGCTCTAACTGCTGAGTTAGCATGTTTTCCCCATACTTGCGTACCACGCCTGTAACTGTGCGGAGTTTGCATGTTCTCCCCATACTTGCGTACCATGGCTCTAACTGTGCGGAGTTTGCATGTTCTCCCTATACTTGCGTACCCTGGCTCTAAGTGTGTGTGGAGTTTGCATGTTCTCCCCATACTTGCGTACCATGGCTCTAACTGTGCAGAGTTTGCATGTTCTCCCCATACTTGCGTACCATGGCTCTAACTGTGCGGGGTTTGCATGTTCTCCCCATACTTGCGTACCATGGCTCTAATTGTGCGGGGTTTGCAAGTTCTCCCCATACTTGCGTGGGAGGACGCTTCGGTGTCATGCCTATCTAAAAAGGTAGTGCTCCTTGTCCCGCGGACTTCGACCTTAAAAGATACGGTTTACAGGAAACTAGACACCACAGTTAAGGCTATATACACGGCCAGTGGTGTGTCTCAATGCCCAATGCTTGCTAGTTGCTGGATGGCTAAGGCCATATTTACATGGGCCAACCAGATCCAAGAAGGTTTGTTGGGTGACATGGATGTGGCCACAGTAAAAAGCTTTGTCACATCCAAGACACAGCAAAAATGTTGTGAGAGGCGCAAAAATTATTAGGCGCCATTAATGCACGTAACTCAGCCATGGCTGTGTTGGCCCGTATGGCCTTATGGTTACGGCAGTGGGTTGCTGATTCGGACTCCAAGTGCAGTGTGGAGATGCTGCCCTTCTCGGGGACAGATTGTTTGGGAGTGAATTAGACAACTTAATTTCTAAGGCTACGGCAGGCAAGGCCACCTTACTCCCGTCTGCTTCCACACCGGTAAGACGCCCCTTTTCAGGGAATGCAGTTCCAGTTTCAGGCTCTAACGTTTGGCCTGTCCACCTCTCCGCGCGTCTTCACCAAGGTGATGGCAGAAATGATGTTCCTTCTGAGGACTCAGGGGATAAACATAATTCCATACCTGGTCGGCCTGCTCCTGAAGGCTGAGTCAAAGACGAGCCTTCAAAGAGCGATAGAGACTACCAGACGTGTACTGTCAGACCACGGGTGGATACTGAACATACCCAAGTCCTCTCTGGTGCCGACCCAGCGTCTCCAATTCTTGGGGATGATATTGGACACGGTGGAGAGGAGAGTGTTTCTCCGAGCGGAAAAGATCGCTGCACTCCAGCAGTTACTGTTAGAAGTGCTGACCCCAGAGATGTGTGTCAGTTTACCTGTGTATCAGGTTGAGGGGAAAGATGGCCTCATTCGAGGCACTCCAGTTCGAGAGATTCCACTCCAGAGTGTTCCAGTGGGACCTATTGAGCAAGTGGTTAATCCGCCTGTCAGCAAAGGCAAGACAGTCTCTGCAGTGGTGGCTCCTTTCTCCAAATCTACTTGCAGGACGGAGATTCGGAATCCAAGATTAGATTCAGTTAACAGTCGCCAGCCTCCTAGGCTGGGGGGCGGTGACGCAAGGGGAGCATTTTCAAGGAAAGTGGACTCCTTTGGAAGTGCAGCTCCATATCAACAACTTGGAGCTGAGAGCGGTCTATTATGCTCTATTGCAGGCTCATTCCCTCTTGGAACATCGGACAACAGTTGCGTATATAAATCAGCAAGGAGGGACAAAGAGCAGGGCCTGCATGATTGTCCGCCTGAGGAATAGGGACTACATCCCCAGGTGTTCGCGAGCATTTTAGATCTGTGGGGAGTACCACAGATAGACCTGATGGCCTCCAGAGTCAACAAGAAGGTCGACAGATACTGCTCGAGGATGAGCGATCCCTAGGCATAGGCGGTGGATGCTCCAACTACGATGTGGTCGTACTATCTGGTGTACCTGTTCCCCCTATCCAGGGGTGAAGAGTGTTACAAAGAATCCAAAGCCAAAGGGTGGAGGCAGTTCTAATAGCCCAGACTGGCCTCGGAGGCATGGTACGCAAGTCTGCACAACATGCTAGTGGAAGATCTGTGGCGATCTGAAGATCTGCCTCAGAAGGGATCTTCTGGTTCAAGGCCCCTTCGTCTACCAGGACTTAGGGTGGCTTTGTTTAACGGCCTGGAAGGTGAGCGGCAGATCTTGGCTCAAAAGGGGTTTCATTCCTCTGTCATTGCTACTATGACCCAGGCCAGGAAATTGGTGACTGCGTCACACTACCACAAGATTTGACATAGATACATGGCATGAAAAGATGAGTTTTCCACCAGCGGACTTCAGACTGGAACGTTTTCTGAAGTTTTTGCAGGTGGGCCTAGACATGGGCCTCCGTCTTGGGTCCTTAAAAGTTCAGGTGTCGGCCCTTTCGATCTTCTTACAGAAGAAGTTGGCTGCGTTTCCAGAAGTCCAGACATTCTTACAAGGTGTCCTACGTATACAGCCTCCGTTTGTGCCTCCAACAGCCCCTTGGAACCTGGATGTGGTTCTTGCCTACCTGCAATCATCATGGTTTGAACCATTGGATGCTACAGAATTGAAGCACCTCACCTGGAAGACAGTGACGTTGTTAGCTTCGGCCAGATGGGTTTCTGAGCGCTCTTTCATGCAAGAGCCCCTATCTGATTTTTCATCAGGATAGGGCGGAGCTTAGGATGAGACAACAGTTCCTGACGAAAGTGGTGTCAGCGTTCCATGTGAACCAGCCGATTGTGGTACCTTCCAGTTTAGGACATAAGGATATACCAGAATCCTTAGATGTGGTCAGAGCTCTGAAGGTTTACGTCAAGAGGACTGCACGTGTTCGTAAGACAGAGTGTCTTTTTGTGCTTTATGATGCACAAAAGAAAGGTTGCCCAGCTTCCAAGCAATCAGTTGCTAGGTGGATCCACTTTACCATACAACAGGCTTATGTGGCAGCACAATTGCTGGTGCCGGTTTCTGTGAGAGCTCACTCCACAAGAGCGGTGGGCGCATCCTGGGCGGCTGCTTGGGGTGTTTCAGCATTGCAGCTTTGTAGAGCTGCCACTTGGTCAGGTCAACATACCTTTGTCAAATTTAATAAGTTTGACACTGTGGCCAAGGATGATACCCAGTTTGGACAGGCAGTGTTGCAACAGGCTCCGCACGTTCTCGCCCCTTCTTGAAGCTTTGGGACCTCCCCATTGTATTGAGACCTCAGTATCCCATATGATTGATAGTGAAAATAGGATTTTAATACCTACAGGTAAATCCTTTTCACAGAGTTCATATGGGATACTGAGCGGTGCTCTGATTGCAATTACTGTGATCGTGTTCCAGCTGTCCTTGCAGGTTGCGAGACAGTGGCTTTAGTATTCTGTTGTACCTTTACAGGTCCGTTGACCTGAGTTGGATTGTCTGAGTTTTGGTGACTTTTTTCTCCATACAAATCACTTTTGTGATTTTTCAAAGGTTATAATGTTGTTATGACACAATAAGAGGGTTAACTACATTTAGTTGAGAGTGTTGTGTTTGTTGTGGTGTGCTGGCGTGAATCTCACCACATTACTTTTTCATGTTAAATCCTACCTCACATACGTTCTCCTTCCTTTGGGCACAGTTTCTTAACTGGCTAGTAAGGAGAAGTAGAGGGGAGGAGCCAGCACAGCCTGGTTAAAGAAATGTACCGGTAGGTATTAAAATCCTATTATCGCTTTACTAACAGGAGACATATGCATATGTCAAAAGCACAAAAATAATCAAAATCTATTGTTAAATTACAGGCAACAGTTTGACTGTTCACAAGTGTTATTTTGTAATGCTGTAAAAGTAAAAAATCTGTAAGATTTTCTTGGAATCGGCCATGGGTACGCTGATGGGCGATGTCTGCCGAGGGCAGGCGGCTAACTTCCTGTGACATCAGCTGCCCTTCCTGGCATTCACAAAGAATAGTCAGTTCCCACTGACTTTTATTTGCGGAGCTAGGAGAAATCATTTGATGATCAGCAACCATCCAATGATTTCTCCTGCAGCAGAGATATGTGAACGGATGTGTCTTCGTTACACATCCCCTTTTTAGCAAAATAATTCTAATTAACAATTATTTCTGCAATCCACATGTTTTTTCAGCACTGCTGAATTTTTTACCTAAATGAAAAATGACGGTACTTTAATTGAATAGGGCAAATCCCCAGTCACCATGCAAGATGTCGAAAAAAGTGCCTAATCAAAAAATCGTCACTAACTGAATAACTCCTTAGTCTAGGCCCCAAGGTGGCTTAGGCCACAACAATTAAAGATACCTAAATGTATTGGGCCCTTCAAACTTTAGACAAGTTACCAAAACTCCATGTACTGTATCTTATGTATCTTATTGGCCTTGTGACTCTGGCAGATTGACTTTCCCCTTTTTTCTCTCTTTCCTGACTTTTGTACCAAATATGGGCTTGCGCCCTCCAGATTTAACATTGGGTGCAGACTACCCTTGCCTAGATTCTGACCAGGGTACTAGGTACCCTTCTTCCAGTTTCCTTTTCTGTAGCCTACTTTTTGAATACAGAATTACAGAATAAAATTGTAATATTGGAGAAAAAAACATATGCTTCTTTATGGGCTCACTACCAACATTGTGTTTTTTTTACATCTTATTTTTTTGTTTTCTCATTTCACAGTGGACTTAAGTAGGTTAAAATGTAGCCTGTTGTGCATTTTCTTTTGATCTGTAATTATTATATAGTGGAGACAGCCATCTGGTGGATGTTTCTTTTTTTATTTCCTTTTGGGTAAAGCAGCAATTATAATATACACATATTGAACTTTATTTTATTTCAAAATGTGAAATTATTTTCTTTGGTAGATCTATAGCTTAACAGAATAGTCAGAATTCCTTGTGCTAAGATACAATACAGTTCTATAATAATAGTAGTTGTGTATTAGAAAAGGAGTTTGCCTTTTGCTTATTATTCTAGATCACAGTGTCTCGTTATGTTACCCGTCATTAGTTAGGATCAAAATATTCTCTCTTTGTTTTATTGCAGCGCATTCAGTCTGGCATTTTAAAGGCATTCAATAACCCAACCACTAAAACGGCAGATGAGGATACAAAGAGGAAAGTCAAAGGTACTTTTTATTGTTTAGAAATTCTATTTTATTTGACAACAAACAGATATAATGGAATTTGTTTTATATAGTGGTGACATTTAGAAACTATGTAGATCGTGAATGCTAGAGGAAATTGTGGTAATCAGTAAAAATAGAAAACCTATGAGGCAAATCTACCAGTACTGTAAGGCTAGCCATACACCTAAATACTTATTGTCTGATCTGACTGGTTGGAACAAAAATCTGGTACTGCAGGGACCCCGTGGCGGACCTCACATACACCGCAGGGACACGCTGCCCGCCCCGCTGCCTGGCACCCACCCGCTGCCCACCCCACTGCCTGGCACCCACCCGCCCCTGCCGCAGCAGTGGGGTGGCGGGTTTGGGGGCCCTAGAATGTTTGGTGGCCCCAGGGGTAATCCGCCACTGCGGGTACATCCCACACTTATGGCCCAATCGGACTCACAGATTTTTGTTCATAGACCCATGGGACTATGTATAAAAAAAGCACAAATCTGGAGCAAGATTGGGCTGAGGGGGGGGGGTTAATTTATGAGCTATTGTTGCAACGGCAGCCTCTCCTTCACATATAATTGAATTAACCCTTAAATGTATTGTAATGTAGTTCAGCTAATAATATGTACATTTTTCAGCAGTGCCCTAAATTCCATTTATCCATATATCAGGTCTTTTATATGTGGTATAACATTATGACCAAAAAGTTTCAAATGCGATGTTTCAGTTTCAATAAACAGGCTTGTTTTAACTGATTCCCTAGTGCCATCTTGTGGTGGGTCTTGTTACATTTCTAATTAGACTATAATCTGGACAAATAAATCTCTCATTCTGTATAAAGCATTCTACGGTGCAAATATAATATAGAACCTTGTTTTTGTTTTTTTTTACAAAAATGCTGCTTTACATTTAGCTGCAAAATCAATGAAATCTTACTTGCTGCATGCCACAGTATTACATTTGGGCCTAGGCGTTTCCAGACCATACAATGTGCATTGCACAATAGGGGGGAGATTTTAGAAGTGAGAGATGTTGCCCATAGCAACAAATCAGATTCTACATATCATTTATCTAGCAACTTCCAGAGTTTAATAGCTAGATTCTGATTATAATAGCTCACATATGTCACTTCTACAAATATACCTCCAGTTGTCTGCTCTGCATAAACAATGCTGTGTCACTAAAACATTTATACTATTGCAAGAATTTCCCTTGATGTTATTAAATATAATTATTTTCTATGTGTCCAGCCTATGGAAGAGAAGGCAAAAAAGCTAATTTCATTGACAGAATATTCATAGGGGAATTAACCAGCACAGTCATGTGTGAAGAATGTGAGAATGTAAGTATAGTTTATTAGTATCTAAAGCTGGCAATAGCCAACAGCTTGTGAACAAGGGTCGATTTAATATGAAGTATAAAACTTGACTTTTTATCTTCCCCTGGATATGCATCTTTTTTTTTTTTTGCAACCTTTATTATTAACATGCATTATTATTATTATTTTCATTATTCACATGCCTCTGTGTAAAGCCCCTGCTCTGTTTCTCCCAAGTGCAAGTTGCCGAGGGATACACTCACTAGGTCGACAAACATTAGGTTGACATGACTGAAGGTCGGTATGGGTTAGGTGGACAGGGACATTATGTCAACACAGACATTAGGTTGACAGTCAATAGGTCGATTTGGGGTTTTTCACTTTTATTTTTTGTGTGCCGACAGGCGGTATTTCATGCCCTACCATCCACTAGGGCGTGGTGGGAGAATAAAATAGTGTGCTAAGCACCGTGCCCGAAGCATGGCGAGCGGATGTGGTGCACTTATTTAGTGGCCATGTCAACATTGGGGACATAGATACTGATAAACCCCATGTCGACCTTTTGACTGTCGACCTTACCCATGTAAACCTAATGCTTGGATCAACCTAACCCATGTCGACCTTCATGCATGTCAACCTTCAGTGGTCGACCTAATGCTTGTCAACCTATGGTCTGTCCATCCAATGATTCATACCCATTGCCACAAGCATTAGATGTGTGCAGCTCATAATGATGGTGCAGTTGTGCGTATGCAGTGGGAGTAGTGTTGGATGATGTAGACAGTTATACCCTACACGGATGTGTAGGAGCAATTTGAGGCCATTGTTATACTTTTTATGCCTTTCACCTATGCTTCCATTTTGTGAACTGAACCACAATGCACACAATTCAGCACCTGATGATCACTATAGGCACAGTGTGCTAATCAGTGAGGGCATCTTTGAATTTTAAAAGGCAAAATTTTAGACATAATGTATTGGTGCAGCTGCTGCAGTAACACATCGCATCCAAAATATTGCCCTTCAAAAAAAAATATGCCCTCCTCACTGGTCAGCACATACAGAAGTGAACACTAAGTAACCTCATGGAGGCATTGTCCAGTTATTATTCACAAGGCCTGACGAATATTCCTGGGGGACTTGTGAAAGAAATGTAGATCACATCATATATTTCAAAAATACATGTTGAAAGAGAACGTAATATTTAATATTCGGAAGCATTATTCAGAAGTTTTCAGTAAATGTCCTTTTGATGCAGTGCAGTACTTTCCTTCACCAAGGCTAAGCTGCCAGGTATTATATTGCTGGCATAGTTCATCAGGAATTATATTGTATCTAGCAGAATTCATTATTTATTCTGCATATGCACTAATATTGCATGCTCTGAAGAAATTGTAGGAACATTGTGTGTAATTTAATACATGAAGTATTTTGTGTGCACAGTCATAAAACTAAAATGTAAGATTCTGTGTAATGTAGGTGTTGCTTCTTTTCTTGTTTTACTTCCAGATTTCCTCTGTTCAGGAAGCATTTATTGACC
The DNA here is from genome assembly GCF_055691185.1 of Crinia signifera. Taxonomy (NCBI): domain Eukaryota; kingdom Metazoa; phylum Chordata; class Amphibia; order Anura; family Myobatrachidae; genus Crinia; species Crinia signifera. Next base: position 178,233,291 of record NC_139219.1, read on the forward strand.
TTTCCCTGCCAATTATAGAGGAGAGGGTAAGTGAAATGGGACACAGTCATGAATTCATTGTTACATGTCAACAGAAGAAGGAAGACATTGACGACATTGTCATAATGTCAACATGGCCAGGAGGGTTCGCGTCAGAATTAGAAGACTGCCATGATGTTCACTTGATAACAGTATTCGCAAAGCATCTGGTCAATGCTGACATCATGAACATATTGACATGGATATTGCCATTATTAACAGTTTCTTATATAGCGCAGCATATTCCTTTGCACTTTAACAATAGGAGACAGTGATACAACAAACTGGGTATTTACAGAAAGTCAAAGGTATAAGGGCCCTGCTCGCAAGCTTACAAATATACATAACTAACCCAAGTGAAACATGTTGCCCATTGTAGCTATTGTCAGGTCATTATACTGTATGATTATCTTTCTCAGTCCCCTAAAGGTGTGTATGTATACATGGTGCAATATGTTTGCTGAGCAATTTTGGCTTAATATTGCAGTGTACTGGCTTAATATCTTTCAGCAATATATTGCTCATTGTATCGTTTTCATCAGCGACCAGCAATTTTGGCTGAAATTGGCAAGCTATTCTGTCTCTACCTCATTTTGACTAGAAATCGCTGGTCGCTGGTACACAGTGCATTGTGCAGCAATTTTTAGCCATAATCACAGGAGCCTGCAACCATCAACCATTAAGGGTTGGCTGCGGGAGCGTGCTCTAAGAGATTTATCTCCTACAACACAAAAAACACACTGGCAATATGGTCGCTCAGCGACAGTGTACAGAGTGTACAGGGCAAAGTTCCAGTCAAAGGGTATAAATTGTCGTTTCCCTGGCGTTTAAATGCCAGCAACGACACAGCATCTCTCAAATTTGGCCTGCCCGATTGGATGCCAAATTAACTAAAAAGTGTTCACTACACTATAGGGCAGCTAACATTTTTGTGCAAGTTTGAGCTGCCGTAAATGTGCAGATATTGGGCATAATTCAGACCTGTTAGCAAGGCTGCAATTTGGGCAAATAAATGTAACATATGCAGAGAGAGTTAGATTTGGATGGGGTGTGTTAAAATTGAAATCTAAATTGCAGTGCAAAAATAACGCACCCAGTATTTACCCTGCACAGAAACAAAATAACTCACCCAAATCTAACTCTCTCTTTGCCCCACCTGCAGTGCACATGGTTTTGTCCATCTTCAAAAATATCAGTCTCATTGCCTCTCTGATTTGACCAGATATATTAGAAATAAATCCGCCCCTTTGTCTCATTGCCTTTAAATGTTTCCTGGCTGGAAGAACTTTAAAAAAAGCGTTTTTTGTCCTGCATTTAGATTTATGGTGATCTTATATTAGAAATCTCCTTATGTGCATGTTGCTCATTACTTAATAGCCCTTTCTCTGTTTTGCTTATTTATAACATGGTGACAAAAATATAAATCTTACATATAAAGACCATATTTAATTTATTAATATGTTGTTTTAACAGTACTAATATACCCCTTTCACATCGCACCTCGGACCCGGGCTATTGCCGAGTTGGTGACGTATGTACCCGAGTCGAGCTGCGGTGTGAAAGCACCACAGCTTATAACTTGGGTCGATCAACTTGGCAATTTAACCCGGTTTATAAGACGAGTTAAACCTGGGTCCCCCTCTGTATAATGGGCGACCCGGGTTTAATGTGGAAGCTCTGGATACCAGGTCCGACCCGGCTTTGTGATGGGTACTGTCGGAAATAAATTACATAAGGTAGACCATTTTTAGTTCAGGTTTAATATTTGTGTCTTATGTAGTTATTTCAAAACATTGTTTTGTTTTTTCCTGACTAGGTATCCAAACCTGTTAATTCTGGAAAAGGACATAAAGTTAAACAGGTCATGGAAGAGGATAGTGATGTATATAACTGCAATAACAACACAAGGAAAGACTATGTAAGGCTGTTCTATACCATTGTAAATGTGTTTTTAGCATCCATTTTATAACAGAGGTTTAGACTTTGCAAGCTGTTTGTGCAAATTTACATTACTTCCTATTGGAAGGTGTATACTGTAGTACTGTCAGTACTCAGATTTGACTTACGCCCTGTGACAGTTGCCACAGAGCCATGTGATTTGTTAGAGAACAGCCATGAAAGGTCACGTACGAAGTGTACTTCTCTTTCATTTGAGTTGCGAGTTATGCTTATGATTCTTGAGGCCTCTTTATTGGAGGTGTTATGACTGGAAGGAATTCACATAACTTATCTTTAAGGTTTTTATTTAAAGGCCTTGGCTGATAAGGAAATGTTTGAGAAATCCCATAGCAGGCAAACAGAATATTTGGTGCATACCTATAAAAGTATTTTTTTTGGCATATATATATAAAAGCATAAGCATCCCCAGAAAGTGTGCAGGGGATATCCGAGATATCTGATGCGACTTTCATTATCACCCACAAAAGTAGACCACATTAGGTGTCTATGGGAGTTGTGAAATTCACTAAGCTACAAAATACAAAGTATTGGGCCCTTGCAACTGATGCCATTTCCTGATTCCTCCTTGCTGGCCCATAGTGGGGTATGCGCAGATCGCCATCCACAGCATGGATGTCATAATTATGTCCCTTGGTCTACAGCAAGCTATTATGGTGAATCATTACTTGTAATTTGTTAATAAATGCATCTAAATATCTGATATACCAAGAATTGTTTTGATCCATAAGGGTCTTAAAAATAATTATGTACACAACATATTTGGCATGTCACCACTTTCTTGAAAGGCAATAAGAAAGTGGTGTAAGTACAGATGGAGCCAGGCTCATTCAGGCTGGGGCTGCCGTTCGAATTGCCAGCCTCCGCCATCTACCCCAGGTCGTCGGAAGGGAGCGCGGGCGCGTGAGACGCTTGCACGCCCTGTTCCGACAGAGCTCCGCCACCACCCCGCACACCCCCTAACCCTGCCCGTCTACCTGCAGCGGAGACAGGCAGGGTTTCCGATCCCCGCTGCCAAGTGACTGGGACATGCATGTGTGTGAGACGCTCGCGCCTTCCAGACTGATGGAGACCCTCTCAGCCAGCGCTCGCCAGCGGGGACATTATGGCGAGCACTAGAGCTAATGAGAGGGGCTCAATCTGTACTTAGGGGGTATCTTATTAGCAGCGGTGCTTCACAGCTGTATATAGGTACACAGGGGGCTGTACTATTGTCCCCGAAGCCAGTGTTCCTTGTCCCCGATAGACGTTGTTATCCTTATACTTGATGTGTATGAGGCATGCAAAGCATAATCCCTGATAAGTAGCCGCCGGGAGCCATGACTTATTCCTGAACTCCATGTGTTTTTGGCCAACCAATGGTCTATTTTCGGATTATAAAAATGGCAGCTAATTGGATACCGTGATAATGACAATCAGTCGTTAATCACGCTATCCAGCCGTTTTTATCAGCCGACGCGGCATCGGGGCTAATAGGAAATCCTGCTGACAATTTTAGCTTTAATTTTTTTTTTTTTTGGTGAGAACCCATTATATTTGTAAACAGTATGCATCATATTTTAATGGGTTGAGATCATTAGGTTGAGCAAAGGAAAGTCGATAATCATAAGGTAGACACCGTCAAAAGGTCGACAAGTTGACACAAGCACTAGGTCGACATGTGGATTTCACCTTTTTGTCGACATGGACACCATATCGGTGCACCGCGTCACCTTGCATGGCACGCTGCACTATTCTATTCTCCCTCCACGCCCCATTGGGTGGTAGGGCATGAAATAGCGCCTGTCGGCACATGTCGACTCAAAAAAAGAAAGTGAAAAATTCATGTTGACCTTGCCCATGCTTGTGTCAACCTAATGACCTTGTCCTCCTAAAGCCATGTTGACCCAAGGCCTGTCGACCTTCAGTAATCAAACTAATGAATGCCGACCTTCTTTTGACCGTATACTATTTTCACAATCCAAAGAAAGGGTTGTTTTTTTGAGCTTTTTTTTTTATGCTATTTTTCTTCCACATTCCCATCCCTTATTTCAAAATGGTGATATTGTCCACTGTAACCTACTCTCTGACGGGTCAGTCCTTTACAATGTAATGCTGCTGTGTTGCTCAACTATGCAGAAAACATCTATATAGTACTTTAGTATAACCAAACTGCAACCCAAGCAACTAACCATTTACTTTCAAATTAGAGCAGGTTTGCAAAACAATATGTACAGTAACTTGATGAAAAAGTAGGTAACTTGGTGGCATTTAACAATTTAGTTTTCTTTGATTGCTAAGGAATGATCCATGTAATGTTCATGTAATAGCACAGCTTTTAAACAGAATTTTGAAGAATCAGTGAATACTGTAATCTCCATTTTTCGGGGTTATGCTGAAATCCTAGTTCATCCATCATTCCATTTTATCTTTGCAGATGCAAAGGGAACATGGTTTGAATGTAATTTTTTCAACATAAAAATTCTTGCATCTTTAGCAAGCAAATTCCATTGAAGCAGCCTGGATCCTACTATGTTGGCCTGTTGCTTTCAAAGTTTAAAATCCTTAACTAAGTCCTTATTTAGATTAGTATGTAAACCTGATGGTTTAACATAGTAATCCGATGGAGGACGATCTGTACGTTCCAGTACAGGTTGAGTATCCCTTATCAGAAATGCTTGGGACCACAAACATTTTTGCTAAGGGATTATTCCGGATTTTGGAATATATATTTCTTTACATACTTACCTGGTCCTCCGGCGTCCATAGGATCGGTCTTCAGTGGCATCCCTGGTCCCAGGGATGCCGCTGAAGAGGATTCAGATGGCTGCCGTGGACATAGGGGGATGAGGGGAGTATTACAAAAGGGGGGGGGGGGGAACAAACAGAAAATTTGAAAATATTCTGAAAACCTACAGTTTTTGGAATATTTTTGATAAGGGATACTCTACCTGTACCTTTTCTGTGCATGTTCAAAACACATCATGGGATCAGTGCCTGACAGCTGTAGTCAGATTGTCAAGCTGTGGCCATTTGGGGCAGGGAGGAAGAAGTGCCGACCAGTGCTCCTGGACACAGGCGAGTGTTGCCCTGTTTTCGGGAGTGCAGGTTTTGTAACTGGCTTTGGTCTACGGAGATGCAGCGGCCAATCTGCCTAACATGAGGGTCACTCAGCAGGCCATCTGAGTGATACTTGGATTTAGCAATGGATAACCATGCAAGCAGGAGGTGTCTATTTAATCCTCCTCCTGCTGCATCTGCATATGTCAGCGTCACCGCTGCATGCATGAATCCTGTTGCAATGCAAACTGCATTCAAATCGGAATCAAGTACTTTGTCATTTTGGTCAAATAAGGTCCTGATTCTGAGATGGGAGTAAAACAAAAGAGGAAGTAGCTGAGCATCTGCAGAAACCGGTGTTGCAGTACAAGTGTGCATATACATTTATTGTTTATGCATGCAGGATACATGCTCAACAGCTTTATTTTTTACACACCCTTCTCAAATCTAAATCTCTGGACATGTTTGAAATCAGCAGTGACATATTTGTTTCTCCAAATGGCACAGTTCCTTTCTGTTTTTTTGCATTATCCCTTATTTCTCAGAATTAGGCCTTCCGTGTAACTTTGATCATAAGATGTAGAGGCACCAGCAGTGGGCTCAGCAATTCCTCAATCTTGCTCCTCTTCTGGAATGAGGAATTCCTCGCAGACATACAGTATGAGGGAAGAGGAATCTGGAGCATGGATATATTTTGCACGGGTCTTTTTACCAATGAAACATTGTGATATTTAATGTTTTTTTGTAAATGTTCAATGATATTCAATATGGCAATGTTATTTACCTATTTTGCATGTATAACTACCACATTAAATTATTTTAGGATCCATTGAATGAAAGACAGAAACTCCACCTAAGACCAATTTCTGACGACAACATAAATTTTGCAATAAAACAAGAAGACAATGAGAAACCTGAAATGGATACCACAAAAAAAGATGTTATTGGTGCTCAACCAAATACTTCCAGGACTGGTAGCCAATCAGATGGCAGTGAGAGCCAGGTGGAGAACAATGGAGATGCAGATAGTGAGGCTTCAGAGTATGAGAACTCATCAATCCAGATAGCGATAAACGGACAGTTTAGCAACCATAAGGATCACATCACTGTACCAGGCCTTCCAACTAATAACAATTGTGTACAGTCTGCTCATGATGATAACAGTGGGGCCTTTTCCAAGCTCAGTCTGAATCCTATGGAAGAGGACTTGGAATCCTGTAAAGAAGTGCCTGTCACCTGCACAGTCAGTCAGCCTTATTCTAATACAAAATGTACACCACAGACTGCTTTCCAAACCCTGTCCCGGGGGTACGTAACCAGCTCCAAGGAATGCTCTGTCCAATCCTGTCTCTACCAGTTCACATCTGTAGAGCTTCTGATGGGGAACAACAAGCTGCTGTGTGAAAAGTGCACTGAAAACAGAGGGACGTGTCAGAGGAACACTCATCCTGCTGGTAATACGTGTTGTATTATACTAAGCACATGTATACATTTCTGTCAGTGAAAAGGGTTCAGGCCTCTAGAAAAATCTCTCACTTCGTTATATTCAGCCAATGTTATTTTCCCTGTTACTTGTTTTAATGTCGATTGTCTTTATTGATTAATAAATATATATGATATATTTTGCAGTTTTTGTCTAGGGCAGGGCTGGGCAACACTGGCCCTCCAGATGTTAATGAACTACACATCCCAGGATGCTTTGCATTCGTTTTGCTATGTGGCCATGCTGAAACTGATGCAAGGCATGCTGGGATGTGTAGTTCATCAACATCTGCAGGGCCGGTGTTGCCCAGCCCTGGTCTAGGGCGTCCCTTAATTTACACCTTCTTCTACTTCCATCCTCAATAACACCTGCTATAATTGTCTATCATATGGCCCTATGGGTATGGATCATTAGGTCACCAGCAAGTAGGTCGACATGGGTAAAGTCGACAGTGAAAAAGTCCTCATGGATTTTTTTTTCATCCGAATGTCTACTCGGTCAACATAAACACTAAAACGTAGCACTGTGTCCCCTCGCATGGCATGCTGCACTCGTCATGCTTTGAGCACGGTGCCTCGCTATGCTCGGCACACATTTTATTCTCTCACCATGCCCTAGTGGATGATAGGGCATGAAATACCCCCTGTCGGCACATGTCTGGTCAAAAAACAGTAAATGAAAAAAAAAACATGTTGACTTTTTTTAGTGTTGACCTTCCACATGTTGACCTAATGACCCTGTCGACCTAAAGTCATGTTGACCTAGTGGTGTCGGCCTAATGCTTGTTGACCAACTCGGTGGTGACCCAATGACCGTATCCCGGCCCTATGACCAAGATGTTGTATACTAATCTATTCACAATACGATCTTCTTAGTATTATACAGTACGTAAGGGTTGGTATACACAGCTTTGTGCTGAATATAATTGCTGTACAATATACTGGTTTTACAGCTGCTTATTATGATAGTGATTAAATATATGCAAAGTATTTGTTATATGATGTATTGTTATTTCTTGTTTAAACTTAGAGGAAAAGCAAGATAGTGTATATACCAACGCTCGGAAACAGCTCTTAATTTCTGCAGCACCAGCCAATCTCATTCTGCATTTAAAACGGTTCTGTCAGGTATGTTATATGATCATTGTGTAGAAAACATGTTATTGGTCTGATATGTAACCTGCACAAACATGGATTCCTCCTGTATTTAGCAAAAGGTAAACAATGTTCCTAGTGAAATATTTGGCAAATCCCAAAAAATACTGATTAAATACTGATTAAGAATAGGCAAAACTCCTCCTGTCCTCAAATTGTTTGTTTTTTGGCAGGAGCATCAAATAAAAACAATTACATATGTATTTATGAACTTAATATAGATTTGTGGCATATGCTTTGTTTGGTACTTGTTTCCTAGCACGGCCAAAACGATCATGATCGTGGGCATCGTGAGGAAAAATCGCGGCCATCGCATGCACTAAAAAATCGGGTGCGATGGTACCGACACGATGCCCGCGATTTCCCCATAGGGAACAATGTTAAATGCCTCAATTTACCCGCGATGCCCCCGATTTCCCATAGGAATCAATGTTAAATGGCTCAATTTACCCAAATCATCATAGGGAACAATGGTAAATGGGCCAGAAAACCCAAAAAACACCCCTGAACAGTGAAATGTCTCCCCAAAAGTAGTTGACGCCAGCCCACGATCAACGCGAACCCGAAACGTGGCGAGCGCAGCGGTACGCGTCCTCCGACCTATTCATACCCCCACTATCCACGTCGGCGTGGAGTTGAGAATAGAATAGTGTGGCGAGCTCAGCGAGCCCAAAGCGTGGCGAGCGCAGCGGATACCTGTAAAGCCCGCAAAGGGACGCGTTTACTTGTGAAGGTATCCGCGTCCCCTCGCGGGGCTCGCCACGCTTCGGGTTCGCGTTGATCGTGGGGTGGCGTCAACTACTTTTGTGGGGACATTTCACTGTTCAGGGGTGTTTTGGGGGGTTTCTGGCCCATTTACCATTGTTCCCTATGATGATTTTGTGAAATTGAGGCATTTAACATTGTTTCCTATGGGAAATTGGGGGCATCGCGGGTAAATTGAGGCATTTAACATTGTTCCTTATGGGGAAATCGGGGGCATTGCGTCTGGACCATTTAAGCCTTTTTTAGCCGCATACGACGCGACCGACGTGATTTTGACTTTTTTCAATGCATTTCAATGGGAAAATCGGGGGCATCGCGTCGGTCGCGTCGCAGACCACTAAAAATGACACCCGATGCCCGCGATTGTGGCCGTGCTAGGAAACAAGTACCCTTTGTTTTATTGTTTCATTAACCTACGTCACATTTGTGTTAGGGATCTAAAGCTGGCTGGAAAAGCCTTCATCTCCTGTAGCCACCCCAATATTAGCAGTTACGGGATGCAGTCAATTTACCTACAATCAAAATACCGACCACCAGTGATCGATGGTCAAAATATCAACACGTTTAAAATACTGACATTCATTGGGCTGATATGGTCGAAATGCTAAAACGGTTGGAATACTGACATTTAAGATGTCGACATGTCAAAAAGTCAACATTTTTCTTTAAAACCGACTTGTTCATACTTTACCGTTCTAGTGGACATGGAAGGGGAATATAATAGTGACAGTTGGAATCAAATATTGAATTACCCCCATAGTAGTTGGATGAGGATCTTTGGATTTGCAATCATGGATACCACATGTAGAGTTTGTTTAATCCAATATTTAAACCTTTTAATCTAACATTTTTCATCAGGGAATGTTTGCAAATCCAAGGAGTATAATAAATGCATCACAGGTGATGATCTATTCCACTTTAACAGGTAGGACCCCCAAATATCTAGATCCAATACAGTCACTACTCCACAATAAAGTAGTAAGTGTAATGTCCAATGTGCTTAAACTCACTCAGTCTGAGTTTGAGTGTCTCTTTCAATTTTCATCACCAACATGCTTGTCATAGGCATATGCATATCCTTTCCAAGAACTAAGGATCAAAAGGGTTTAAGATTATACCTAAAAGATAAAAAATGGGCACACTAGATGGGCCAAGTGTTTTTTATCTACCGTCTCTATTTTTTGTTTATTTATTATTATTAAGGGCCACCACTTAGTTTTGTGTGCATTTATACCTCATGTAGATGAATTTAACTTACCTTTGCCAGTAATCAGAAGTAATGATCAATCATGTTTCATTGCAGATTGGAGTAACACTACGGAAGATCAATAGGCACGTGGACTTTCCCTTCATATTGGACTTGGCACCTTTTTGTTCAGCAACATGCAAGGCATGGCATTTTCTTCCAATAATTATTCCTGTTTCCGCTCAACCTGTAGCATATAGCCATTTGCTCCAACACAGTGTTTGAATAGGCAAGAACCAATTAAGGAAATTTACTAACCAATCAGATACTGTTATCTTCTAGAAGATTCTAAATAAATAAGATAATAGTATCTGATAGGTTGTCCATTGCAACATCCCATCTGAAATAGAACTCATCTTAATAAATGTCCCCCGTTATGTCAATATAGATTATACAACATTTATTCACAGTTAAAGTGATTATAATTAGTTTAGTGGTCCCCAAACTGGGTTCCGCGCGGCACTTGCAGGGTGTCTCGGATTGATGGTCCAGGACTAAAACCTCATACACACAAAGGGCTTTCTGAGTGATATTGTTTACAATATTGCCTAGTGTGTACATTCCATAACTCCCCCGGCCATCGCTCCCTTTTGCTCCTGGCATCAGGGACACTTGCCAATGCTGGCCCCCCATGCTGGCCCCCCGCCACCGATTCCGGTGTCGGCGCAGATCGGCTAGTGTGTCTAGGCTTTCCTTAAGTTTCCTGTGATAAAATATATGGACAAACAGAAGCAAATCTTTTCCATCAAATACCCGAACCTAAGGATGACATATACTGTAAACACAATTTACTTAATTGAATACTTTTTCTGAATTCCTCAATTAGAAACTATTGACCTTTGTGTGCAATGAAAACACGTCTGACACTCTAGGGTGCCGTGACTCGCAAAGGTTTGAGAACCATTGGTTTAAAATTTCGGATTCCATTATTTCATCCAAAATTGGATATGCAAATTGGCCATTTTTATTACATCTTTAATTTCACTGACTTGCGGCCAATCATTGCTTACCACCAATCGGTGATGCCTGTGGATTAGGGATTCATGGAAACAGGCTCCCTGAAGTTTAAGGGCTATTACACTGGCTGTGAATATGGTGACTTTATCTGATTTTGACATATACCAATCTGATTAATGCTCATGTGGCCCCATCAATGTAAAATTTTAACAGGTCACACATAATTTTAAGTCACTACATTCTGTAGCTCAGTGACTCCGTAGCCTTGGTTTGTTCACATCAGGCAAAAGGAAAGTTCTACTGTGATCCATTTCGGAAAGCAATTACTCTATCTATCTATCTATCTATCTATATATAATATCACTCTAGCTTATGTCTATCACCTACGCAACTACATATCCATCTCATATGTATCTTTCCTTCTGTCTATTTAACTATCTCCTATCTATCTATCTATCTATCTATCTATCTATCTATCTATCTATCTATCTATCTATCTGGCACCACAAGGGTGTAACCGCTCTGACTTGCAGTTTGATACTGCTGTTTTATGCTGACTATCTTGCAGTACACGTTATGCGTCCTTAATGTAAAGTCTGTCTATTGAATAAAAAGATGGGTGCACTGGTGTATATAAACACTATACAATCTGGACCTAAGTAACAGATAAATGTATAACTTACAAATAACCAGTAATATATAAGGTATCGGTACTCATGTGTCACAATCGGGCAAACTGCTCTTGGGAGCCGCTGTAAATATAGAAAAAAATAATAAAGTGTAAGTTATAAATGAATATTTTAAAACGGATGGTGCTAAAAATCACTTTTTAGTAATGATCGGTAGGAATAAAATAGTGATATGCACCCTGCTCTTGGCTTGCCTGTTACACTGAAGGGAAGCTTCCCAGCGTGCGATGTTGCCCATGTAGGATATGCCATGCGTGGTCCCGATATCCCACCTGAGGAGAGGCTGTGTGCTGTGACTGCCGTGGAGCGGTAGATATATAACATCTTGTGGTAATCTAGCCCACACCAGAGGAATCATGTGGTATGAGTATATATATTACATTTACATTTATACACTTTCTTCCATACAAATGGGCAAGGTACTGTAGGTCCTGAGAGAGACATTCATTCCATTATCAAATCCTAAAGTGCTGTGCTATTCTACATCAGTGATCTTACACTAATCCACCATACCTATCAATGCAAATTGAAAAATCAGGTGAAACGCAGTATTACTGGGTCAAACTAGTAACCCAGGAAGGCACCCCCCCCCCCCCCCCCCCTTCTATATCAAGTGTGTCAGCTCACTCGTAATTATATAAACAGTGGTAAACTGCAAATACTATGGAAATCATAGAGACAGGAATAGAGCGCCTCCTAGTGCCCATAGGTAGGTTACTTCCAAAAGTGTGCACAGAAAATGTCTTATTTTTCATGGCAGAAAAAAATTCCAGTATGCAGTATGAATACACCTAATGATTGTCTTTTCTTTTTCTCACATAAACAGAATGTGTTAGAAGATAGATGTGTTCTGTACAGTCTTTATGGCATAGTAGAGCACAGCGGGTCAATGAAAGAAGGACACTATGTAGCATATGTGAAGATCAGACTGCCTTCCAAAAAAACCTGTAAAGCCACCAATGCAATGAAACATTCATCTGGTCAGTATTTCTGTGTTGCTAGTCAGCTAGTGATTATGAAGGGAATGTTGTAATCACTCGCACTGCACAGGAGTTATATATAGATATATATATATATATATATCACATTCAGTACCGTGCATCTGGCCTGATACTGTTATCCACCACTCATAGGACCTTATTCAGATCTGATTTCAGCACAAACTGAAATCTAAATTGCAGTGTAAAAATAATACAGCCAGTATTTACCCTGCACAGAAACAAAATAACTCACACAAATCTAACTCTCTCTGCCCATGTTACATCTGCCCCACCTGCAGTGCACATGATTTTGCCCATTTTACCAAACAAATTTGTACTGCGATCAGATCTGAATAAAGGCCATAGTGCTGACAGCTATTCACTGTATGGGAGCATGTGTAGAGACGTGCATGAGGTGCATGTTCTGATTCTTATTTTTTTTATTAGTTCCCCTGAATGAATGTATTGGGGCCCCAGTGCATTGTTTTTCCCAGGGGCCTACAGTGCTGCAAAGACAGTCCTTGGTAGCATCTCACCAAGTTAACAGACCTTTAAATACCTAACAGAATCAACCTATATTAGAATTCCTGCAGTCCCTATTTTATATTTGTAAATGACTCCGATGAGGCAACCACCAACCTGTTTCCATCCAGAAATCCCCTATGACCAAGATGGCAGTCTTCTATCTCTCTGGGTCCACTACTATACATTTAATTAAAGGTTGTAATCCTGTAAACTCTTTTCTGCTAAAAATGTGTCTAATTCTTTCCTCAACATATCAATTGAGTCTGTCATCACAATCTTCTCTCTAGTGTAATTTATATCTTAATTGCCGTTACTGTAAAGAAATCCTTGATTTACTGGTTGTGAAACTTTGTCTCATCTAAATTTAGGGGATGTTTGCATGTCCTGTGCACAGGTCTTGGCATAAGAACTGTACCCCTGAAAGTTCTCTGTATTTACCCTTGATATATTTGTATATAGTAATCCTGTCTAAACTGGCTAGTTTTTCATCATAACTCAATGATTCCGTACCCTTTATCAATTTTATTTCCCTTCTCTGAACCTTTTCTAGTTCCAAGATGTATTTTTATGGAGTGGTGCCCATAAATGTACACTGTATTCTAGATGATGCTGTATTTATATAGTGGCAAAATTACACGGTCTTTCCTTGCATCTATTCCCTTTTTTATGCACGCTAATACTTAATTGGCCCTGGCAGCTGCTGCTTGACATTGATAAAAATTGCTCTGTCTACTGTGGGCACCACACCCATTAACATATATATGTCTGGCATATTTTAGACTTTCCACCACGGATAGCGAATCCTGTGCTCTTTTCCTACATTTTGCTTCTTTATTCGCTAGTAGTGTACTAAGTACTCAGAATTAGTATTTTGTGCTGCTAGTGAATTGATATATACTTTCTAAGAGAAAGTTACATGACACAGGTAAATTACAAAGTTCACGGTGCTCTAATCCCACATTTGGCCTGCAAAATAAGAGTGAACCCACCATTGCCCAAACTCTAATTTGGTCTTAACCACACCCATTTATGTAAAATACTCCTACGTATACTAAAATTCTTACAGTTAGAAGGTGTATACTTTGCAGTCAGATGTCTTTTAAATTGGGTATATTAATACCCAAAACTGAGAAACATAAAATAAATTGATGTCTTTTGTTTTTAAATATTATGTTGTGACTCTGGGGGTATTAAAGCTGAGTAGGAGATACAATTCTGCTAAAGTATCATCAGCTCCTAACTGTTGTTTTGCAAGCACAGCCTATAAAATGTAAATTGGATTGGTTGATCCTTTATCTTTCACAATTACATATTTATTTAAGCTGTGATAAATACCCCACTTTTAAAATGGTCATATTATACCTAGATACAGTGTGACTATTAGTTTTTTTTACTCCTTAATTAATATTCAATGCAATTTCCTGACTTGAAGGCAGGTTGCTATGATCTAAAAGGTTATGGAACATGTAACATTTAAAAGTAAATATGTCATGTTCACCATACACACTATCATAGTGCAGGCTAATTGCTGTAACATTTTTTCAATATAAAATCCCCTTATGGTGTGTACACACGGTGCAAGTACCGTGCAATGCGATCAGATCGCATTGCACAGCATGCATGCGATCTGCGTACAACTTTGACAATATAGTGCAGATCTGCACTATATAGTCAAATGCAGCCAAGACTTCCTGATAAGATTTTGACTTTATAATCAAATCTCATGCTGATTGTACCCGTGTGTACACACCATTAGAGAAAGCAATGGATATTGCAGGCTGAAATGATGACTGTGCTCGATTTACATATTTTTTAATGTTAGTAATATATCTGTAATAAACAGCTGTCTGATTTGTATGCATAGTTGTTCTCTAAAGGTATCGATTTCCTTTTGGTTATTTGTCATGTGAGGGAGTCTACCTATACAGCAGTGTGACATTGTACTGCTTGTAAACATGTTTGAGCTGATATGTCTCCTGAGCATTCTGCTAGGGTCTAAGGTATAATTTTCCTCAGGTTAGTGTTATCACAGTCATTGTCTTCCCTTTGAATCCTTGGAGTGAAGTATATTTACTGCTGTCATCTTTCCATACACCCAATAACAAAATCAGAGCAACAGTAACAGCTGGAAGCTTGTGGAGTTTATACTTTAGCTGGGGCATGGGTCGACAGTCAATAGGTCCACCATTATTGGTCAACAGGCAAAGGGTTGACACATGAAAAAGGATGACATGGTCAAACGGTCAGCATGCTAAAAGTTCACATGGGTTCTCACATGTTTTTGATGTCTGCTGACATAGGTCGACATGGACACCATATAAGTGTTCCACGGTGCCTCGCTGCTCTCAGCACACTATTACATTCCCCCTCCGCATCCACTGGGATGGTAAAGTATGAGTCCTTTTTTTTTTTTTTTTTTTTAAATGTGAAAAAATCATGTTGACCTTTTGCTTCTGCTGACCTTTTGACCATGTTGACCTAATGGTCAACCTTTTTTCATGTGTCAATCTTTGGACTGTCGACCCTATTTATATATATATATATACCGTAAAGAAGGCGATGTCACTCCAGGTCTTTTAAAAAACAAACAGGTTTACTGATGCCTACGGCGTTTCGGGCCTAGCCCGTCTTCAGGACATTATGTCCTGAAGACAGGCTAGGCCCGAAACGCCGTAGGCATCAGTAAACCTGTTTGTTTTTGAAAAGACCTGGAGTGACATCTCCTTCTTTACGGTATACTAGTGGAGCTGCTTCCACCATCGATGGGCACCTGGGCAACTTGAGTTTTCATTAAGAGAAGGGCAGTGCCGGACCACGCATACATTTTATATATATATATATATATATATATATATATATATATATATATATATATTTATATATAAATATTTCTAAAGCCATTACTTATGTTGGTTTTGTTATGATGGATATGTGTTTCATTTTAATACTGACTTTTGTGTTTGCTTTGCAGTATTAAAGGATGAAGCAGGACCTTTTTCCAGCCAGTGGGTATACGTCAGCGACACACATGTACAAATAGTTCCTGAGTCTCGAGTGCCCAGTTCTCAAGCATATCTTTTGTTTTATGAACGATTGTAATAAATATGTTCTTATACTTTGCATCAGGTTCATGTACTATATTTTACAAGACAGGTTAGTTGCACTAAAGAAAGAAAAATTGTACTAAATCTACAATTAGTGCTTTATTCAGATCTTCTACCATGCATCTTTTCCCTGGAACAAGGTAAACCACAGAACATCTAATGCAGTAACACTTTGTGGCAGTGACAACCATCCAACTCCTGACTACATTTAATTGGCCCAGTCACATAGAAGGTGAACACAGCTAGACGGCTTTCACTTATACAGTTGCATGCTGTGTGATTCTGCCGTCCAGTTTCATCCCCACTTTGTGCCCACCAACATCACTGCCAATTTCTTTGCACACGGTATTTTGGAGCACATACATTGGTCATGAAGTAAAAATCAGATGCAAAGGGGGGACTAAAGTTACCTCAGGCTAACCTCTGCATATGTGGTGGGTGAGGTGTAAGTAACCAGGGAAGGGGGGAGCAGTCAAAGCCACAGGAGGATCAATTTTGTGTGGGGTGATGTACCATGAGGGCTTATTGCCACCGGGAGCAGAGAGAAGTTCCTACAGATATCAGAGTTTTTGACACTGTGGTACCATAAGATATTCTGATACATATAATTACCTCTTTTAATTTTTAGCCAATTTAGTACATTTACAGTTTATTTATCCTAACAGTCTATTACACTGATGTTGAGACAGTTTTTAGCAAGAATCAGGGTCAAATTGGCAATAAAAGGTAGAGGGTAGAGTGTGACAGACCGGTGGTGTGGGTGTGTTAGGGGGGTAGAGGGTGGCATGCTGATGTGCATGTGTTAAATGGTAGAAGGTGTGAGGCTGCCAATTTTTGGAAATTCTTCCAGGGCTACTTTAGTTTCCCAATCTACCCATGACACCACGGAAGGGTATTGTGGTGAAATTAGCATAAAGTCACAGACACAACTGCAGATAAAGACACAAGGACTCCTGCAACTGTGTCCAACTCAGAATTAGTAGGACAATTTACCAATGGTACAGAATTCGGGCTCTTTGAGTTGCTGTGCTTCTTTAGGCTGCTGCTAGGGGAAGGGGATAGTCAAACCTTTCTAAACAAACAATACAACAATATATGAAAACACAAATAGCAGCGCTTGAGTATTTAATATGTGGGATTGTCTTATTTTAAAAATAAAATAATATTTATTAACATAAGAACAATGAATAAATCAATAATAATAAAAACAATATCAAATGAGTGTGGCTGTTTTAGAATAATGGAGTGCAACCATTTAAGATGTGGCCAGTTCTTTGCATGAATGGTAGTTAGGGTTCTTTTTGCATAAAGTTCCACCTATATTAGAAATAAGATTTATTTAATCACTGGATGATTGCTTGGTTCTTGTGATCCACTGTCCAGTGTCCTCACTATAGCACGGTTAAGCAGGATGACATGATGAATAAAACAGACCACTGAAAGAAAGGCTTTGGACTGGATGGAGTAGCCCAATATGTCCAATGTCCTCATGGTGCTACGGTGATGTTATTTGCCGGGTCGATTGGAGTGACCACTGGAGGAAGATCTGTGGACTGGATTGTGTGGTCCCAAAGTCCGCTCTATGATGTGGTGGTATTTAGTGATTCCAAGGTGGAGTGGACAAGGTTAGAATTGGAAGCTGGCTGTTTGCTCTCTTGCACCGATGCGTTTCACTGTTTTTATCATCGCTTTTGCATGGTTGTTATACATAACTGCCAGTACACTGCACATAAAAACCTTAATATGCAGTGTACTGGCAGTAATTTGATTATCATCTTCTGACCACTATGGTCTTATTCCTCCCTAGGATCAAGCTTTCCTCCCTATAAATATTTTTCCCTCTCATTTCTGTTCCTTCACTTGTGATGTCCTGCCACCTAAACGTAATATACTGCACGAAGCAGGAAGTGCGGATTTCATATCTCTAAAGAACCAGTGTAATGGGTGTCTGTGGTGACATTACTTCATTCTGGGTGCAGTCCAACAGTGGCGGCCATCTGGCGACTCCAGAGGGGAGGCTGCAGAGGATCGGCAGACGCCAGTGACATCGAGGTAGCAGAGTGGTTTGGTTTTCTGGTCTGCAGCACCATCATGGATATGGCCAAATGTATTATTGGGCCAGACTGAGCTCTGTTCTGCCTACTCTCTCTGTTTGGTGTTTGGAGTACAAAGAGTCTTCTATGCTGTCAACATCTCAGAGCTACCAGTTGTTAGTTCTCAACATGTTACTCTACTCAGCCTGCCGCTCTTGCTTCCTGAAAATCCTGGAACGGATTTTCAGTTGACTTTTGACCTCTCCATTCATTTTGCTTGGGTTAAGTTTACTCCGCCAGTCTCAGCATTACTAGCCGAAACGGTACCCCAAACCCCTCTCTTCTTTGGCTCCTCCTCCACATCTTCATCCAAACCACAATCTGCCAGTTCTTTATCCGGATCATCTTTTTCTTCATACTAGTCTTTTTTGCAGCATTTTTTTTCCCATTCATTCTTCAATTCTTTATAAATTGGACTTCTTCATAATTCTTCAGATCTTTATTGTATTCTAAGGAACTTTCTCAAAACATTGTGATTGATCCATGAACTTTTTAGTTTATTTTCTCAAATACATTAATTGGGAACTCTGTGTTTATTTCCTATGTGTAAAAGCTTAATAAAACCTGCTCCTTTTTACCCCTTCACTTCTGGGTCTGCGATACTTCCTGACGCACACACAAACACATCAAATACCATACTGCTTACAGACAGACATTTACACAGAAAAAACAACGTGCCTGGTTCTGCTGTGTAAATAATTGCCTCTTTAAAAATCCACCAGACTTGCATGAAATCTCACACTTCCTGCTTCTCACAGGATATTACATTTAGCCCTTAATCTGTACACTTCCAAATAAGTTATTATCGGAAATGTACATATAACATTATTAATATAATGTCTCAGTGGGTGTTTTTTTGTTCTTTTTTTTTAAATCCTGAACATATATTCTAACAGCTTCGTGAGGTGCCTTAATAAAATGTTATTAATACTGTTGGTTATCGCAGCAAGTAAAATCATACCTTCCAAGTGTCCCAATTGTCACAGGGCAGTCACGTTGTTTTGGGGCTACCCCGCTATTTACCCGCCGGCCACAGGGGGTTCACGCTATCATCATTTTTATTATTAACACTGTGTGTGTGGCTAGAGTGTTGACAACTGTTCCTTCTATGGAAGCATGTAGAGATTCAGAGATGGGAAGGGACTGCAGGAAGAGTAAGCTATGATTTTGTTTTTGTTTTTAAAATTAGTTCCCATGATGGTATAGACAAGGGGCCCCAGTGCATTGATTTGTCCAGTAGCCACATTGCCTTTTAGACTTCCCTAGATACAGACCTAACGCAAGTATTTACAGAAATGGGGAAATCCTTAGGCTATCACATTCAAAATGCAATAACTCCTATTAGATGTTCATACAAATATAATGTAAAGTGTCTGTAAATTCGGATACATCTGTAGCCTGTTGTAATTACAAGTTCTTTTCAGCCTTCTTTTGTAAATAACTATAACAAAACATTTACTGGGTGTTTTACTTTTATATGTAGGCACAAAGCAACTATTTCATTTAGCATATGTTTGAATTTTATGATATTATGAAGAACATCAGAAATCTGATGCTTGGCTTATCAGTAATGATATTGTTATTTAACATTAAAAGGGATCTTTTTTTATGAAAATGAAAAAATATATTTTTAATAAAGTGATTTTATTTTTAAATTATGCAGTTATCGCTATCCACATTTTAAAGGCAGCATATGATACATGATCGTTTCAAACAATAGTTGCATCTTAATTTATTATATGGTTTATAAACTATACCAGTGATGGCTAACCTTGACACTCCAGCTGTTGTTGAACTACACATCCCAGCATGCCCTGCATCAGTTTTAGCATGGTCAAATAGTGAAAATGTAGCAGAGCATGTTGTGATGTGTAGTTCAACAACAGATGGAGTGTCAAGGTTTGCCATCAATGAACTCTACAGTACTTATTCTTGAAATTGTATTTACTCGCCATTAAGTAATAATATTCATAGTACAAATGCTGTGTTTGAAGAAAGATGTATTTTTATAAACATTATTTTATTTGAGATCATAGTAGAATAAATTATTGCTATAATCCTAAAAAAAATTTTTATTATTATTATTGAAACTTTACAAGTACTTTATATTTATTGTAAGTTATTGCATTACCTTATCTCTTATTGCCTTCTTGATGTGCCTCGCTAAGTAGCGACAATTAATGCCTTTATACAGTGTTATTAAAAGTATATAATTTGCAATATACAATACTGTGCAAAAGTTATAGGCAGGTGTAAAAAATGCAGCAAAGTAAGAATGCTTTCAAAAATAGAAATGTTAATAGTTTATTTTTATCAATAAACAAAATGCCAGGTGAATGAATGAAAGCAAAATCAAATTAATACTTTGTGCGACCACCTCTTGCATTCAAAACTGCATTTATTATTCTGGTACTGTTTACCTAGAACGGCGCCCATCGCGGGCATCGCATGCGATGCGACCGATGACCGCGATTTCACATAGAAATGCATGGTAAAATGTAAATCGCGTCGGTCGCATCGCATGCGATGCGACCGACGTGATTACAGCGATTTTACATAGGGAACAATGTTAAATGGCCCAATTTTACATAGGGAATAATGTTAAATGGCCCACAGAGCCCAAATAGCCACCCTCAAGTGTGAAATGGCCCCCCCAATTGTTAACGCCACCCCACGATCAACGTCAACCCGAAGCATGGCGAACGCAGCGCGCACGCGAGGGGCGGCGGTACGCTTCCTTAGACCTTTTCATACCCCCACTATCCACGTCGGCGTGGAGTAGAGAATAGAAAGTGTGGCGAGCCACCGAGCCCGAAGCGTGGCGAGCGGACGCGGATACCTGTGAAGGAAAATAAACGATGAAGCAATGCTCCAAGCAGTACATAATGCAAATAAAAAAGGTGCAGGATGGAATTGGCGCACTGCCACATCTGTTTCTGAAATGATTGGTTTGTTTGGGCCCCCACAAAACAAGTTCACAAGTATCTCTCCCTGCACAAACTGGCTATACAGAGCCAAAATATCGTCCTCATCCTTTGATTCCTCATCCTCATCAGTGTGTACATACTGTTCGTCAGACAATATTAATTTGTTCCCACCTGAATCCACCATTACAGATGCCTATAGTTTCTGGATGTAATAGCTGACAAAGATTATCCTGGTGGAGTGTGTAATTCATTTTGAAGAACATCATCTCCACATTTTGGGATAGTAACCTCCTACGGTGATCACTGACAAGGTTCCTGGCTGCTCAGAAAATTATTTTAAAGTACACACTGGAGGGTGGGCAACTTAAGTAAAGCAAAGCCAATTTGTGCAAGGGACTCCAAATTGTCTTTTTCCTGACAATAGGCAAAAGGACAGTCTGACATGCCTATTTGGATGCTATCACTTAAAAAATCATTCATCATTCTTTGAATTGTGGCTGTATCAGAGGAAGTCACAGTAGACATGTCCCTTATTGTAGGCAGTTCTTTTAGATCCGACCAGGTGTTCTATGCTTTGACAGAAATATCTTCATCACCACCAGTGGTTCTTTTAGAAAAATTTCATTTTTTTCCTAGAAGTCGCAGGAGAAACAGAAGCTTGAGCTGATCGTTTGCTCACCAACAGCTCTTTGCATCTCTTCAGATTTGTGTCTGTTGGAAAAAAATATGCATTGCATGACTTAAACCTAGGATCAAGTAAACCTGTCAACCTATTGTGATCTATTGTTTCAAGAGAATGAGTACCCATGGATCCTGTAAAAGTGAATTAAGGGCTTGATCCACAAGTCTGACATGACTAGCAGATTTGCTCCATTTCAGCTCATCCTTCAGTTTCTCCAGCTGCTGTTCCAAGAGCCTAATGAGGGAATAACAGGACTTAAGCTGTCAGTGTCTGAACGGACTTCACATGTGGCAACTTCAAAAGGTTTAAGAACTTTGCACAACACTGAAATAATTCTACTCTGCGTTGAGTCCCCCTCCTTTCCCAATGTCATAGGCCAATGTGTACACTTGGATGGCCATTTACTGCTCCTCATTCTGCTGAAACATATAAAGGGTAGAATACCACCAGGTTACTACCTCTTGGTTCTGCTGATGGCAGGGAAAATTCAACATCACTTGCAGCTGCGGAAATCTTCAACATGCACTTGCTGAACATCAAAAATGGACCCTTATTCAGATCTGATTGCAGTACAAATTTGTTTGAAAAATGGGCAAAACCATGTGCACTGCAGGTGGGGCAGTTGTAACGGGATGCAGTCAATTTGCCGGTGGTCGGAATCCCGACACTGGAATCCCGACCGCCGAAATCCCGAAACTTTCTCCCTCCGTGGGTGTCCACGACACCCATAGAGGGAGAATAAAATAGCGTGCCGAGCGTAGCGAGGCACTGGGCCAGCTGCGTGGTGAGCGCAGCGAGCCCGCAAGGGGGGGCGCTCCACGTCCCCTCCATGTCGGGATTTCGGCGGTCGGAATTCCAGTGTCGGGATTCCGACCGCCGGCATTACATATCGTATCCGTTGTAACCTGTGCAGAGAGAGTTAGATTTGGGTGGGGTGTGTTGAAACTGAAATCTAAATTGCAGTATAAAAATAATGCAACCAGTATTTACCCTGCAATATGGGGGCATGGCCTCATGGGAAGGAGGCGTGGCATCGCAAAAAGGGGTGTGGCATTACACTTTAGACCATACACAGTAATGCCCATTACACATTTTAGCAAACTCCGTAATACCCATTACACATAAAGCCACACGCCGTAATGCCAATTACACATAAGGCCACACACCATAATGCCCATTACACATTGTGCCACACATCATGATGCCCATTACATACTATATAACAAACCGTAATGCCACATAAGTGCTGCTTACCTACGTGCTCATTTCTAGGGGGTTCTTGCTTGATGGCACCATAGTACCCATTACACATGATGCCGCACACCAAAGTACCCATTACACATGATGCCGCACACAATAGTACCCATTACATATGATGCCGCATACCATAGTACCCATTACATATGATGCCGCACACCATAGTACCCATTACACATGATGCCACGCACCATAGTACCCATTACACATGATGCTGCACACATAATGTCCCTTACACATGATGCTGCACACATAATGTCCCTTACACATGATGCTGCACACATAATGCCCCTTACACATGATGCTGCACACATAATGCTCCTTACACATGATGCTGCACACCGTAATGCCCCTTACACATTAAGCCACACATTATGCGTAATGCCCCCACATACCGCCACTTGTAGCGTCCCTTAAGCAATGCCCCCAAAAGTGCCACTTACTGTAAATTTTTATATGAGCTTTCGCTGCTGCTGCAGGGAGAGATGTAGAGCGGTGCAGTTGCTTCTATGGGGAGAGGAGCAGAGCGCAGTGCAGAGCACGCTCCCACTCCCCTCCTGGTGTCCCCTCTAGCAGAGTGGACATTTGAAATATTGTGCGCGCTGTTGTTGTGCGTGACGTCAGGGGAGCACGCCGGGAGCCGGCACCACATGATTAAAGGGGGGGTGGGCTGAGGTGAAAGCGGGGAGAAGAATTGGAGCGGAAGCTGCAGGGGTGACAGTCATTGACAGCTGGGCAGAGAGCAGGGGGCTGCCCAGCTGTATTCAGAGCACTGGGCATATATTTGAAATAATACCCCTTTCACAACAGAAAATGCAGGGATTTACCCGGGAATATGGTACCAGGATCATGCAGGGACATTCCCTGGCTGAAGAAATTGTTTGTTCACGTGAGTGAAAAACAAAAAGGCGCTATAGATGTGGTGCTTGGCTAGCTGCTCACTCCTGAGGGGAAGGTCAGTCCCCCAATAATAATGGGAAAGAAAGAACAAAAGTGGTGGAGCGCTTTATACCTGAAAAATCACACTTGGATCAACTGGGTATCACATAAATTGTAGAAATTATTTAATATGCAATATTGTGCACAATAATAAACATTGATAAAACGATATTAAAATTACTGCGGACCCTGGAATAGTGGAACTTCCACTTGTTCCTATATATGCTCCTTTTAATTGAATAAAGACATATTACCCCTTGGTTGTAGTCCGTTGGGTGGTATCGGGGTGTCCAATATTTGCTGCTGAAGTCCCTTTTTAATTTGCCTGGAGATGTTAAACAGGTGAGCCTTTTAGGATGCCAGGTGGGTCTCCAAGAATTGAGCAGACGATGGTATCCCCCTTAATTGTAATCCGTTTGAGATGGTAACAGGGTGTCCAATGTTACTGCTAAAGTCCCTTGTAGTTTGCCTGGAGATGTTGAGCAGGTAGAACCTGAAGATTACCAGGTGGGTCTCCAAAGATTGAGCAGACGATGGTATCCCTGGAAAAAATTCAAGGTGGTGGATTGGAATATGGGGGGGTCAATTGGGATGGTGGGGAGCTGGTTCAAGTGGAATATTGAGCAGAGTCCAACAGTGGTAAAAAACCAACGCGTTTCGTTGTTTTCCAACAACTTTTTCAACATTCCCTGGCTGACCCCTTATACACCAGCCTAGTCCCTGCATTTTCTGGTGTGAGGGGGAGAGACAACCACTCCCCTCTCCCTACCCCCCTTTAACCAACCAGCTATATCTTTGGAACCAACTGACCCATTTACATGAGACCAGTATCATATTGAAGAACTTTTGAGTTGGCTTCGAATGATTTTTGGTTCCGTGAAACTGGGCTGTTTGGTTCCAGATAAATCTGCACTCAAAGAACACACAGTCATGAAATTAAATTTAAGAAATGAAAAAAAAAAAAAAAACAGTTTAACCTCAATATCCCTGGAACCAATTAACCCATATAGATCCAGCCTGGTATCAGATTGAAGGCCCAGCGATTTGGGTTTGACTGAGATCAACGTCGAGCTTCAGTGATGCCGAAGGGGGAACTGGCAGCTGTTGAACTGGGTGGGGGTCGGAATTAGCGGGTCCCATGTTATCCTATAGGGAAAACATTCCAGGTTTGCCTGGCAGTATCTCTGGTTCCCAGGGGGCTAGAGAGACAGGGCTGAGCTCGTTGGAAAGCCCCATCCCTCAGCTACAAAATGGGCTAATGGGTGGTCCGGTGCACCCCCGGACTACCCCCTAGATTTGCCTATGGTTCCCTCCACATTACAATGAGCAGTATAAATTATGACACATTACAGTGACCTCCGATTCAAATGATGCAAAATGACAGTGCCCTCTTACCATTATAACATCCACTACATGTACCTCCCAAAGAAAACTTAGTCGCACACTTGGATTAGACCCAATTGCTTAGCAGGTAAATTGGTTTACAAATTAATAACTTTGGTCCAGGACCCCCTCAGCCTCTGAGCCCCATAGCAATGGCACATCCCCTCTATAGTTACACTCATGGTTAAAAGTAATGGATAAAAGTAAAAGCCTTCTGTAGGGAGAAAAATGTGGCCCTCTGCAGAGAGAACATAATCATGCTCCTGTCGAAGTACGAAGTAGACTTTTTGGGGTATATTTACTAGGGTGCGGTATGTGGGGATGTTGCCCATAGGGGATACGGTCGTATTGTCGACACCACTTAGGTTGACAGTCATTGGGTCGACAGGTGGCAAGGTCGACATGGGTGAAGGTCAACAGGTGTCAAGGTCGACATGGGACAATGTTGACATGGTTTTGGGTCGACACAGGTTAGGTTGGAAGGTCGACATTTACTGTTTTTTGAGCCGACTGTCGATATTCTGGTTAAAAAAAAACATGTCGACCTGTCGACCTAACCCGTGACGACCTAACGCTGTGTTGACCTACACCCACGTCGACCTAAACACCTGTCGACCTTGCCCTCTGTCCACCCAACGTTGTCGAACTAATGATTGTCGGCCTAAGTGGTGTCGACAATACGATCCACACCCGCTCATAGCAACTTTTCAGATTTCAACTATTATCTTCTAGATGTATAAACCTCATTCTGGAAATGTATCCCCTTTGTCTTGCTTGTTTTTATTACAATGCTTTTTAATGGCAAACAGAGGATTAGTAGCAACAGTTTATAATGAACCATCATCCAGCCAAACCTGATGAACCGTGCATCTATGTCTTGATAATTCAGTGGTAGACTGTACTAGAGAAGGACCTTTCACAAACCATGATCAGAACACTATGACTAGCCATCTCTGTCTGCTCGCAAGGTGAGTGACACCCTGTGGCAGTTTTAGGTTCGTAACCTTGCATTTTCTGGTATATGTCATCCATCGATTTAGTTATGTGGTAAGGGCCAGGACTCAGACGCCAATATATTTTATGATTGGAAGCCACAGGCACTGCTTTTGCCTATTACACTGACCATATGTAATTGAAATCCATTCTTAACCACAACCCAGGACACCCCTGCAAATATTAAACACAAAAATTTAAAAGAAGACGAAAGATTGCGAAGACAAAAATGAAAACATGGAGGAAAGCAGAGGAGGGAAGGTGAGAAACCAGAAGAATTCTATGTCCCACACTTCGGGATGGTGGGGGTGTTTCAGGAACACTTTCAAACCTGCTATATAATACATCTGAGCAATAGCTACTCAGAGGTCAGAGGCAGGAGGGTAACATTGCATTGTTGCTTGAGCGTCTGAGTCGCTCAAACCTATCACACACATGGAGCGTATGATTGCATTGCTACTGGAGACGCTCCTACGTAACACTAGGATGGAGTGACTCCACCGGCGCCCTCATGATCCCCTCTCCACAGGAGAGGGCATATCATACGGCCACAAGCGCTGTGTGAGAGGCGCTCACTTGACAGGAGGTTAGGGGTAGCAGCGCTGGGCTGCCATGGAGAAGTCAGCGTAAGGCGGCATGCGCTGCTGCCCTGAAACTAAACTTTTAGTTTTAATTTAAAGCCCCCCAGCTGTACATCTGATCTGAGCAAGCTCAGATTTAAGACCTCCAGACATTAGGCCGACTTGTCCTAAGGACAAGTCGGACCCAATTCTCATGTGAGCCGCCCAACAGCTCCCCAGGAGGCTCACATACGATTTGGCACTTGATGTACCATTTTTTCATGTGATAAATTACATGCGATTTATCACATGAAAAACCGTGCAGGGTGTGCGGCGGGTGCTGAGCACTAGCGGGTGTTCTGCAGGACAGGCAGTGGCGGGTATTAGAATTTTAAAATAACCTGTCAAATGACTGGCCGGCCTCTGATTGGCTGAGAGAGAGCACTCTTAGCCAATCAGCAACCTCTCTTCTGAGTGGCCGCTGATTGGCTGAGAATTTTCTAGTCATTTGACAGGTTATTTTAAAATTCTAATACCTGCCGCTGCCCATCCTGCTGAACACCCGCCGCTCCACTGCTCCTCACTGCCTGCTGCAACACCAGCACCCACCGCCCAGATGCAAAGTGAGACAAGAGCTTATGTCCAGCCTAGGGTACTTCAGACAGTCTGGTAATTAAGCCGGGTGTCCGGAGTATGGACAGGTGGCGTTCCCGGACTATACAATGTTCAGGAATGGGCACACACCTGGGCTCCCTAGCTCTGACTGACAGCCAGTAGCAGATTGCGAGCGGTGCACACACAGCACGCGGGGGGGGGGGGGGGTGTGACTCACCAATGTGGCACCGGGGCTCCCTTGCTCTGACTGACAGCTGAGCCAGCTGCAGAGTTTGAGTGGCGCACGGGGGGGGGGGGGGGGGGGCTGCGGGGTGACTGGCATTGCATATCCGATACCGGGACGCACACTGCGCAGAGAGGCTGGCGGTGTAAGAGCGGGTGCCTCCCCCTCCTGCTGTGGGGATTGACTACCCCAGCGGACAGAGGAGGGACCTGGCTTCTGCGCAGGCAGCCTGCGAGTGGTGTACTGTCAATCACTGCCAGTGGCTCCCTCCCCCTCCTGATCTGGGGATTAGCCACCCATAGATGGCGTAGGCTGAGTGAGCCTGTCACTCAATAGGGGGGGGGGGGGTGTTCATTTTGGCGGGTATTGAATCCGCAGCTGCCTGCTTCTTCTGTGTGGAAAGTGACACAAGACGGACACTGGCACTGACTGCTTCTGCCTAAACCTGGACTGGTGCATCTATTTTGTTGGTAAGTGACACTGAGTCTGAGTCTGTCTTTGTCTGCACTGCAGCAGATAAGTAAGTTAGTACTGTTCAGTCACATGATGGGGCAAGGCAGGGTGTGGGGCCTGGGGAAGCAACAGTATGTATTATAATGTATGCTGGGATATTTTGGCACTGTGGGGTATATGTCTGGCACTGTTGGGGCATATCTGTGACTGGCACTATGGGGGCATATGTGTAATGGGAATCATGGTGTGGGGAATATTGTGTAATTACCATCACAGTGTGTGGCGTATTGTGTAATTGGCATCGCGGTGTAATGGGCATCACTATGTGCAGTATAATGGGCATCACGGTGTTCGGTGTAATGGGCATCAGGTGTGCGGCGTATTGTGTAATTGGCATCACGTTGTGTGGCATAATGGGCACCATGGTGTGCAGTGTAATGGGCATCACGGTGTGCGGCATAATGTGTAATTGGCATTACGGATAAACACTGTTTAATGATTTAAGTAGCCTGTAAAAATGCAGGGAAGAACTAAGCTGGACTGATCAATCAATTAATCAATACATCACTGCTATAATACTGGAATATTGTAATAGGTGAGCTGACACAATGTGCATGTACACAATACAATCACGGTACAGGCCAGGCCGCCGTCTGATAGGCCATGCCCTCAATTGCCGGCGCATTTCCGGCACGCATAAGCATCCCATCTCCAGCTTCCGGAAAGTTGGGGGTGACACCGTGAGTTACTACACCGGGTGACACCAACCCTAGTGACGCCACTGCCCTGGCATCAAGCATGAAGGCTTTGGCATGTAGGTAAGCGGCACTTATATGGCATAATATGTAATAGTCATTACGGTGTGTAGTATATGTAATGGGCATTATGGTGTTAAGTATAATGTGTATTGGGCATTATGGTGTTTGGTATAACATGTAATGGCCATTATAGTGTGTGGCATAATGTGTAATGGGCATTATGGTATGTAGTATACCATGTAATGGGTGTGTGACATATACTAGGCATTACGGTGTAAGTTTTGGTGCGCGCCTGCTGCGCGCACTGTCCCTGTTGTCCCTGTTAAAAAAAAAACAGAATTGTTGATCCTTGGCGTAACATGTAATGGGCATTATGGCATGTGGTATTATATGTAATGGGTGTGTGACATGTAATAGGCATAAATTGGTGTAAATTGTCCATTTTGTCCCTATTTTTTTTTATTCTCCAGTCATGGCATCACATTGTGTGGCATAATGTGTAATGGGCATTGCGGTGTGTGGCATAACATGTAATGGGCATTGTGGTATGTGGCATAATGTGTAATGGGCATTACAGCGTGTGATGTAACGTGTATGTGCCATTACCGTGTGCAAAATCAAGAATAGATTTGAAGCAAATGTATATAAAAAAACATAAGGCAGGTCAAGGGGCAGGGCTAGGGTGGTAACCCTAGTCCAGCCCGTCCGACCTCCTGATGTGGTCTGATGCGCATGGAACCTGCATCGGATTGGATGTCACACACATGCGATTTTGGGCCGAGTTCATCCGATTTATCGGCCCAGAGTGCTGAAATCGGCTCAAAATCGCATAGTGAAAGGGCACCTTTAGCCTTTTTTCTTCACATTGGTCTGTCAGATCCATCTAAATCTGAAGAAAACAGGCTAAATCTGACTAGTGAATGGGGGTCTTAAGCAACATGCTGTGATGTGATTTTATTATTAAGATGTCGTTGGCGTGCCGGGCCATTGTTTCTTGCTGAAAAATTAAATATGAATATCCTGCGTTCGTGGCTGACGCATGTATGGTGATGGTGTAGTCGGGTGTCCACCAGTGCCCACTGCCCGCTGCTGCAACACAGGTAGCTGTAATGTATTACGCGCCGCAGCCAGCAGGGGGAGCGCGACAGCCCTGTCTCTGTGCTGATTCTCCTCCCCAACGCTCACCGCTCGCCATCACTTCCGTTCAGCACTTTGTCGGCGCCATATTGTGTGGTGGGAAGAGACGAGCAGCGCGGCCCCGGTGCCGCTAGTGATAGAGGGAAACACCTACACGCGTGGCGGACGGTCGCTGCAGCATTGGACGGCAGAGTGGGCACCGAGCAGTGTGTAAGTGTGCAGCTGGCGGGGCAGGGTAGCGGGCACGGCAATGACGCCAGTCTCTGGGCCCAGCTCGCAGGCGCTGGGTCTGCACAGTGCCGTGTATCGGGCTCCGTGTTCCCTGTTCTACACCTTCTTCTCATCCCCGCAGACGGCGTGCGGCAGATGCAGGTATTGTGCGGAGGCTGCGTGTGGCTGGGAGGGGGAGCAAGGGCCCGGTCCTGGGGTAATGCAGAGGGCAAGGCCGCAGCGTGCACAGTTTCACCCACCCTGCTGCAGATGTGTAAAAGGGGAAGAGGGCAATGGTGGACAGGGAACACACCGAGCATAGGTGATCGGGGGCTCCCTGCTCTTTTGTTTAAATAGATCAGTCAGCAGTTTCCAAATATAGGGCCACGTTTAACAATGAGACATTGGAGGGAATTCAATTGTGGGCGAAGGATTTCACCCTGCCAAATAAACTACCATTGGGTAGTGAGCACATTTAAGTGATTTTGAGCTGGTGAAGGATGTGCTATGCAGTGCCATTGCCAGCGTCTAAATGACAGTGAACAATGTATTGTATGTATCTAGCTGCTGGGAAGTTGCCAAGGTATCGCATGCAGGGCTGCATGCTAAACCTTGGCTGAATGGGGGACTTTAGCTTAACTTTTTTTTTCTTAGTATTGCTTGTGCAATGTAGATGGTGGTAGCAATCCAGTCCCACACACCAGCAATGAGGATCCAGCATCATACTTTCTCTGCATCCATTTAGTGTTCTAGACATTGCTGTGTCTCGGTCAAGTGATAATGTTAAGGTGCATACACATTGGGCATTTTTTTTTTTACCCAGTGTGTATGCAGAGCGATGAAGGGGAAAATCGCTGAGTGAGTTTCACCCGTCCAAGCACTTTTTTCTCGGGGTGGAAGGCTTTCCATAGCGGTAATACCAGCATATTAGCGGCAGTTGCCATTGATCCAGGAGCGTTCATCGCCCTACACACTGGATGGGTTTTGAGCTAAAAGCAGCTCAAAGGACAAAAATGAGCTTCTTTCAGCTCAAAATTGCTCTGTGTATGTGGGCTTTAACACACTGACTGTCTTGAGTGTACATGATACAACAGCATAAGTTAGTGGCATCACTGGACCTTGCCAAAGGGGGTATGTTATGTTAAACAAAACAGCATATTCGTTAGTATTGCTATGATACTGAATTATCCTTCTGATTAGGATCATGGTTAAATGGGGCTCACTGTTATTTATCCCTAGGGTGTGCTTTACCTGTCACCCGGGGTGGGTCCTGGGTTGGCGCTGTGAGATAATAGCATCTAGCGCTAGCTTTTCAGTTGCAGTTAAGGGGTCCTGGGTCGCATCGACCCGGGTTACCTGTTTGCACTGCACAGCGAGCCCAGTTGAACTAGTGTTCAACCCTGCTTGCTACCTGGGTAGAAATGCCAGGTCTCTAGACCTGGGACATTTCAAAAGGGTGCGTTTACACCGCCTGCAAACCTGGATATTTGCACGCTCCCGGTTATTCAGGCTGGTGTAAAAGGGCATTAATTAACCACTGGCTGCCAATGTTTTCATACTTTTGTTTTCCCCACTGACAACCAATGTTACTAGCATGCATGCACCCCCTGGCCACCAATGCTTGTAGCATGCATGTTTGTAGCATGCATGCACCCCATGCCCACCAATGTAGCATGTATGCACCCACATCTCACCAATGTATAGACTACATGTACGGCAGCATGTAAAATATAGCATACGTGTACGCTGTATTTTACACACTGCCGCCAAAGTAGAGCCAACATGTATGGCTGCATGTAAAATATAGCCTACATGTAAGCTATATTTTGACAGCAGTGTGTAAAATATAGCGAACAGATGGAGCTCCTCTCAGCCAGCGCCGGGGCTCGCCAGAATGCCCCTGCTGGTGAAGAGGTGCTCCATCTGACTGGGACGCGTGAGCATCTCACACGCACGCGTGTCCCAGTTTTCAGGGGGCGCGAACCCTGCCCGTCTCTGCTTCTAGGGGTGGGGGGGGGGCATGTGACGGGGATCTCGCAAGTGTTAAATGCGAGCGTGTCCCATTCCGGGGGCTGGCGGTTGGTGATCCGATATATCGTACATGTACGCTGTATTATGTATGCTGTTTTTTACACTGACATATGTGTGCTATATTTTGGCCAGCCCTTTATTTACATCTCAGGGTTTTAAACCAGTCCATTATTTAAGTGTGCAGTCACTGAAATGTCCCAGACAATTTTAGCCAATATATTTTATCTTTCTTAAAATTGTTCCATGTGTATGCACAGTATCTTTCATGATCAGCTCAAGGGGAATTGTTCACTGATGTCTTTTATTATTTCTTGTCTACTGCAGTGGTTTCCAAACTGTGTGCCCTGGCTCCCTGGGGTGCCTTGGGACACTTGCAGGGGAGCCCCGGGTTGGTGGTCCAGGACCAATTCAAATTGTTTATGGGCAAAACCAGTGCTGGTGGCTGCCAGTCATAAAATGTGTACAAACAGAAGCAAACAATGCCCTTTACCACATAACTGATCCTAAGAATTGCATGGAAACCCAATCTACTTAATGTTATATTTATTCTGTATTTCTTTTTTTGGCCTAGGTGTGCCGTGAACAAATTCTGATAATCTAGGGTGCCATGGTTCAAAAAAGATTGGAAACCCCTGTTCTAGTGTGTATGGGCCTTTATGCTGTGAATCAGTTGGGTTAATTTATTAGCCATGTGCTTGGTGAAGTGTCGTTGCTACAGTATTTCAACGCCACTAGCACCTCATTTTACCCCATCCTTTAGATCATGGGTCTTCAAACTGTGGCCCCCCAGATGTGCTGGAACTACATGTCCCAGCATGCCCTGACAGTTTTGGCATGCTCTTATAGGAAAAAATGTGGCAATGCATGTTGGAACATGTAGTTTGACAATATCTGGAGGGCCGCAGTTTGAAGACCCATGCTTTAGATTTTTGTAAACAGTGCTGCAATAAAGTCATGGTGTTCAGAGTACTTGCCGGGTAAAACAATTTGCCCCTGATTGATTCGACCCCAATAAACTCACCTCATCAAACCTGAGAGATACTGTTCCAGGACCCACAAAGTTTACTCATAGAATAGGATTAATATAGTTAAAGGGAGAAAATAGTGATATGTAGAAAATTTTTGTTTCTTCATAAAGGATATACTTGTGATTTCAAAACACTTCAAGTCAGTGAACAGGGGTAAATGACCCCAAATGGGGTAAAAATGAATTTCCTGGGGGTAATGGACAGTCATGCATAGAAATCTGTCCATTACCCGCAGGAATTTAATTTCATTGCATATAGAATATATTTATAGATTCTATATGCATGCCTGGCTGTGTGTTTTACAGTACTGCAATGTACAAGGACCTGGTGCAGTGTGGCAGGCCCTTGTGTGTAACACCCTTCCCTGTGTGATGCCCTGGGCTCCGCCTCCACGTTTGCCTGCTTCTTCAGTAGAATCGACTAGTTTCTGCACCATCTCAGGGGTGCAGAGTTTCTTTACCTGGTCATAGGCTCCTGTCAAGGTATACCCATCTCTAGTCTTGGGCAGTGGTTCCCGACCCTGGTCCTCAAGTACCCCCAACAGTGCACGTTTTCCAGGTCACCCAACAGGTGCACTCATTATTCAGGCACAATTGAAAAGATCACAGGTGGAGCTAATCATCTCACCTGTGATTCTGTGTGGAGACCTGCAAAACATGCACTGTTGGGGGTACTTGAGGACGAGGGTTGGGAACCACTGGTCTAGGGGAAAAGGCCTGGCAGCCATTAATGCTGATGATTATTACCATGTATGGCTGTGTGCTCCCCACTGGGTGATTTTTTTTTTAATGGGGAACACTCCCTTAGAAAAAACCCACCACTACCTCCCTGGGTCCGGGCAGCGCTGCTGCACTGTCAATCAGCGGCTGCCCGGACCTGCGCCCCCACACTGCGTACCTGTCCACGGCAGCCGGCTTGTCATAAGCCTGCGCCGGGGACTTCAATAAAAAACTAGGAGGGTGGAGGAGGAGGCTGCGCCACCGCCGCAGAGGGGAGGGAGACGGGCAGCGCGAAGCTGCCTGAGTTCAGTGATTGAACTCAGCAGCGCTGCCCGGCTGTAAACCAGTGGCAATCCTGAGAATTTTCCGGGCTTGCCAGACTCGGCACTGAGGCACAGCCCGGAAAATTCTCGGGATTGCCACTGAAGGGGTTAAAACGTCTGGTGTGTCTGTGTGGCATAACATATTTAAAACTTTTTTTTTTTTGTAACTGCCTGTTGGCTTTATAATTGGATGAAAAGCTGGTTTGCCCTCACATTTTGCTTTTAGAAAATGTAACATCTTTTTATTTATTTATTTATGTGTTGTTCCTGGGAACCAGGCAGTTTAAATGTTTTACAAAGGTTATCCTTTCATCATTTGGACTGAACAACCGATAAATTATAATTTCTGCTTGGTTTCTCTGGGATCTTTTTTTAGGACTCAAACTTACTTATGTTGATTCAAATAATGCACTGGAATAATTCTGTTCTTGATTGCAGGCAGAGGGTTTTACAAAGAGTGCAGCAGAAATGTGGGATCAAGGTGCACAGCCTTGGCAGCAGTGGCCATTGAATCAGCAGCAATGGATGGAGTCATTTCAGCACCAGCAGGACCCAAGTAAGTATTTGGTGCTGAGGACTTGTATAATATGTGTAAAATAAATGAGCACATATTTCAGGTATTCCCATTGACTTGTGATATCACGCTGCTAGATTAGCAATTGTCTGTCCCAAAAACATATTTTACCCTTAAGTGGTGTGTTTTGCTGGACAAACCTACCAGGGCAGATTTGTCCTGCCCCAGCAAAAAAAGATACATATGTGGACAGTTCAGTTGCTGGCTGTGCAGCACAAAACAAATTATTGTATGCACTTATATTAGCCAATTACAGTACTCAAAGCTTTCCTTTGCACCAGTGATATGATTGAACATAATGAGACATCTCATAATAGCACACTACTACACTACTTAAAATTAAATGTAAATGATAAGGCAATGCAAAAATACTTATTTCACAGTAAAGCTCAAGAGAAATAATTCTAAACCAGCCTCGATCAGCATTTGTTGCTGTTACCGCTTAAAATCCATTGGTCAAAGCTGATAATCATTTGCAGCTTTGCCAAACTGCTGATTAGTGCATCTACCCCTTGGTCTGGAATTGCAGCTTCTGGGTTGATAAAGATGTAAAGCATAAGTTGGCACGCTAGTTTGGCTATTCCAGAATATTGGGCTATTACTAAATATAGTTACTTTAATTTGTGAAGTTTATTTACTTCGTTTTTCTCTCGCTTTTTAAAGTAAGGAATAACCTGCATTTTTGCCTGCCAAACCTAAAACTGCAGTACTATTAAGTACAAATCACCCCTGTGTTTCACTTCATACTATTACTGTTACAAACATTTTGTCCACAGGATTTCAGTAGTTGGAATGGATCTTAGTGCATATTAGTTTCACACTTATAAGTCCCATTGGACTAGCTTATACCTTCTGGAATGGATTTTTCAGGTGGACAGGGACTGCAATGTAGTATTCACACTCTAGGGCAGGGTGCTGTCCACTGAGCTGGCACCCCACCCCCCCAGGATTAGTTGCAGCGGTTGGGTGCACCTTGAGTAGCTGACATTCTGCCATCGCTAATGCACTCTGTATCCACCACAATATGTCAGTGTGTGCACTTCCTTTCTGTACACATGCAGCCTTTCACTGTGACTGCAACCCCGCACAGGCTATCAATGAATGAGTGTGGCACATTGCACCGGCACTGAGCTCTATGTTGGGCACACCGGGGCGGAGGAGTGCGGGGCCGTCACATGGCATCAAGCTGTAAGAGCTACGGATAACAAATTATGTGCACGGTGGAGGGCAGCAGAAGGGCACACAGTCCAGCACAACAAACTGTCCGGGGCCTTTAGATGTACAAAAAAGCGGGCAGGGCACGGCACCCTGCAGAAGAAGCCTAGAGTGAACAGTAGAGCTATATAGAAGTGAGGCAGTTCACACAAGTTACATTCTGAGGTGATTGTTGAAGAATCAGGTTTAGATTGTGAATCTGAAATCCTTGGTTAGTGTATATATATATATATATATATATATATATATATATATATATATATGTGTGTGTGTGTATATACACCCTTTATATTGCATTATTTTCATGTTGCATTATGTGCATTTTGTGAAAACCACTTTTTGTCTCAAGGAAGAGTTAGCACCAGTCATTACCTACCCTGTCTGTAATACAGAATGAATGTCATTGTAGATTTCCATAGCAAAAATAGTTCATAGTTAGAGAATTATAGCACTCGCCACTTTAATATTCAAGAATTGTGCTTTTGTTATAAGAATCCTTGTAGTTGGTCACCAGCATGCCCTGATTTTTTTTGTCAGCATAATAAATTGACAAAGTTCACTGTGTATATGCCATTTTCATCACTGTCACTTTTTTTTTTAGGTCAGATAGATTGGGCAGCATTGGCCCAAGCATGGATTGCGCAACGGGAATCTACAGGGCCGGCAGTGGTGGAGCAGCCGGGGATGATTCCCAACGGGCAGGAGCTCCCACCAGTTCCTCCACAAATGGAACCTATTCCTAACAATCATAGTTTTCAAGGTGATCTTAATTTTAATCGAATGTGGCAGCCACAGCCAGGTACGTAATTCAGTGTTACAAAGTTCAAAGAGTATGTATTTTTAATTAGGATGAATTTACATTAGCTTTTTTTTTTCAATTCAGTAATTTTTTATTAGTTTTTGCAATAACCACACACAAAAAAATAAAGAACAGAACCCCCCCCCTAATTAATATTGACATAGTCAGCAGGAAGCGAACCGATGATGTAGGACCATATGTAAAGTATGTATGCCACTGGCAGGATGTAATAGCACAACTATCCGAAGGCGCCATTCGGATTCATCAGACTAGTCATAGACAATAACTTATAAGGTTGTATCGTAGGGCATATAGATTTAGCTTACAGGAAATGTAAACAGAATGTCCACATAATGAATAAGAATCAAGTATCATAGTAGTATTGTAATGTCCACTTAAAAAAAAGGAAAATCTACAATAAAGCAAACCACCCCCACCCTGTATAGCCTACCCCCAACCCAGGCATACTTGGATCCCAATAACAATCTACCCCCTCCCAGCTAACTACACTATCTATACTACCTAACCACCACCCCCCCCCCCCCCCATCCCTCCCGTGGAGATAGGGATAATAAACTAATGGCCCTAAACTAGGCGGAACATGATCCAGCCCCCCCTCAGCAAATATAGATGTATATCAGATGTGGCATTTGTAAGTATGTAATATATTAGGCAAACATCGGCATAATCATAAAGACAGAATATATGAAAGGATACGTATATGACAAAAGTAAGAAAAATAAAAAATATTCAGGGCCAAGAGAAGTGGGAAGGCATTTTAAGCCTCCATATAATGTGTGGAACTAATCGGGCCAGTTCTTGAGTCCAAGAAAGGGTCTATATGTAGCATATAGGAGGGCTTCCGGTACCCGCGGACCCACTGGGGCAGAACCGGAGCACTTCAAAATACTGTCCAGGATCTCAAATCTGTCTGCAGGAGCAACAAATATAGAGTCAGATATACCATAACCGCATCTAGACATAAAAGGGTAGGTCATCGCATATTTACAAATCTAGTCAGGGCCAGCATGGAGCATTCCTCCATGATTTGGACAAATGCAGGGTCTATATATGCTGCAGCAGCATGGTGATGAGGAAGAAAAACTCGATCCACACAACCCCCCTCCAGAGTATAATCAGGCGTTAGGGGCTGTGACTGTCCGTTTCTGAGACATGAAATCCTTGCCTATATAACACTTCTCCAGGTTAAAGGAAGTCCCAGCCTCGGTTGTAAAAGTTGCAGAAGCACGGTCTTCGGCTGTAGAAATAGTAATCACAACAGCAGGATTAGCGCTCTTAGATGAAATAGAAAAAGCACAGTCCTTTACTGCAGTGAGCTCATGACAAAGCCTATCGGCAAATGCGTTTATAGGCCACAGGATACAGTGTAGAGAGGCCGCCATTTTAGCATAAAACTATATACAACCGGAGTCTTTGATTACAATAGCATTTTACGTTAGATTGAACCCTTATATTCACCTTACATTGCACATTTTGGAACACATTCTTGGTTCTATACGTAATTATGAACCTGATAAGTCAAGTTCAGTATAATACTGGGATTTTATTCCATTTATAATTGGGAATAGTTCTGTTAAAATGTGCATTCAAAATTTGATGTGGTGTTAGTGCTAAAGCTGAAGAATTTGTTTCCCTCTCTACCATATGATATCTACAGAATGGGGAGCAATGCATCACCAGCCACCACCACCACCACACCATCCTCCTCCACCCGAGCAGCCGTGGATGCCTCCAGCTCCTGGGCCAATGGATATTGTTCTTCCACCGGAAGAAGGCAACAGCCAGGACAGTGGCGATTTTACAAATGACAACAGGCGCATGTTTAACCAAAATAATAGCTTTGGAGGACCACCTGACAATTTCTCCATGGGACCAGTGAACCAATATGATTACCAGGTGATATTTGTCAAATTCTATACATTTATATTTCAGTTCAATGGTTATTGCAGGAGAATAGCGCCATCTATAGATCAGTATAGGGCCACCTTGCTTTCCATGTGTCTAACTGTTTTCTTTCATTTCAGCATGGCTCAAGTGGATATGGCCCTCCTCAAGGTGGTTTTCACCCACCGTACTGGCAGCAAGGCCCACCTGTACCTCCAGGTCCACCTGCTCCACCTCCTAATAGAAGAGAGAGGCCATCCTTTAGAGAACGACAACGTTCACCTATACCAGTACTACCACCCCCCAAACAAGAGCCTTTGCAGATTGGTATGTATGAATAGCTGTAGCATATTGTTAATTACAGAATATTTATGTAGAAAACAAAATGTGGCCTAACACAATCCAATATAAAAAGTTGCAAGCACAAAAAAAGGGGGCACCTGGCTAATTGCAGTGTGTGTTGGTTACAGTACCTGGTAATGATCCTCTTTCTTTTGACCGTATCAATATACTGTTGATAAAATATATACATATGTGCGCTTGGTCAAAAATACATTTAAACTAATAACATAAACACCAATATCCTTAATCATGCTGTGTCTTCTAACCACATTAAAGCTGGGTATACATCTAAAGATTTATCTGGCCAATGTCTCTTGAGAACAAAAATCTGGCATTGTATGGGAGCCCATGAACCAGTTGCTCCCAAACACTTGAAAACAAAAAAGATTGTACGGATAATTCAATTGAAAAAATGTTCTGAAGGCAGTTGTCTGTTTTCCAGTGTTAGAAAGCAAATGGTTGATATGACATATGCTTCATTACATTACCAGATAGGACAGGTAAATCTTTAGGTGTGTGTCCAGTTTTCAGACTGCAGTGAAGCAACAAGCAATGCAATTACTTGACATGATTACAATACAGGTTGATCTTGTCCAGTGTGGCCACTCTAGATTAAAAAATAATCCTATCATTTAACCCATGGATTATTAAAACGCAGCAGAACCTACTTTTTTATTTTTGTATTCACTAATGCCATGTACGTAATAGCAAGAATAAAAAGGATTAGGATTAACCTGACTGAAGCGACGTTTTCCAAAATGGTTTTAAGTCTACCTAACCAAAACTAGGGAATACTAGTTGATGTCTGTTACTGAAAGATGTCACCTCACTTTAGACGCTGTTAAACGGAGGACTTTGCCAGCTTGGATCCGTGAAGGTTTAGAGAAAATGGAAAGAGAAAAGCAGAAGAAGTTGGATCGTGAGAGGATGGAGCAGCAACGCTCGCTGCTGAAAAAAGAAATAAAGAATCAAAATGTTACAGAGGGGGATGGTCCTCATTTGCCTCAGAAGAGCAAATTTGTAAGTATGATGTGTAAAGTTAGGAACACACTATACAGTAATTGTACCAATTTACCTGTAATCGGGTGCTCGGACAATTTTATTGTCTAATGTTTATGCTCTGTTTTGGCGATAAATCTGAAAAAATTGTATCCACAAACCTGCTCCTTAAATTATCTGGTCAGTTGACCAAGACACACAATCTCTGCCTCAATTTCCCAATATGCAGAGTGAGGGCATTCACCATTATCTGAAAATTTTTCTTATGTTTTTACGCGTTGGTCTTCCTCCTTATTGGAGAACATGCTAATTCACTTTGGTGTGGCGGCAAATTTGATACTTTACAGATGGAGCGACTCTCATACAGCGCCGGGAATCGCCAGAATGCCCCTGCAGCGGAGACGCGCATCCCAGTCACTAGGTGTCGGGGGTGGAAACCCTGCACGTCTCTGCTTTAGAGAGACATGCAGGGTTAAGAGGGGGGGGGGGGGGGGGGTTTGCGGGGATTGGCAGAGAGTTCAGTCCAAACGGGGGGTGTGAGCGTCTCGTGCGTGCAGCCGGCTGGCAATGGTGCAGCCGGCTGAACAAGAGGCGCTCCATCTGTAGCTCAAATATTGGGGCCTTTTGATTTTACAAAAAAATGTGTACCTAGCTTAACTGCAAACCAGACATTACGGGGGAAATTTACTAAAGGAAATTTGTAAAAAAATAGGTGTATTTGTATCCAGAAATACACTTATTTTTGACATTCACTATCCCGAAAATACGGCAATTCGGAGTCGTATTGATGTGCTATCAATACCAATACGAATTGCCGTATTTTCGGGATAGTAAATGTAAAAAATAAGTGTATTTCCTCTACCTCCCCATGGCAGCTACCAATGGGTTAAGTCCTGCAGGGTAGTATTCTGGAAAGGAAACAAAGAGAACACCTGGCCCTACATAAGCCCCTCCCTTCTAGGCCTCAGTGTCTTTTTTTCCTTTCCAGGGTAGTAGGAGCATGGCTTACCCTGAGCTGCTGCCCTCTCCACTACCTGGAGTAGATGGGGTTGAGGCCGGAGAGAAAAACGAACGGGTCCCCGCTGCCTAGAGCAGTAAGGGGTACCTGAGGGTCTGCTGAGTAGCCTGGAGGCATCCAAGCAGCGTGGAACTAGACGCTGGGATCTCCGGGCACAAGGAAGCCAGGATGCTGGGGCGCGTGCTTTGAATGGGGCACTGGAAGGCAGAACTGTCTGGGTTTCCAGAGTCCGGAAGGCAGCACCAGTAAAAGGGCCCAGACAAATGCACAAGAGACTGGTGGACTCAGCAGACCGGGTAAGACTCCTTGCAGTGAATGCTGGAGCAAAATCTTATGGCTTGCAATACTTGTGATTACTAATGCTTATAGCTGAAAGCTGTTAAAGCAGATAGCGGCCATAATGGAGGAAGATAAAAAGCAGCAAAGGAAATCAGGGTAAGCCAGGAATGAGGAATAGAAATATTAGAGTGATTTGAAAGGATTGCAAATGGATAACAGTGGTGACTGTTTTTATTGTTTAGAAACACCATGCTGCTAAATGCACTATGTGTGATTAACTGCTCCCAGACAAATGCATTGGAACCACCTGTGACATTCAGCAGGGTGGAACCCAGAATACACCATGCTGCTAAATGCACTATGTGTGATTAACTGCTCCCAGACAAATGCATTGGAACCACCTGTGACATTCAGCAGGGTGGAACCCAGAATACACCATGCTGCTAAATGCACTATGTGTGATTAACTGCTCCCAGACAAATGCATTGGAACCACCTGTGACATTCAGCAGGGTGGAACCCAGAATACACCATGCTGCTAAATGCACTATGTGTGATTAACTGCTCCCAGACAAATGCATTGGAACCACCTGTGACATTCAGCAGGGTGGAACCCAGAATACACCATGCTGCTAAATGCACTATGTGTGATTAACTGCTCCCAGACAAATGCATTGGAACCACCTGTGACATTCAGCAGGGTGGAACCCAGAATATGTCAGAACTAGTAATTATGCTTGAAGCAGCAATAGCTGACACGTTTGTTACTAAAGAGGATATAACTAAAAGTATCATCTAAAAAGAGGAGCAGAGCAATATTATAAGACGAGTCTGCAGACTCTGAGGAACCTTTAGTAAAGGAGGCAGACTTAGAAGAAGGTGAAATTAACCAAGATAAGGATGAATCAGATTTTAATCCAGTCTTGGTGAAAATCTTGCTGGAACTCATACGTAAGTACCTGAATATAGAGTATTCCAAGGAGGAGGAAAATTACAGGATCTTCTCTTCATGGATAAAAAAAAAAAAAAAAAAAGGGCTAAGGTGTTTCCCCTATCTAAAATCCTTAAAGAGATAGTAGAAGAGTGGAAATACCCGGATAAAAAGGTGGGAATTCCACTTAAGGTTTCAAAGATGTATCCCTTTGCAGCGGATCAGGTCCATGAGTGGTAGGATGCCCTAAGGTAGATGCGGCCATAGCCAGAATCTCGAAAAAAATATATATATATATATATATATATAAATTAAAAATAAATAAATAATAATAAAAAAAAAAAATTAAATAAAATAAATAAAAAAATAATAAATAAATAAATAAGTAAAAAAAAAAAATTTTTATAAAAAAAAAAAAAAAAAACAAAAAAAAAAAAAAAAAAAAAAAATTTAAAAAAAAAAAAAATTAGATAAAAAATTTAATAAAAAAGAAAAATTTTTTTAAAAATTCTTCCATTGGAGGATGCTAACATCTTTAAGGATGCGATGGAGAGAGAGATAGAGGTTGGCCAGAAAAATATTAAAAAAAAAAAAAAAAAAATTTTTTTAAATTTTAAAAAACATGTTACCTCGGGGGCCTTTATGAATGCATCAGCAGCCATAGCGGTGACCGCCAGGGTGCTAAGGTCTTGGTGTCAAGACCTAGAGTCTGACACATTAGACGGTATCAAGAGATCAGAACTTGTCAAAGTATGCAAATATACAGATCGCAGTTTAGTTTCTGTGTGATGCCTCCCTAGATGTCGTCAAATTAGCAGCCAGATCCATTGCGACTACAGCGGTGACTAGGAGAGCCTTATGGCTCAAGCCGTGGCAGCTGACACGCAATCTAACAGAAGCTGATCTCCCTGCCATTCCAGGGGAAGTACCTGTTTGGTAGCAAACTAGACGATATAATTACAAAGATTTCTGGAGGAAAATCGGTCTAGCTACCACAGGACATGGCAAAAAGAGGCACGTTCAACGGATCAGTCCGTTATTCAGCACCGGACTTTAAAGAAGCAAGGGCTTACAGGCCGGGCAGTAGCTTCAGGAGGTCCTGGTCGGCCAACAGAAGCTTTTTTCGTGGCCAAAGGGGCCAGAAAGGGAGGTTCTCCTCTAAACAGAACTACCAATGATGCCGAACAGGCAGACTGTACAGTACAGCCAGGTCTGGTCCTGTTTTGTCAAAGACAAATCGGGAAATTCTGACATCAGGGTACAAAATAGAGTTTGCAAGATACCCAGGGACGTGGCAGATCGATTCTACTGTCCCTCAAAACCGGACAGAGAAGGCAGCATTATTCACCAGCTTGGAGAAAATGATTGCACAAAAAGTAGTAGTGGGGTACAGAAGGATCAAGAAGAGGAAGGGTGGCTCTCAAGGTTCTTTGTAGTAGAAAGGGGCATCCGGCGGATTCCGGATTCTGGATCTGAGAAGATTAAATTCATAAGTCCAGATAAAGAAATTCAAAATGGAGTCACTGAGGACGATCCTTCCCGACATCATACCTGGGTTTTTTCTGACTACAATAGACCTACAGGGTGCGTATCGGCACATACCCATATTTCCAGGTCACCACAAATTTTTAAGGTTCAGAATAAAAAAAAAAAAAAAATGTTACATATGAGTTTGTCACCCTGCCCTTTGGCCGGTCCACCTCTCCTTGGACATTCACGAAAGTACTGATCGTGTTGGTCGCAAATCTAAGAATGCAAGGAATTACCATATGGCCGTACTTAGACGACCTCCTTATTATGGCAAGATGCAGGTCAGAAGCAATAAACCACACAAAAAAGAAATGAAGAAAAGGGGTCCTAAGCCTAAAAAACAAGAATGTAACGTCTTCAGGAACGTGCATGATGGTGATAGGGCTGCTGTCAGCAGCACTAGAGGCAGTAACATGGGGGCGATTCCACATGAGGATGTTACAAAATTGTTTCCTGACCCAATGGAACGGGGACAGGAGAAACAAAAATCAAACAATCAAATTAATTAAAAGGTGCACATCAAGATCTCGACTGATGGTCTCAAGAGAAAAGACTGAATCAAGGAAGAAAAATTCCTAGTATCCAGTCAAGTAGTAG
Organism: Crinia signifera; assembly: GCF_055691185.1. Classification (NCBI taxonomy): domain Eukaryota; kingdom Metazoa; phylum Chordata; class Amphibia; order Anura; family Myobatrachidae; genus Crinia; species Crinia signifera. The sequence goes on from NC_139219.1 coordinate 178,277,726, forward strand.
TAACAACCGACGCCAGCCAGACTGGCTGGGGAGCAGTATGTGGACACCGCATGGTTCAGGGGGTCTGGACCCGAAAAATGAGCAGAAGTCATTCAAACCTCAGAGAGATAAGAGCAGTTCTGATTTCGTGTACCCACCTTCAGGCAGTCTATCGGCAGTATTTGTGGCCGGAAGCCAGAATCTGCAAGCAGACAGCCTAAGCAGGCATAAGATATTACCAGGAGAATGGGAGCTGTCAACAGAGGCAGTCCATACCCTGGTGAGCATGTGGGGCATGCCACAGATAGACCTAATGGCCACGGCAAAGAATGCAAAGGTCAAAGTTTTTTCTCCAGACATTGGGATCAAGGTGCAGAGCAACTGGTTGCTCTAACAGCAGAGTGGAACGCGGAGCGTGTGTACGTATTTCCGCCGTTTCCGATAATAGCCAGGCTTCTCGGGAAGATAAAGGAAGAGAAGGCTACAGTGATTGTAGTTATTCCATGCTGGCCAAGAAGGCCATGGTTTATGAAGCTGGTGAAGATGGCAATAGACGAGCCTTGGACGATACCCAATTACGACAGACTAATAGGTCAGAACAATCTGTGGCGAGCACAGCCGGAAGTTTGGAAGCTGACGGCGTGGCTACTGAGATCCGGACACTAAAAGACAGAGGTTTTTTTCAGGTAAGGCGATTGAAACATTGCTTAAAGCCAGAAAGAGATCTACTTCATGAACATACCATCAAGTCTGGAGGAAATATGTGATTTTCTATAAACGGGAAAAAAGAATGGTATCTGAGACTGCTACGATACTAAACTTTCTTTAGACGGGGCTAGATAGAAACCTTTCTACGAGTTCTATCAAAGTACAGATATCAGCACTTTCCGCCATGCTAGATACTAAATTGGTAGAAGATAAATATATTCAGAGATTCGTGCAAGCAGCCAGGAGGATCAGGCCGGCTGTTCATTCCCCAGTCTCCCCATGGGTCCTCAATTTAGTGTTGAATACATTAGTAGAAAGCCCATTCTAACCAATGGAAGAAATATCAATGAAATGGTTGATTATTAAAGTTGTCTTCTTAGTGGCCATCACATCGACCAGGAGAGTGTTTGAATTACAGGCGCTGTGGGCAAAGCAACCGTTCATTAATTTCTTTAAAGATAAGGTAGTATTAAGAACTACTCCCCAATTTCTACCTAAGGTAGTATCAACCTTCCACATAAATCAAGAGATTGCGTTACCATCATTCTGCGCAAATCCGACCAACAGTAAAGAAGAAAGATTGCATAAATTGGACGTGGTCAAGGAGCTGGCAAAATGACCATCTCCAGATGGATAAAAACGTGTATAGTGGAAGCGTATAAGTTAGGAGGTCAACAACCTCCAGTAGGTATCAAAGCCCACTCTACAAGAGCAGTGTCTGCCTCCTGGGCAGAAAAAGAGAGGGCATCTATCGAAGAACTCTGCAAAGCTGCATGCTGGTCATCAGTGCATACATTTGCGAAGCACTACAGAGTGGACGTAACTTCTTCAGCTGATGCGAAGTTTGGCAGACAGGTTCTGAGCGCAGTTGTATGTATGAATTATTATTCATAAGAGAACAAGGTGAAGTAACCTATTATTATCATTATATTATATCCCTCCCATTATATTACTGCTTGGGTATAACCCATTGGTAGCTGCCATGGGGAGGTAGAGGAAAGAACAGATTCCTACCTGTTAATATGCTTTCCTCTACTCCACCATGGCAGCATAGTTCCCTTCCCATATGTATTTGTATTATAAGCTGTTTAACAAGACACTGAGGCCTAGAAGGGAGGGGCTTATGTAGGGCCAGGTGTTCTCTTTGTTTCCTTTCCAGAATACTACCCTGCAGGACTTAACCCATTGGTAGCTGCCATGGTGGAGTAGAGGAAAGCATATTAACAGGTAGGAATCTGTTCTTTCTGGATACAAATACACCTATTTTTTACAAATTTCCTTTAGTAAATTTCCCCCTACATTTCTAGAAATTTACCCTGGGTCCTGACACTAGTTTTGATGCAGCATGCTAGATCCTGAAGTTGTTGTTAAAACGAAGTCTCACTGGGTATTGGTTCCATTTACACATGCTTTAACTTATTTTGGCAATGTCTGCAGGGATGTAATCACATTAAAGCAAAGTACAGGCATCTGATATACACGCTACTTTACAGTGGTAGGTATTCCTGTAGGTACACATTGATGCAAACTTCTGTTTTACCTTCACGTTTGTTCTCCAGGACAGTGATGATGATGAGAATGATGAAGAAGAACAGGAGGAAGTACATGATGATGATGAAGAGAATGAAGAGGACAACGTTAGTCCAAAAGTTAGCCGCAGCCCATCTCCAGCTCCACAGGAAGAGAACAGTGAGTCAGAAATAACTGAAGAAGAGAGGGCTTATCAAATGGTAGGTGTTTTGTTCAATAACCTGTAGGTAGAAACATCAGAAAATATTAAATTTTGATTCCATTTGTATGGTCATTGTTCTATAGTTATGTTGTAAGGGTGAGGCTTTTTACCAGACTTATTCCCCCCCCCCCCCCCCCCCCCTGTTGTAAGTAATACAACCATTAACCCCTTGTTCACTTTTTCCTAGATGCTAATAACAAAGATGGTGCTGACAGAGATTCTTCTAGATGTCACAAATGAAGAAATTTATAACGTGGCTAGAGATACTCATCGCAAAGCAACTAAAGGTAGATTTGTTTTGAATGCATGGCTTCTTTTTTTTTTTTTTTATATATTTAGTGTTATGTGGATGAGAAAATCCCCCAATAACTACTTCAATATAAGTGAGTCCTGTACGTGTGTATATACATAAAACCTGTAAAATATGCTCCTTCTGCCACTGCTTAATGTTTTAGTGCAATTTATTTATAATGCAAATAGCAATCACTTAACCTGTCACTATTTATCAAACAGCTGCTTCTGTATTGATAAAACGCCTCCTGTACCACTGTAAACCCCCCCGCCCCCCTTCATTGTTGGTACATCAACTTGATTTCCCTCCTTTTGTTTATTTGCAAATTTTAGGAGCATTGCCGAATCTGCATGTTTTCCTTGTGGATTTTGTATTTTAATCTTTCTTCTCTCCCCAAATAGCAGCACTAGTAATAAATTTTGCATAGAAGCTCATGACTTTGAAGTCGTGGCTATGTGTGTTAACATGTTGTTCCTGTTGTTGATGTGATGCAAAGCTCCTGCAAGGCAGCTGGCACAGTCCAGTGCACTGGCTTCCCTCACTGGACTCGGTAAGTACCTTCCGCAATATCTGGGTGGGGTTTCTGGGAGATGAGTCAGTAAAGTGTGCATGGATAAAGCATGTCCAGTATCCAATTATCCTGAAGGCTATTGCTAGTGTGAAATACCGGGTAGTCACAGCAGCTACCAGTCAAGGATGTAGTGGGGTTTCTTATTGACATGCAGTGCATGTCCTCTCTGTGTACATACATTGCTGAACTATAAAGTTTTTATACTAAATTATGATCTATTATTTCTGCATAACTTTACTTTGCACTAAATAAAACAATCATTTTGTAATTATATCAAAGGAGCAAACCGTTTGTGAGCATTCGACTAGGAAGTGGAAGTACTATGTAAAATGTTTGGTACTCTTACATTTGTTTTTTTATATATAAAGTATTGTAAAGAAAAAATGATAGTTTTAGAGTTTAAATAATTGATTGTGTGAATTATTTTGCCTGCTTGAGTTATAGCCTCTTTAGCAAATGGACTGATTGAAGGCTATCCAATGTAACTCATGCCCAACATAGATGGCATGCATGAAAATGATCTCAGAGTAAAGTATAGAGCATTTGAATTTTAAAATTATTTTTTTCCCAGGGGATTTAAGATTATTTCAGACTTCAATAATTAATGAAGTCAATCAATTTACATGTGCTTTTCGGTGGAATGTAGCTCTCTTGACTGGACATTGTATTACAATGTTAAGTAGCTTATACATGGGGATCGGGGACTTGTTGCGGTTTTCTTGTTGCTGCATGATGACCTGGGCTCTATGTATGCAGGTGGACTGGGTGGTTATGGATCAGCAGAAAGTGAAGATGAGCGGAGTGATAGGGGCTCCGAATCTTCTGATACCGATGAAGAGGAACTTCGGCACAGAATTCGACAAAAACTGGAAGCCTTTAAGCGAAAGGAAAAAGAACAGCAGTTAATTGAAAGACAATTAGAAGGTAGACCAATGGATGTTTGTCATAATAATCTCCTTAGTGTTCTTAAGAGGCACTCACATTATTTAAGACTAAATATGGTATACAATGGGATGCGATATTGAACAATAAAATATTGTATTGCATCGTATGCCATACAATGCGATGGTATACGATTTTCACCACGCTTCAGGCTCGCTGCGCTCACCACACTATCTAAAATCAACTCCACGCCGACGTGGATAGTGGGGGTATGAAAAGGTCGGAGGACGCGTACTGCCGCCCCTCGAGGGCTCTCTGCGCTCGCCATGTTTCAGGGTGGCGTTGACAATGGGGGCGGGGGGTATTTAACATTGTAAGGGCCCATCAGGGTGGTTGAACAATAAAAAATCGGATACCATCACATGCGGCTATATGGCATGCTATGCGATTGCATAAGATGAAAATCTTGGGCGCCGTGCTAGGAAACAAGTACCAAACATTGTACCCAAGGCAAAGGCTGCATGTAACGTTCTGGTTGCCAGTTATTGAAAAACTTCTCCTTTTTAGGTGTAGGTTTTAGTTTTTTTCACACCCGTTAAACCTTTTTTTGTTTGTTGACATTAACACCGTATTTATGTTCTGCAATTAAATAAGAAAAACAAAAATCCCAGTGTCTGCGCTAGTATTAGTGCAATATGACTGAGTCACCGTTCCACACAATTTTTAATCAATAATTATTTAATGATTTATGAAAAATCTCACTTGTAAAACATATCAAAATACAATAGACAATTTTCACACAATATAAGATATTAATGAATATTAAATAAATAAACAATGCTCGGTACTTGTGAGTTATCCGGGCTGCCGATTTTGTCCTTAAGTTTGGTTAACTTAAGGACACCCGACCGACGCGATGCCCACGATTTAGCTCCAAATCGGGGGCATCGCGTCGGTCGTGGTCGTTATAAGGGGCCGCGACGCGATGCCCACGATTTCCCATAGACAGTAATGTTAAAAGACACGATGGACCCGATTTCCCATAGACAGCAATGTTAAAATAAAATTACAATGTGAAATTGGGCAATATGTTTTTAAAAGAAATGTTTCATGGCCCCCCACCACCGTTAACGCCACCCCGCTATTGACACCAACCCGAAGCGTGGCGAGCGCAGCGAGCCCGCGAGGGGCGGCGGTACGCGTCCTCCGACCTTTTCATGCCCTACTATCCACTAGGGCGTGGAGTGAGAATAGAATAGTGTGGCGAGCCACCGAGCCCGAAGCGTGGCGAGCGCAGCGAGCCCCGCGAGGGGATGCGGACACCTGTGAAGCCCGCAAGGGCACGCGGATACCTGTGAAGGTGTCCGCGTCCCCTCGCTGCGCTCGCCACGCTTCGGGTTCGCTGCGCTCGCCACACTATTCTAGCGCAGACACTGGGATTTTTGTTTTTCTTGTTGCTCTATAGAAGGTAAACCTACACTTGTGTGGGCCAATTCCTTCTAAATAGATGTGATCACACAGTCACACCACCCCGTCTGCAGCTGAAATTACATCAGGGAGTCTTTATTTTATTTATCATTTTTATAAATAGTTTTTTTTTATATACACTCAATATAAATTGACACAGCGTCTAAAATAGGAGGGCAACCTCAAGAAAGGGCTGCAATTAAATAAAACTTACTGTTGCTAATAACCTAAATGCAATATGCTTTGCATGTGAAATATACATCTGTTTGTGGGATATGTCTAGTACTTTAGTGACAAGTGTATTTCTAGTTGCTGTTAAGTAGTTTAATGACACTGACTGTAATAGATTACTTACAAATGCTTTATTGTAGGCAAAACCAAATCCCTCATAAGTGTCCTCTTTTGATGCAGAATGCCACAATAATACATAGGGACGCTTTTCGCAGATCTTGTGTATTTTCGTGGGATTAAGCAACATATTTTTTTTAGCCGCAAAAATGGGTACCTAATTGGATACCCAGAAGAAAAATCTGAAAACTGTTTTTCACCTCCAAAAAGGGTCAGGAATACTATGATACTCTCACCTTCCATAGTTGTTCCAAGAATTATAACTTCATTTTTTCCACCCCTAAATTTCAGAGGAAAAACAAGTGGAAACAAATAATAATGAAGCAAATGAGCCTGATACAGATCTTCAAAGCAATTTGGAGAGGAAACTTGAGGCTGAAATGGAGATTGAGAAAAGAAAATTGATCAATGAGACCTTAAGTTTGTTAGATGGAAAAGAAGTAAAGGACAGGACAGTTCCTAGCAAGTCAAGAAGCTCAAGTAGTAGCAGCAGTAGCAGTAAAGAGCGTAGTTCTAGTAGTAGCAGCAGCAGCAGCAGTGTGTACAGCACTAGCTCCTCAAGCAGCCATAGTTCATCTCCCTCTTTACCAAAGAGGAAAAAGAGACGAAGTCGTAGCCAATCACCAGTACGTAAAATGAGACGAAGTAGGAGTAACACACGTAAGAGTCATAGGGACAAGAGCAGAAGTAGGGAAAAAATTAGTGAGCGTAGGAGATCCAGCAAAAATAGCTTAGATCGGGAGTGGCGTAAAGAACGTAGTCACAGCAGAGAGCGGAGGGCAAATCGATCTAGAGATAGACCTATCATTCGCAGTAGGAGCAGGGATAGGCGCAAAAGTGATGCCCATCGTAGGAGCTCTAGCAGAAGCAGACTCAAATATAGGGGTAATAGCAGGGATAGGGAGAAGGCAAGGAGTAAGAGTGTTGAAATGGATAGGAAGAGAAGAGATTCAGAAAAGGATAGAAAAAAGGAGAAATTAAAGCGAGAAGATAAATATAAAAATAATCAGGAAGAGGATAGAAGTAAAAGTAGAAGAGAAAGTGAAAGGACGTTCTCCCGCAGTGAGTCAACCTCCTCAAAGATGTCTCGGCAGGATTCTAGGCAAGATGGTAAAAAAGGTTCTACCAAGGAAATTAAGAAAAAAGGCTCATCTAGTGGAAGAAGCAGTTCAGAATCTCCTATCTTTCACAAGGAAAAAAAATCTAAGAAATTGAAACGTAGCCGTTCACGTTCTGTGGAGAAATCTCAAAGGTCTGGTAAGAAGGCGAGCCGCAAACACAAGTCTAAGACCCGATCAAGGTAGTACACTTTTTCAATCTATTACCAAATGTATTTCATGTATAATAACTACATTTATTGTTTCTTATTTTTTAATGGGGAAAGATATTTAATAATGGCTACTTTAAAAAAAAAAAAATTAGTTTCCAAAGTAGTAATTTTATTGCAAGCAAACTTATACTGTGTTTGTTTTTTTGATTTTACAGATCATCAACACCTGTGCGCCGAAAACGCTGATGGCTTACAGACCATTACATAAATTTTTAAAAATTCCATGAGTTTTAAGGGCTTGTCTCATTCTAGAGGCACATTACGGCTGCGTAGGTGTGGAAAATATATTCACCCTTTCCTCGGTCTAATTTTTAAATGTGTAAATATTTTTCCCATTTTCTTGCTCCCGAAAGTAAAAACTACTTTGTATTACATATTTTCAGCATTAGTAATAAGTATTTTATTTTTAGCTGTAATGTTCCCAAGATAATGGTTAACTGTCCTGTGATGATAATAAAACACTGCTTTATTTGATAAAAAAAAAAAAAGTAATTCAGCCCTTCCATTTTTTTTTTTTTTTAAATCTCCATAACATAATTGAGGGTTTCTTACAGGAGACATTGGACCAGATGTAATGCAGCGCGAGACTTGCAGCGGGATGAACATTATTATGGCTGAACTGTTTTTTTTTTTTTAAAGGGGCAGTCTTTTACATGGCATTGTTTTGCCTTGTAAATGACAGCCCCTTTGAGAGAAAAAAAAACACCGGACTTGCACTCCATTACATCTGGCCCCTTGGCTTATCCCATATCTCAGTGCTCCTGCACCAATAAGTTGGACTGTGAAGCAGTCCATTGTTTCTATGTATTGTGAGCTGTTGGTGAGTAGACAGATGCAGACTGTTTTATTTGAGGGGTATATAGCCTTCACATTTTCTGTTTTCTGAAAGTAAAAATACAAAAATTCTTTGTTGCAATCTCATTTTTTTTGTTGCTTAAGTAAGTTTCAATTTTATTATCTCGCCTATTCATGTTTAACTAAAGGTTACAGTTTGAAATCTCCCGAAGCTGTAAAATAAAGTTTTTTCATTCTATTTTTACTAAATATTTAAGCTACTTGTGGAGTAATAGAAATTACAAGTATTTCTGAAATCTAAGAACCGTATCAAACAATTCAAGGTTTTCACTGTTATTCCTAATAAATCCAACCCTCAAATTTCAAGTAGAAGCCCCTTTTGTAGGTGTATCTAGGCACCTGCAGATTAGAAATGTGTATATTTGGTTTGGAAATGTCAATCTTATGCAGTTCCCTACATGCACCTGTAACCCACCAGGATACCCATTTTAAAAATCACAAAATTCTGCATAAAATTTCCCCTATGAAGGCAAAGATTATTATGTAGTTCTGGGCCACATCAGAATGCTTAATGCATGGAGTGTGGTGCGTGACCATTTATTACATGCACAACTGATTCTATGCAATCTAAAATGCATTTTGGAGACTAGCACTATGAACTTCTCTGTGGTGTCCTGTCTGCATTTAGTGCAAGAAGATATAGCTTGACAGGCCACCCGCATGAAGCATTGATGGGTACTTGTGTATTTTGGCGGCGCCCATCGCATACCATAACGCATGCGATGGTATGCGACGCGATTTCGTGCGATACTGTGCGATGGCATACAATTTTCAAATTGTATGCCATTGTACATGGCATACAATGCCATGCGATTAAACATTGTATAAGCACCCTAATGTGTGCTTTATACAATGTTAAGCACCCTAATGGGTGCTAACCATGTTAAATGCACCGCCACCCCCCACTATAAACGTGAACCCGAAGCGTGTCGAGCGGCTGTGGTACGTGTCCTACGACCTTTTCATACCCCCACTATCCATGTCTGCTTGGAGTTGAGAATAGAATAGTGTGGCGAGCCACCGAGCCCGAAGCGTGGCGAGCGCAGCGGATACCTGTGAAGCCCGCGAAGGGACGCGTTTACCTGTGAAGGTACCCGCGGGGCTCGCTGCGCTCGCCACACTATTCTATTCTCAACTCCACGCCGACGTGGATAGTGGGGGTATGAAAAGGTCGTAGGACGCGTACCGCCGCCCCTCGCGGGCTCGTTACGCTCGCCACGCTTCGGGTTCACGTTTATAGTGGGGGGTGGCGTGGGGGTGCATTTAACATTGTTAGCACCCATTAGGGTGCTCAAAAGCACCCTTTAAGGTGCTTATGCGATTTTTCATCGCATAGGGGGTAAAAATCGCGTCGCATCGCATGCCATCCGGTACATGGCATGCGATGCGTTCATCGTGCGATGCACATCGGGGGCGCCGCCAATATTTACAGTCTGGCATTGTGCACCCAGATCATTGCGTAAGTAGTATTAATGCTCTGTAAGATGCCATGAGGAATTGAGATTCTGAAACACCATTTTATTACACTTATTTGGGTATAAGTATTTCTCACACCGCTATCTGAAGTTGGTTGTTAAAATGTTCAAAGGTGTTGAGAAGAATGCATGGTGGCTTTTCTGATTTGTAGACTATCCCTAACTGCTCTCAAAATAAGGGAGCTAAAATAAACTTATGGCAAACATTCCCAACCTTTGTTCTGAAGGCACACGAACAGTGCCAGTTTTAGGGGGGTATTCAATCACTGTCGTGCTCCCGCAGCCATCTCCCGATGAACAATGCTGTCTTCCCCGACAGCCTTGAACAGGGTTTCTCCGCAGAATGAGCCTGACCTCACAAGCTGTCGCGCTCATTCTGCCGAGAAAAGCCGGAAATAAGCGAGCTCCTGGCTGGAGCTTGTCAATTTCCGTCCTCAACTCGTGGCCACGCCCCTTTCTCGGCGGCCGGGACATTGAATCCCGACCGCCGAGCTCCAGTCGAGCAAAGCGAGAACGGGACAGGGACACGGCTGTCGAGCTTGCTGACAGCCCTGACATTGAATACTCCCCCTTAGTGATTATCCAAGCATCAGCACAAATGGTCTAATCAAAATAACTGAGGTGCTACTTAAGTCTCCTGTGCTCAAGCATCGATATTACTGAAACCTGGACTGTTAAATTGGGTACACACCTAGATTGGACAGAAAGATTTATCTGGTGGGTACAAAAATCTGGTAATGCATATGAGACGCAAACGTGTGTGTGTGTGTCTGTGGGGAGGGGGGTGTAGCATGCGATCCCCATTATGTAATAAAGTTATGGAGCGATATTTGCCTCATTGAGTTAAATGTGACGGAAAATGTCACGTTAAATGATTTAGGTTTGTAAGGAACAACAAATAATTCTAGACAATATCTACATAATTTTATTAAAATAAATTTAAGAAGAATTGTATAAAAGGTTATCTCTAACCAGTCAAATGCACTATTGTATGATGTGACCAGGTGCATGGTATAGAAAATAAAATAAACTGCATAGAACATCTAACGAGCATGAAACCTCTGTCAACAAGTATATAGCTCCTGTCACTGAGCATGAAACCCCTGGGAATGAGCATTAGGAAAAATAAATTATAAATGTAGGGGGTCGCAAAATTTCTAGTTATGCCACTGGTTAGGAGCAACCATTTCTATGCAGCACAGTTGCAGATTTCACAAAGTTAACTTAAATTCCTGAAGCCAAACCAAATTGCGTGATCTTAGAGATGATATATTGTCTGCCATGGCTGAAATCCTGGTGGTTTGACCTCTAATCCAGAGTCCCTCAATAGCGGATCAAGAGTGTATAACAGAGTATGGGATCTAATACTAAAATAAAAATACTATTCTGCCTTTTACCTCAAAAATTTCAACCTGATCATCTCAGCCCATTTAGTAAAAATGAATGGTACTTATGTAGTATCTGGGCGTCCGATTTAGAAATCGGATCGCACCGCATGCGACCAAATCGTATGTGATGGTCAAGATTTTTCCATAGGATTCAATGTTAAAATGGTCTGAGTCCATTTTAACATAGAATTCAATGGGAAAAAGGGGTCCTTTTCCTTTCCCCACTATCCAAGTGGGCATGGAGTTGGATATAAACCTGTGGCGAGCGTAGCCAGAATACTTTTTAAGAAATATGCGTCCCCTCGCGGGGCGCGCTTCGCTCGCCACGCTTGTGGCTCGCTGCGCTCGCCACGCTATATAAAATCAACTCTATGCCCACTTGGATAGTGGGGAAATGAACAGGACCTTCTTAACATTGAATCCTATGCAAAATCGCATCGCATCTGATTGTATGCCTTAAGGTAAGGCATACAATCACAAAATCGGCAGCCCAGATACTACATAAGTACCAAATGAATATATGGGAAAAATGTAAAAGAACTAGTAAATGCTGCTCAAAGCAAATGCTTTGAAAGCTAGTCTGCTACCTTGTTTTTATACAGCAGAAATACCCTGAGTCTGCTATCGCTGGGGTGTGATGTATTTAAACACACAGCGCGACAGCAGAAAACCGGAACATCGGGCAAATACAATTAAATAACTACGAAGTTTGTGGTAAGTGCTGCTCTCAGGAGTGATTCTGCATCACTCAAAAATGGAATTACCACAAATACTCATACAAAAGAGAGCGCAACTGTCACACTATAATAAAGTGTAACATTTATTAATAACACATAGAAATATTCTATACAAAATATATCATATCATTAGGCACTGACATCTGTTTGACACATTAATTCTAAAGAGCATTGGGAAACAATGTTTCACATATATTACTTTTAGAGACTTAGTATCACTAATAGAGACAATTCTCACCAGTGATGATCAGAGTTCAAAAGATCTCTTGCAAACTTAGGCCGGTTTCACACACTTCCGGCTCCTTCCGGACGGTGAAATCCCGCACGGCCAGGGAGCCGTGCCGCACACCGTAGTTTGTCATGGAGGGGATGGCCACAGCCCAGCAGGCGTCCCTTCCAGTGGCGGGATCCGGCTGCAGCCGTGCGGCCGGGCTGTGACAGTCCCATGTGAATGGACACAATAGTGTCCATTCACAACCACTGTCTGCGGCACGGCTTCCTGGCCGTGTGGAATTTGACCGTCTGGCAGGAGCTGGAGTGTGTGAAACCGGCCTTAGTGTCCCATTCAGCTTTCAATGAAAAGCAACACAGGCACTCCAAATATAAATGGAATTAACTCCAGAGTAAGCTGTGTACACACCAGGCGATTTAGTGATTTTTGTAAATCCACAGCACTTGTATATTTCTGTGTTTTCGGCAAAGCCGTTGGCAATTTATGATCTCCAGGAATTGCCTATGGTGTCGGCAGTGACCGGGAGGGATGATAAAGGGAGAGGGGTTGGGCAGAGGCTGGTAGCTGTGACTTGTAGATTGCAGGTAGTTGTACTCAGCTAGTGTCCCTGGTGCTCCGGCTCTGGAGGGTATAAGTCGGAGCTGGATATGCCTCAGCACATCCTTACATCGCCCGGTACTGTGGTGCGGTCTGCTTGCAGTCCCGTGTAGGTAACTATTTAGCCAAGAAATGCGGAGCTGTGTCTCCAAGCTTAGACTCTGAGTCAAGAAGGCTACAGCGTGTTCTCGCGGCGCCAATGCCGGTCTGCTCACAGCCACCTCTGACACATATTAATTGACTGCTCACAGTCTCCATGTTTCCCTCAGGAGCAGTATGGCAGTCCGGAGGAGTGTAATCACAGTGGTCTGATCACAGTCAGACTCGGGAAAAGTGCTCCGCAGTGTCAGTGCTTTCAGATAGAGGCTCTTGACGCATTTCTCCGGTCTAGCAAATGCCGGTTTGCCTGTGTTTGTGCATATCTGTGATATAGAAAGATGTAGCTTTGCTTTCTGCCAACAGATGGCAGTGCTTTGGAGGCACACAAACAGACACTAGACACATTTAGATAGATTATGTAACTAAACCTCTGAAATACGCACCAAAACCACTCAGACAGGACCACATGTAAATATTGTCAAGAGTATTAAATGCTTTTTGAGCATCCAGGCTGAGGAGCATATTTGATTGCATCGAAGAGGAAGATAAAGACAATACTATCGCTGCCGCTACAGTAGATCTTTCTATTGAGTGACTGATGCTGACAAACCCAAGCTGGTGTTCTGTAATAACTAGGAAAAAATGCTTTGCAAATGAGTTGCAATTTTGTCAGTATCTTAAGGCCCCCATACACTGAGCCGATTTCGTCTGATTGCGACCAATCAGGCTGTTAAATCAGCTGTCCATGACATGATGTGCAGTCCCAAGCCGCTGGCCATCCAACCACCCATCCTGGGAACTCCCACCTGGCGGCGAGACAGGCGGGAAGCAGAGACACATGCAATCCATCACAACAAATTGTGACTGATCGCATGGGTCCCAGCCGACTGGGAAGGTCCCGGGTGTCCGTACACTGCTGCGAGACAGCAGTGTATGGGCACCTTTAAAATCCATGTTAAGGAGAGTGATTGGATGATGAGATGTTGGCAAAAGATCCTTCCCTTGCTTTAGAAATAGGGTGGTGTTGGCCACATTAAATGATGGGTACACAGGGCGCTGCTTATGAATTAAACAAGAGTTCAAGAATTGTCAGGGTCATCTCTTCTTTTTGAGTCCCAACCTTTACTTGTTTACTTTACACATCTGCTCTCTGGAAGACAAAAGAAAAATAGACTGATCGAGGCCGGAGCTGACATCACACACCCTCCCTTAAAACCCCTGACACTCCCAGATTACAGGTGGTTACCACCTCCATATGCCGTCTTCCTGCCAATCAACTTGTGTACGGCTAGCGATCAGAAACTTAGCTGGATTTTGAGGCTGTTTGGCCCCTCGCATGTGCTACAATACATACACCTGTGCAGTAGTTTGATAATCGGCTGCCTTATGAAATCACAGGGCTGCAATCTGGTCTGAATATCCCCCAATACCTTCTAGTTGGCTGTGCAGCATGGCTGCCCTTATGATGTCGTTTACGACTCACTGGAGCTTGCATTCAGGTATAGATATGCAAAATATTTTGTTCCAAAATAACAAATCATGCCAACATCGGCCTAGGCCAGGGCTGGGCTATTGCGGCCCTCCAGATGTTGATGAACTACACATCCCAGGATGCTTTGCATTAGTTTTGCTATGTGGCCATGCTGAAACTGATGCAAGGCATGCTGGGATGTGTAGTTCATCAACATCTGGAGGACCGCAATTGCCCAGCCCTGGCCTAGTGTGTACCCAGCCTAACACTGACTGAACATGAGTAGTGAACCTACTGTATATACAGTACAGTTTAAAAGATGCTTTTTAAAGAGCTCTCTTAGTACTTCCAGAACTGTTTAACAATGATCCTTACTACCAGTGGCATATTGTATTTAGTGTCATATTGATCCTAACGAGTATGCAGTCAATATTTAAAATGACCTTCAGGGAGATCCAACTGTGTGTCTGTCTCGTCCTCTGCTGTGATGCTTGCAGCCTAAAGGTCCATAGACACTGGGCGATTATGCCCAGCATGTATGGATATAACAGACAGCTCTGTTTTATGGAAAGCCGTCCACAAAGCTGCTCATCTGCTGGTAATACCAGCAGATGAGCGGCGGTCTGCAGCAATGATGCGGGAGCATGCAGCATAGCTCACCATTCATTGCGGCTCTGTACACACTGGGCGGCTTTCATGCTGAAAGCTGCTCAGACAAGAAAACTGAGCGGCTTTCACAGGAAAGTCACCCAGTGTGTAAGGGCCTTTAAACTGCCAGCACAAGGGTGCTGTGTAATACACAAGCAGGAAGGCTTTTTCTCCATGTACAGATGGTGTAATGGTTAGCATTCCTGCCTCACAGTACTGAGGTTGTGGGTTAGATTCCCACCACAACCCTAACTGTGTAGAGTTATAGTCTGTACATTCTCCCCATGCTTGCATGGGTTTCCTCTGGGTCCTCTCCTTAGGGAGACTGGATGGGCCATCAAATTACTAAAGGTGCGTACACACGTACAGATGTTTCTGTGTGGTCTATCTGGTGGGAACAGAAACCTGGAAATGTATGGGAGCATATGACAATCATAAATTTCCACCCAAATGCAGGAAAACAAAAAAAAATTTGCTTTGATAAATTTATTATCTCAATGATTTAAACAATTTGTCTGACTGATCACTGTCTGTTTTCAAGCGTTTGGGAACAATTTTTTGATTGTCATATGCTCCCATACATTTCCAGGTTTTTGTTTCCACCAGATAGATCACACAGAAAAATCTGTACGTGTGTACGCAGCTTAAAGCTTGCGGGTTAACGGCACTGCATGTGACGCTGCAGGACCCATTCTGCACATTCACAGTACTACAAACATTGGAGATACCGGATTTGTGTACATATCTGAATTATGCCTAAATAGCCGTATGTTAGATTACACCTTAAACATTGGAGATAACTCCTTTAACAAGTACTAAAATGGTAATCTATGGTCCATAATTGGAGCCCAGTCGCTTCAACACTGTGCTACCCTGAAAGTTACAAGGTTCCCAATTACAATGATTCACATGTTCAATGTGATCGGGACAGGATCTTTCTACCCAGGACCACATTGCAATATTCAATCCCATCTGTGGCAGAGACAGGGGCTCCGAACGGAGCTTGTCCCTGCGATGTGCTCTGCTGGGGTGTGGGCATGCACGGTCAGACAGAGCGCACATACACAACGACCACTTTCGGGGAGGGTTCAGATGGTGATCACGTCTATTGTCCCAAATGTCAACATCGTCGACATGGACACCGTATCACTGCACAGCGTCCCCTTGCTACGCATGGCACACTATTCCATTCTCCCTCCACACCCTAGTGGATGTAGGGCATGATATACCGCCTGTCGGCACATGTTGGCTCAAAAAAAAGTGAAAAACCCATGTCAACCTTTTGACTTGACCTTCCCAAAGTTGACCTAATGTGTCGACCTTTTGACCCTGTCAACATTAGGCATGTCAACCATTTGTGTGTGTCGACCTTCAGTGGTTGACCTTACTTGTGTTGACCTCATAGGCGCCGAAACCGTGGGTGCTCAGGGGCCCGAGCACCCATGGAAAGTGAGGAGCACCCACGGCCGGAGCTCACCCGCTGCTCGCCGTCGGGGATCCTGGCGGATGGGAACTAGTAGCGGTATTAATACCGCTGCTAGCTCCCATCTTCCGCAGGGACCCCCACTGCTGATGGCATATCCGCTGCTGGGACCCCGCTGTGGCGCTGCCAGGAACCCCACCTACCTCCCTCCAGAACTGGGGGGGGGGGGGGTCTGAGGGAGGCCATTGCAGGTCCACACCCCTTGAACACCACCACCCCACCCAGGGCCGGTGCTAGGGTGTCCGGCGCCCTCCTGCAAACCATACATTTTGCGCCCTTTCACATTGCCATTGCAACTAGCTGCAGACCGATCGTGGGAGTGTATGCAACATGCGATCCTATGGAGGATCTCGGGTGCATGTACATGTATGCATACACCATCTTAGTGCTGTGTCCGCAAAATGTTGCAGGCACTAAAGGTGCCCATACACGCTGCGAGTATCGCATACCGTATGGGCTAGATCGCATCGCACTGCATGCATGCAATGTGTGTGCGATGCGATCCGAAAGCAGTACAAAAAGTATGTGCAGCACTCGTGACTGAGGGGAGAGAAGGAGGAGATGGAAGAAGAGGGGAGGAGATAGAGGGGTAGGAGTGTTAAGGACTTGCAGCGGCACTGGCACAGCACACTGAGAAGAGGGAAGGAAGGGGAGGCGGCACTGCTGCCTGTTCGACATTTGAATGACAGCTGACAGGCGCAGGGAGCAATGGGTAGGGGGCGGATCCGGACATGACATGTCATCCAGGCATTCACAGACAGCGCTACATGCCTCAGCGCAAGTGTCCGTGAGGAAGAGGGGGCAGGTCACAGGAGGAGGGCAGTGTGTGCGCGGTGCAGGGAGCTGCTCAGCCTCTCCATACTGCCGCCCGCTGTCAGACAGGCACTGCGGGCGGCGTGCAGGAGGCAGTGACAGCTTTAGCAGAGCAGGGAGGGAGACAGCGCCTTTTCAGCATGGCGCCTCCCTGCTTTGCAGGAGCTGCTGAGTGGGTAGCGCAGGCCCTGACCCCACCCACCCCTCGAGCACCCACTGGCAAAAAAATATATAATACATATATAGACAATATATAGAAGCCACCAGCTCTTTACTCCCGCTCCCCGCATCGCTGACATAACTCAGACTGATTGGAGCTGCAAGTGCAGAGATTCGGGTGCCTCTAAATAGTGTTCTTGCATAATTGGAACGTAGTCGGATCCCTGGTGAGCACAGCTGCTCTCTTACCTAGCACATAGTGCACATGTACTATTGCACGCAGATTGCTGTCAGTAGCAGTGGGGCGGGCGGCGGTGGCTGTGTCATTCAGCAGCGTAGCCGTACAGTAGGAGACTGCATAACTCGTTTACGTTCCGTCCCCCCTCCAGCCCAGTCTCCCCGCCTCCTCTGTGCCAGGGGGCGGCCGGTGTCATTACACGCACAGACACACTTCCGTTGGTGTCCCCGGTCGATCCCTGGAAGTTGCGGCTGGTGGAGACGGAAGGCTACGTACAGATACAGTATGACAGCGGGCGTGATGTCCTCCCTGTTACGCCGCATGGGTGCACGTCCCTCCTGGGGCGCTGCAGCACTATACATGTCGGCGCACAGTGGTGGCCCAGGTAACCAGTGCAGCCTGTGATAGACCAGTTGGCGCCGCTGCAGGAGCCCACCTCGCTCCTGCTACAGTCCCGCCGTGTGCCCGCAATGCATTGCCTACTGATTCTCTCGCGTTAGTCGCTAACAGCCTGCGGGGTGTGTAGGATCTGTGCCGTGGTGGCCCAGCCTGCTGCATGGTCCTGCAGTACGGAAAGAGCTGCCCCGTGTTGTAGTACCCTGGCCAAGCGGCTTCTGTACATTACACCTAACCTGGCAATTGGCCAGAACGATGTATGAGCCTGGTGAAGTGATAAAAGGGAAGGTGATAACGCAGCAGCCAATCAACTTCTAATGGGAGATGTGCTGATGAGCGTTCTGTGCGATGCTAGATCGCTCGGCACACAGCGCTGCATACATAGTGATGTGCAACATCGGCTGAGTAACATCGTTGATTATAGATTTATCGTTTGTGCTGGATATTAATGACACGTGCGGCCACGCATCACTATCACTATGACCAGTACACACAGCAATGTAGGGCCATTTTCTGAGCGATCTACTTAAACTAAGTAATATCGCTCCAAAAATGGGCTGAAATTGCTACATGTGTAGCCCCATAACTAAATATAACAGTTATGAGTCATACACATGGCACGATTACAGCCCTATTTCTAAGCGTTCTATCTAGATCGCTTAGAAATGAAGCACAGATCACTCCGTGTGTATGGGTGATGGCGATGCGCGGTCCCAAGCAGCGCTATTACCTGACAAGATTTATACTGCATGCAGATTTATACTAGCCATCACCAGTATTCTCTCAAGTGAGAACACTGGCCCTGACAGATCGCTCAGCACACATCTCTGGTGCAGCTCTGTGCTGAGCGATCTGTACGCAGAGCCAGATGTATCAAGCTTCAAAAAGTGATAAAATGAAGAGTGCTAAACAGCCAGCTAATCAGCTGCTAACTGCCGTGTTACAGGCTGGGCTTGGAAAATGACAGGTAGGTTGTTTATCACTCTCCGCTTCATCACTTTTTGAAGCTTGGTACATCTGGCCCTAAATCTCTCAGCACATAATTCCTGTCACTGAGCTGTCTGGCTGCTGCTTTATCATCTTCCACTTTATTACTTCTCCAGACTTAGGGCGGGATGTATTAATATACATCGCCGGCTGTCCGCCGCGATGCCAGCACATATGTACTAACATATGCGGCTGGCATCACGGTGCGGTAGCGGAGACCCCCCGCGATACCTGTACTGTGGTCTGCGGGGGGTCTTCGTCACCTCCCAGCCGGCTCCTGATGCCTCCCCCCTGCAGCCGGAAGGACGTCCAGCTGCATTGATAGGGGGAGGAGGGCTTACCTTCCTGGGTCCAGGAGGACCTGCAAGAAGGTAAGCCCAAGGGAGGGGGGGGCGGCGGGCGGCAAAAAGAAGCCCATAGGCTTCTATAGGGTATCGCCACCCAAAGGTAACGGTGCGGCCGGGTAATAGTACATAGGAAAATGCGGTAAAACGGGGGTTTTACCACATTTTCCCTTTAGTACATCTCGCCCTTAACCCTTTGAGTGGCAAGTGAATTTGTCAAAACAAGTGTTAAAATTGGCAAACATTTGTATTCATCATAATGACCTGTAATGTTTACCTTTTATTTAGGAAAAATATTCTTTTTTTACTCAACATTTTTTTTATTTGAAGTTCTATAACAAATGTGAGCGACACTGGCATTTTTAGTGAATACTTTGCACATCTCTCATGTTGGCACTCAAAGGGTTAGTACATCTTCCCATGTGTGTGCTCCTTCCAACCAGTACATGAGAGTCTGATGCTTTACATTTCTAATGTAGTTATAATAGACTTGGAAATAGCAATTAAGTTTATCTTTACCCATTAATCCTGTATGGGTATGCTGTAGAGCAGGGGTGGCCAAACCAGTCCTCGAGATCTAGCAACGGTCCATGTTTTCCAAACCACCTAGCTGGAGCACAGCTGTAGTCATAACTGTCACATTTTCAAACATGCTGCATTCATTACTACTATACATTCACAGGCTGCCTGAAAAACATGAACTGTTGGTAGCACTTAAGGAAATGTTTGACCACCCCTGCTGTAGAGCACGAGGAGTGTGTTATGGCTGACCAGAAAAGGTCAACATGAGTTTTTTGTGGTGTAAATGTCGACACCTGAGCAGGTGGACCCCTTCACTCGCTGTGCTTTGGGCCAGTTGACTCGTGCCACTGCACTCTGCACAATTTACCGTTCCCAAAAAACTCAAGCATTGACCATATCAATGTCGTATCTTTGATCACGTTGACCTACTCATTGGACGGTATTCATTGTTGGGTTTTGCGGTGAGGATGGCTTGTTTTCCAGCAAGGATCCCTCGAAAACAAGTCATCCTTGCCGCCTAACCCCCTCGCCGGCCGCTCTCCCTATTATATGTTCCGGGGAAATTCTCACCATCAGGACGACAAGGATTCCCCAGAATGGCAAGGTTCCCTGCATATGCAGCAAGCCTCATTGTTTTGACGGCCGCACTCGCCGTTTCCAAGACACTGAAAAGAACCAGCGAGGTGGAAACAGCGAGTGAAAGGGGGTCAGTTGAATACTGACCCGCAAGCTATGATGGTGCGGAGTCGGCACTGCTCGCCATCATAACTCTTTAAAACTAATTGAATATACTTCGATGTCTGACAGCCATCCAAATACCTCTCAACTAGGGATGCCAATCCTTGGGCATTTTTTTCAATCCCGGAATTCAGGATTGAAAGATGCCCAATCCCGGGATTGGCTTCCCTAATAAAAAAAAACTCACCCAGCCGCCCCGCATATTTACTTATAGGTGCGGTGCTGGCGGTGGAGGTGGACAGTCAGTGAAGCCTGAAGTTAAATATTTACACCCAGTAATTTGCTCATTAACACGGGTATTTCTTCTGTGTGAAAGTGTCAACCCCGGTCAAAATTCCCAGGTCTCCAACCCTGCTTTTGCGACCTTGGTTGATCCTTTCACACAGGAAAAGGACCCGTGTTGAACAGCAAATTACCAGGTAGAAATATTTAACCCGGTAATTTGCTTTTCGGTGTGAAAGGTGAATGAGTAAAACTTTCTGTAAGGGCAAATGTACTCTGATATAGCCATTCAATAATGTTATTTAACTGTAATTTGGCATTCCATTTTAATTTATTTGGCAGCCAGATGTCTAACGCCTGCTGTGCAAACTGTATCTGATTTTCACAAATTAACCAGCAATCCCAGAACTGCAACTGGAGCAAGAAGAAAGTAAGTTTTTTTTTATTGTTGTTCTATGTTTGTGTGGTTTGTCCACTCTTGTAAGCTTAACCTAACATATCTTTGTACAGTAGCAGTTTTTTAATGGTACTAAAGCTGTGATATTTGTAATGAGTTTATGATACCAAAAATAAGTATCATTTATCAGAAAATCTTGCATGGCTAATTTATATAGTGGGAAATTTACTAAATCTTTAAAAAATTTAAGAGGTGATGTTGCCCATAACAACCAATAAGATTCTGTTATATTGCTTCCTTGTTAATTGTATGATGGTGCCAGCGCTCGATTAGGGTGAGCCTTGGTTTTAGGTGGCTACTACAGTGGCTCAGGGTCCAGGCTCATGGTACAATGAGTAAAGGCTAAACACTGTGGGGCAGATTTATTAAGCTCGGTGAAGTGATAAAGAGTCTAGTTTTTATCACCGGCCAATCACCTCATACCTGTGAAGTTACAGGCTTGGTTTGAAAAATGACAGATAGGAGCTGATTGGCTGATGATAAAAATCCAGACACTTTATCACTTCACCGAGCTTAATAAATCTACACCTGAGTGCTCTCCTATTATAAATGATGTGTGTGCATATTAGGAATACATAGTACGAGGGATGTGGCCTAGGTATTATATTATACCAAGGAGATGCAACTGTATTATATTTTCTCGTCTGTCATAGAACTGTTATAAAAGTCACTGCTTGGTGCCATGTTTCTGACCCAATCCATCCCACATAAATAATTGTACTTTTTTAGTACTTCTAAATGTTACAATTAGATGGCACTGCCCGACGATACCTATTCCATTACAGGTGAGGTGATACATGTTCCATACTGCACCCAGCCACCGGCGCCTACAGCATTGTGATTGTCTTTGTAAGGAACACAGTGTTCACATTTTCCATCCGGGTGGGAGAGCGTGCTAGGACTGGGGTGCCTGCCTCTGGCTCTTACTGTCAATACCTGGTGCTGCACCAGGCTATGCAACAACAGTGGTCTGTTAGGCAGGGAGGACTAGTTTATGGGTTGGGGTGAGATGAGATGTACTTAGGTGTAGCAATGAAATACTGCAGTCAAGCTATTGAGACTTCATATTTGCATACCCACCTTGCTGTCCTGATAAGAATAACTGCAGATATATGCCCCACCTTTTTCTGACTGATTTGTCCAAGCTGAATGCTGTAGGTTAACAAATAGGGCGAATTTGTGAGAAATGTTAAAGCTCTGTTGTCCTGATTTCTGTCCCTTTCACAAGTGAAAGATCTTTTGGTACTTGTGTATTATCTGGGCGCCCGATTTTTTAATCTTATGTCATTGTACAACCAAAAATTGGCCGCATCGCATGCGATGCGATTGGACCCGATTTTTAATTGTACAGGCACCCAGATGCCTGATTCCTATGTTAAATGCCCCCCCTAGACTCGATTTTTGATTGTACAACCACCCTGATGGGTAATGACTATGTCAAATGCCCCCCCATTGTTAACGCCACCCCACGATCAACGCCAACCCGAAGCGTGGCGAGCGGCAGCGGTACGCGTCCTCCGACCTTTTCATACCCCCACTATCCACGTTGGCGTGGAGTTGATTTTATATAGTGTGGCGAGCACACGCGCATTACTTCACATGTATTCTGCGTCCGCTCGCCACGCTTCGGGCTCGGTGGCTCGCTGCGCTCGCCACACTATATAAATTCAACTCCACGCCGACGTGGATAGTGGGGGTATGAAAAGGTCGGAGGACGCGTACCGCCACCACTCGCGGGCTTGCTGCGCTCGCCACGCTTCGGGTTTGCGTTTATCGTGGCGATGCGTTAACAATGGGGGTGGGGGGGGGGCATTTTACCTAATACTTAACCATCATGGTGGGCATACAATTAAAAATCGGGTCTGGGGGGCCATTTAACATTGGGTACAATGTAAAGATCGGGTCGGTCGCGACGCATCGCATGCCATTGTAATCGCATGCGATGCAACCGATTTTTACATTGTACAAGGAACGTCTAAACACCCCGAAAATCGGGTCTCATCGCATGCCTTAACTAGTGGCATGCGATGAAAAAATCGGGCGACCTGATATTACACAAGTACCGATCTTTTGATAGACTGCAACTGAAATTTTAACTGCATTTGTTTCTCTCTTTTTAAACAGTAGTAATGATGATCTGTGCTTCTGCCATCTCAACATTGTGTACATCTATTTGGTTAGGTGCCAGGGTTGGAGGACTTACAGCACTTCACAGACTGTGGATCCTCTGGAGATAAAGAAATTTCAGGCATGGTCAGCAAAATGGTGGGACGAGGAAGGAGTGTACGCCCCGCTACATGCCATGAACGACATTCGTGTACCATTTATAAGGTATGATATATAGGATATTGAGTGTTTGAAATCTGCCATCTGTTATTTAGAAGTTACCAGGTGATGTAAATGTGAAGCTCTCTTATATTTTGTACACCAGATAGTGGATGATGAAAGCTTCATTAAGGTCCTGTAGCATGAGTGTCCATGTTACAGGAACGTTCCAATTTTTCCTTTTCAATGGGTTACCCTTTTAAAAAAAAACTGCCAGACTAACTGGAAACTTATCTACGCCTGCATGTCGCATACTATTACTTTTGCCCCTATGAGTAAATTTACTATGTGTCTGTTTTACAAATCTACGTATGGTCTCCTGATTTGGCCACTTAATTTCAAACAATAGTAATTAATGCTAGCCTGATTTAGCTTCGATTACTATTGGAAATCCATTTGTTAAGTCTGCTCATCAGTGGTCTTAACAGTCATTAAGGTCTATTAATAACTGGTCTGAGCAGGACATACAGTATATGCAAAGGATATGATTGATTGGGAAGAATGATTTTTATCTGACTGTTACAGAATAATCTTTGTTCCTGACATTACTGCCTGGAACCAGAAACATGGAAATTGGAATATATGCATTACATGCAATTAACACCTTTTAATGTTCGTAGAGACATTCTAATGAGCAAGCACCATAATCGTGATACTGGATGTCCTCTCTCTGATGTAACAATCCTCGATGTTGGCTGTGGTGGAGGGTTGTTGTCTGAGGTAACCTTAATCTTTGGTGTTATGTGCATGATCCAAAGTTACAATCTCTATCACTAAGAAGTCTGTTGTTGAGGTTTTTGTATATGGCTGGTGAGAGAGTTTATGGTATAGCGGATCCAAGCTGTCTAGATTGAACATGTTATGGTCCACCACCCTAAAGGTGCCCGCACACTAGAAAGATCTGCGATCATAAGATGTGCGCATAAATTAGCCTTCAAATCTTTTGTCTGATCTGGACAAAAGATTTCAGGCAAGCGCACATCTTTACCAAAGATTTTTCTTAAGATCCCGTGTGCGTTCCTATGGATCTTTTGTTAAATCTTCTGATCTTTTTGTGCAGCACGTAAGATCAGAAGATTTAGCAAAAGATCCACGGGAGCGAGCATCGGCCGATTTTCGACCGATTATCGGTAAATATCGGCCGATATATCGGCCCAAAAAATCGTTCTAGTGTGTGGGCACCTTTAGTCGAACCTTCTAGTTAGATGGCTAAATAGTCAACCGCATCTAGATCGACAGTAACGGAAGTTAGACGCCAACGTTAGAGCGACGGGAGCGTGGCGTACAGTCACATGGTCGACATGAGTTTTTCACTTTTTTGGTGCCGAATGTCACAGGGATCCCTGTGGACAATGTCCCCATGCATGGCTCTCAGCAGTTGCCATGCTTCGGGCACACTATTGTAATCTCACTCTATGTCCACTTGGATAGTAAAGTATGAACCAAGTTGACTTGTGACATTCAGCACCCAATCATGTCGATCATGTGACTCGTCCAAGCTTCTGTTGCTCTAACGCCGTAGTCTAACTTCCATTACTGTCGATCTAAACGCAGTGTATTATTGAGGCGTCTAACTAGACAGGTTCGAGCAAGCGTGGTGGACCATAACATGGTCAATCTAGACATCGTAGAGACGTCGACCGGATACCGGTGAGAGACACGGCATCTAGAACGCAAGCTGATCTAATATGAAAAGGCAATGTTAAAAATTGTAAAAGTGTATTGCACTTTACTATCTAAATATAAGTTGTTCCCCTATTAGTGTGAACCCACATAGTCCTTTTTTGCATGCAGGGGGCTGGATAAGGGGAACACCCAGTGTTTTATGGGCGTTCTCCTCGGAACGTGGGCATGCTGATGCCTGCTGGGGAAGGACGGCCAAATACCCTCGTTACCATGGAAATCCCCTTGCATGGTACCGAGGGGATTCTGCGGCGCAGTGGGCGGGTGTTTGGCGAGGCAGCATTTCAGCGCTTTGGTAAGCAGTGATTTTTGCTGCTTAATGAGCCAACATGAATCACCCTCCAAGTTCCTGTGCAATCATTTTCTCCTCTTTCATTTGATACTAATGATGAAGTCATCTCATGACATCTGTCTCATGATACAATTATCAGCAATTGTTTTCCTTACTCTGAATTGTAATGGCCTGTCAGCTGACTGCATTTGGCAACTGGGCTTTAAAAAAAGGATAGCGCTGCACTCACCTACCTGTTAACATGGAGCTGTCATCTGCTGTATTGTAATTGAGCTTATTACTGGAGGTGAGGTCTCCTGCTAATGTGCAAGTTAAGCCTCTCCCTATTTGCACCAATTCCATTTGTAAGCTTGAGTGGGTACTTTTATTTATCTGTGTTCACCATGCTTTGGGCACGGTGCCTCGTTGCACTTGGCACACTATTATATCCCCCCTCTACACCCTAGTAGATGGTATGATATGAATTACCTCCTGTCAGCACAAGTCGGCTCAAAAAACCCCGCAAAAATCTCATGTCAACCTTTTGACTGTCACCCCTTCCCTTTTGTTGACCTTGTACCAACCTTCTGACCCCATCAACCTTTAGTGGTCGACCTATTGACTGTATTCCTTTTGAAGTTACAAGATATCCTGTGTGTAAAATGTCTTATTAATTTATGGAGTACAAGAATACATGTTTTTTGCTTCAGTTCTATTTTGAATGAATTATCTTTAATAACAATTGCGTGTTTACGCTATCCTTTTTGTAAATGCCATTGTTTTGTAGATGAGGCAGCTTTGCTGCACATCCGTTAAGTAAAATGCATTGTATGGCCTTTGTGTATTGCATATCATCTACTCTTGGCAACATCTCTGCAGTTTGTGACCTACTAAGATTAGTTGCATTTAGCTGATGGTACAGCATGCTGCTTATATAAATGAACGTTTTTTACCTTCTCAGTGGGCCTGAGTTTTATTTTAAATGTGCCACTTTTTGTAAAACCTTTATAAGCAGTGTGGAACAGTGATAAATTTAGAAGTAAGAAATCAAAGTTGAAAACTCAGGAATTTCTACTGACACACAAACTGGTGTTAACTGCAAATAGCAATGTTGAATCCAAAATGTCATATTATATCCAAGCATAGTGCCCTTCATTTTGTAGTATGCCATAGCACAGTGCCATAGTGTTCATTCTAGCACTCTGAAACTTGCAAAACCCGTACAGTTCCTCTTTCCTGCCTGGGGTGTCGCTCTCTGCTGTGGTGTCCCTACCACGTTGTGGAATGTATCTCAATACAGACCAGATTGTACTAAAGCACCAAAGCACACAGCGACACCCCAGGCAGGAAAGCGTAACTGCATAGATTTTAAAAGGTACAGGGTTTTACAATGAATGCTAGTGCCCTACAATTCCCCCAATAACCTATATAAAATTATAATAAAAATGTTCTTAACATAAAATATAATTGTTATTGTATTGTACAATAAATAACATTATGTAGTTACTGTGGGCCAGATGTATCAAGCTTCAAAAAGATAAAATGAAGACTGATAAACAACCAGCTCCTAACTGTCATGATACAGACTAGGTTTAAAAAATAACAGATAGAATCCGGTTGCTAATCACTCTCTTTTATCACGTGTCAAGCTGACCTGGCTCTGAGTCTTTAGGGCCAGGTCAAACCTTTTTAATTATTATTATTTTTTTTCTTCCTTCACATTTTTGATTGTTGCTTTAGCCGCTTGGCAGACTTGGTGCTGCTGTAACAGGAATCGACCCTCTAGAAGATAACATTAGGACAGCAGAACTGCATAAATCATGTGATCGTGTCCTAGACAGACTCATCCAGTACAAGCCTCGCTCACTAGAAGAGGTGTCGGAGAACAGTAAGGAAATGTTTGATGCAATCGTGGCCTCTGAAGTAGTGGAACATGTGAATGACCTTGAATCTTTTATCCAAAGCTGCTTCTTTACACTAAAGGTAGGGTGAGAATGATGACTGAGCTGTTGTTTTTGTATTACTAATGGTTTTTGCAACGTGTACCATGTTCACTCATGAGATGGCTTCTCTACCATAATAATGTACTGAGTATTCTTTTCCTAAAGAAATTAAAAATGGTGCCACGCCATCGTCACTCTTTAATAAGCTATGTTATTTTATTTACACTTCCATATCTTGCAATCCAGCCCTAATCAGTTATCAAGTCTGCATGGTAATCTGTACACATTTCCATTCGTGTCTCCAGCTAATATACTTTCAGAAAATACAGTAATAATAATAACATAGTTACATAGTAGATAAGGCTGAATAAAGACTTGCGTCCATCAAGTTCAACCTAGGTTTTAATAAAGACAGATTATGATTCTTATTGGTACCCTTGGATGTTTTTAACCAATAAATGTTTGTCCAACCTTATTTTAAACGTATTTATTGTGTCTGCCGACACCACTTCCCCAGGAATCTTTTTTTCTTCTAATCTAAACTTGTGCCCTTGTGTCCTAGATTCCTTTCTTGCAGTAAAAAGGGTGTCTGACAGTTCCTTATTAGTGTTCACTCTAGGATTTTGTGCGGGCAGGGCGCTGAGGGTGGACCGGGCCCGCCAACGTCACAGTTGTGGGCGGTCATCATGAAAAGGGGCGGGCCTGGCCACTGCCGTCATTAAGGGGGGGCCGGCCCGGCCACTGCCGTCATTAAAGGGGACGGACCCACCGAAGTTGCTGTGCTGCCGGGGAAACGCCGGGCATCGCCATCTACGGCGGCGCTGGGCTTTCCTGTGCACACCGTCGGGGCAGGCACCAGGCTGTTTTAGTGGGGCGCTGCTAGAGGGGCAGGGCACATTTTGCCCTTTAAAAATCGGGCAGGGCGCAGCTAGCTAAAACAGCCTAGCGGGAACACTACTTATATTGGCCCTTGATATATTTGTACATGTGGAGCATGTCCCCCCTTAAATGTCTCTTCTCTAGTGTAAATAGTCCCAGTTTGCTCAATCTATCTTCGTAGCTTAAATTCTCCATTCCCCTAATTAGCTTTGTTGCTCTTCCTTGGTTTTTTTTCTAGTTCTATGATGTCCTTTTTATAGTGTGGGACCCAGAATTGTACTCCATATTCAATGTGAGGTCTAACCAATGCTTTGTACAGTGGCATCATTACTTTTGAGTACCTAGTTTCCATGCCCCTTTTAATACATGCTAGAATTCTGTTGGCCTTTTTGTTGCTATGTGACATTGAGCACTACACCCTGGTTTGTTATCTATTTGGACTCCTAGGTCCTTTTCAAGTACTGAATTACCCAATGCCTCCCCACTTAGGGTATAACTAGCACACTGGTTATGTCTCCCAAGGTGCATAACTTTGCATTTATCCACATTGAACCTCGTCTTCCACTTTTTTGCCCACTAATTTAGAATGTTAAGATCATTCTGAAGCACGGAGACATCCTTGGTTGATTTAATAACTCTACTCAGTTTAGTGGCATCAGCAAAGATGGATACATTGCTGAGTATTCCCACCCCAATATCATTAATAAATATGTTAAATAAAATGGGCCCTAGTACCGAACCCTGTGGCACTCCACTTAGTACTGGTATCGTATTTTGATATAGCAGCCAGTTCCCTATCCATCTACAGATTCTTGCCCCTAATCCCATGTCCTCCATTTTATTTATCAACCTCTTGTGTGGCACTGTATCAAGAACTTTAGCAAAATCTAGGAAGACCACATCTATAGCGTTTCCATTATCAAGGTTTTTGCTAACATCCACATAGAAGCCTAGTAAATTTGTTTGGCATGAACGATTTTTCACGAACCCATGCTGGTTAATACTAAGTAAACTATGAAGGTCTAAATATTCCTGGATACCATCCCTTAAAAATCCTTCAAATATTTTACCCACTAACATGTTTTATGTCTCATTTCTGGAAGCCAGGTGGTTCACTTTTTATTACGACAATCAGTAAAACCAAGTTATCGTACATTCTTGGAATAGTGGTAGCAGAGAAGGTCATGCGGCTGGTCCCAGAAGGCACTCATGACTGGGACAAGTTTATCACACCTGAAGACCTTGAGAGACTACTGGAATCAAGCAAGTATTTCTTGATATAGGATTAATGGAAACACTGGATCTAAAGCAGTGGTTGGCAGCCACACACACTGGCCCTTATTCTGGTTCACTCACAAAAGCAAATTCTCTCTAATGGACAAAACCATGTGCAATGCAGGGGGGTAGATGTAACATGTGCAGAGAAAGTTAGATTTGGGTGGGTTATTTTGTTTCCGTGCAGGGAATATACTGGCTGCTTAATTTTTAGGGGTGTATTCAATAGCCGGCGACCATCTTCCCCGACAGCATTGAGCAGGGTTTCTCGGCAGAACAAGCCCGACTTCTCTGACGGCTGAAGCACGCCTCATCCCGGCCGCAACTCACGGCCACGTCCCTTCTCGCTCCCCGGCAGGCGGGACATTGAATCCCGCCTGCATGTTCTCCTCGAGCTGACCGAGAACGGGACAGGGTCACGGCGGTCGAGAAAGCTTAACCACCGTGACCTAAACATTGAATACCCCCCTTAGACTGCAATTATTTTGAAGAAAAACCCCACCCAAATCTAATTCTCTCTCTGCACAAGTTACATCTGCCCCTGCAGTGCACATGGTTTTGTCCATTTGAGAAGGAATTCGCCTTTGCGAGTGAACCAGAATAATGGTCACTATACATATGCACCATGTGATACAGTGATGATATATTTTCAGTCTCTCCAGAAAAGTATTATATACTGTAGACATGCATAATTCCCATTTAGCTCATGTCTCCAAAAGAGGTAAAAAATAATTTTTTGATCTGGAAAGGTTATTGTAATAAACCAAAATGAGTTACTTAACCACCTATCTGGGGTTGTCGCACCAGATTAGATTATGCCAAGCTGCATTTTCCCTAGCAGTGTTGCATCTAATGTGAACGTGTTATAAATGGTTGCTGGAAGGTAATCCTCCAGCTGCCTGCAGGCCCCTGGTCTCTGTTCTCTTTTCTCTACCCAAGCCAACCACCCCCTCCGTCCGACTGGGCTACAGATGCGCAGAGATTACCCACTAGCTGCTGCAGCAGCACGAGTTCAGACAGCTCAGGGAAGCTGCTGCGTCCCCGTCCCCCCCAACTACAGTCATTGCCCACCAATCCGAGCTTCACTGCACTGCAGCATCCCTGTATCCCCATCTCCCAGCTAGTAGTGATGGATTGTCCACTATTTGCTCCTAAGGAAAATGTTTTATTAAAAAAAAACGTATTTGAAACGTATTTTATATATATATATATATATATATATATATATATATATATATATATATATATAATCGGAGGTCCGGCACTCCTCACCTGCCCCTGCTTCACTCGAGTAACTTGGCCTGGGTGCCCGCTGTGTGCTGGCGTTACCAGCGCTTGTAGAAATATTGTGAAATAAAGCGTCACTCCAGGTTCTGATTCAAGATGATGAGTTTACTGTAGGTCAACAGTGTTTCGGGCCAGAGCCCGTCTTCAGGACATGTCCTGAAGACGGGCTCTGGCCCGAAACACTGTTGACCTACAGTAAACTCATCATCTTGAATCAGAACCTGGAGTGACGCTTTATTTCACAATATATATATATATATATATATATATATATATATATATATATATATATATATATATATATATATATATATATATATATATATATATATATATATATATATATATATATAGGCAATCTGCATTACTGGACAGTATATTTCTTTATCAGAGAGCAGTTAACTCTCATAATTGAGCATGAAACTCAATGTGCCCATTGTCATAATTTATTAATTCCCAAGAGACCCAGCAGCATCACACCCACATCCAGAAGGTGCAGTGCTTGAACAAGCCTCATGTTTTCTGATTATAAATAGGAGACCAGACCCCTTAACAGCTGCTAAACCCTCTGCACACCACCTCAAAATACAGAACCCACCCCAACCACAGAGCCTGGGGAAACACACTGTAGATGGTTTAGCACCACCCTCTCCCATTGCGGCATGTTAGGTATTGTTATATTAGTAACTGGATTTAAATATTTTGGTAAGCCCGTATAAGACTTTATATAGCGATCACAGCCTGAGGCCTGGGCAGTAGACATTTGTGGTATTAAATATAATGACTATTGTTATCTTTGGTTTTGCACAGATGGTTTTGTGATTGATACACTGAGAGGAATGATGTACAACCCTTTTATGGGATCCTGGAGCTGGTGTGAAGACACAAGTATTAATTACGCCATTCATGCCGTGAAGGTGCTTGCCCAGGAGCAGCCGGCAGACATAGAATTTGATCAAGAACAGGATCAGCCCAAGGCTGCTGAAGCTTCTGTGTAAAAGGACATATTCACTGGATTTTCTAGTATATGCTTCCCTCTTTGGACTGACATGTTGCTTTCACAAAATCTGAGTTGGTAATACTTAGCACATAGTAGTAAGTATTGGTATTTTTAGAGGACCAGTTTGTGTCTTTTTGGTTAATTTGTGTGGGTCTTTTTCTTACTCAAATTGACGCTTGAGGATTACATGCTATGTATGTTGGAATACTGTACAAATGTCTCAGAAATTGAATTATGTATTTCATAGCAATCCATCAGAGACTAGCTTTGGCTCATCTAGTGCAGGTTCGTTTCCAAAACTGATTATCTAATTTATTACCCAACTAACTATGGGGAAGATTTATGACGCAGTGATAAGGGATGAGAAGTGAGTCAGAGGTGCAGTGGTCCATGGCAACCAGCTGCTCTGTAAAATTTTATATTATGCAAATTACACATGTTACTTCAGTGCTGATTGGTTAACATGGGCCACTTCACCTCTGGCTCACTTCTCCTCCCTTATCACTACTTCATACATCTACCCCTGTATGTTTTAGTAAATGACTGTACATGAGTATTAAACCCTTACTCCCTTTGTACCGTGGCCAGCTATATACCAAGACGCATCCAAATCTTAGCTCTCGATAGAGATAGGAATCTGTTTATGGCTTCCAGTAGCTAAGACATGCAACCAGTGCATACCCTAGTGGTCTACCCAATTTCTATGTAGTGGCAGAAAAATATGCAGCATGGGTAAGGGACTGGTTCAGTGGCAGGTGGTATGGTGCAGCCTCTGCATCTTTGTACGCAGTGGCTTTTGAAAAATATGTCAAAGCTGCAGGGGGCCTCTAAAGTTAAGATGCCCACGTGTCTTTCCTAGATCCATTGGTTGCTGCCATCGGACATATGAGTAACCTTCAGATTATTGAGAATGTCTGGTAGCCCATGGGACCAGAGGGGAGTGAAGCTGTGTACAAGGTCGTAGCCACTGGCTTTGGCACGCACAGAAAATAGGGCTATTACGCTATGTATTCTGTAATGATCCACCACTGGCACCGCCAACCTCGGTGGATGGTAACTCACCTGACGTCTGCAGCCATATTGCGGCCATTATGCTACTTCTGATCTGCACATGTGCTGAGCAGCTTCTGCATAGATCAGAAAAAAATTGCTCATCTGTAAA
Source organism: Crinia signifera (assembly GCF_055691185.1). Taxonomy (NCBI): domain Eukaryota; kingdom Metazoa; phylum Chordata; class Amphibia; order Anura; family Myobatrachidae; genus Crinia; species Crinia signifera. The sequence goes on from NC_139219.1 coordinate 178,310,721, forward strand.
AAAAAAAAAATAGTTTTAGCTTCCACCTCAGAATCAGCCCCAAAATGTATCATATTTCACCCACGGTGGTGTTGTGAAGTGCTGCCAATTGTCCTAATATGACTTTAACTAGAAAGGCTTTCAGTCATAAACTAAGGTAAAAAACACAGGAATTGCATATCAACTCTGTTTAAAATCCTGTAATAGAGTTTTATTATTATATTTGTATTCATTAATGTGTACTAAGGCTTCCCTACAGTAAATAGTGTACAAAGTACTTAATTGTGGTCCTCAAAGAAAGCATTAACACTTCTGAGTCCTGCTGGCAACATGATGCAAATTTCTGACAGAAAATGTATGTGTTTAAATCGACTGTACCATGCCATGGTTGTATCAGAAATTATTTATTTTATTACATTAAAACGACTTTGATAAAATGGATTATGTATAGCAGATTCTGCTTCCTGGTAACCAGATTTTGCAGATTTTATCATGTTTGTTTGTTTGTTTATTATTTATGTATGCACTCTTTATTTCACACACTCTCTACCTCCAAACATATAGTAGGGACCTTCAAACTTATTATTTTACCACTTTTCACTATTCTTTATTGTGATGCCCTAGGGGGGTCTTTAGCTGGTTCATGTTTCGGGGTTCCCTGCGTCCCAGGTGGTGACCCCATAGTGCTAGGGACCTGCTCGACAAGAGGTGACCTGGACGATTTGTGGGCAGGCCAATATCACTGGCCAATGATATACCAACAACCTCTTATTATATATTGTAATGTAATGATCGCATAGTGCAGGGGTGACCAACCGGTCAGCGGTAAAGAGCCAAAAAATATCGGTAGTCAAGCTAAAGAGCCATCATCATGCGCGCGCCGAAAAAAGGGGCGTAGTCTATTTTGACCCCTTGGGTGGGTGTGATACAAATATGCCTCCAATAGTGCAGTGCCATATATACACATGCCCCCAATAGTGCCAGATACACATATGCCCCCCACACGGTGCCAGGTATGCCCCTACGGTGCCAGAAAGCTGATATGCCCCCACAGTGCCAAAAAGCTGATATGCCCCCACAGTGCCACAAACTGCTATGCCCCCACAGTGCCACAAACTGCTATGCCCCCACAGTGCCACAAACTGCTATGCCCCCACAGTGCAAATTTCCCAGCAGCACTCACCGTTGTTGCTGCTGCTGCCGGGCGGGGAGAGGACAGTCTGGTGTCCCCCTGCAGTCCTCCTGTCATGTCACCGATGGGAGGAGAGCACAGCACACCGTGCGTCTCCTTCCCCCTCACTTCCCTGTGACTGGGCCGTCCAATAAACCAAAGCTCGCTGGCCGTTTTTTCTGATTGGCTGCTGGCCCGCGAGCTCTATTTGGCGGACGGCCCAGTCACAAGGATGCACAGTAAGGGGTAGGAGAGATGCGCGATACGCGATACGCGCTCTCCTCCCCTCAGAAGGAGAAGGGATTCAGGGAACCGGCAGCAGGGGGGACTGGGACGGATGGTGGGCGGCGGGCAGCAGTGGGAGGAGGAGCCACACTTTACAAGGGGGAGAGCCACATGAGGCTCAAGAGCCACGGGTTGGCCACCACTGGCATAGTGCATTTGCACCCTCTCTCTCTGTGTAATCCATTTTATTCTCAGCAGATGGCACTTTCATTACTGAGGGTGTGCAATTTAGACATACTATGGAGGAAGCAGATCCTGCTCATGGCAGGGCAAAGTGGTGCGCTTGTGGTAACGGCAACAGGCGGACAGAGCAATGAACAACCCACACGGCAGTATCAGCCGGTCCGCGGCTACTTCAAAACTCAAAGCAGGTCATGAGTCAATCAGGAACAGCAGTGTTAGCTCCTGATTGACTGTTGGACCGCAAGCTCTGATTGGCTCGCAACTTGCCTCAAGTTTTGAAATGGCCACGGACCTGCTCTGATACAGCCATGTGGGTTGTACATCACTCTGTCAGGCTGTTTCCATTACCACGCATGGTAACGGTGGGGAGCGGGAGGGAAGAAGAGGATGGGTAATCCCGTGTGGCAATGAGCATGAAACTTGTGGCAGCAAGGAAGAAGAAACCTGTAGCAATAAGCATGTTCGTAAGCGGCACTTATGTGTCTGGATTCTACACTTTCATCTTGGCTTCTAAATTAAAAAAATAAATAAAATAAAAATGACAAACCATGGACTACACTAACCTCATTGTCATGTTTGTAGAACCCGCTTGAGCTAAAGTAAAACATTAAAGGAGGCTAGATTGTCGCTATAAAGAGATGCCCACAGTCAGCACCAATACTTGTATAGCCCATGGTATTTTACCCAATGCTCTATTTTGCCACATGCATGCACATAAACTGTTGACACAAGGCAGGATGGATTTGTGTTATGGACCCCAAAGTCTGACCCGCTATCTGCAGAAATCAAGATTTGTCAAACAAAGCAACCTTCAGCTGTTTAATTTCATTGAGCCTATGCCCACTGTAGCTTTGGTTTCCTGAGTGGAATGCTACCCCTGGTGTGGTCCTCCACTGCCATAGCTTAGCTTAGCCATATGATTCAATGTTCTGTGTGATCAGGAGGGCTCTGCTGCATATGACTGATGTAATGCTTGGTTATTTGAGTTACTGCTGTTAAAAGAAAAAATAAGTATTTTCCTCCTAAACCCCCCCCCCCCCCCCAGCAGCCTGACCCTAATCCCCCCCCCCCCCTTTCTAGGTGCCTATCCTTATACCTAACCTTCCCATATCCACAGCCTAACCCTAAATACCCCCACTACTGTTAAACCTAACTTCCTTTTCCCTGGTGTGACTCTAACCCACCCCGGACACTCCCCAATTGAGATGCCGGCTGTCTGTATTCATGCATCAGCAACCTGATTCTTTCGATTTTCGCTGCTGGTCTGAGTGCCAGGATACTGACTGCATGCCTGATAAAGTATTGATTATTGCAATGGCCTCCTTATCGGTCTTCCTAAAAAAAGACTTTCACCACTACAATCCATTTTGAATGCAGCTGCGAGGCTGATCTTCCTGGCTAGACATTTATTGTCTGCGGATCCACTCTGCCAGTCCCTCCATTGGTTGCCTGTATATTACCACATTCAATATAAAATACTTCTACTTGCATACAAAGCCATCACTCTGTCTACACCAACTTATATCTCTTTGCTTATCTCAAAATATATCCCCACCCGACCTCTCCTCTCTGCACAAGATCTGCGTCTCTCTTCCACACTCATTACTCGCTCCCACTTACACTTGCAGGATTTTTGTTGGGCAGCGCCCATCTTATGGAATTCCCTTCCACACACACTAAGACTCTCCTCTAGCCTCCAAACTTTCAAGCGTTCCCTGAAAACTCACCTCTTCAGGCTAGCTTATCATATTCAGGACCCCCACACAACCTCCAGTAGCATTCATATCTAATTGCATCCCATCAGGACTGTTTTGTAATCTGATGGGACTGCCATGCTATGGAATTCTATCCTTATGTATCCCTCCTATTATCCCTATAGATTGTAAGCTTGCGAGCAGGGCCCGCCTACCTCTATGTCGGTTTGTATCAACCCAGTTTGTTTAATCACTGTTGTTTCCAAGTGTAAAGTGCAACGGAATATTCTGCGCTATATAAGAAAATGTAAATAAATAATTGTGGTAAAATAAAAGAAATTACACTACCAAGATTGGTCACTGAATACATAGAGCCATGCATTATTTTCCATAGGATACCTACCCGCGTGTCACAATAAGGGACATTTTATCAGATAGCTTCAACAGTGCAGTTGTGCTTTGGTATGTACGCACAATGGTAGATCAGAGTATGACCACTTATCTGCATAGTGTATGTACAGTTATATATGAGCAACATGTAAATAATGGTGTCACTCAGTAGAGGGATTACTGCAGGCATGAATATACTAAAGATCACTGAAGTATACAGCTGACATGAGACATACTGTAGACCAGAATAGATTCACTGACTGGTTATTCCTGCAGTAATATGATCTTCGTTTAACTGGCAAGGGCAAAAAGACACATTCTCTGCTCTGCTAAATCCTGTTCGTAGCATGTTGCTATAGGAAAAGGAGCACTGTGAAAGGTTTATCAGTAGACTCATTTATAATTCTATAACTCACCTCTACGGCTTTCAGCATGCAGTGAACACCATGTTGCATTGGGATGCCATGTTGAATCCTATTTTGTTGCTGTTAATAAGGCTGTCGATTAGTGTGATGAGCACAAGTAAAGGTTTTTGTTAATACTAGGCTTGCTATACACTTGTTTCAGATTTACTGTGGTAATCATGGCCTACTGTTTGGTTAGTTCTTATAAACTGGTTTCTTCTTACCCCAAGAACTATTCATCTTTAATATCTCTTTGATGTATGCATTGTTGATGAGAGGTCAAGGGAAATATTACACCATTCATTAAATATTTAATTGTGTGCAAATATTCTTTCTAATAGTGATATTTGAATATTCTAAAGTAATGAAGAAATACCACACTGTGTTCGAGTTTCTATCCTAAGGGGGAAAAAGTGACCAGCAGCCACCTACAGTTACATGTTGATAAAAGATTGGGTACTTCTTTACTTTCACGGCGCCAGCATGGCGCCGCGCGTCAGAGTATCCTTGCGGGGCTCGCTTCGCTCGCCCACGCTGCGGGCTCGGTGGCTCGCTACGCTCGCCACGCTAATTAAAATCAACTCCATGCCAACATGGATAGTGAAGGTGTGAACTATCCATGTTGGCATGGCGTTAACTCCGTTTATTTAACTTAATTAGTGGCGAGCGTAACCCGGAAGTACGCGCGGCGCCATGCTGGCGCCGTGAAAGTAAAGAAGTACCAAAGATTGAAAACTCTGGACAAATCTTCAGACACTTTCTGTAATAATTTTACAGATTTGTTTCTGTTTCTGGAACTAGTTTTGAATGAGCAATTTAGACCAAAATATGACTCTGTTACTCAAGAGATAAAGCACTAAAGTATGATTGTAGGTATGAGGGTATATTCAATTATATGGTTTTGAAAAATCAAATGTTTGAATCTAGAAAATGTTCTACCCCTAGGGGGTATTCTAGCCCCAAAGTCTTAGGGTGCCCATACACGTTACAATTATTGTATACGGGGGGCGTGGCTTGGCCGTGAACAGAGTAGGCAGCAGATTTTCTGTGCTCCCGCCATATATCCTAAAACCCACCCTGTTCTGCTGCTGCCGAGGACCCTGACCTCTATAACAGGTGTGGTTTATCCCAATCATCTCCCTGCTCCTCCGCTGGTGTGTCCCCTGGAACATTCGGCTGTCGGATTGAAAGAATCAACAGCCATGGCCTGCAACTTCGCTGACCCCCGTATTCCCCTGGATTCTGTCTCTTGCTGAGGTTTAGCCCTGGCGCCTCTCTCCCGAGTGCTGCAGCGGGCCAGAGAGACAGGTGTTGGTTGCTCTCTGTAGAATTGGGCGGTGTGAGCGGGAAGTGGTCTCGATTGAGAGGTGCTGCCGCTGTCCACACGGAGAGTGCCAGAGCCATCTTGCCCGTGCGTCCCATGAGCTGAGACGTTCGTGTTTGCCTGCTGAATTCCTCCTGGGAATGGCTGGGACTATTGGCTACTGTCCTGTATTGGCATCCCGGTTCCCCTGCATAGCTCCTGTGGTTTCATGCCACGGCTGTCTGGTAACGTGGTCGTGAGAGATAGCACTGGATGCAGACGCCATATTCCTTGATTAGAAACCTGCCCAGCAGACCGGTGTCTGAGGTCTGTACCACCTGGCCAGAATACCTGACATCTCTTGGCCTTGAACTATTGTATTCCCTGGATTACTTCTACTGTTGTGAGCTCTTCAGTAACACTATACCCTCTGTGGCTATTGATCTCCTATATGTCTTTGGTGGAGAGATAGTCTCTGCCATTTTATTTTGTGATAATACTACTGCTAACAGCTCACCTTTCTAAACATCCTATATATGAACATGGAATACTCTGTTCACCGTATACTAGGTGAAATATACACAACCTCCACCGATTTATACTCTAGTTGGATGGGATGCTGGGAGGTACTCAATCTTCATTGGACAATCCTGAGCGCTGTGATTTGGATGATATGGGGATTTATCTGTGTCCGGAAACCTGATGGCTTCTTCTGTTTATGAGTCTGGTTCAACTTTGGACATGTACGCCCCTGTGAACCTGTGTGAATTTAAGGAAACTTGTTGCACTACACCTGTAAACATTGATAAAGTCACTGTTTCCCCTCGATCTCCTTTTGTGTTACTATTAGCTTTGCTGAGATCCTGGAAGTTACTTATTCATATTCACATAGATATATTAGTATATTCCGGTTGCTCTCCTGAGTTTATCATGCTCGCCAAGCTCCTTCAGGGAACCGAGAGTTGGCCGGATTGATAGGCTCATGATGTAATCTATCTATAATCTGTGATTCTGTTCACACCTTTTATTATTTTCCTTATAACTCTATGTTTACAATATATATCCTGTACTGCTTTGTAATCTGAGGCTTTTTATACTTTATTATTACATAAGATGTCCCCTTTATTATTACTCACAAAGATGCGGTTCTCCCTTATATTTGTTATCACTCTGCACCTGTTAATTCAAAAGTTCCTCTATATGTCAATATATATCCTAGCTACCATGTGTGACATAATGATATATTTAGGCGGAAGAGTTGCCATAGTTTAGGGTCATATACACCTAGCCCTCTGCATATCCTGTTCTAAACATCCTGTGTTTTATAACGGGGGGAGGATAGTTTATATATAGGTGGGGTATGGGTAGACTTAGAATTAGGTAATGTAGTTAGTGGGGTAAGGGTAGCAGTTTACGGGATCCAGGTATACCTAAAGTTGGGGGTAGGAAATGATTTGTTTTTGGGATTTATGTAATTTTTCTTTTGGTAGTTAGGCATATAATATTGCTAGTTTAGTCTCAAATACATCACAAGCGTTTTCTACATAAAGGGAAGGAACAGTTTGTGTTACTTCATTGTCATTTAATTATAAGCTCTAGATAGGCATTATGTGGGCTAGTCCTAATGGCACCTTCAGGTCTTCATACTATATATCTGCTTTATGTAGCTATTCGGTGGCCGTCTGATAGTAAAATCCTGCTTATCTATATCAGACCATATATTGATGTCATACTAATTCCCGACCGTTAAGCAGTTCATACTCTAACTACCTATGTACGGGGTATTGTTGTTATATGTGACTATGTAAAAACTCTCAATAAAAATGATTGAATTAAAAATAAAAAAAAACAATTATTGTATACAATATCGCATCTCGGTTTTGCGATGAGATCTAGTACAAAAAGTATGTGCTGCACATACTTTTTGTACTAGTTCTCATCTCATCGCAAAACCGAGATATAATATTGTATACAATAATTGTAACGTGTATGCGCACCTTTATTGTCCTAACTCAATATCTTAGTGTCCAAAAATGAGCTCAAATTTCAGAATTTGAATTAGATATACAGTCTTGAATTGCATGCTATTCCTGGGCCAGGTGTGACGCTGCGCTGACCAAATGGACTCGAATTGCAGCGCCAACATGACTACAGAGCAACAGGAGATGAAAATAGGTTGTGATAAACTTGGAAAATGTGTTTCAATTTTAGACATTTTGCAAGATTGTTCATAACAGATTTTATTAACTATACTGCGATAGATATAGCCCACATATAGCTGTAGTTGAGAGGAAGAGGTAGGATGTTTTTGCTGATTCACTAGTGGTAAGCAAACTGGCATGAGGGGTATGTCTACTCATGGAAAGAGAGTGGAGAAGTTGCCCATGGCAGCCAATCAGTTATGAAGTAACATTTATCAAGTGCATTTTATAACATTATTTATAGCAGCTGATTAGTGCCAGTGGAGAAGTTACCCATGGCAACCCGTCTCCACTCTTCACTGTTTTATGAATAGACCTTACAATTTCCTCCCCCAATTAATTACAAACGCCTCAGCACACAAATACTATCTATTGCTTGTCAAGGTTTTCCATTCTTGCTATTTGCTACTACCATACCAATCCCAACAGGTCCTGCTTGTATGAGAGGGAAGAGTCAACAAAGGACAGAGGGACCTTGAACTGCAGTCTGTGCCCTGCCCCTCATATATAATATATATATATATATATAAATACCCAGTGGTCGAGCAGCACGTCCTCAGCTGGCAATCAAAGGTGCTGGTGCCATCCAATTACCCTCGGGGATCACGCAATGCATACAGGAGGCGGCACTCATCCAATAAGCACACGATAAAGCAGGAGTACTTCAACGTTTCGAACTTTACTGGTTCGTCATCATTCCTGATGACGAACCAGTAAAGTTCGAAACGTTGAAGTACTCCTGCTTTATCGTGTGCTTATTGGATGAGTGTGGCCTCCTGTATGCAATATATATATATATATATATATATATATATATATATATCTTGCCAGAGATAGGCTGGGACTTGTGCCCTGTAAGGAGGACACCCATGGTACATTCTTAACCCTGTTCTTGGGCACATAAAGTAGAACCTAGAGCAAAGATGAAAGTCAGGGTGCCCACTTCAGGGATGTCACCTAAAGGCAATAACCTTCCATTAGCTCCTATGTTTACACTCCAGAGAGCGAGAAAAGTTTAATTAATGAATCATTGATATTTATAATAATGGTGCATTTGAATGATTATAGGCTTACATTAATTTATCACACAAAAGTCTCTTCCGAGTTATGACAAAAGTGTTAATACTCTTTAATCTATTAAAATGTGTTTGTCAGTAATGAGAGCACCTGTGCACCTGCTAGGTGAGATGGAAACCGTGAACTGTTGGTAGGTCTCGAGGACTGGAGTCGGCTACCCCTGCTCCAGACTCACTCCTAATGCATCTCCAGCCTCATGAAGGATCCATTTCCTGTGTATCTTTGCTAGTAGCTTATATACAAAGGCAACAAGACTTGTTGATAGTGCTCACAGGGCCAATGATAAAACTTTTATTCATTATAATTTGAAACCAATTTGTATCACAACTGCATTCTTTGGCAGAATATTAAAATGTATGAAAATTAAAGTAATGCATGCAATAAAAAAATAGTGGTTATAAAATAAATTACCACTGAGTATTTATGTCTCATAGAATATTGTAATAATTTTACATATACCATATATTGATATAGACTTTCTTTTCTGTCCAATTAAATTGTTAGATTTTACACAATTTGTTATTAAATAACATGCTACCCTAGAGGTTTATTTATTATTACCCTTTTTTTATATGGTGCCACAAGGGATCTGCAGCACCTAATTACAGAGTACATAAACGAATAAGCAAACAGCGACTTACAGTTCAATACAATAAAGGGCAAGTACAGGGTAAATAAAATGAACTGCATCAGCAAAAGATACAGGGATAAGTATCAGCCTGGCAGAAAACTGCAGGATTTGGTGCCAACAAAAAAGGTTTAAGTAAGAGAAAGAACAGCACATGAGACAAGAGTTTACATTCTAAAGGGGATTAGTTTACAATAAGATATATTTATTATGTTTTGTTTATTGACTTACAGTCAAAACTATCCAATTATAATGCTTCACACACTCTTAAGCATACCTCCCAACATCTGGGACCCCGGCGGCGGGACAGGGTACGTGCCGCATTTTTTTGGGCATGGCCTGTCTGAAAGGGGGCATGGCCTATACTTGCGGTGCTCTCACGAGGCCACGCCCCCATTTTCCGCCACAGTGGGGGCATGCCCAGCCCCTCTGCCTGCAAGAATAGACGCTGTGCGCATGCGCACAACGTCTTTTCACGGACGACAGGGGGGACTCCCAACTGCCCCCCCGCCGCGGAACACTGCCGGCGGCGGGAGGGACACGGGAATGTCCCAAAATATCGGGACGTTCCCACAATAAGCGGGACAGTTGGGAGGTATGCTTAAGCATGACCCTGGATTCCTATGAAACTAGCCAATGGGAGTCTGGGGGAGGGCTTAGGAGTGAGTGTGTAGAGCATGCTGATTCCTAGATGTATACAGTTCTGCTGATACCCGGGGGAGCCATCTAGCACATAGATTACATGATCCCCCTACATGATATGTTTATATTTGCTAAGCAGTGTCCCCCCCCCCCCACCACCACCACGTTTTTGGCAATGCAGCCACCGCTGGAGAAGAGTGAAGGTGGGGTGGTGGTAGGAGTGGTAGAAAGAGGGATACTTGGCAGTTGGAGGATGATTCTGTGATGGTGGTATGAGAAGTAGTAGGAGGGACATGTCAGCAGCTGGGGGAGGAGGGTGGGGTGATGGTGGTAGTAGAAGGAGGGACACATCAGCTGGGAGAGAATGGTGGGGTGATGGTGGTGGCTGTAGTAGGAGGAGTGACATGGCAACTGGGGGAGGAGTGTGTTGTGATGGTGGTGGTAGGAGAAGGGCAGGGTGATGGTGGTGGTCGTAGTAGGAGGGACACATTGCAGGTAGAGGAGTAGGATGTGGTGACAGTGGTTGTAGGAGGAGGAGGGACACATGGCATATGGGAGAAATGGGCCAGGTGATGTGTGTCGTTATAGGAGGAAAAGGGAAACATGGCAGCAGAGGGTGGAAGTACTAGCAGGAAGGACACATGGCAGCAGGTGGAGATGGATTGGTAGTAATAAGAAGGAAACAGGGCATCTGGTTCTCCCCATCCATGGCAAAAGTATTCGACATCAGCCATGAACCATCAATGATTTCGAATCATCGATAGTCACTGGCCATCCCTAGGGTGATGCAGACCTGGACACTGAGGTCAGAATTCACTCCCCTGGTCGATGTTTGGGGTTTGCGCATGCGTGAATATGCATACCCACTTCCCGGAAGACTTCGGCAAGTTTCACACTCCACGGGGCGTTTTCTCAATGATAGGCTGACAGGGGGCTCGCTGGGGTCTGCCCAGCGTTTTATGGGCATGGGTGCACCCATGCAAACACTGGGCGGACACCTGCGAAGGTCCATGCCAGCTTGGGACAGGCAGCTGACATTTTTCTTTTATCTAGGAAGGGAGGAAGAATCATCCTATGGTTAGCAACCAACAAATGATTTTTCCTCCGTGCAGCCGCATGCTCATAGTGGATATAAGATGCCTAGCGAGCTGGTCTGAATCGGGCCATTGGAGCCAGCTCCACTTGCACACCAGTAGAAATCAAGTATTATCTCGTCATTAAATCTGTATTCTTACATTTTAAATTTACAAAGGAAACTACAGAATGGTGGAAATGAATTAATTTTATACACCTAATTTGGAGCTCTGAAATCTTATATCATACTGTATGTAACAGGATAGCTTCATACTGTAGCTCTTCTATGGCAGTAGTCCTTGGTATAGCTGAAAATTGATTACTGCTCCTAGTTGCTATGTACAGTGACTGCATAGAGAGCTCGTCTCCATGACACTATTTCCCAGAAGCATCATGCGTGAGGATGAAAGCATGACATCAGCACAGCACAAAGAGGAGGAAGCGAGAATCAGGGCTCAGGCAGCATCAGCATCAGAGAGGTATCCCTGTGATGCTGCCGCCGCCGCCGCCTCCTCCCAGTGCTGCTGACCATCACACTGCCTACTTCCGCCTGCTGCCTCCGTTCTCACCCGGGGATCCATGCAGCCGCCTCTGTGCATTTCAGTCCTCTGTGTTTAATGCAACTCCCAAAGTGCAGCAGAGGACAGGCCGCACAGCATGCACTGGGGTGTTGCTCTAGTCCCTTCCAGGTCTTGTGTGATTGAACTGAGTCGGAATCAGTCCCTGTCTCTGTGCTGCTGTGTGGGAGCAGAGGATAACTACTCCTTTTATGGGGACATCGTCGCTTTCCCATTGCAGGATTACGGAGGCGTTATGTCAGGGCTGGGATCCGATTCCTGGTGGAAGAAAACCCTCTACCTAACCGGGGGCGCCCTGCTGGCTGCTGCTGCATATCTCCTACATGAGCTGCTGGCAATCAGGTGAGGGTGGCCTTCTGGGTATATTGTCAGAGTGATACCTGTGTAGCTGCTGAGAGATGCTGGATACATGACATTGACAGTCTCCTGCTATACCTTGCTTGCTCATGTTTATCCCTCACGCATTGTTTATGTTCCTGCTGCTATTCAAGCAGTTATATCTCTCCTGCCATATCCCTTGATGACTTGTACACAGCATTAACCCATTTCATTCCATGTGGATAAGCATAATAAAAATAAACAAAAACCATGATACTGTAGTTAGGGTTCATGGAATGCTTGACATTGTAAACTACATTAATAAATACAATTATTTTGGGGTATTGATAGTAAATAATGTATCTTGGTTTGTATACATTTCAGTGTTTAATGTCTAGAAATCATATTCTCCATCTTGTTCGGGTTTTTACTTTGCATTCACCTCAATAACATTGTATGCTGTAAACAACAGTTGGTGGGGACTCAGTGGTTAGCCGGGTGGTGGCTGGGGCTGATGGGACAGCGGTGCTGTCCTATTATTCAAATGTGTATCCCATCACATATTGGGTACATGGGAAAAGGCTTGCGACTGGCTGTCATTCAGCACTGCGCACTCTTTGACACACTAGACGACCCACGCCGCCGCAGATATAGTTAACGTGGGTGGACAAATTTAGCATAATCACTGAATGATATTGTAAACGTCACCAGGACCCTCTGAACATGTGGGTTGTTGGCTATATAGACCCAATCGTCCTGCACGTTCAGCCGGCGGAGGGCGTTCATGAAGCAAGGGAGTGCACATTATTAACAATATAAAGTGTACACACTAGAACATTTAAAAAAAATTATTTCTCTGAAGGACCCAACCCTGCCTTTTGGTACTAGCTGACACTTAAGGGCAGCAGCCGGCACAGTTCCTAGAAGTTGGTGCTAATGCGCATATGCCTGCCCCAGGGCCTAAGAGTGAAATTAAGTGAAGTGTCAAATGGAGCATACACAAGGGACGGTTACAGACCCATTTCTAAATGCCCCCATACACTAGTCACACTTTCCTAAGGACAAGTCGGACCAGTTTGTCCTTGAGAGCTCCCAGCAGCTCCCTGGGAGGCTTGCTTACAATTTTGCACTTGATGTGCCAAATTTACATGCAGTAAATCACATGTTTATTATGGGGAGCTGGCAGGGGCAGGCAGCGGGGTCCCTGCGTAGCGGGGCAGTCAGCAGCAGGGACCTGCGGCAGCTGGGAACTAGTAGCGCTATTTGCCGGGCAGGTGGGCAGGAAGCTGCTGCTGAATGTGAAAACATATTTTGAAAAGACTGGCTGGCCATTTATTGGCTGAGAGAATTCTCTCAGCCAATTAGATGGGAGGTTGCTGATAATAAACGGTTGGTCAGTCTTTTCAAAATATGGTTTAACAATCAGCAGCCACTTCCCGCCCGCCTCCTGTCAAACTGACTGCCCATTGCCACAGGGACCCCGCTGCCTCCCCAGCACCACAGGGACCCCGCTGCCTCCCCAGCACCACAGGGACCCCGCTGCCTTCCCAGCGCCACAGGGACCCCGCTGCCTCCCCAGTGACACAGGGACCACGCTGTCTTCCCAGCGCCTCATGGACCCCGCTGCCTCCCCAGCCGTCGCGTCAACCCACTGTCCGCTGCACATAGCTGTGTGCCTGCGGTTCTTCACCTGGGATCTGACCCAACACATCATTGATGCTTAAAAGCACCCGCGATGTGCCAGTGAAGGGTCCAATCCGACAAATTTAATATGCAGCCCGTTCAACCTACCAACTCCGACCCAATGTGCACAGGACCGCGCATCAGGTCCGAGGGGATGTCAAACACATCCAATTTGGGCTGATTTCTTTGCCCACTCCGTTGGATTTGGGCGAAATCAGCCCAACTCGGACAAGTGTTTGGGCACCCCAAACGATCTCAGCAGATCACTTTGAATAATGTGAAAAAAAACGAAATATATACATGTGTAGAATTGTATAAAATTTTTTTTTTAAAAGACAAAGACACCTCCATGACTTTGAGCTGGAAAGAGAGGCAATGATTGGGCGTACCTTCACTCACACTAGGTGTAGTTGAACGAAGGCACATAAAGGTATAAACATATAATGGCACAAAAGGGGTTAAGAAGAAAACCAGCACTGGATCCTCCTTGATTTTAACCATGGAGTGTTGTCAGGTGTGGATTAACTTGTGCTGTCTTTGGCACCCCAATTACTTCAATCTCGCATGCACATAACGGTTTCTTTATGCAGATATCACTGGTCAATGAATTTCTGGCACTTCATAAAAGGCAGACACTTACTTAAGAGTTCTGCCCGTAATGGTTTCTTTGACAGGTGATTCAAGCAGAACACCAATAGGAATATATCACTTACTTTCTATTTCAATCTCGCATTCCCATAATGGTTTCTTTTAAACACTCGGCTCCAGGTACTTCAAGATAAAAGTATTTAATATCCAAAATACACACAATAAAATTCACAAACAACAGCTTTGCGGGGTGGGATGGAACACGGGTGCAGGCTGAGAGATGTCCCGGCCGAGGGACGCTGCAGACGTCAATCAGCACAGGTTGCCGCCCAGCAGTTCCAGGATAGTTCTTCCTGACCACCTACACATACAACGCCTGAGTGGTGGGCGAGGTTTGCGGTATGGGTGGCAATGCATTTCGGAAATCTGTTTTCCTTTTTCAAGACGTGCCAAAAAGGAAAACGGATTTCGGAAACCCCGTTGACGCCCATGCGCAAACCTCGCCCACCACTCAGGAGTTGTATGTGTAGGGACATCTCTCAGCCTGAACCCGTATTCCATCCCGCCCTGCAAAGCTGTTGTTTGTGAATTTTATCGTGTGTCTTTTGGATATTAAATACTTTTATCTTGAAGTACCTGGAGCCCAGTGTTTAAAAGAAACCATTATGGGAATGTGAGATTGAAATAGAAAGTAAGTGATATATTCCTATTGGTGTTCTGCTTGAATGAAAATATCACCTGTCAAAGAAACCATTACGGGCACGCGGGGCAGAACTCTCAAGTAAGTGTCTGCCTTTTATGAAGTGCCAGAAATTCTTTGACCAGTGATATCACCATAAAGAAACCGTTATGTGCATGCGAGATTGAAATCTAAAGTAAGTGGGGTGCTAAAGAGGACACAAGTTAATCCACACCTGACAACACTCCACGTTTAAAAGCAAGGAGGATCCAGAGCTGGTTTTCTTCTTAACCCCTTTTGTGCCAAATTGTCTGACTGAGGAGATTGATGGTCTCCTGAAAGAAGACCAGCTGCTTTTATTAAATTAAACATACACCCACAGCGCCAGGTCACTTGTAATCCCCCTTTTTTTCTGTACAATATAAACATATAATATTTTCTTTCACTATGGATGAGAATATATTGCGTACCCAACTCACATATTATGGGACTAATTCAAGACGCATCTAGGTAACTTTAGGGATCCTCCGAACGAGAGGAATTCATTTAGGAGGTAAAAAAGATTTTTTTGGTAACACAAGTGGTAAAAAGGGGTTTATCATTTAGGAAAAAAACAGAGGGAAAGGAGTTGGGGGGGTCCAGCACGGGTGCTGGACAGTTTCATGACAGTCGGGATTCAGACAGTCATTACCCAGACACCGTCTATTCTCCCTTGTGGGGGTCCACGACCCCCATAGAGGGAGAATAGAATAGGTGCCGAGCGCAGTGAGCCCGCAAGGGGCTTTGTTGCGCTTACCATGCTGTCTGAGTCCGGCCAGTCAGGATCCCAACGTCGGGCTAATGACTGTCGAATCCCGACTGTCGGGAGCCTATACAACACCCGTCCAGCACAATGCAGTGCCCTCCCAATACCAGGGATTACAGTTCAATAGGGATATGATAAAATCAATAAAATAAAAAATGTAAATATATATATATATTTTTTATTCAAAGTATATACATCAAGTGCAGGGTCGTAAAGTCCAGGTAAAAAGGCTGTTCACACTCCAAAATAGATGCGTTTCGGTCTCTGGGACCTTTATCAAGATTCTCCAATCTGTAGCGTATTGCATGCGATTTGAACTAGATGCAATGCAATGAAGCATAAAACGTACCTGTCAGCACCATGGTTTGTGTTACCAGCTGTGACTGTGGTGGACCATGGAAGGGCCCTGGGAAGCGGAAGGAGGGTGGCTTGATGTATGATGTAGGCAGCCATGCACTGGGATAATGGAACAGCCGGACCAGAGTGTTGGCGGAGACCAGGAACAGGGACGCAGAGTCTAACTCACCGGTGGGTTTCACCAGGGAGCCCCGCAAGGAGCTTTGGTCTTAGCTGCCCCAGCGAGCAAGTCGAGGCCCCCTGCCCTGGTCCTCTGATACTAAGCTGGCTAGTACTGAGGGTAGAAAAAAGGAGTGAACCTTAAGCAGGTGCTGCCAGGGGTGCTGTGTCAAATAGCAGCCACTTGGTGGTGGGGTAGTCGGTCCCACCAAAAACCAAGGTACAAGCAAAAAAGAAGTGGCGCTTGGAAGATGAAATCAAATCAATAATATTTATTAACAATACATATATTAAGTACATATATGTGTATATTTTTTATATATGTATTGTTAATAAACTTGGAGACAGGACTAGGGAACAGGAAGTCTTGAGATGGTGGATAACTGTCGGCCTAGGAGTAGGAGGTAGGTAGCAGTGTCCTGGAAGCGGGGAAGACAGTAGGCTGCCTGGAAGCCGTAAAGAGTTGTTGAGGACCTGGGAGCTGGAGATGACTGTTGATGGCCTGGGAGTCATTGGGAGTTATGAAGTCAGGACACTGATGGTATAAGTCTCTGATAAGCACAGTAGCTGGTTGTCGACCTGGATGTCGACAGTGACTGCCGAGGGCCAGGATAAGGATGGAGATAGTCACTGGCGTGGAGCAATAACAGGAGGTTGGCCTGGGAGACAATATAGGTGACTAGCCTGGGAGCTAGCAGGAATACCTAGCCAGGAGCAGCGGCGACCTCTGCTGGGGATAGCTGGACACACTCTACCACAGGGATGGATTAAGCAGGAGTGACTGGCAGGTGAAGAGTTAGCCATATCAGCAGCAGGACACAGGAGGTGCTAACGCTAGAAGCATTGGGTAGCCTGGAGCCTAGGAACTTCTGACACTGGAGCAAGTACTCAGGGAATAGAATGAGCAATTGTTCGAGGCAAGGAGGAGAACCCTGACATATCCCCCTTGCCTGTCTGTGATTGGCTGCAAGTCACAGCATTAATCAGAACCAGGAAGTACCTGAGAAAATCTTGATTCTGGCAGAGGTGTACAGGTCAGAGTACCGGCCAGCAGAGTGGCCCAATCTGTCAGCCGACAGAGGCAGCATGGGCCCAACATGGAACTGGCAAGGGATGCCGCGCAAGGCCCATGGGTGCACATGGAACATTGCGCCATTATCCGCAGCCGGAGGTGACACAGGTGGTGCGCCTACGACGCAGGGTGGACTAGCAGTTTGTGACAGTACCGTGTGTGGGCATCTTTACATTTCCAGTGGGAGAAAGGACTTTTCCCAAATGTAAACATAACCTCACACACAGTACGATTCTCACTTTAGATTTGAACTTTTTAGTTCAAATTGCACAGGGTATATTTTGCCTTGTGATGCATTGCGCGCTCCTGTGTAGCTCATATTGCCAGGCAAAATAGTATGTGCAGGTAGGTATTTTGTACTTCATCGCATCGTGTCTAGTTCAAATAGTACCTATGGGAATCGCATGTGATATGTACTTTACATATTTAGATAACATATTGTTATCTAGTCCAAATCTTATGTAGTTCAAATCTTATGTAGTTCAAATAACACAGTATATAAAGTTACATGGTTCGATGTACAGGTGCGATGCGATGTACACTCCCAGGCACATCCCATCGCACAGCACATAAAGTACTTTCTGAATTAGATTGTATCGCGTCTAGTTCAAAACACACGGTGCTTTAGCACATCACATGCGTTTTGAACTAGATGCCATTAGTTTAAAACACACGGTGCGCATCCCCGTGATAATTTTTTTTCCACCGTACACTTACATGCAAATGGATGTGTGAGCATACACATCCATTTGCTTGCAAACGCGGCTGTTCTCTTGGGGAAAGGGGCATGACTTTGTTTGCCCAGTGGGTGGCGTCTAACTGCTCGGTAAGCAGAAAATGTATGTTGCTACTGAGCCAGCGTGAATCACCCCCATTGTATAGCTCAAATCGCACCTAGCACACCATGGGGGTTATTCTGACTAACTTGGAAAGGCACAATCACTCTCTAATGGACAAAACCATATGCACTGCAGGTGGGGATGATGTAACATGTGCAGAGATTGTTACATTTGGGTGGGGGTGTACTTCAAAATTACTGTATATCTGTATTGCAGTGTAAAAATAAAGCATCCTGTATTTACCCTGATCAGATACAATAAAACACCCAAATCTAACTCTCTCTGCACATGTTACATCAGCCCCACCTGCAGTGCATATGGTTTTGTCCATTAGAGACTGATTGTGCCTTTACAAGTGAATCAGAATGTGTGGGCACCATAACCTAAACCTTCCCTCCCGCAACCTAACCCTAGCCCCTGTAACCCCAGTGCCTATCTCTTACCTAGCACTGGTTGTAGTTGTCAGTGTTGATGATGCACTGCCCCCTGCTTTCTGCAGCTGGCACCGTGTGACTTCCCACATCTACATTATTACCTTAATTACAAAACGACTTTTGAATCTTTTTGGTACAAATACACTGCAGGTAGTCAATTTGATTTAAGGCCTGATTCTGAGTTGGGAATAAAGCAAGAAAGTGTAAATAATACCCCTTTCAAACCGCAAATGCTGGGTCACACCCAGGATTAGGACATGGGTATGTGTCAGGAGCGACATGTGCTATAAGCTCCGCTTCTGACCGGGCTTATGGCTGGGTTGCTGACATCACAATGGAGCGGGGCTGAGCGGGGTCGGGGGAGGAGGCAGCGCTTGGAGCTGACAGTGCTGCCTCCTCCATACTGTGAGTGGGACCCGGGTCACTCGACCAGCAACCCGGGCATGGTTGAAATCCCGGGTTGCTCGACCTAGGGCCTTATTCTGGTCGATGCGTAATTTTCCGAATTCTTACGGATGACGTTTTTTAGCCGTCTGCGCATGCGTGTGCAACGCTATGCGCATGTGCCACGCAAGGTGTCCGTACTCGTTCTCACTAATACCGTACAGAAATGTGCACCGCATTCACTTGGGAAATATGGGCGTAATATGGGCGTCATTCGGAACTACACAGGGGCGTAGTTTCAAAGTGGGCTAAACTGGGCGTAAACATGGGCGTACACGAGGGAGTGCACTAATTCTGGTAGGCGTGCATTCGGACAGCACACCGACTGCACACGAACAAAAAGGCAGGAAATATGCGGTCTTCATAAGCAAGTATTGCTTTGCGGACACCACTCGGTCATGCGCTAGGCATCCGGAACGCCCAATCAGTACGGGCGCACCTGAACCAATGTCAGCTGAACACAATACAATCCACTCCTTTACTCATTACTCATTAATTACACTCTTGTCATTGTTTCAATTGGAACCATTGCAGCTTAAATGGACCATAAGTTTCCTTTAGTGTGTGTTAGTAGTAATTAGCACATTGTAGAATATTGCATTTGACGTGCAATTATGATATAATATGCATACATAAAACCTAGATAAAGGGGTGACAATGAATATATAGCACTTCACATGATGTAAGGGTTAATGTCTGTAATGAATGTGGTAGTAATGTGTTTAAGTATGTATTAGGATTTAATTGATTCCAATTCCAAACAAACACTTTTTAATGAGGATGCCTAATTGCATAAGTTGGTCATGTGACAGATTTCGGAGTTCAGATAATAGTGGTGAGTTTTTGCGAAAATACACCGCATCGGTGCGTACAGGCAGGCTCCCGTCCGTTCTGACATGGTAAGACCGTGCAAACACTGTAAGACCGTGCAGAATATGTGTGTTCACCGCACACGCAAGGTTTGGATGTCGTCCGTAAACACACCCTGGTCTTCTAGTGGGAGTCCGTCCGTATGCGGAGGTCCGGTGGGCGTTTCTTCGGACGATGTCCGCACAGCATGGCGTGCGGACCACTCCGAAAGAATTCGGAAATTTACGCACCAACCAGAATAACCTCCCTAGTGTGGTGCTTTCACACTGCACCTCAACCCGAGTTGGTGACGGCAATAACCTGGGTCGAGAGTGCGGTCTGAAAGGGGTTTATCTGTGTACCTCAGTAAAACCATCTTGTACTGCAGGTTGAGCAGATGTAAAGTGTGCAGAGAGAGTAGATGTAAGAGTCATGTCAAAACTTAAATCTAAATTGCAGTGAAAAATAAAGCTGTTCAGAATTGCAGTTTAGATTTACACCCCTTGCACTACATTATCATTTGCCCAAGTTTACAGTTACTTGCTCTTTACTGCTTTATTCCCGAATCGTGATCTTTGTATTGGGATCCAGAAAATACCAATGTAATTTTTGAAATTAAAACATTTAATTTTCTTAGTTCTTTATCCATTCAAACCAATGTCTTACTAATACTCTGCTTCAGAGCATGTTGTTTCTTTTGGGATAAAAGTTTTCTATTCATAAACCATGACACATCTATCTTTAGTGCTACTGTTCTGTCTACTTCATGAGTATAACGTATTCGCTAGAGCAGTGATGGCTAACCTTGACACTCCAGCTGTTGTTGAGCTACACATCCCAGCAGGGACGTGCAGTCAGGGGAGGCAGGGGAGGCAGAGCCTCCCCTGTCATTAGTGCTAAACATAATAAAATAATACAAAGAATATACTTATGACACATATTATGTGTCATAAGTATCTGCTTTATATTAATCTATTCATTTTGACTTCATAATTGGTTGCTTTACTATTTCGGAGGCACCTAGAGCAGTGCCTCCGGCTGTTAATGTTACGGTTCAAGGAACAAGGGGCGGGCAGGAGGTATGGCCAAGCACCAGACTGTAAAATCCCATTAAAAAAACCTCTCGAAGCGGCACCTATAGCGGTGCCTCAGTGACAGGGACATGCTTTCAAAGCACGCCCCTGTCAGATAGGAAGCTGCGATTTGTCAGCGCAGCAGAAGCAACCAACCCAGACCAGCTGCACTGGGTACAGACCTCCGCCCCCTCCCTTCCCCACCCGGTGGCTGCACGGACACTCACACCTTCCCCTCCCCCGGCGTGGGCATGATGGAAACCTCCGCATATCCCCCCACCCCCCTTTCCCACCCGGCGGGTGCACGGACCTCCACCCCCTCCTCACCTGGCAGCTGCACAGATACCGACACCTCCCCGGCGTGCGCATGATAAAACCTCCGCACACCCCCTGTGCGGAGTGAAGGTCTGTACCCCCCCCTTTCCTACCCGGCGACTGCACGGACCTCCGCAAGCGCCCCCTTCCCCACCTGCACGGACACCTCCTCTGTGTGCACCAAGTGGGGGCCGCTGACAGCTACACGCAGGGGACATGCATCCTTCTGGAGAACCCAGTAGCCGTGCCCGGGAGCCTGCGAGATGTAAGGTGACAGCCCCAGGGCAGGGACTGGGCAGGTGGGAGATGGAATTTCAGCATCAGGTACTGGGTGCCGTATGCTGGAAGTTGGATCCAGAGGACGGAAGGGGGGGGGGGGGGTGCAATGTGCGCAGGGGGCTGAAGGACAAATGCTCACTGTTGGATCAGATCACTGCACGCCGGAGCTGTCACTGTTGTGCTGTTCAGGGTAGGGAGAATATGTAGGGGCTGGGGGATATGTATGATGGGCATTCTGTGTAAAAGGGCCATTAATAATGTGGGGCATATGTAAAAGGCATTATATGCATAAGGGCAATTAATATTATATGTAAAGGGAATTATGTGTATATGTGAATTTAATAATGGGGGGGGGGGGCATTATGTGTTATGTGCATAAGGGTATTAATAATGTGGGACATATGTGTAAGGTGCATTATGTGAGAAAGAGCATTAATAATGTGTAATACACAGTTTGTGTATGGGGGAATTATTTGTATTAGGGGATGTGCCATATGTGTAAGGGCTTTATTGTGTGGCAATATGTGTGGACATTACTAGTGTGAGGCATTCTGTGTATAAGGTGTATTACTGTTGCGCACTGCGTGTAAGGGTACCACTGTGGAGGTTGAGCGCAGTGGCATTACTACACTACACTACTACTACTACTACACAGGTGCAGGGGATGCGGCTGCTATGGCACCATTGATGTTTGTAGGAACCGCCACTCCCCTGCACCAAGTCATGCTGCTGCCAGTGCCTCACCAACCACTGATCTCACCGCACGTCACTGCATCCCAGCATGCCCTGCATCAGTTTGAGCATGGCTAAATAGTAAAACTGTAGCAGGGCAAACTGGGATGTGTAGTTCAACAACAGCTTGAGTGTCAAGGCTAACCATCACTGCCCTAGAGTGTTTATATTACAACAATTGAGAACTTTTTATTGAATTGTGAAATTCATGAACCTGAAAGACACTTTAGTGAGCCAGAAAACGGGATGACTTGATATGGACAATGTGAAAGGTGTATGGTATATTACCACTGCATTTATATGTCTGTTTTCAGGAAGGAGCAAGAAATTGATTCCAAAGATGCCATTATTTTACATCAGTTTTCACGGCCAAACAACGGTGTTCCCAGTTTGTCTCCATTCTGCCTGAAAATGGAAACGTATCTAAGAATGGCTGACTTACCATATCAGGTAATAATTCAAATAAAGTAATGTATACCCAATATCTGATTAATCATGTATATTGTGCTGAGTGAGAAGAAAATAAATATCACAGCAAATACTTGCAAACAGAAAACCCCATATTGCTGAAAGTAATACAAGTGTGAATACTTGTAAAACTTCCCCAAATATATTGTTACTAATGTTTTATAGTAATATTTTGCAAGACGTATTTACACACTCCCATTTGTGGAGCTAGACAAGGCCCTCCATGGCGCCCGTGAATATCCCTGATGGCAGTTTTCAAAAGTAGGCAAGTGGCAGAACACTTAGATGCTGATGGCAGGCTGCCGTGTGCGGGCCTGGTGCTAGGGGGTTTGTCCACACCCTTCATTTTATACATTGCTATAATGCTTAAATTAGGGTTACCAATCACAGCATTGCATGTGTGGGCTCATGGTTATGCCTCACCCAATGGCGGAACTGCTATTGGTGTAGCAGGTGCCCACTGCTGCCCATGACACCCTCTTCCTGTCACCCACTGTTTTTCCCTGTCACGCTCTGTCTCCCCCTGCCTCTCCCTGTCACCCTTTACCTCTCCCTGTCGACCCAATGTCTTTTTGCATATTGTGAACTTGGGTTGGGGTGGAGAAGAGGGGCCCAGATTATACTTTTGCACCTGGGCCCACTACCCACAAGTTCTGCCACTGTCCTCACCTGTATGTTCCGGCCCCCACTCTGCCCACTGGTAAATCTGTACTCGCTCTCCCTAAATGCCTCAAAGTTGCATGTGACTTTTATTCCCTGATGTGCTAGGAGTAGACAAGTTCCAGAAGAGCACATAGAGCAGATAGGGAATGGGTTGTAGACATAGGAAATCATTCATTTGAAGATTTGCTCATAGTGTATTGAAGCTCAAAATAAGGTTTCTTCCAAAATACTTCAATTCTGTTCTTAATAATTGTTCCTGTAAATAGCACAGAAATAGACTCACACTGGAGATAACAGGGAGACTCTGAAATCATTTTGGTATCTTGGCTGTATCATTTCCATAGATCAAATAAATCGTTAAAAGGGATCCAAGAGAAAGCACATAATGGACTTTCCGATGTATCTGTGTCCATGAATAATGGATGATACAGCCCTGCGTAGCATGAGATTGCTGTGGTTACAACAACATATTTTAAAGAATTTATACAAAGCTTTATGTCAGTTATTGTGAATACGGAACTAGGCTTCAGCAGTGAGAGCTTAGTACTGTATTGTTCAATGTACTGTATGTTTTAATAAAGTGGCACATACATGCAACCAGTGATCTACTTATTGTTCCTATATTCTAATTTCTTAATTTGATAAGGCTTTGCCCTATACATCAGAAAGTAGCCTCCGGTGACAGCATCCAGATAGCATTATTACATACTCGCACAAAAGACACTTAGCTGCCTATGGGAAGGATGCACTTTTTCCATATGTACCAAGCTCCAGAATGGTAACTATATACCAGTATGTAAAAGATAAGCTGAGGGCTTTATCACATCGCCAGAATTTATGTGCAGATGCAGTATACCAGCTTCTTACCAGGTTCTCCAGGGCCCACTTTAGCCAAGGCAGGGACCAAAGTGTGATCGAGCACAGAAGATAACCTTAAATCATGATAAGTACACACTGGGGGTGATTCTTGATTGATTGGTATCGGTGACCGATGTTTTACCTCTGTGCATGTGTATATTAGTGTATGTGCATGCCGGGCCGTATTAACAATGGGCCTGATGGAGTACAGCTCCAGGCCCACTCTCCAAATAGGCCCATTTATTAGATGAGGACTGATGCTTTCCAATGAGCCCAGCCCCGCATTGCTAGCCCCCCAGGAACCGGAGATACCATTGGGCAAAGCTGGAACGTTTCCCCCTAGGATAACATGGGACCCACTAATTCGGACCCCCACCCAGTTCCGATGGCTGCCAGTCCCACCCTGGCATAACAGGGCCTTCAATGTGATATCAAGCTGGTTCATATGGGTTAATTGGTTAATTGGTTTATTGCGGGTAAACCAATTTTTTTATTTCTGAAATGTAATTTCATGGCTATTCATTGGTTCTGGAACCAAATGGCCCAGTTTTAAAGGGGATAGCCCCAGGGAATGTCCCTGCATGATCCTGGGACCATATTACTGGGTAAGTCCCTGCATTTTATGGTGTGAAAGGGGTATTATTTCAAATAGCCAGGACCTGCAGTGCTCTGAATACAGCCGGGCAGCTCCCCCGCCCTCTGCCAGGCTGTCAATGTCTGTCACTTCTGCCTGGCGGTGGCTGTCCTCCAGTTACCGTGAGCATGTAATCCCACATGGCAACGAGCATGGAACCCCTGGTAATGAACATGGGTACTTATGTAATATCTGGGCTCCCGTTTTTCTTATGAGACCGCGTCCCCTTGCGGGGCTCGCTGCGCTCGCACGCTTCGGGCACGGTGGCTCGCTGCGCTCGCCACATCATATAAAATCAACTCCATGCGTAGTTGGATAGTAGGGGTATGAAAAAATGGGGTGCATTTAACATGGGAGCCCAGATAATACATAAGTACCTGAACATGGAATCCCTGGCAATGAGCACGTAGGTAAGCAGCACTTATGTAGCATCATTTTTAATTGGCATTATGGTGTTTGGCATAATACGTAATGGAAATGATGGTGTGTGGCTTAACATTTAATGGGCATTATGGTTTTTTGAATTTTGGCTCAATCTGTTTGGTAGAGTGTGTATTTTGGCTCAATCCATGTGGCAAAATGTGAATTTTGCCTTAATCTGTGTGGTATAACGTGAATTTTGACTCAGTCAGTGAGAATTTTGGCTCATTCCATGTGGCATAATGTGTAAGAGGCAAGTACAGTATAAGGTTTACTCTTGTGTTGCATGATTTGTATAAGGGGTATATGGCGTCCACATAAAAGGTGATGAACTGTTGTCTACCAAGTTTTGGCTTTCAGTATTTGTTTTATGACTGGAGCCTCACCCCGCAAGTATGTTAGGACATCGGCGTGATGCATCCTGTGAGTGTCGGAATTTGTAATACATATATATATATATATATATATATATATATATATATATATATATATATATATATAAAATTAGTTGAAAGTATTTACACAAATAGAGACACACCCATGAGCAGACCACCCAACCAAAACACTGGTCACGTCCCCCACATTATTAGTTGCTGGCCACAACCCTTATTATTGCGCATATAAGGCCCTTGATAATCTTCAGCTCCAGGCCCATTTAGACCTTAATCTGGCAAGTGTGCATGTGAAGGGCTGCGGATGCCTTTGGCGACTTGCACAGTCGCCAAGCGTTCGCACAAGGGGGGGGGGGGGGGGGGGCAGGCAGGGGATGTTCGCATGGGGACATCCTGTGTTTCCTGGGCGTTCCCAAAAAACAGTGGGTGCACCCAGGAAATCGCTGGTCGTCCCCATGCGAATTCAAGTGGGCAGCTGCCTGCTGGGGGTGGGAGGCTGACCTCAGCCGGCCGCCCCATTGGCGGACCCACAAATATGTCAGTTAAGACTGACTTATATTTGCGAACAGGGAAAAAAACATTTGATGGTTGGCGACCATCAAATGATTTTACCACCATACGCTCCCCTGCGAATGGATGTTTATGCAAAACATATATTCGCAATGCGGGGAGGAAATTCTCACAGCAGTGGGGGATGGGCATTCGCTCGCTCAGCGGGCGGCGTTAGATGGCTCGCTAAGCAGCAAACTTATGGTGTTGTTATTATAGTGCACCATGAAACAATTGTAATGAGTTATTTACTATATGTTTGAGCACTAGTCAGAACAGGACAGGCTTTATGTTTTATGCAAGTCTTGAGTGGTTCACAAGGCATGTACATGTGCGCTCACCCCTTAGCCTTACCCACTGCTTAAAGCATCTTTAACCATCCTATGCTGGCTCTGAATCCAAATTGGCCGATGTGAAACAGCTGCTTTCCGATTCACATTGAACAACGGGAGGCCAGGGACAATGGGGAAGAGTCAACGGGGGTGATTCTCTATCACAGAAATGCGGTAAAAACCCCGTTATCTGGGTTTTTACCGCATTTCTGTATGCTGTACTGTGCCTCCGCAAAAGCTGTCGATTCCCTGCAGAAGCGCTGTTTGAGGGATCCGTCACGGATCCCTCCCAGCATGCCCTGCGGCCGGCGCGTCACTCTGCACATGCGCAGATGGACTCCCGGGTCACAGACCCGGAAGTCCAGTGCTGGCACCGCATTGCAAGGGACAGCTCTTATCGCAAGAGCTGTCCCTTGCGTTAATAACAGCATATGTTACAGCATATGCCGTTATTAATAATGCGATGCCCGGCGAAGGGGGGCTGCGGATGTTACAACATCCCGCCCAACATCAGTGATCCCTGTATTGTGTGCAATTTCCCAGGGTAGAGAGTTGGAATTGCGGCTTGTGTATGTCCAAGGGGAGAGGGAGAGGTCAGATTTGGGTTGGTAGTGTACATCCCAAGGCCTGCACAAACCCTTTAATTGTATGCTTCATTAAAAATGTATTAATACAGGTTGAGTGTCCCTTATTCAAAATGCTCCAGGCCAGAAGTTTTGGATTTGGAAAATGGATTATTCTGTATTTCGGGATATTTTTGTATTTCCATGATGTATCTTGAGGTATCTTGCATTTATGTTGTGCAAACACATGAAATACACACAAATATATTTTATTTGTGCATAAAACAAGGTTTCAAAACATGAAAAAGTTTGTGTACTATCTCAGGCACTGAATTTAAATGCTAAATAATCATTTTCCTGCACATATTTAGTGCTGGTTACATATCATGTCCCCAGTAGTGCTGTTACATATGTCCCCAGTAGTGCTTTTAGCCCCCCCAAAAAAGTACATTTTGGAAACTATGGTTTTTGGAATATTGTGGATAACGGATATTTGGATAAGGGATACTCAACTTGTAATGACAAAATACAAAAGTTAGAGATTTATATCTGGAAAGGAAACATAGCACTTCATGAAGTTCTAGGTACACCCCTCCCCAGGGATGACAATGGCCATCGGTTTTGTGGCCATGCCATTATGATGTGGTCACATACACAGGATATTGTGATCACGCACCCGTCTCCATACTAAATTATGCATTTTACAACTGTCTGTATTTATTATTTGCTTATTCATTGCGTACAATGAATTTACTGTTGTTTTTCTTCATGTATTTCAGAACTACTTTGATGGGAAGCTGTCGCCTCAGGGGAAAATGCCTTGGATAGAATACAACCATACAAGAGTATCTGGCACTGAGTTCATTATTGACTTTTTGGAGGAGAAACTTGGAGTCAATTTGAACAAAAACCTCAATCAACACGAAAGAGCTGTTTCCAGAGCAGTCACCAAAATGGTCGAAGAGCATTTTTACTGGTGAGGCAAATATAGTATGACACCTATTTTTGTATGTGAGCGTAACCACAGAGGGGTCGAGAAGAAGAAGAATTTGAATGACACTTGGCTACAGATGTTCCTTTAATGCTTGCATGAAATGAATGCATTTATTCGCACCTCATGTTCTTGTACCTCTTTATACCTGGTTCCATAGCCACCGTCATAATCACGGCACCCCTAAACCCTACCCTTATTATTCCCAGAATCAATGTCCTCAATATGAAAGTCACCATTAGAAAGGTGTGTGTGGTATTTCTGGATCCGATGTGTATGTGACCTCTTTGTTTTAGGGTCTCAGGGGGTTATTCTGATTGCTTGCAAAAGCAAATTCATTCTTTAATGGACAAAACCATGTTCACTGCAGGTGGGGCTGATGTAACAAGTGCAGAGAGAGTTACATTTGGGTGGTTAAACTGAAATCTAAATTGCAGTGTAAGAATAAAGCAGCACAGAAACAAAATAATTCACCCAAATGTAACTCTCTCAAATGTAACTCGCACATGTTACATCATCCCCACCTGCAGTGCACATGGTTTTGTCCATTAAAGAAGGAATTTGTTTTTGCAAAGCAACCAAAATAACCCCATCAGTGTAGTATTATCTTACTATTACTATTATATTTACTGGACAAGAATTGCACATATGTGTAATAACTAATGTTTTTTTAGATACCAAAAAAAAGCCAACAAATAATACACCTTTTTTAATAATTTGTTGTTTTTCACCTCTCATTTTTTTCTTTTTACAGGACTTTAGCCTATTGCCAATGGGTAGATAATCTAGATGAGACTCAGAAGATGATTTCCATTCCTGGGCCACTTAGTGACTTGCTGAAGTGGATTTTGTGCCACCTGACAAAAGGCATTGTGAAACGGGAAATGTATGGGCAAGGCATTGGGCGCTTCTCTGAAGAAGAGATTTATATGTTAATGGAGAAAGACATGCGATCTCTGGCTGGACTGCTGGGTAATAGCCTATTAATAATAATAATAGTAATTCTGTATCTCTCTGTATAAGTTTTTTGATATTTTGAAAAAATATTTGAAAAAGCATAAAATTAAGAACAACCCCAATAAATGCCCAACGTTTTTTTATTTTTTCAAGAAGACACTGCATACCGAGATGGAAGGCAGTGCAGCACCGAGAAATAACATGGCAATTTGAAAGCAGGCACTGAGCCAGGAACATGGCCAGGAAATAGGTTGTGGAAGCCATGGTTTCTACTGGATCCCACACTGCACAGGCATACTGCAGAAGCTGAGCCCGTACAGGCAGAGCCGGGTGCACTGCTGATGTATCATGCATTGCAGCAGTCATCTGACATATTTGCTTGCTGGGATGCCTGTGATTAGAATTGTGTGCTTGCTGGGCAATGTTTGGGATTGCAGAAACCCTTCATAATGTGGGATACCGTGCAATTCACTGATGGCACCACCGCTCGTTTTAACCATCATCAGGTCATATGTGTTAAAGCCAAAAAAACCTAGATAACAGTAAGAGGAAGAGTCTCGTCAGAAGTCTGAGCTGGTGGGTGCCCAATAGGCCTAGGGCACTGAACCTTAAATTTGAACCTGTGTGTATCGCAAAGGACTCTCATTCAAATCTCTTATAGCTGCACTAGTTGGAGGGATGTGGGTGTGCATGCTAATATCCTCCCCTTCCAACCATAACATTGTGGTCTGTGATGACTATATTGATTGAAGAGATCAGTCAGCTCAATATAACCTCACCTCGAGGAACTCCCCTATTTATGCAAACATGGCAGCTCACAGAGATTGAGAACTTGATGCATACATAGCTGTTCTTTATGCCACTACAGAGGGTCTACCATAGAGTTCTATTGAATAGCTATGGACAGCTGGTACTATATTTGTCCTAAAAAAAAACAAAAAAAAAACGGTACTTATATATTAGTTGGGCGTCCTCTACAGTTATTACGCTCATACCCCCACTATCCATGTCCGCATGGAGTTGATTTTATATAGTGTGGCGAGCGCAGCAAGCCACCGAGCCCGTAGCGTGGGCGAGCGTATCGAGCCCCGCAAGGGGACGCAGAAAACTAAGCAAATAGCTTAGTGGGCGCCCAACTAACATATAAGTACCAAAAAAACATTATGGGCAGGATGCACACAGGTTAAACATGCTGGCAAACCTCAGAAAATACAGTTTTCAGAGGTTTGGCAGAGTGAGAAGCAATAGTGACTACGGTAATTATACTTGGTCAGTATTAAACCAACATATATATTTCCAGATACAGTTAGCAGCTGCCATGTGTTTGACACCATGTAAGAAAATACATTTGAGTCACTAAGACAATATCTTATTGTCCTTAGGTGATAAAAAGTACCTCATGGGACCAAAGTTTTCTACCTTAGATGCCACCGTTTTTGGACATTTGGCTCAGGCAATGTGGACACTGCCAGGAACAAGACCTGAGAGGCTAATTAAAGGTAAATGCTCTGGACAAAAGATGTTTGATTTTGTCATTGTGGCAGGTAATTAATCTTAATTATGCAAGATGTTTTGAAACTTTAACATGATCAACTTGTTATCGTGAACTGTCCACCTATATTCCTGTTAAGATCATAGAAAATGAGGGGCGGTTGGCTCATACTGTGTTGTTCCAATATCTGCAGAATAAAAAACAATGAATAATGTAAATGTTATAACATTTATGCATTATGTATTATACTATAATATTATAAATGTGGCTGATGTTTTAATGTGAAGTACTGTATTTATGAATTGTATTTTGTGGTGATTCACTGCCATCTAGTGTCAGAATTTTGAATCGTCATGCAAAGATTTATTTCTACCAAGTGATGCTATGGTGCATATTTATCACAATACGCATTTTTAGTGTAGATGTGATAAATATTTTTTGTGGTAGTGGAAATTTATATTTTCATGGAAATTGACTAACTTTCTCTTGCCACAGCCTGTTCTTACAGAAGCAGCATGATAGTGTAACGCTATAACATTTCCTCATTATGGTCCCCAACCACACGCACACATAAAATCCACTAACATCTGCAAATTAGTAGTTTATAGGATACTATAAAATAATGGCACCTATAGGATAACAACCACTGGGGTGGCGTGCACACCCGTTGATCCGGGGGGGGGGGGTCCGGGCAGATCCACCGCTCCTGGCAGGCATACCCACTACTGCGGCGGGTGGGTTGCGGGCAGACCCGCTGCTCTGGGTATGGCAGGGGGTGCGGGCAGACCTGTTGCTCGAGGGGGGGGGGCGTGCAGACCCTCTGGGATCCAGGAGGGGGGGTGGTATACGCGCAGACACGCTGCTCGTGGTGGGGGGGGGGGGGTGTGCAGACTCGCTGCTCGTGGGGGGGACGTGCGGGCAGACCCGCTTGAGGGGGGCTGGGGGGGTGCGGATGGACCCGATCGCGGAGGGAATGGGCGGTGCGTGCAGACCCGCCGATCTCGGGGACCCGTTACTCGCTCTCGGGTGCGGGGGATGCATGTGTATAATGCTGGTCCGGGGGGGGGGGGGGCGGGTGTCCTAAGGCAGAAACTATGTGTGTATAACGCTGTCAATCACTTTTTGTAACCCTGCCCAGCGTTATACACACAGGGGATGAGTGACCGATCTGGCTAAATATATAAGTCTGTGTGTGACTGCGAGTCTATCAGCATACAAAATGTTTTCTAGGAAATGCTTTCTAGGAAAACACTGCAGTGTAACATTTAATTTTGTCACCACTCAGCCATCAACACCCACAAACGGTGTACATGTAAGTGGGTTTGACCGAGATAAATATTAGGCTCTAGTTGGGTACTGTTACCAAGCTGCTAAGACTAGCACTAAAATACATGTTTTACACATAGGATCAATTGGAAAAGAGTACTCTGGAATTTATTAAGCGAGTAATAAAATCAATTAAATGTATGCGCTTTCTAAATTGAAGTACGTCAAAGATATCATAGCTCCTGGCTAAGCATGTGTCCTGCTTGTAGGAGAAGATGATGGTCCACAGTGCAAAAAGCAGCAAACAGGTCAAGGTACATAAGCAGAGATTAGTGGCACTTTGATTTGGCAACAAGGAGATCATTGGTGACTTTTGTGAGAGCAGTTTCTGTGAAGTGGAGAGGACAGAAGTCAGACTGAAATGAGTCAAGCGGGGAGTGGGAGAAAACATAGTGTTACAGAGGATGTAGACAATATTCTCAAGGAGCTTGGAGGTAAAAAAGGAGGAGAGAGAGATAGGTGGTTCCCAACACTGTTTCATGTTTAGGTACCCCTAACATAGGAGGCACCAGATGCAAATTGCACCTCACACTTCTAGCTGCCAGCCTCTTGGCCAAAGGATCAAATGACCTCCTACCCACCTTACTAGGGGGCCTTAAAGCCAACCTATATGCATCTACACTTGTTCTTAGCTAAAAAGGTTGAAAAGCAACAATGCAGGCCATATGACAGACTCCCTGCGGTATAAGACATGCATAATAAACAACTGAGCCCTCCAATGTTGAAGGTGGCAGCCCTTAAGGATCTTACCCAAAACCCACACAAAGGGATGATAAAAAAAAAACATTGGGGGTAGTTTAAATCAAACACAATTAGGATTTGGGAGAGTATATAATATTTTTACTATATACTTATTACTATTCTTTGATTTCTATATTTCAATTTTATGTCAACTACAAAGAAAAAGATTTACAATCGTTATGGGCAGAAAAAATTGCATCCATGAATGACAGGAGTGTCATCTTTATTGCTGACATTGTAAATGGTATTGAAAGGAAAGTATGCCTTTTTGCTGGTGACACAAAGGAATGTAACAGGGTAGACACACCAGGAGGGGTAAAACAAATGGTTAATGGTCTAGGTACTATAGACTAGAGGACTGGTCAAGAGCATGGCAATTACAGTTTAATACCAAAAAATGCAAACCATTGGGGCTCAAAAATCTGAAGGATAATATGAATGGCACTGTATTGGAAACTACTATTTCATATGACTTTGAAGGCAGGTAAGCAATGTTACAAAGCAATGAGGAAGGAAAGTCAGAGTTATGGTTGCATAGGGAGAGGTATCAGCAGTAGAAAGAAAGAAGTAATAATGCCACTGTATAGGTCATCGGTACGACCTCACCTAGAGTGCTGTGTCCAGTTCTGGAGGCCATATCTAACGAAGGATATAAATACATTCGAGACTGTACAGAGAAGGGCAACTAAAATGGTGCATGGCCTACATCACAAAACTTACCCGGAAAGACTAACAATTTAAACATGAATGGGATAGACATAGGATATCCTTATGTAACAATATGGTTAAAAAAGGGCCAGACTAGATGTAGACTAGACTTATGTTTCTATAAGTGGCAGTACAGCTAACAGTGGATACCGGCATTGGCCACCGGCAGTGTGAGTAAGGTGTCTGTCCATCCAAATGCCTTCCTACACTGTCTACCTTACCGCATCATGCTGGCCTGTGTATATACAGTATTACATAAATATTTAGCTATTCACTGGAATATATATATATATATATATATATATATATATATATATATATATATATATATCATTCAAGTTGCGTTTCCTTACTCTGTGGAAAGCCAGAAAAGTAGTCATCCTGAATATATTCACTGAAAATCCATAAGTTCCAAATTGTGTGCAGAAAATATATGAGTAAGATATACTACATATCTTTATATACAGTAGTGCTGTCGTATTCATTGATCATTAGTCAGTGAACAAGTTGGATGGCTCTGGTGGCTCAGTGCTTAAATTAAATAAAAGATTGTGGCACAGTAAGTGCACCGGGTTGATCCCTTAAACTACTGGTGGATGAAAGTCACTGCACAAATGTATTTTCTGGCAGTCCTGATAACATCTCCTTAGCTTATAAGATGCTGAATGAGTTTGCTAGCTAATGCACAGCCATAAAATTGATCATTCAATTTTCTATGTGTATGGCCAACACAAAGGCTAATGACCTGATGATTAACTGTTTAAATGTTGGCTAAAAATACAGACGTTAGTATTTCTGAATGCACTCACATCCACTAGAAGCTAAGTCATGCAATTGCTGAAACGCCTAAGCCCACATGGTAGTATCTAATCTCAGCATAGAGCAAAGGTCCGGCACTCAAAAAGACACTTGGAATTGAATAGCTGCACTCAGTAAGACACTTGGAATTGAATAGCTGCGTTGCAATTCTAGATGGTCCTGAGACCCCACAGCAAGAAGAGAATAGAGAGACGGCACTCTGACTTGATTAAAACAGTCCTTTAATATCCAACAGTTTCTTGTTCAATACCACCCCCGCCGTCAGGGACAAACAGTACGCACTGTTCTATATATATATACTTTTTGATTAGTTATTCTATGCATGTTTCCAAATACTCTCACCGGAAATGCTAGTCAGGAGTGTCAGTAGGAGACTCGTTGTCTCAGCAATGAATCCAACATACATGTTACTTGATTCCTGCTCCTTTAATAAAATACATACCACTTCCACTTGGTCTAAATGAACACACAAAAGATGGAGATGACACTGAGCCATAGTGAGGTTGAGAAGAATATTATGGTATGTAATATTTTTGCCTCCATCTCTTAGCACAGTGCGTAGCACATATATCTTCATGTGAACCATATAGATTGGTGATGCATTGGTGATTTGTGCATCTCAGACCCAGGAAAGCAGCGGCCATCTGCTCTTTCAGAACATGGCAGCTCTAGCCCTGGAAACCTTACTCATGCCCAGAAATCATATAAGATCTCATGTGTAATCACAATGACTGTTCTTTCTTACAGGTGAGCTCATAAACCTGGCCATGTATTGTGAAAGAATAAGGCGGAAATTCTGGCCAGAGTGGCACGATGACAATGATAACTCTCTGTACGAGTCTGATGACAGCGGTGAGGACAGCAAGACACACACCCCACTACAAGACTTCAGCTTTTATTCTAGGACAGGGACTTTTGATGACGAAGGCACAGAAATCAGCATTTCTCAAACCCCAGATACTGATTTCACAGGGCATTCGCTCTTTGACTCGGACATGGAAATTGATGAATTTACAGATCAGGAGCAATGCAAGTGACATGCACTGTATGTGTACGCTGCTTATGAGAGATACTGCAAAGATTCCTGTTCTTACAGTACATTACTAGTACAGGTTTTGCACACATCATTGGTTTATACAAGCCTTATATCAGTCAGAGCAAGCTGCTGGTACATTCAGTTGGCTTTATTAAATACATGCAGTGGTTGCTGCAACTGAAGATGTTTAATAGAGTTTTACCTTAATTTCTGTGTGTTCCACTTCCTTAGTAATGATTTACAAACTATGCCTTCGAAACGTACTCATAACTATTCCACATTCCTCTCTAACATGGGTACACAGTTACACGTGGCCAGTCTGATGTGTAGTCTTTATAGCACTGTAGCCAAAAATGTAAAGCCATGCAAAGTAAGTATTATGAATGTGAGTGATGTCAGTGTGGTGATCTGTTACTGCTGGTTTATGCAAGTGTATAGCAATGCGTTATATATAATATAATGTGTTTATTAAGTTAAGATATCACAATGAATTCATTATTTAATAGGTACATCAGAGTTTTTGTTTTTTTTAATGAGACCAAACTAATAGTGTCCTATTCCTGTCTGTCTCTTGGAAAGACTGATAACATCAGTGACTTACTATAGAATTTAGAACTCAGTAGACACATACGTGGTTCACAAATGCACTTATACGTAGGTGTGATTAGAATGTTGTCATTAACAACTTTTGAAAGATTATTTTATATACAAGTCTTTATGCAAAGGAAATGAGATTGAAAATATTTCTATTTAAAGATGTTTATTGTGCCTGTATCATTTTGTTGGCTTCAGAGAACACAAAGTTCTATATGAATAAATGATTTATTATTTATTTATTTTTTGGCCACTTAACTGGAGAATAAAGTAATATCATTTAGATTTGTTATTTACTATAATGCCAAGAGTAACGTTTATTTTATGACCACTCTGATTATTATTGTTCTTGAAACAGATCTGTAGGCGTAACCACCGTGGAGCAGGAGTGTTAATGTCCACCATGACGCACTACTGAGTCTTCATGCGCCAGAGCATACAGTAACATCCTCACTTAAAGTACCACTTGCAACATGCCGCAGAAGAATCAGGATGTCTCTGGCAGCCACTGATTGCAGTGTATACAGTTCCTGCTTTTTGGGGGGGAGAGCATCTGGTGTTTGGTCTTCAGATGCTGCCCTAGTGTTACAGCAGGAATGAGGTACTGCAAATGGCCAAACCTCAGAAAATGCATTTTTTGTCAATTTGTACGTCAAATTGTACCTCAAAAGTGTAAACCAGCTGAGTTAATAGGCAAGAGCAGGAATAAGTGCATTAGTGTCGCAAGTTTTACGGGATGGACCATTGGCCTGCAAAGCCAACCAAAAATATGATGGCCAACCCACTAAAGACACTATAGGCTATATAGCAACCGACCAAATCCCACTCACTTCTACTTATTTTAACAATTTCTGAACATTTTAATACAACTAAGCCTCTGTGCTGTGTTACCACTGCGGGTTTGCCATCAGATCTGCTGCGGAATAGGATTATGAAATCCAAAGTGTAATGATGTCTGATTTTACATGACAACTAAAACTGATTCATATTAAATGGATACTTGTTGGATTGACACTACTGTGATGGGTTTTGCACAATGGTCGCAGTAATTCATTTTTGGTGTACAGGTGTGCAGCTAGTTAGTTGGACATTACATGGGAATGGAAAACACGGCGAGAAGTGATGGGAAAAAGCTATATATGGAGAGAGATTACATATGAAAAAAAGAGCTGTAGGTATATAACCCAAGGATAAGTTAAAAACGCTTGAGCTATATCCATGGGAGAGGGGCTGCAGCACAGTTCAAAATTCAAATAGGGCAGCCACACCAACTGCCACTCCACACTGACTCACTGGCAGTTGGTGTTTCTCCCCTTTTGAATTTTGAACTGTGCTGCAGTCCCTTCTCTGGAGCTGCCACTGGCCATAACCAATGCATGAGAATCTCCAGGAGACAGGGTATACATTATGCTTTACAGGTCACGACTCCAGACAAAGAATCACCATAGTTTCAACAAATTATCAGTTAGTATCAGATTCTGCATATCATAACCATTTGTACCATACATTTGAGCTTTTCTCTGAGGCCTTGTATGTTTGATTTTCTATCATCATGTAGATGCATTTTGAGGAAGAAGATCTCCGAAGAGCAAGGCTGGATTAAGGGCAGCATGGGCCAGGGGCTAAAAGCAGTGGAGATGTAACCAGTGCTTTGTCTGTGTGGCCACTGCCATACAGAATTGGCCCCGATGTCAAAATGTAAAAACACAGAAATTGCATATTTTATTAGTCCTATAAATGCAACTGGTGCTTGGTCATCATAATGGGCCTGTTTTTATATGGGGGCCTGTAGCTGTAGCTTTATCCTCCCCATTGCTATTGTGGTCCTGCTAAAAACAGAGAATAGATGCTTTGGTGGCATTGTTCAGGTGCTTCGTTTTTTTAACCCTTTGAGTGCCAACAACTCTGACAGATGTGCAAAATATCAGCTAAAAATACCAGTGTCGCTCACATTTGTTATATGAATTCAAATAGAATTTGGGTATTCTTTACCTAGCACGGCGCCCACGATTTTGATCGTGGGCATCGCAGGTAAAAAAATTGCGGGCATCGCGGCCATTGAATGCACTAAAAATCGGGTGCGACGCGACCGACGCGATGCCCGCGATTTCCCATAGGGATCAATGTTAAATTTCTCAATTGACCCGATTTTACTGTTCAATGCCTCAATTTACCCGATTTTTCCATAGGAATCAATGTTAAATGGCCCACAGAGGCCAAATAGGCACCCTAAAGTGTGAAATGGCCCCCACAATTGTTAACGCCACCCCACGATCAACGTGAACACGAAGCGTGGCGAGCGGCGGCGGTACGCGTCCTACGACCATTTCATACCCCCACTATCCACGTCGGCGTGGAGTTGAGAATAGAATAGTGTGGCGAGCGCAGCGAGCCACCGAGCCCGAAGCGTGGCGAGCGCAGCGAGCCCCGCGCGGGGACGCGGATACCTTCACAGGTAAACGCGTCCCTTCGCGGGCTTCACAGGTATCCGCGTCCGCTCGCCACACTTCGGGCTCGGTGGCTCGCTGCGCTCGCCACACTATTCTATTCTCAACTCCACGCCGACGTGGATAGTGGGGGTATGAAAAGGTCGTAGGACGCGTACCGCCGCCCCTCGCGGGCTCGCTGCGCTCGCCACGCTTCGGGTTCACGTTGATCGTGGGGTGCCGTTAACAATTAGGGGGGCCATTTCACACTTTAGGGTGCCTATTTGGCCTCTGTGGGCCATTTAACATTGTTTCCTATGGAAAAATCGGGTCAATTGAGGCATTGAACAGAAAAATCGGGTCAATTGAGACATTTAACATTGTTCCCTATGGGAAATCGCGGGCATCGCGTCGGTCGCATCGCACTCGATTTTTTAGTGCATTCAATGCCCGCGATGGCCGCCGTGCTAGGTAAAGAGTACCAGAATTTGTTATGTAAAAAAAAAGATTATATTTCCTATAAAAGGCAAACATTACAGGTCATTATGATGAATACAAATGTTGGCAGTTTTCACACCAATTTTGAAAAATTAATTTGGCAATCAAAGGGTTAAACTGTGTTTGTTACGTGAATTACATTCAGGAGCCATAACTGTGGGGAGTTTGGAAGTAGGAATCCCTTTATTCATCAGAAATCCCCCTCCCCTTTCACCAGAATCATTTTAATTTGGAGCAGGACCACCAGATGAGGAGCGGAGAGGCTAGGAATCAGGATATAGTTGCCTGAGAAGATGCAGACTCATTGTCATGAGCCAGCAGTGGCTCATTCCTGTTTGCATACCATGTTTTTTAGTGTATGGTTTTTGCACTGTGGAGCTGCAGTCTGACTCCTGTGTCCTCCAAGTGCAGTGCAGCTGTTGTTTAATTAATCCATTAGCTCTGGCCTTGTGTGTCAGGCTGTTCACCTGTAGTAAGTCTCCTCATTAAGGGAGCTTGTCAGCCTTGGCTATTCTGATTGGGAATGTTTCCTTTATCTCCCATGCTGCCTTTCACCAATGTGCCGGTAATTCTCCTAGTGCAGCCTGTCCTAGGCCCTTATTCTGGTTGGTGCGGTCGAGCCGCATATGCGGCTCCGACCGCACCAGACGAATCCCCGCCCACGCTACGGATCGCCACGGCCGTCCGTACACGGACGGCTGGCGATCCGCACGAAAATGGTGGAGGCGTACGCCTCCACCATGGTGGGAGCTGCCCCCTGCATTCGATGGTCGACGACCATCGAAGGCAGGGCCGCACGCCGCGGCAGCTCCCGCAAGCTGAGACCACACGGACAATCGTCCGTGTGGTAGCTTGTATGGGGGCTGAAAGCTGACATCCGCCGACGTCAGCTTTCCGCCCCCATGAGTGGCGTCATGCCCTCATTACCATGCGTACGCCCCGCGTTTGCATGGGAACGCCCATGAAACGCGGGGCGTATACATAGGGAAATGAGGGACTGAAGCCCCTCACGCCCCTATACGCCCCCTTTGCGGCGTCTAATTTTTTTAAACGGAGATTTCCCCTGCACATGCGCAGAGTGACCTCTGCGCATGTGCAGAGAGAAAACATCGGCGGTACGGCCGCATGCGGGCCGTACCGCTTCAATCTGAATAAGGGCCCTAGTCTGTTCCCCTGTCTTGGTGCAGTCTGTCTGAATCTGTTCTCTGGTCTTCAGCCATATTCCTCAGCCCTCCTGACCCTGCCTCGATCCAGTGTTCCTGGTGCTTTCCGTTCTGCAGGTTTAAGCTGGTTTTTCCATCTACAGTATTTCTGCTGATTCCTGTTAGAGTTTATCTGTGTTGAGTTATATTAACATCTTCATGCATTGTTGCAATTATGACATTAGCCAAGGCATACTGAGTTTACATCCTGCTGTGTTTCTGTAGTTACAGGTGTGGGTGTGAGGAATTATTTTCATAACATTTCCTTGCATTGTTGCATTCCTGGGAGTTCAGTGGAGGATTGCTCGCATATTCTTCCCAGGGCCGGTGCAAGGCACCGGAGCGCCCCAGGCGAGTCGGGCTGGGGGCGCCCCGGTGCCGGGGGGGGGGGGGGGTGTGGGGGTGGGGTGGGTGGTGTGTGTGAGGTGTGGGGTGTGGGGTGGTACCTGTCCTACCGGCGCTGTCTATTTCAATCTGTCGGCGGAGGCAGCGGGGGTCCCTGCAGTATATTAAAAATCACGAGCGCTATCCGCCGGGCTATGCGGAAGCGCTTCTAGTGTGAAAACTCTGGCAGCACGCTGATTGGCTGAGATCAGCGTGCACCGTGCTGCCAGAGTTTTCACACTAGAAGCGCTTCCGCATAGCCCGGCGGATAGCGCTCGTGATTTTTAATAGACTGCAGGGACCCCCGCTGCCTCCGCCGCCAGATTGAAATAGACAGCGCCGGTAGGACAGGTACCCGGGCGGCATTTTCCGCCCTCCAGTGGCCGGCGC
The DNA here is from genome assembly GCF_055691185.1 of Crinia signifera. Taxonomy (NCBI): domain Eukaryota; kingdom Metazoa; phylum Chordata; class Amphibia; order Anura; family Myobatrachidae; genus Crinia; species Crinia signifera. Next base: position 178,351,399 of record NC_139219.1, read on the forward strand.
CCTAGGCAAATGCCTAGGTTTGCCTAGTGGTGGCGCCGGCCCTGATTCTTCCACTCAACTCCCTGGTGTTTCTGACCTATGTAGGGATTACTTATTATAAAATTGTATGTTGGTCTGCTGAAGGATCCCTTCCTGTGGAGGACAGTTGTGCCACATTTTGTTTCCCATTTCATAAGGTTTTAGTTAGTTTCCCTCTTGTCCGCTCTGGAGGTGTTGGGCACCTAGTTACCTTGCAAAGTCTTGGTGGCACCGGGGTTGGGGTGAACCTAATTTAACCCTTCGAACGTGGCTATTATAGGTGAAGTCTTAGCTCTGCAGGTGCCTATAACCTCTGGAGGGATTAACAGAGTTAGGGTTAGAATCGTGGCCTGTCCTTCCTGGTAACCTCTTGTCTGGAGTCCTAACACTCATACTGTTCAGTGAACCTGCAAAAAAAGATTCTGATGTGCTCCTTGGAAATTAGTATCAGTTCTACCACACACCAAATTATGTGGTATTTCACACCAGTAATAAAAGGATTAAATCACATGCATGTTTTTTTAGCTTATGATGCCAAGGAAGTACAGTACATAAAGTAAGTTGTGAGTGCCATACATCTAGCTGCAATTCCCATTCTGAACACCGCGATCAGCAGACTCCATGGACTGGCGATTTGTTGGCGGATCTACAAGATTCAACATGCAAAGTATCCCGTGCACCCTGACTCTGATCATTTTTGGGGTAATTATCATGAAATTTATGATTTTCAAGAAGTTGGATTTTGCCAGCCTTCCCTACCCAGACTTCGGGAGATCAAATAATTAATATTCTTCCCTACTATGTGGGCACCTTTAGCTTAACAAATCACAGGTAACAGATGAAAATACAGGAGACAATGGACCAAGCAGGCCCCCAGCTCTACAGTGGACATCTTCCAAGTGCCAGTTCAATGGCTGGCCAAGTGTTACAGCCATTCTTGGATACATCCCTGTTAAGGAAGCAGTGTCCAGAAGGAGATCATTCAGCTTCTCCCTCCAGCCCGCCTTCTTCCATGCCACAACCATTCACTGACCCACCTACTCCTGCCCCAAAGCACTTTTATGTCTGCCTTTCGCCTCCCCACAGCAATTTTCCTACCTTCTCCCTTCCAGTCCACATAGACCTCCATACAAAAATTCTTGCACAGGGAGCTAGTAGATATATGGGTGGTTCTCCCTTGGTCCAGATTTTATTTGCCCCAGAGCGGAAATATGTATGTGCCATGATCCCCCTCCACCAAGACTCCACACCAGAGTCCCGTTCTTGCCTAGGAACAGATCATGATCAAGAAAACTGCACCAATGTATATAAAAGGAATGAGCACAGGCTGGAGTTCATGGTTCTGCCCTACTTTGTTGACTCTTCCTCCTGTGGTATCAACAAATAGCAAGAACTGAAACCCATGATCAGCATCAGCTAATGTTTGTGTTCTTGGGTGTTGGTGGTTAATTGGGAGAGGAGTGTGTATTTGGGTGTTATTGGAATTTTGGAAGTGAATGCAGGGCGAGGAGAGTGTATGCCTGAGTGCCATTGGGGTACTGAATATAGGGGTGGGTGTGAATGGGTGCTGCTTGCATTGGGGTATTGGTAGTAAAACTTGAGAGCACTCGACACTAAATATTGCATACAGATTCCAGAAAAGAGTGTGCTATTAAAGTGATATGGCTTGGGTGAAATGTACTAAATTGGGAGTTCTATTTCACATGGGATGTTGCTATTGGAATTCAGTCAGATTCTGTATATTATCTTCTAGTGGGTGCTCAATAAATGAGAACTGGAGTGTTCAAATCACCCGTAGTGGTGAAAAAGTTATTATATCACTATACACCAAAGAAACAGATTGGAATAATTTACTTTTATTTAATAGTTTTTACCCCAAACTCCTATAATATGGGCTTCCTTATTCCTTATTTGCAGGTTTTGAGAATCATGTGTGTTTTTAGTGACATTGCAGGTCCGACCTTGGACCCTTCTCCTGGCAGCGGGGAACAGGAGTTGCATGCGATCCATTACATGTGAAAGGAATGCCCCAGGGGATCGGCTGTCCATGCACTGCTGCAAAAGATCGCAGTAGTGTATTGCCAGCTTTACATGGGGATATGTGTGTTTTTCTTCTCTTGCATATTGACTGAAAAACATCCCTGTGTTAGGAATGCCACCAAGGTGGTATAGGTGGTACTGATGCACTTGTCCAGCAGTCCTTGAAGCCTCCTGCAGGCTAAGGCTTCACCTATAACAGTCACGTTCGAAGGGGTAAATTAGGTTCACACCAACTCCAGTGCTGCCAGGACTTTTGAGGGGACAAGGCTGCTACAGGAGGCTGGGCAAGGCAAACACAGGACTAGAGTCAGACTGGGACACAAAAGGAATGACCAGACACACAAGACAAATACAAGCTTTAGCACACTACCATGTACGACTAGCACGGGACCACTGCAGCAGATGGTATACATGGGACCACAGCACTGGAGATGGAATTAGCAAGCACTAGGCACTGAACCACAATGGCATTAGAGGTGCAGTCACAGGCAGTGTCTAAATGCAATATTGTACTGACAGACAAGTGACAGGATCAGATTGCGGAGCAGAGCCGGCACAGGCAGGTAGATACAGACAGTACATAGAGCAGGACCAGACTGTGGGGGCAGTTCTGGTTACAGACAGACACATGGGTGAAAACACAGGTACATAAACAGAAGCTCTATTGGAGCAAGTATCAACTAGGACAAATTAACCAAACACAGGCCCTTATTCTGATCTGTGCGGAAATTCCCGCATTCTTACGGAGCGGTCAGCACGCAACGGTGTTTTGCCGCATGCGGCCATCGTCCGTAGAAACGCCCACGTGTCCTCCGCATTCGGACGGACTCACTCTTTAAGAACAGGGCGTGTTTACGGACGACATACAAACCATGCGTGTGCGGGAGAAACACTCCGATTCGGCACGGTATTACAGAGTATTACAGAGTATGCTCGGGAATACCGCATCCGAACGGGAGCCAAGCGGTGCTACCGCACGTAAGCGGAGTATTTACGCCAAACAACCCACTATGAAGTATCTTCTGCAATACATCACATGACCCACTTATTCAATTACCTATCCTCATAAAAAACTGCTTATTTGGAATTGGAATCAATTAGATTCCAATATATCCTTACAAGCATGCCTAACACATGCATTGCACACATTAACCCTTACAGCAATGTAAGTGCAATGGTTTGTATTACACCCTGTGTAAAAGATTATAACCAATCTACACATATACTATTTAAAGTGCAAATAAAACCAACAACTGTGAACTTGCATAAAGAATTTATTTAACCAGACAATTAACATCAATAAAAAAATATAAAATTATAAATTAAATAAGCAGGTCTTTGAGGTCCTGCAGGTCTGCTTGAAGGAGCCGCAGATGGTGCTCCGCTCGCAGGAGGGCCCCACGCACCCCCTCATCTGCCGGTGTGGTGTCATCTGTGGGCATGTCAAAGGGGCAAAAATTAGTCATGTTATTCTTGCATACATTTCACATACTGCGACATAAATTGCACAAATGCTAGGTGACATGTGTGTATATATATATATATATATCTATGTAGAGCATGGGTCCTCAAACTGCGGCCCTCCAGATGTTGTGAAACTACAAATCCCAGCATGCCTTGCCACAGTTTTGCTATAAGGAAGTGTTAAAACTGTGGCAAGGCATGGCGGGATTTGTAGTTTCACAACATCTGGAGGGCCGCAGTTTGAGGACCCATGATGTAGAGAGATAGAGACACACATAGATAAATAGATATGACACATACATATATACATACATGCTAACTTATTTACTACATACTGTATTTTTTGGCCTATACCCTTTACTCTGCAGAAGACATAACAGTCATATTGTTTCTTCTCAGTCACAACCCACCCATGACTAACCAATGACAACCAGGTCATGGCCTCCGTCAATAAGAACTTGTCACAATCTGCTCAGTTTAAGTTCAGTGATGGTTCGTGGCATGGGAGTTATGCAAATGTCAGGAATGCACAGTACACATCCTCAAAATCATAATTCTGTCTAAACCAAGCTACAATTCTGTGAGGGCAAAAAAACAATCAGAACTACAGGGGGTGTTTAGGTAGAGGAGGCTCCTGGGACACTGGCAACTTCTGACTCCATTCCAAGGTAGGCCGGGCCATACTCCATTTATAGCATACATCCTATAAGTTTATAAATAACATTCACCAACAATATAGATTCCACTATTTGATGGGTCATAATCAACGCTTGCAGCAGGTGAATTTAATCCACAAATGATCCACTCATCCCTTTACTCCAGGATCCTGTTTAACTACAACGGTTATGTGGCAGTCAAAATGGAGCTCCAAGCCATCCCACAAACCGGTGTAATTCAGAGGTGTCCTGGATGAAAGGGATGCCTTGGACACCCCATCTAACCCGTACCTGTATCTGTAGCTACCCACTTTGGGGTCTATATGAATAGTATGGGTCAAAAATTTTTTATCACCAGTGCAACATAACAAATACCAGTACAACTACTTCATGAATGATGCATTATGTTAACATACCGATCTGCTGGTATTCCGGGGCCTGGCACGCCTCCTCCCCATCGTCATCCGACTCCTCCGGGGCAACCGTGGCCTCCTCAGCCCCCTCCTCCGCCAGCTCCTCTGCCACAACAACCTCCTCCTCCAACTCCTCCTCCACCTCCTCCTCCACCACCACCACCACCTCCTCCTCCACCTCCTCCTCCGCCACCAACACCTCCTCCTCCGCAACCAACTCCGCTTCCACATCCTCCTCCACCACCTCCTCACGCACCTCCTCCTCCTCCACCACCATCTCCTCCTCCTCCACTTCCTCCTCCTCCACCCTTGCCGCCACCTCCTCCTCCGGGTCTTGGGCCTCCTCCTGGCCCAGGGCTGCCTCCGCCTCTTCACGGGCCTGTCGTGCTTGGGCTCGTGCTGTGTGGTAGAAAAAAACATCATGGTCAATGTGGGGTCATTGGGGCACATGTATTAATCCATAACAAGACATACATGGAAGGGTGATAATGATGGCAAACGATGCAAGAAAGTAGCTCCTTACTGTTAATGGATTCCAAATTGTGACATTTAAATTAGTATGTGATTGGTAGTAATTTGTTCACACATTACAACCCAGGCATTTATCAATGTGTAACACATATTAGATCTGGCACATTGTATGCATCATAATCCTCAATGCTATGGCATTACATATAAAAGCCACATGACTGCATGTTAACCAGGAAGAAGCACACATAACAGTCTATGGACTTTTAAACCCATGGACACCCACTTATCATGAGACACATTTTATTGTTTATATATGCTATGTTGTAAGTGCGAAATTTCATAGCTAAAATACTCACAATCAGCAATTTCGCCCCTGAGTTGCTGGAGCAGCTGGGGCTGGCGCCTGCGGAGGTCCGACCACCGCCTCTCCAGCTGGCCGAGGGACCTACGCACCCGAGTGCGGGCGTAAATTCGGCGCCCTGCCGCAGCATAGGCCCTCCGCTTATGCCGGTTCGTGATAAAGGGCCCTGCACGGCCCAGCCTTGTCTCCATGACGGAGACAAGAACCCTCAGCTCCGCATGTGTGAAGGGTTCTGCCCTTCGTGTCTCCGCCATGTTGACAATGGCATCTATCAACCAATCAGGTGGTGGCATTGGTTGATCACAGTTATTTGTGTTAATAACTTTATTGTTCATCTTTACATGAACAGCGTGTCTGCGCAAACACAAATGGTGACAAATTCGCATGCCTTCAAAACAGTAGTGTTGATGTATGGCAATGAACAAATCTGATATATATAAAACACAGTGTGTATGCACTTAGCAAATCCAATGACGCCTCGCTCCGCCAAGCAACGCGTGCTATAGCTTAGCAACGCCTAGCTGTACTTAGCATTATTTACTCTATGCATCTATGTGTATGCGTACATTTATGTGTAAAAGACACATACACACACTTGCAGGTATCCTGAGACCAGCATTATACACCAGCCCTGCCTGCCTGCCTGCCTGCCTGCCTGGCTGCCTGCTCCTTGAAATGTTGAAACATGTGAATAAATTCGAATAGCATATATATATATATATATATATATATATATATATATATATATCTGCAAACAAATCAGACATCAACACATGAAAAAATCCCAAACACATTACAGAATAAATCAATGTACTCACCAGTCATCAGGGATAGTATCAACTACAATAATGAAGATATAACAAACACATAAGATCCCTTGAACAAGGTATAATAATTAGCACCTATATTTAACTTCCCCCAAAACTAAGCACATATGATAAATATCTCCTATTTCTTTGCCATTAGGAGGGCAGGCTGGCTAATTTTCGTGTTGTAACACTGACAACTAACACACTGTACTTATTTGAAGGAGTGATTTTTACAATAATTGGTGTGTTCTGTCAACTCGATAACATGTACCTGAAGTATCTTTGCGCCACAGAGTCCCGCAGCTGGTATCCCCTCCGGCATTCAGGGGCGCGGGATGGGCGCATGGGCGGATCTTGCGGCTCAGATGGTACCTCCCACTCATCAAAGGGTATCTCACGCCGCACAGCAATGTTGTGGAAAAATATACACAGGCCCACGATCCTCGACACCATTTCAGGCGCATATTGTAAGTCACCACCAGTGCGGTGGAGCACTCTAAATCGACCTTTTAAAAGGCCAATTGAGCGCTCCACCACTTGCCTGGTGGCAACATGCGCCCGATTGAATGCCTCCTGTGGGCCCGGTGCTGGGTAGCTGTACGGCGTAAGTAGCCAGGGCGTACATGGGTAACCGGAGTCACCCAGAACCCACGCATCACGGCCTTCCAGCTCTTGTAGTCTTTGCCATATCCCGGTTTGTCGGATGACATGAGAGTCATGGGCACTTCCGGGAAACTTCGAGTTGAAGGCGAGAATCTCCATGGATGGGCCACATACCACCATCACGTTCAGTGAGTGGAACAATTTGCGGTTCCTATATATCTTCTCACTTCGAGATGGAGGCACAAATGGTACATGGGTGCCATCCACAGCCCCTATCACATTAGGGAAGCCAGCAATTTGATGGAAGGCCTGCTGGCTTCTGCGCAGGGTCTCGGTGGCAAATGTCATGGCCATGAAGTGCCCCTTGCGCCTGAACATGGCCGACGTCACACGCCTCAGGATTCGGCAGAAGGCCGGCTGAGATATTCCAGCAAGTACTGCCACTACTTGTTGGAATGATCCTGAGGCGCAGAAATGCAACACCGCCAGCAGCTGTGTGTGAGGCGGAATTGCTGTCGTGATCCCGTGTAGAGGTTCCAGATCGCTCTGAATTAAGGTGAGCAGATCCAGAATTACATGTGGCGGTAACCGGTACCTAGTAAGTACCTCATCATCGGGCATAGCAAACAGAGTCACCCGTGTGCGATAGATTCTAGCACGTCCTGGCCTCCTTGGCCGACGAGTGGGGAGAGCCGCAAGTGCCCTTAGCCTCCTCTCCATGTAGCGCATAATAGCTTCAGCAACCTATAAAGAAATGAACATAAATACTGATGCACCTAGGCACATAATGGCCATATCCCACTACAAATAGATTTGTAGCCTTCAATACGTACAATAGATGGCCGCCCCGTGAAATCCCGCAGATCCATTTGACTCTCTAATGATGACACAATAATATGAACTCAATACACACCGTCCAAAACACACAGATAAAGGTGTCAGCATTTTTTGCCGACATCATGTACTATGACACATTTCATCTATTGCTGGGACATGTTGTCCTGCAATAGATGAACCCACACAGGTTGAAGACCTGTGAGTGAAATAGTGAACATGTGACATGTTGCAATAATGATACACCACTTTGCTGGCCCAACAATCTGTAGTCAGTGAGGCAATGGTGCATACATTCATACACTTACATTGTTAATGGATATCATATCTACAAGGAGCATGGAAGAGCTTACCTTAGACCCTGACAAGTCCAGATCTGGAGACAAATGATTCTAGCAGGAAGTCACTATTTATAGGGCTCTCACATGTGTGGTCTATAACAGTAGAGATGAGTATTGCATGACTTGTGGGCTGGATTCTCTAAGGGATTGGGCTACTTTTAGCTTGCACTAAAACGCCACAATACCACAGTAGTCATGAATGAAATGTCATGTCATGCTAGCAAATAGCATGTGTATTGTGCAATAGTCACAGGTGTATCAGAAGATTCTATGCAATGTTAGCATTGGTGACCAGTATTTCATGTAGAACTTTCGCCAGGTTTTACACAATGTAATTTCCGCCACCGTATGCGGCGCGAAAATACAGCGACGTACGCTCACGCACGGAACGCATCTGCCGCTGATGTCCGCCAAACAGATTACACAAACAGTATATAAAGGTGTATTAGAAGGTGACAATGTTGTTGCTAACATGTCTGGATCCCAACCAGAGGTGGACCCAGTGCTGCAGCAACTATTTGACCAGATGGACTCCAGCACCACCTATGTGCCACTGCACATGCGGGCAGTGGGTAATGAGGAGGCTGCTGCCCCTTCTACAGCAGGGGAACCTGCACCTGACCATTCTACAGCAGGGCAACCTACACCTGGCCCTTCTGCAGCAGGCCAACCTGCAGCTGGCTCATATCCACCATCAGCAGAATTGTTTGGAACACAACAGGGGACTTCACAAGGTAGTACCATGGCCAGCACTTCAAGTGCAGCGACTGGTGCCAGGGGGCGTGGCCAGGGACGTGGCAAGGGGCGAGCCAGTGCAACAGCGGAACCACCCAAAAAAAATAAGGCATATGAAGCACAGGAGCTGGCCATCCTGTTTCCCCGAGCACGTGATTGGATAGAGTGTCCATCCGAGAAGCTGACACACACACGCAGATGGAAGATTTGGGAACAGATAACGGCAGAGATTAATGAAGTAGCGCCACAAGTTCGTGAGACGGACCATGTGAAGAAGAGGCAAGTTGTTTTGTGATACATGTGGGCAGTAATAGCCAAGTAATGATTGAATTGATGCTTAGATGCATTTAGCAAATGGGCCGTGAGGTTGTTACGATACACATACATTATTGCCATGTTATTTCGTTGAGAGTTAGAGTAGGGTGATTGTGAATGTGTATTGTAACGGTTGATATCATAGTTGCATGTAATATTATATATGGGACATTAATCACATGTTGTAATATGTAGCACAGAGCAATGGCTGCAACAGCTAACATTGGGAGTGACATGTATTAATATGTCAACTTACATTGCAGGTGGCAGGACTTCAAAACCAACCTGAAGAGGAAGATGACCAAGCGGTGGGACCACAGCCAGACATCTGGGGCCGGCCCCATGCCATCAGGGCTAGAGCTCACCCCCCTGGAGGTGATGGCCGAGAGCTGTATATCAGTTGAGGAGATCAGGGGGGTGAGCACGATGGATAGCGAGGCCCCAGCTGAAGTGTTTGCGTCTTTTCTGGAAGGTAAATATTGGTCATGCCATAAACTTGTGCAAGTAATTATCGTAGAATGTCTCCTAATTGTGTTTATCTTTTCCCACAGACACCCCACCGCTTGGTGACGACTCTGTTCAGGAGGTGGAGGAGTCCGTGCCACCTGGCCCCAGAGGTAGGCCTGTGCAGCAGCAGGCATCGGGCCAAGCCGATTTGGCCGCCTTGGCCGAGGTGCTTGGGGACATCAACCAGCAGGAAGACTTGGCATCAGAACGGGTGCGTAGGACCGAGGAGATCCTGGCGAGCTTGGTCAGCACCCAGCAGTCCATGGCTGCGAGCATGCAGGCCATGGCTGCAAGTGCTCAGGTGCTGGCCGAGCAAGCCACCCGCCAAAATGATCTCCTCCTCCACCATAATGAGCTTATGGTGGAGCTGGTTACCAGCAACAGGGTCCTAATGGCATCCGTTTCTGGTGCATTACCAGCGGCAACACTCCCTGCTGGCAGGAGGGGTAGACCAGCCAACCCCTCCACATCATCTGCTCCACCTGCCCCAGCATCTGGCCGTCCCCGAAGAGCTGCTGCACAGGCCAAGGAGCCTACCAAGGCCAAACGTGGTCGGAAATGAACTTGTGGCTGCATTAATCTCCGCCGTTATGTGTTCCCAAATCTTCCATTGTGCTGTGTGTGTCAGCTTCTTGTGTCCAATCACGTGCTGAGGGTAACCAGCTGAGCCCTTGCTTCATATGTCCTTTGTGGTTCCCCTGTTGCCCTCTTTTGCCTGCCATTACTGTCAGCTGTACTTGAAGTGATGGCCATGGTACTATCTTGTGAAGTCCCCGGTTGTGTTCCAAATGATTCTGCTGATGGTGCATATGAGCCAGCTGCAGGTTGGCCTGCTGCAGAAGGGCCAGGTGTAGGGTGCCCTGCTGTTGAATGGTCAGGTGCAGCTTGCCCTGCTGTAGAAGGGCCAGCAGCCTCCTCATTTCCCACTGGCTGCATGTGCAGTGGCACATAGGAGGTGCTGGAGTCCATCTGTGTGCAATTATATTTGTTTTGTATTATTATTTATTTTGCGGCATTCCTGCCATGTTGTTTATTGTTTGTATGTATTATTTTATGGTCATTGCATCACACTGGCATTGACTGTGACATGAATATAAATAAATGTGTTTACTTTACCCAAAATGTGTGGTTTCATGAGTACATGTCAAATACACATGTGTATTGCTAGTAATAATATTCTGTCATGTCCATTGTTAGCAGTTTGAAAGTGTCTGACAAGTACAGCATATGTGGGGGACTAGTAAGGTTTCCTTGAAGCAGCAATGGTTTCAATTAAAGCACTGACAAGCGGCCTATTAGTGAGTAATGAGTAAAGGAGTAGATTCTATTGGGTTCAGGTGTTAATGGTTGTAGTCATTAGGCGTACGTTCGCCTAGCGCATGAACGAGTGGTGTCCGCAAAGCAATAGTACACTTGTGGACACCGCACATTTCTGCCCTTTTTGATCGCGTGCATTCGGAGTGGTTTCCGAATGTACGCCCCCCAACATAAGTGTACTCCCCCGTGTCCGCCCATGTTTCCTCCCCGTTTTGCCCACTTTGAAACTACGCCCATGTGTCATTCCGCATGACGCCCATAATACGCCCCTATTGCCCGAATGATAGCGGTGAACAGTTCTGGACGGGATCTGGCCGAACTGGTACCGAGTCAAGGCGTGGCACATGCGCGTTGCGTTCTCCACGCATGCGCAGACGCCGTAAACACGCGATCCGAAAGTATGCGGTAAAGTCCGCGTCAATCAGAATAAGGGCCACAGCACAGGCACTTGGAGGGTCAAACATATTTTGGGAAATAGGATCCAGGTAGGTACAAACTCAGGGCTGGGTAGGATAGAGTATACAGACAAGGACTAAGTACAGGAGATAAGCATAAGGGTTGGTAAGGAAAGCATGCATGTGCTTTGCTGCATTGGCTTGAAACAAGCAGTATAACCAGCACAGAGCTTAGGGCAGGCTGGGTAATATAGGGAGCAATGTCCACTCAGAACAGCTAGAATGTACAAGCCCCCTTAATAAGGAAAGTCACTGCAGGTGCACAGCCTGACACAAGGCAGAGTACTAATTGCCTAATTATATGACAGGTGAAACTGAATACAGAACAAATACAAGAGTCAGGCTGCATTTACACAGACCCGCTAGAGGTGTCTCGTAACACCCTGAACCTGAAGAGGAGAAAGGAACCAGCACATTTAACCAGGGAAGTAAGGTAATAACCCCTCCCAATACCTAGCAACAAAGTCCGTGCTCAGTAATTTAGCCTCCACAAAACTCTTGAGATTAAGGTGCCATACTCTATTCCTGTGCATGAACCCAAGGTTGCTTTTTTACCCCCCAAAGTACAGATCACACACCTTTTCATTTAATCCTGGAGATTAGAAGTAAGGTATCCATATGACATTATTACTGCAGCAGGGACTATGGAGAGCGGTACCTCTGCTTAAAGAGTGCTCTAACTAGTAGTATCAAACTCCAAAGTTATCCCATCTATTTAGCTGACTAAATTATTCACAGCTATAGAACTTTAACAGGGTTCAGTTACACTTAGTATGGACCATAATTCTGGTTTTCATTCTAATATTGCTGAACTTTTTCCCAGTCAAACCCCCCCCCCCCTTCCCCCCAGCACCAATAAACCAGTTGCTGTGTTTGAACAATAAAGCAGATTGTTTTTCCACATTTTGAACCTCCACATTGGATTTAACACTGGTTTAGAAATTACACCCATCTTCTGATTACGCATCTTGCAGCAAGGTACATTACTCCAGAGATAGGCTGGAAAGATAACATATAGGTTAGTACATTTGTAGTCTTTGCATAATTATCATGCACATATTAAACTGCTAATCTCACTTGTACATCGCCTTAGGCATTGGTGCAGCGCTTACATGGTATGTGGTGCAGCGCTTAACAGGGTATGTTTTGCAGATCTCCTTAGTATCACAAGATGCTTGCATGCAGCACTGACTCTGAGACCAGGGACTGTGAGATACACATCACAGAGACTTTTCTCAAAATATTGTTAGTAATGGCATGAAGAGCAATTTTATATAAACTGTGGAACAGTGTCACCAGTGACCAACACAGAAACTGTGTTGGCCCCCCTCACTAAGGTAGAAACTGTGGTGGATTGCATACCCCCGAGGATGATGTTATTCTGCAACTGATACTGGTGGAAACGGATGTTGAAGTACAGTCAACGGTAATGTTCAGTTCTAACAGATTGGCAATCCCAGACAGTCCATTTTGTGGATCATCCAAGTGTCCTAGAACTGGTGGCAGTCAACCCTTGAGTCACTATTGGATGCCTAGTGGTCTCACAATTAATTAGACAAGCTGTGATGGTCAAGCATTCCATGCTTTCTCTCCACACAGTACAGTCACAGAAATGACTTGGTGGGAAGGTTTTTCTATAAGATATTGATTTAACTGCATCACAGCCAGGGGCGTAGGGAGGGTGGAGCACAAGCTCTGGGCGCTGAAAGCTTGCAGGGCGGCGGCGTGCACCGCAAATGACTGACACTGTGCCTGCCCTGTCTGACTGTATGTTGCCTGGCCGTAAGCCGTTGTCCTCCCATATGCGTGCGCACCTGCTTAAAGACAGGCACCCGCCGGCCGCCTGAGCTGACAAGCACTAGTACGCGATGCGGGGGGGGGCTTCACAGCTGGGACATGAACTCGCTTTGCTGATTGGCTGCTCTGCGCTCTCCTCTGTGTGCATGCGCAGCCGCCTAGTGTGCACCGTGCCTGTGTTCCAGGCTTCAGTCAGCTCTGAGTGTGACCCCCCTTATCCCCTGTGGCTGCGGTTGTGTCAGACTGGCAGTGGATGTGCTCCCCTAAGTTTCCCCCCTGGCCCCTGCTGCCCCCTGGCCCCTTTTTACCCCTTGCTGGCCCCCCAGGTAAATGTTGCCCCCCGCTGCCCTGACCTAGCAGGGCCCTCCTACTCGCCCTAGAGTATGCAACCCCTGGCATAGAGCATGAGAGCCCTCCCCTAAGTTGCCCGCCCTGGCCCCAGCTGCCCTGCCCTAGCAGGGCCCTCCTACTCAGCCTAGAGCATGCAACCACTGGCATGGAGCATGGAACCCCTGGCATCGAGCATGAAACATTGAAACCCCTATCGAGTATGAAACCCATAGCATGTAGGTAAGCAAGATTTATGTGGCATAATATGTAATAGGCATTATGGTGTGTAGTAGGCATTATGTTGGGTGGTATAATTAGTACTGGACATTACGGCGGGTGGCATGATGTGTAATGGGCATTTCGGTGAATGGCGTTATGTGTAATGGGCATTACGGTGGGTGGCATTTTGTGTAATGGGCATTATAGTGCAAATTGTTTTTCCAGGGGGGCAAACCCTTGCTCCGGGCACCATGTCACCTAGCTACACCGCTGATCACAGCCCACACCAGGGCATCACAGTCTACGCCTGGTACTTCAACTGCTTACTGAAATGTGAGATTAAGTCAGCAGCCATTTCTGCACATTTGTATTTGTAATTCCACTTATAAGCCTGCCCAGCAAGGCATCATTCTCCCCAGTGCAAAACTGACAATGCTCTGACAATCAGTTCAGATCTGCCACATACACTGCAATTTTCCCTCATTCTTACTTTTGCTTATGGAACCTGAAGCTCTCTGTTATCAGTAATGGTTCAGAGACAGAGGTTCCAGAATAATCTTTAGAATGCCATTTAATGACGCTGGATTCTTAGGGGTTAACAGACTAAGCCATAAATTGTTTCCCCTTACAGTGCGTAACAAGACTGACACTCTTTTTCCCAACACCAAAAACATTTATCCCACTCATTTCAAGTAGACCATCAAATTGTCCATTCTGAGAGCAAGCTGCCATGATAATGAAAAATCACCATAGAATGCTGGTAGAAGACTGTAAAACACTTGCCAACAGTGACTATCACAGTGCCTGGTTAACCAATATGCTGATTAGCTAGGGCCCCAGGACTGGTGGCTCCTTGCAGGTAAGAGCAGATGAATAAAATGAAGGCCTAATTTATTTAATGCTTGTTAGCCATCACCCATGATGTACTGTGTGTGTGTGTGTGTGTGTGGGGGGGGGGGGGGGTAAAGTTCTTAAGGTGACTGCCAGATGACTGTGTAAATGTAACTTACTAAAGAGACCATTACTGTATGTACATTGTAATACAGTGCAAGTTGGTCATCCTAAAGCCAAAGTCTCCTTCCCATGACACAACTATTATATTCTATATTCGATTTGGGTACTTGTGTAGTTTCAAGGCGCCAGCATTGCGCCGTGCATCTGTGTCCAGCTGCGGGGCTGTAAACTCCATGCCAACGTGGATAGTTTGTACCCCCACTATCCACGTTGGCATGGAGTTGATTTTAGATAGCGTGACGAGCGTAGCATGGGCGAGCGCAGCAAGGGGACACAGACGCACGGCGCCATGCTGGCACCGTGAAAGTACACAAGTACCTCCATTTGTATATACTTTGTGACATGCACATGGGCAGTATGACTGGTGATTCTCTAAGAGCACATACACCTGTGTTTAGCAGCAATAAAGGGGAGCTACACGTGTATTAGCCTAGGGCACCTGGAACCTTAACCTAATCACTGCCAAAATACAGAAACTGCAATTGAAACATATATCTCCATTAAGTCCTAGCCTCAATACATAAAACATGGATCTATTAAAAAATATCAGCCAGCATTAAATATACAATATTAAATACACTTTTAGTGGCCCCCGAGGTCTGAAGTAGGAAAACAGTGCTCTAGTGCTTCATTAAGTGTTATTCAGCATGTCAATGGCTAAGTGGAAGAAGTGCATTTTACTTACCGAGAGCAACTTGGGATATCCTTTACATTGATTTTGTGCATCTTCTTTAAACCTTTTTAAATAGTAATGAGTAAACGAAGCTTGAATTGAGCCAGGTCACACAGCTCAATAACCTTATGGGAAAGCAACTGAGAAAGATGCCCACTCTTGGTCTTGTCTAAATGCCCCTTAGGTAGCTTCAACCTCTACCTGTCACACATAAGGGATTAGTCTGACAAAATCAAGAAGGTCTCCAGGTTACTGAATTCTATCTGGAGAAAGAGGGACTGTCCGAAGAATTTTGTACTTGAGGGTATATAATTCATTTTGGTCAAAATTATTTTTGGTTTAGTGATGGGTTCTTCATCCAACTGAGAGGTACTGCCATGGGCACCAGTATGACCTCTAGTTATGCCAATATTTTCATGGCATAGAGGGAGACCAACCATGTGTGGAATGGGCATGACTTTGTTCATCTGGAATGGCAACAATGAGTTCTTGAAATTATTCTGTGACCACCTTAACTCAAACACATTTGGAAGAATACTAACTTTTGATGTGCGCCAAGTTTCAGTTAATTTTCTGGACCTCACTTTATATATTAAGAATAACATATTAAAAACTAGTAATTACATCAAACACACTGACTGTAACTCTTTTATTGAGTATTCAAGTAACCACCACCAAAACTGGCTAAAATGTATTCCAAACAGCCAGTTTCAATGTATCCGTCGCAGTTGTATGGTGTATGATGTCCAAGCGAACTCTCTAAAGAATAAATTACTCACTAAGTGATATAATGAGTCCATGATTGAGAAGGCCAGACAACAGAGTAAAGATAAAGATAGAATGGCTATGATTTTTGAAGAGGGCTGGTAAAAAGATACGTTGAGTCAGAGTGTTCCCTTTATAACACAGTTTAACACTCAACATAAACATATTGAGACCATAATTAAGAAACATTGGGGGATATTAGTTAAAGATCCCCTATTAAAAGGACAGATAGAGGAGAGGCTGAAATTTGCATTAAGGAAGGCCAGTAACATCAAAGATGTGGTAGTACGGAGTGCTATTAATACCCCTAATATAATGGCGATGGTTATTTCCACCAATGTGGTTTTTGTAGTCTATGTAAATTGTGTAAGAGTGATACATCCAAAATAACACACTATACATCAACCCAGACAGGGAAACATAAAATAAAATACTTTATTATGTGCAATTCTAAATATTGTATTTATCTGCTAGAGTGTGCTTGCAGAAGCCAATATGTAGGGAAGACCATAAGAATGTTGAAAATCAGGCTTGCGGAGCACGCTAGAAATATCAGGAATGGTCTAGAATCTCATAACCTATCCATGCACTTTAAAACCACACACAATAAGGATATTCAATACAGTATGTAGCATACAATTGGGTCAAGCCCAATGGAGAAATGGTGACACAGCAAGGTTGGAGCTGAAAGCCATTTACGCATTAAGGACCTTGGTTCCACGAGGACTTAATGCAGAGTTTGAACTTAAGTGGTTTCTCTGATCCAGAATATGTTTGTTATTCCTGCTTTATATGTTTATTGTATTGGGGATGTAAATCTCATTGTTTATAAAAAAATCTTTGTGAAACCTGGTTATATGTGCCCACTATAATGTTAATCGTGATGGTTATTTTTTAAATAGTATGACCCCTCTTGTATATATGTATCATCAATCATTTGTGTTTTTATTGTCTTTAATGTGATGATTTTGGGGATAATACAAAGCTCCCAAGCATCCCATCCACCCTGACATGGTAGACCGTGATAATTGTGCAAGTAGCGGTTTACGTTCCACCGCTACTTCTCTTTTGCTTTCCACAACCAATTGACTTCTGGCGGAGTGTGAACGGACAGGGCTGATCGCTCTGTGCGGGAACTCGGTAATGGAGGATGATTGGTGCCACTGGGAGGCCTATAAAACCAGGAGTGGACATATATGTACCCCCTACAGCTGTTTTAATGTACTTCATGTTTTAATGTGTACCTTAATATATGTTTTTAGGTTTTAGATTTATATGATGTTATGTATCATGTTAAGCCTCTGTCAAAATCAACCCTTTGGTGAATTATGGGTAATCCCACCTACATATTGATTGTGTCTACTATAGTGAGGGGCTGCTGTGCTCAGGAGGGACCTACTGTATATCTGCCTATAACACCGGTGCCCATTTTTCCATTCTAGCTCATTCCAGGTGAGAAATATAGGATTTGTTTGTGTATATTGGCCCACCTGTGAAAGTTCCTCCTTTTTAACTACTTTGTTTTATGTGTTTTTGGATTTTATATTTGCTTGGAATAAAACTTCTATGGAGAAAATACTACCTCTGTATCTAGTGTTCATTCTAGCACCCGCTATCTTTGAAAACCCCTGCAGTTCCTGTTCCCTGCCTGGGGTGTCGCTGTCTGCTGTGGTGCTTCTAGCACAGGTCTGGTTTGCATACAAGTGATGATATACAGACCACACTGTGCTAGAAGCACTACAGCAGACACTGACACCCCA
Organism: Crinia signifera; assembly: GCF_055691185.1. NCBI lineage: Eukaryota > Metazoa > Chordata > Amphibia > Anura > Myobatrachidae > Crinia > Crinia signifera. The sequence continues at coordinate 178,369,296 of NC_139219.1, forward strand.
GGCAGGGAAGAGGAACTGCATGGGTTTTCAAAGATAGTGGGTGCTAGAATGAACACTAGTATCCTATTTGGTGAGGATTCCCACATAAAAGATACTGCTATGTCAACATAGGGAGTGTCTCCCAGGTCAGTGAACAAAAATACAAAAAGGAGGACACTCTCTCTCCTGGCACTAGTATATTTTTGATGTTCTATATTAGATCTAAAATAGTTAAAGTTTGTAGCCTTCCCTGCTTCATGTGATCAAGGGATTGGTCATCTCCACAAGGGAAATCTCAAAAATTCCAAATTATTAGCCGAGACGCCGGCCTCACAGTATATCATTAAGAGTTTTGGAACTTTTCTGGCTAATTATTGAAAAATTTGACCTAAACCAAGGACCTTACAGTAGACATTATACTCTGGTTATGGTATAAAACATGGACTGATGGTTTGAATGGTTAAATAAATACTATTTGAGAACCACGCACGGTTTCAATCCATCTTGTGAGAACAAGCAATCATCCACAGTATTATTTTTACACCATTATTTTTATATTTTTACTCCAAATGGCCAGGCACATCCATGAGTAAGGGTCCCGGTGCCGGATGAAGACCGCACACGGTCACATGTATATACTCACGCCGCTAGATGCAGCAACAGCAGCACTCGGGTAGAAAATAATATGAGTAGGAACTCAGTAACGTTTCGATTTTATTCAATCGTCATCAGGCATAAAAACATACATTACAGACTCATCTTATATCCCCTCTCCACCGTGCACGCCAATTCTCGTTTCCCGCTGGCACCCAATCCACGTCATCAGCGTACGTCAGACGCGCGCCCAGAGTCATGGCAACACATCCCAACAAGCGGGGCATGGTAACCTAGAAACCGGCGCATTGTACTGACAGCACTGCCTCAGACGGGACAATGGTCACCGACAGCAAAACTGAATGGTGTTTAATTAAAAAAACAGAAGTTACCCGGCGTAAAGAGGATATGAGTGTGAAAACACGATAAGATATGCATACACAAAATACAATCTGGCAAACAAGAATAAAGCATGAATGAAACATCATATATAGATAACACACAAGGACAAGAGAATACTAGTTCTAATGTTAATAATTTAAATCAAACCAAATGTACAGAAAAAATATATTAGTTGCCCAAAACAAAAATTATAGAAATGCATGAAGACCCAGATGATCATTAAGACCAAAGGGGGTCATAGTCTTGAGGTGATGAATCCAATGTGATTCACATTGAATTAACGCAATAGGTTGATTACCCCCCCCCCCCGTAATCTCTGAGGAATGTGATCAATTATTATATACTGCAGATTAGCCATACTGTGACCAGCCTGTGCGAAATGTCTCGCAACAGGATGGTCACTTGTACCAGATGTAACGGCAGCACGGATGGCTGTACGATGGCTTCCTTGAGAGTCCGTTCAGTTTTGCCCATCTGTAATGTAAGCCACATGGGCATGAAATCAAATATACAATATACCTAGTAGTACATGTAACCCTATGTCTGATATTACATAGTACCGCTTGGTACTGAACGGGTGACAAAAACTGTCACCAACTTTCATGCTCCTACAAGTGGTACAATTCAGACATCTAAAAAAGCCATTACGCCTCCCTAAAAATGCTGAATCAGTGGGTTTACTGGGACGGGGAGTAATGTCAGTGCGAACCACCCAATCCCTAACATTTCTACTGCGGGTGTAGCATGGCATCAACTCCAAATTGGTCATATTAAGGTCTTTGGCAGAGCTGAGTATAGACCAATGTCGCTTCGCTATACTGCGTATAGGATTACTACCGTATTAAAATGACAGACCCACTGCATTTTACGGGTGGCACTAAGTGTTCCGTTTTGTGTGGATCGGTTGGGCCTTATAAGTGTTGAGGCTTTGAACACAGTTACCTTAGGTGATGATAATGACTGTATTGACGGTAAGCATGTAAATTTGAAAACAAGTAGTTAATGAAAAACACCTGCACTACTGATATGTAAGAGGAGTCCGCCTGACGCTAGGCCAGCTCTCTGACGAAGTCCTTCATGACGAAACACATAGGGGCGTTGGCCTAGCATCAAGCGTGATCGTGGAGCCAGGAGTGAGTGTAACCGCTCCAACAAATGTTAGGTGCTGTGCACCGTCCTATGCTGTCTATCTGTGGTACGTTACCTAATCCTTTGTTCTGTGTGATTGCTAAATAAACATCGCTTTATAAACAAGTGGTAATTTGCACTATTGGAGCTCCCACATTGTCTTTTTAGATAAATAACTGCCTGTTGGATCCAGGAGAACCGGTCTGGGTCAAAAAAGTGGAGCTGCCAGCTTATAAACCAAGCGGGTTGCTTCTATGATTTAAGAGAGGCGTGGAGCAGTGACCCACCCGTGTCCACTATAAAGTTTGGACTTCTTACCACTGGGACTGGTATTTAATACCTGAATGTAAGACTTATTATATTCTTTGCGCACTGTATATTGTTGTCATATATATATATATATATATATATATATATATATATATATATATATATATATATATATATATGTATGAGGCGGAGTTTGGCACTCTGGAAAAGGAATTCAATGCCTATATATATTTGGTAAAGCAGAAGGTATACTAATGCTGAATGGTGATGCAGAGAGTACCTTGATGGTGACCAATAGTATTTGTGATTTCCGGGCCGTGGGGAGGGGGTGGGGCTTAAAATACGTGAAATGCCGCCATCTCGTAATTTTAGCCCCGCCCCTCTACATGGACCCGCTATTTTACGTAATTACACCAGCGGGCAAGGGGGGATTGGGGGCAATAAGCAGAATGCGGGAGACTTGCCCACCTTCCCAGGGGGCTGGGAGAAGGACCCGATTTCTGGGAGGCTCCCGGCCATTCCGGGAGGGTAGTGTCAATGTCGAGTTTTACACACGCCATTTTTAGGATAGTATGGCCGCCATTTTGGTTCGCAGAGTTGCGCAAATAAAGTATACATACCCGAGTCTGTGTGACAAAGTGGACCAGAAGCGCAGCCATACTATTACACATAGGGCCTTATTCTGATCGTAGCGGCCAAACGTGCGTACGTTCGCTATTAACGTACGCTAGCCGTACGCGGCCGTTGGGGTTAAGTCCACCCACAAATCAGCCGCTTACGTACGGGCAGTAACAACGTAGAAGGGGAGTGGCGTACAACTGAGCGTACGGCAACGTACGCGGCCGGCCCAGCCCTTACACTCCGACAACTGGCGTACAACTGAGCGTACGGCAACGTACGCGGACGTCTTTCGTCCGTCTTCCCACCGACTTCTTGCGGAGATCTGAGCGTACGCCAGCTTGCACGGACGGGTCCCTATTGTTTTCAATGGAAAATTCAGCTTATGTCACCGCTCGTGAGAGTGAGCGTACGTCCGTGTACGCTGGCATACCCTTCACATATATGGACCTGCAAATCTTGCCTTTCAACTAGAATTCTGACAATTGATTAATTAATCTATTTGTTATTCAATTATTGTTTTCTATTAACTCAATTGTCTACCTTAATAAAGACCCTAATAAAACTACATTTTAACCCTCATTACATGTATATTTGTTATGTTCTAATGTGGCATTTTAATGACTATCTATGTGTCCCCATATTGCTGTTACTTTTAAATCAAGTTATGTTGGTGTTTCTGTATATGTACTAAATTATGTCCATAATTAGTTTGTCCAAAATGTGTAACATGTATACCTACCCTGATGTTATGTGTGATGTTTTAATCGAACAACATTAAACATTCATGCATTTTCACTATGTGTTATTTTACTCAAAAACACACACATTCACACATCAATCATTACCCCTCACCTCAAATGACAAATATAAATTACATTACACATCTGTATGTACCTACCCTTACAAGCCCTCTAACATATTTATTATTAAAAACACAGGCAATTTAGAACACAATAGAAACTTTTATTTCTAACAAAAACAATAAGGGGGGGGGGATAAAAATAAATTAAATGCGGGTCTCCAGTAGGCCAAAAAGTATTTGGAGATACAGGAGAGTCAGGACGATCTCCCGCATCAGGGCTGCCACCTCCTCCTGCTGCTGTTCAGTGTCTGTAATGAAGGGATAAAACAAAAAATTAATATATAACATACACAAATGTTTGTTGTATTTGTACATAATAAAAAGTTCAGAGTTATGTGTGAAGGCCTCATACATTTTGAAACTACATTGAAGATGGGTCTGCTGTAAACACAGTACTAAAAAATCATATGTTAACACACACATACTGTACATAGTAAATCACATTAATTACATTACTCCTTCTTGAATGTATGTATGCTGAGACCCAATTGGTAGTTTGGTTTTGGGGGAATCACCTCTAACCTCACAATTAGGCTGTGCTATTTAAGGGTTATGACATTGTGGCGGCTTAAGCACTCCTTACTATTTTAAATTTAGGACATTGCTGTACAAATTATAGGCCTACAGCTATGTTTGTAAAGCATGCATCCGCATGGCCTCACACACTATTAACAAAACAATCTCTACATTTATGTTGCACATCATGCTGGGAACTGGAGTTACCCAACACCTGGAGCCACATAACTACAACACCACTAATGTCGGATATCTCATTGGATGTACTGTTATGTCAATTATTCAAGGGGTGAGGCATAGCCACACTCAAAAAAACCACCAAGGGGACCCTTGTTCCTGGAGAAGGACAGGACACACCTCATGGTCGCCCTGCAGTGATATGTTGCAACTAATGTTGATGTTGGATACACATATGTGGTTGTTGTGATTGTTTATGTGTAGAAATGTGTAGGTAAACATTAGACACATTATTTACTTACGGCTACTTGAGCCATCCTGGTCGCCGCTGGTTGGCTGTGCGGTGGTTGGGGGGGTCAGGAGCAAGGGTGATGGGATGGGAATTTGGATAGAGGTAGTGGGTGTGAGTGGGGATTGGAGAGGTTTGGGGGTGGGTGGTGGAGAGGTGTAGGGGGGTTGGAAATGGGGTGGGGGTGGGGGTAGGGGTGTGGGTGGGGGTAGGGGAGGGGGTTGGGGAGGGGGTGGGGGTTGGGGAGGGGGTGGGGGTTGGGGAGGGGGTGGGGGAAGGGGATGGGGAAATTGTGTGGGCCCCAGCTTGACCCATTGTCTCGGCCTCCTCTTCTTCCTCCTCCTCTTCCTCCTCCTCTTCTTCCTCCTCCTCTTCCTCCTCCTCTTCTTCCTCCTTCTCCTCTTCCTCCTCCTCTTCTTCCTCCTCCTCTTCTTCCTCCTCCTCCTCTTCCTCCTCCTCTTCCTCCTCCTCGTCTGGCTGCTCCAGGGCTGCCTGCTCCTGGGCTGCCTGGTCCCGGGCTGCCTGCTCCCGGGCTTCCATGCGTGCCCTTGCCCGTGCTGAAATGTTCATGTTGATGACATAGAAATCGAAGATTGGGTTTCATAAAAAAGGGGGAAAGAAAAATGCACATTAGTCATGCTCATAACCTTCCAAATTATCATTGCTGTTATATTTCAGACAGTTATCATGCAAACTAATTGATATGCTACACCCAAAAACTGAGCAACTACTTAAACCCCCCCCTATACACCCCCTATACACCCCTATACACCCCCTATACACCCCCTATACACCCCCTATACACCCCCTATACACCCCCTATACACCCATATACACCCCCTATACACCCCCTTTACACCCCATATACACCCCCTATACACCCCATATACAACCCCTATACACCCCATATACACCCCATATACACCCCATATACACCCCATATACACCCCCTATACACCCCATATACACCCACATACTCAGGAACATATTTATAAAAAGTACAGAAAACATTTGCAAAAAAACGCAGACATACTAGTAATAAAAACTTACATCGGGCAATATGGCGGCGAAGTGTGCAGAGCAAAACTGGCTGCCGCCGGCGCAGGTCAGACCAGCGCCGCTCCACTTGCCCCAGGCTTCTGCGGACGCCGGTCGTGGAGTAGATTAGGCGGCGGGCAGCAGTATACGCCCGCCGCTTGTCCATATTGCTCACATATGGGCCCCTGGGCCCCAGGTGACGGTCCATGACCTCAACCAAGGCCAACAACTCCTGGGTCGAAAACGGCCTAGCCCTGGTTGAAGTCATAGTGCCAATGGCGCAGTTAATAATTGCAGGTACATATATCACTTTTGGTGCTTGCTGATTGGTCTAAAAAATTGTTTGTTTGGTATTAACTTTATTAATCCTTCTTACATTAACAAACTGGATGCGAATAGAAACTTACGCGGACCGTTCCGATATACACAGACCAAAACCAACAGCATGCATTCAATGTATAGAGAGGAACTGTATATACAGTGTGCGAAAAATAATACACGCAAGCGTCTACTTATAAATACGCTGCTTAAAGGGGGGCACAATACACCGTTTTCCCTGGAGAGACGTACTGTATATACAGTGTGCGAAAAATAATACACGCAAACGTCTACTTATAAATACGCTGCTTAAAGGGGGCACAATACACCGTTTTCCCTGGAGAGACGTACTGTATATACAGTGTGCGAAAAATAATACACGCAAGCGTCTACTTATAAATACGCTGCTTAAAGGGGCACAATGCAACATGTTGGTGTATGACAATTTCAGACTCATTACATATGTAAGGAAAGCATTATAACGTGATGTTTTGAAATGTGACTCACAAAGCATACACGAACTCCAACAGATACCAGCTGACAACACTCATCATTGGAATGACAGGTGCACACATTTCACGATGCAGAACACAATGCTCCACAACCTGTGTATGTGCATATACAGGTGATTGATCAGGTGCGCGGAGACCTGCGTAATTTAAGCGGCACTTATCGGCGGGAAATATCGGCGTAAATTAGCAAGTACATTGCGGGAAAAAATATACGCCCCCTTGTTCATGGCGGGAGATTAACATATAAATATTCAGTCAGATGCAGGCCAGAATTGCTGCAAACATGTCTAACTCAGACGATTCCGCAGCTGAGGACGCTCTGCAGAGAGCACAAGCAGAATCCCTGCTTGAAGCGTTACAGAAGAGGGAACAGGAGCGGAGAAGGAGGGCTCAAGAGAGAGGTAGCCTGCCAGACCAAGCGGGCCCCTCACTAACAGGCCCTGTTCAACCTCCACCAGCTCCACAAGGGCCAAGCAACCAGCCAGAACAAGAGGTTGCATCTCTCCAAACAGGTGTGACCCAGCAGGTGCATGGTGAGAGAACTGGGGCCACCAGAAAACAGGCTGCAACATCGAGGGTGAGGACTGAGCAGGATGCCACCACCAGAAAGAGAAACCCTGCATTTGTAGAGGCAGAATTAAGAATCTTAGTGCCCAGGGCACGCGAATGGATAGAATTGGCAACCAGGAAGCCGGGTGCCAGTGCAAGGAGAAAGCTTTGGGACAAGATCACAGAGGAAGTGAACCAGGTGTCACCAGTGGTCAGAGATTGGCTAGCGGTGAAGAAAAGGTTAGTGTGTTTGTCCGGGCTATTTTTCAGCAGGCTCCAGCAGGAACTGAGGCCCTTATTCTAGTTCACTCAGACAAAATATTTCTTAGATGGACAAAACCATGTGCACTGCAGGTGAGGCAGGTGTTACTTGTGCAGAGATAATCAGATTTGGGTGGGGTTTTACACCTGCCTCACCTGCAGTGCACATGGTTTTGACCATCTAAGAAATATGTGGTCAGAAAGAGTGACCTAGAATAAGGGCCTCAGTTGCTGCTGGAGCCTGCTGAAAAATAGCCCTGGTGTTTGTCCCCCTAATAATGTCATATGTGTGTACATATGTTACATGTATGTTTTGAGAATAATAGAAAGGTGTGTTTGTAGATAGTGCTACACTTCAATGTCACATGTGAACACAACCATGTCTAATAACCCACATTGATATATGAAACATGCACCATTGGTGTGATGTGAGGTTATGGGCACAGTTCTGCTCATGTGAAGTATGTGATGGGACAAGAGAAAGTGTGTATTTGAAAGAGTTGTTGTAACATGTTCCATATGATGCTACTGAAACAAGAATGAGCAAACTGTGCACATGTAGCTGGTGAGAAACTACACATCCCAGTATGCCATCCCATAGTTCAATTACTCCATAATAACCACATTGTCAAGCTATGGTGGAATGTGTAGTTTCACAACAGGTGGAGGTGCATAATTTGGCCATGGATGATGTCATTTCTGCATAGTGATGTATGTATGTGCATTTAGTGGCCTAATGAATGTGATGAGACACTGAAATGCCTCCTAATGGAGACATGAATGTGTGTGTGGGACACATATGGCTAAAAAACATAAGATCACCCACACTAGGAAATGTCACGTAGCTAGGGGTACCACCTAGTCCCTTTAATTCCGGACACATATTAATTACACAGGTTCTGTGGCTGGCTGACTTCAAGACTCCACTTCACCTAATTTTAATCTGCCACAGAACCTGTGTAAGTAACATGTGTCCGGAATTAAAGGGACTAGGTGGTAACCCTACACGTAGCACAGTGGTGCACATATCTCATGGTGATATTTGTATTTTTAAACTTGTAGGTGGACTGACTTCAAAACGGCAATGAAGAGGAAGATGACTGACCGGTACAACCACAGCATGTCCACCGGGAGAGGTCCTATGCCCGATCATTTGGAGTATACCCCCCTGGAGCAGGACGCCTTGGATGTCATTGATGTGGCCGAGGTCAGGGGGATCTCCAATATGGACAGTGAGCTCCCGGCGGAGGTCTTTGATGCTGCTTTTGATGGTAAGTCACAGTAATGCATTGTATTTTGAAAGAGATTTTTTAGTGCGTATGTGATGGTGACATTTTTTTCAATTATTATCCTAGCAGAAGCAGAAACCCAGGATGTACCGGCAGCATCTTCCTCTGCAGAGCCACAGGTGGAGCGAGTGGTCCAGCCTCCACCAAGAAGACACCCCCAGCCCCAGCCACAGGAGACATGGGAAGAGAGCATGATGGTGACGCTGGAGAGGATCGAGCAGCAAGGGGTGAATGCTGCGCTCCGTCAGCAGCAGATTGGGGAATTTTTGGAGGATTGGAAGGCCACAAACAGGCAGCAGTGTGAGGCCTTCAACCGCATTAATGACACTCTGGCGGCTGGCATGCAAAACATTGGCCAACACCTCAGCCGCCTGAATGACATTCTTGCGGAGCTGCTGCCCACCGCCAGGTCCCTAAGGGACAATCCCCCATCTGCTGCCCCACCCCAAGCTGCTCCCCAACCTTCCACCTCTGCTGACCCTCCTGTGTCCACTAGGGGAAGACGCCGCAAGCCATCTGACCCAAAGGCCCCTGTCCCCAAGGCCCCATCTAAAAGGGGGAGAAAAGGGCCCAAATAATGAGACCTGGTTCACTTCCTCTGTGGTTGGACCCCAAATGTTTAAATTGCACTGGACATCCACTTCCTGAGTTGGCCATCTATCCATTTGCGTGCCATGGGCATTAAAGTTCTTATTTTGACCTCTACAGATGCAGGATAAATTTTTGGTGGTGTGTATCTTGCTTAGTATTCACCCTGGTTGTTGCAGTATGTATTCTGGTGTCCCCATTTCTTTCACCATTGCATTTGCAGGGTAACACATGTTTGGAGATATGCAACCTCTTGTTCTGGCTGTTTTTTTATTTTTGTGTCTATTTTATTTGTTTATTTCATTTCTGACATTAAAGTGTTCACACTTTAAGCTGTGATGCTGAACAGCAAATAAATTTCTTTTACCAATTAAATCAAAATTGTTGTATGTGTAATTTCTTGTGTGAAACAAATACTAGATTTATGTGTACTTACTGACCAGGGTATTTTTGAACATTTGTTGAAGTGTGGTCGAAGTTTCCCATGTGTAACCCTCTCCATGGCCATTCCCATGTTCCTATCCAACTTTTCCCTGCTAATTAGTTTGTGTCAGCACATGTGCAGAGCAACTTAATAGGTGAGAAAGCAGTTTGTGTGCAGGTGAGGTAGCTCCTACAGTAGTAGGTAAAAGCAGGTCCAGAACAATGCTTTCCTCATGGAGTGGGTGAGGCAGACAAACAAGGGTGAAAAGGTAAATTTGTGTAGGAATGCATATGTGTCCTCCCTAAAAAAAGATGTGTGAATGGGCCAAACATGATAAAATTGCTTGTGAACAAACATGTATAAGTTTTTACATATATATGATTTGACAGTATCATAAGCAGATGTAGGAATCCTTTGTTAGAGAGATGTGAGTGCAATAATGTTATTGGTGGCATCTTACATCCAGAGTGTAGTCAAATCCAATTCATAGCAGATGAGATAGTGGTAGAGTTCTGTATTTTGGGTACTATACAAAGATTGTGTGCAAAATAGTGGTCATGGGCTTCAAACATTGCTGAAACATCCTTTGTAGGTGTTAGATGTGGTTTATGTTATTGTATCCTAAATACAAAACCTATGTTTGTATTAGAGTGAACACGTTGACACATGTCGACTTGTGTAGATTGAGTGTGCTACTGTGTAAAGTCTATGAAAGCACGTAGTGAATGTGTCTAACTGTTTAGCAAATAGCTACCTTAGCATATATAAGCAGGTCTTCAAAAGATTCTTACCTTAAATTAAACAAACCTTTAAATGTCGAGAAGTATAGAAAGATAAGCTTCCAATGTGTTTGAGTGCTGTGTGTGGCTTGCAGGTAGTGAAATCATGGTTTTGACTTAATAGACTGCAGCATTGCTTATTACATTCAGGTGTATGTGTTTGAGTAGGAATCAGCGTTAATTAGCAAACTCAGGCGCACGCTGGCATGCGGTATCTGTAGGGGTGGTTTGAGATGGCGGTTGGCGGCCGCCTGTTTTGTGTCCGAAATGAATGAATGAGTGCCTTAGTCGATCGTGCGGTAGTAGCACCGCTCATTTTTGGTGCACACCCCCGTGTACGCCCATATTTACGCCCATTTTCCCTCATTATTTCGGCCGCTCCCCTCAACACGCCCCTATGCCGCCCCCAATACCGTACACTCGCGTACAGGTTTTTTCGCACGTAGAGACCCGTCCGTAAGCGTTGGTGAGTGGTCGCGCCTGCGCATTGGCGAATGTACGCATGCGCAGATCATAAAAAATCCCGGGACGTACGCGTACGGCCCGGCCGCTCCAACCAGAATAAGGCCCATAAAATCATAATACCATACTTACACCAAATAAAATATAGTTTATTAAAGGTTTAGAGCACTACACATAGTTTAGTCAGCATTACATACTTCTGTCTGTATAATGTTTGGTACCGTTACGTTCCGTTTCCCATGCGCAGTATTCCGGTCATTGCGAATAATTCGCAATTCATACGGGCCGATAATTACGGACAAAATCCATATTCCAAGGACTATTTCTGTTTAAATGTGTGTGACAAAAGAATCCAGTTATAACCGGTTCTTACTGCTATTTACGACCCCTGACGACGATGCCAACAGACAAAGGACTCCAAAGTTCACTCCCCCTGCACCTATCCAAACCAGGTGTAATACTCTGCCCCAATCACTGAGGACTGAACATCCGAACCCTGACCAATAGGAATGGCCTTTGACCTCCCCCTTCTGATCCTATAAGTTAGGTAACCCTGGGCGGCCTCGGTCACTTCGGCACTGCTTCTTTTCCCTGACCACTGACCGGGCTATAGTTCAATCTGAATATAGCGAGCTCCGACCGGACTGCGCTGTGCATATTTGAGACGGTAAACGGTTGCATTCCCTGTACTTACTTTATTGTATTGTTGGCTGATTGTATCCTGTGCCTGTTTTCTTCCCCTAGTAGAGTTTGATTTGTATATTCATTGTTAGACAATTGTATCACGTGTTACCCTGTGTTTTCTTATTTCTGTAATCCCCTGTTGTCCATTAGGGACTAAATACACTGTTTACGGAGAATCTACCTCCTCACCTTTTATTCCGTGGTCTCGTCTATTATTCTCATCTAGCGATAAGGTATATTATGGACATTGGGCCTTATTTTGGTTCATTCTTTCTGACAAAATCCTTCTTAGATGGACAAAAACATGTGCACTGCAGGGGGGCAGATGTAAAATGTGCAGAGAGAATTAGATTTGGGTGAGTAATTTTGTTTCTGTGCAGGGAAAATACTGACTGCTTTATTTTTACACTGCAATATAGATCTCACTTTGAAGTAAAACCCCACCCAAATCTAATTCTCTCTGCACATGTTACATCTGCCCCACCTGCAGTGCACATGGTTTTGCCCATCTAAGAAGGATTTTGTCAGAAAGAATGAACCAAAATAAGGCCCATTGTCCTTAAAGTGTATTCGCAGATTAGAGACAAAGTACTGCGAAGGGATCTCCTATTATTGCATTGATTTATAGTGTATAATACACTATAAAAGGTACGCTACGCTGCGCTACGTTTTGTTCGCATGTAGCTAGGAATAAAGGGTACGCAGGTTACGGACAAATCACGTAGCCTGCGCTTTTCACTTATTGATCTTTGATCATATAAATATCGGCATTGATAGTAGGCAAGCCTGTTATGTGTATATGAACAACGTATAAGTGTACTGCGTCCCCTCACATGGCTCGCTGCACTCATCATGCTTCGGACACGGTGCCTCGCTGGGGTGTGGCACACTATTATATTCTCCCTCCATGTCCACGGAGATGGTAAAGTATGAACAAGGCCTTTGAAGAAATAAAACACATATCGACCTTTTGAATATCGACCTTTTGCATGTGTTGACCTTTTGACCATGTCAACATTATGCATGTCGACCGTGTTCATGTGTCAACCTTTTGACTGTGGACCAATAGTGACCGCATCCCGATACATAGGTGTGAAGAAGGGTTGTCAGACTAAAAACAGTAACTTTTATACTGGAAGAATATAAAAAAAATACCTGTTCCAGTATTAAATACATGTAGGGGGAAAGATGGGAGTTTTATTTCAAATTGGATGTTGCTATGGGCAACCAATCAGAATCTACTTATTTATCTAGAAGATAATAGATAGTATCTGTTTGGTTGCCCATAGCATCATCCCATCTGAAATAGAACTCCCTCTTTGTAAATTTCCCCTGTAAATCCATGAACACATATTGCAAATTCATTTTCTGAAGGCTTTGCTTGAAGTACATTAACACAATAATGGAAATAATATCATGTGTTTCTGGTTTCTGTATTTAATGGTCATAAAATAAAAATCTTTCTCTCTCAATATGTTATCAAAATAAACTTGCATACAAAAGAAAAAGAAAAGGTACTTATGTATTATCTGGGCTCCCATGTTAAATGCACCCCATTTTTTCATACCCCTACTATCCAACTACGCATGGAGTTGATTTTATATAGTGTGGCGAGCGCAGCAAGCCACCGTGCCCGGAGCATGGCGAGCGGACGCGGTCTCATAAGAAAAACGGGAGCCCAGATATTACATAAGTACCAAAGAAAATCCATAGTAATAATAATAGCATGTGGAAGTGGTAGAATGAAAAAGTAATTAATGGTGAAATTGGCACAAAACAATAAATGTGGTCTTGCAGGTGTTATTGTATACAATTAGAGTGTAAAAAAGAATTATTTTCAGTATAATCTTGCAATAATACCTGTGGAAGCCTACAGATCAGAGTTGTTTTGGTGATAAAAGTATCTTTCAGACACAAATAATTAACAAACAAGTCACACTTTTGTGAGTTAAAAAAACCAAACATACTGTACTGTATAATATCACACAAAAAGTTTTCTAATCCAATAGCTACCAGCAGATGGCAGTAGTAGATTGAAACATTCTTTTTTAACGCTGTGCTTTTTAATTTGTCAGTATTTCACAATTTATCCTTGCTTAATGCCCTCTGTAGAGTAACAGTGAAACATTTTTATGATCCACAAAGTGAAAGCAAAAATACAGATTACAAACTCTTCTAAAGCCGAAACATGTGTATGTTGCTGCTTCTGTTTATTCCCAGTGAAAGTACGTTATCAGTACCTTTAATGATCTGTTTGAATTTATATCTAGTCTCTGGATGCCTAGTCAATAAATATTTACATGAAAACACATTCACATGTATTTTTCATTTTCTACATGATGCAGCTGTACAAGGATATTTTCATCTTCAAAGGTTCATAAAAAAAAAAAAAACATTTTACAAAATAAAACCAGTATAGAGAAAAACATAGTTCTAGTCATGTTTGGAGAATTATCAGGGCCGGTGCCACCACTAGGCAGCTCTAGGCATTTGCCTAGGGCGCCGGCCACTGGAGGGCGGCAGTTTGGAGCTGGTCCCCCACGCCACCACCTCACCCGACACCCCATGCCCCTGGCAACCCCCCTGGAAGGATGCTGTGGCCTGCCGCCGCAATACCCGCAACCCCCGTGTGGAGCGGCAGCACCCCTTCCCCCCCGGGAAGCGGGCGAGCACCGGAGCAGCCCCCCCCCCCCATGAACGACACTGCGGCCTGCCGCCGCAATGCCCGCAACCCCCCGTGTGGAGCGGCACCCCCTCCGTGTTGAGTGGAACCCCCTCCCCCCGGGGGAGCGAAGGAGCAAGCAAGCACCGGAGCAACCCCCACCCCCACCCTGGAACGACAATGCGGCCACAATTTACGATGTTTGACGGCTCCTTTCTCTGAGGAGAATCAGCAGCCCTGACCCAGCCCAGCGCAGCAGAAGTCGCCAGCCTCCCGCCAGTGCGGTGTACAGGTGGGGACAGACTATAACCAACGCTGCCCTTCCAGACACCTTGTTCATACTGTATGTATATTGCACAGTATGTATATTGCACCCCTCTCCCCCTAGCAACCAGCATAATCCCACAATTAACCCCACAAGATACACACCACACCTCAGCTAGCAATTATTATTATTTATTTTTTTGGGGGGGGTTTTCGGGCAGACAATTTGCCTAGGGTGCAAAGAAGCCTTGCACCGGCCCTGAGAATTATTATTTTTAAGAAGTTACTTAGAGCACATCCCTGTTCATTGACATAATCTATTACACCTTACCAATCTACATGGAAAAAGAAAGAAGGACATTCTGTAAAGGCCATACACACTGGGCGACTTTGAGCTGAAAGTCGCTCAAAACAGCAGGTTTGAGCGGCTTTCAGCTCAAAGAAGCCCAGTGTGTATGGCCCGGCGATGAGCGCTGCTGCGCACTCCCGCAACATCGCCGGGAAAGCCGTTCATCTGCTGGTTATACCAGCAGATGAGCGGCTTTCAGGACAGCTTTGCATAGCGCTCCGCTATGCAACGCCATCCTCCCCCCCCTCCGTCGGCGCTGGACAGGGGGACAGCCTCTCAGTGTGTATGCACTGAACGGTTTTCCCCGCAGTGATGAACGCATAGTCGCCCAGTGTGTATGGAGCTTTACTGTTATCTTGTGACAGCCAAAATGTAATACAGTGTATTACATTTTGGCTGTCACAAGATAACAGTAAAATTTTGCAGGGTAAAATCCAGGCAAATAGAAAGGTGTATTAAATACACCTTTTTATTTGCCTGGATTTTACCCTGCAAAATGATTATCAAGCGCAAGCAGATCAATGTTTTTCTGCAATACAGTTACATTTGTATATACAGTATCTGAACTGAAACATATTTGGATTAAACATTTGATGTTGGACTTTGGCTGGCTGGGTGTTAATGATGTTAAAGTAAAGTGGTATTGGGGGCAACATCATTGTTATTTAGCCAACAGGTACCCCCCCCCCCCTCTCCCCCCCCAAAAAGGCTGAAAGCTGCCAGCCAGCCCCTGGTGATATGACATGTAACATTCATAAAGTTGACATACAGTATGTTTACACCATAATGCTGACATATTCATTGTGGCGTAAAATAGTAAAAGTAAAGCAAATTTTTATTTTAACAAGGTAAAAATATTATTATTATTATTATTATTATTATTATTATTATTATTATTATAGCAGAACACACTAAGAGAACTAGAATAGCCAATATCTGTAATTTGATTAAAAAGAAACATGTTTTCCATGCACTGTTTGAAACAGATACACTTCATTTATAATTAGAAGCTGTCATGTTTCTTACATTGCTGAGATAAGAAGACTGAATATAAGTATATACATGGAATCAAATATAACACCACCTACCACAGGCCATTTTATCATGAATATGACAGGAACCTCGATCAGAATTATAAAACAATTTAACAAATAGGAATACTAGATTTTTTAATTTGTGTAACAAGATCTGCATCTTTCTTAATATAATACTTGTCATGAATACAAAAGGGTTCCTTACCATATTTGTTAGAGGAAACTACATGAATCTAGTGACTGAATACTATTGGCATTCTGGAAAATCGAGACTAAGCACAGACAGGGGACTAAGCGTCTTTAAATGCCTATGGCAATAGCTAAATAATTGGGCCTATAAATACAAATAAGCAGATCTCCAATGATTGGAATGTAGCCTTAATAATGACATTTGCCCAAATGTGGGTACACGCAGTAGCTAGCTTGTATATAGAAATGAGCACAGGTTCCCTTATCCAAATATCCCTTATCCAGAATGCATTTTTTGTTTGGTAAAAGCACCACTGGGGACATCTGTAACTGGCACTACTGAGGACATCTGTAACTGGCACTACTGGTGACCAGTGGTGTAGCTAGGTGCCACGGCACCCGGAGCAAGGGCATGTTTCACGTCCCCCCCCCAATTTGTAGTAGGTGAGGCTCCTGTGCAGTGAAAAGTGGGCACGGACCGACATTATACCACACACCGTAATGCCCACTGCACATTAGTGAACTTTGTAATTCCAATTACACATAAGCCCACACATGATGCCCATTACATACTATATAACACTCCGCAATGCCCACGACACACTATATAACACTCCGCAATGCCCACAGCATACTATATAACACTCCACAATGCCCATGACATACTATATAACACTCCGCAATGCCCATGACATACTATATAACACTCCGCAATGTCCATGACATACCATATAACACTCCGCAATGCCCATTGCATACTATATAACACAACACTTTTATTGGCAAGCTGCTCAATCAGAGGTAATGTCATTCAGGTGCCAACAGGGAGGGGTAAATCTGGTTAGGAAAAAAAAACACAGTTTGTATCCCTATTGCACACTGAATGAGAAATATACATATAATAATCAGATAATACAGAGATCTTGGTTGCATATATCTGCAGATATAGGGCTAAGCCCCCAGGCCGTACGTCAAGGCATCTCTGTCACTGGGGGTCCCTAACACTGGGGGCTTAGCCCTATATCTGCAGATATATGCAACCAAGATCTCTGTATTATCTGAATACTATATAACACACCATAATGCCCATTACACATTTGACACATAAGTGCCACTTACCTACATGCTCGATGCCAAAGGGCTTCATGCTCGATGCCAAGGGGCTTCATGCTCGATGCCAAGGGGGACTGAATTTGCTCGTTGCCAAGGGGGACAGAACTGTGCAGCGGCCTGCTCCCGGCCGCTATTTTCAATTCAATGCACCACCGGTAGTGTGCAGCAGGGAGGGAGGGTGGGAGAGGTGGTGTGCAGCAGGGAGGGAGGGTGGGAGCGGTAGTATGCAGCTGGGTAGGTGGGTGCAGTAGTGTGCAGCAGGGTGGGTGGGTGCAGTAGGGTGCAGCAGGGTGGGTGCAGTAGTGTGCAGCAGGGTGGGTGCAGTATTGTGCAGCAGGGTGGGTTGCAGTAATGTGCAGCAGGGTGAGTGCGAGGGTGGGGTGCAGCAGGGTGGGAGTACACCTGACCTTACTCACCCCCCGTCTGTGCTGCGTGCATCCTGAGTCCCCCCCTGCCTGTGCTGCTGTAATGCGTCCTCCTGTGGCTGCTCCCCCGCTCCCCCCGGGAGAGAGACGTGCCGCTGCTATGTAAAATTCATTCATATCTACTGCTGGACCGCTAGCCAATGGGCGCTTGCGGTCCAGCAGCCAATCAACTGGTGGCTGCTGGACCGCAAGCACCTATTGGCTAGCAGTCCAGCGGGAGCAATGAATGAATTTTACATAGCAGCACGGACGTCTCTCCCGCACACAGCGGGCAGGGGAGCGGGCGAGCTGGCAGTGACGGCACAGCTCCGGCGCCATGCTATGTTCCTGCGCCTGGAGCGTGTGCTGGTGACATCTGTAACTGGCACTACTTGGGACATCTGTAACTGGCATTGCTGGGGACATGATATGTAACTGCCACTAAATATGTGCAAGAAAAGGATTGCTTGGCATTCAAATTTAGTGTCTGAGATTATAAACCAACTTTATTTCATGTTTTAAAATCTTGTTTCATGCACAAATAAAATAAATGTGTGTGTGTGTGTATTACACGTGTTTGATGCAAGATACCTTAAAATACCTCATTGAAATATAAAAATATTCCGAAATATGGAATTGTCCGTATTTGGTCCTGAATATTTGGATAAGTACCTGTAGTACATATTATCACATGTTGAATTCCAGAATTGTTCTTTTGTTTAGAAGAACTTAACTTTCCTTTTGGCACTTGAATGCATTGCTATTGCACGTTTCTTTAAAATAATTCTACTTATGTTTTCTTTAATGTTACTATAAATGGTAAATTAATATTAAAGTACATGACATCATTTCTTTTTTATTCACCAGGACTTCGAAGGACCAACTTCCTTTGTATACTACCAGAAATATCACTAATTAATATATTTATCAACACAGGACCCATGACCAGAGGCATAAAAATCGTCTACTCTTGAAAACTATTCTTTAAAAATGTGGTTGAATTATTTTGTACTAATATAAATGCACAATTATTTATTTATTTATTTACAGTTTCTTATATAGCGCAGCAGATTCCGTTGCGCTTTACAATAGTAGACAGTGATAAGACAAACTGGGTAACAACAGACAGACTTGGAGGTAGGAGGGCCCTGCTGCAAGCTTACAATCTATAGGGATATAGGGGGGAAACATAAGGACAGGCACCAGTAATAGCATAGCAGTTACATGTCCAGAAGGGAAGCTATATAATACATAAGTGCTTCGGAGGGTTATGCATGTAGAACTTAAATATGATAGGCTTGCCTGAAGAGGTGAGTTTTCAGGGAACGCTTGAAAGTTTGGAGACTGGTGGAGAGTCTTAATGTGCGTGGAAGGGCATTCCATAGGATGGGAGCAGCCCGATAAAAGTCCTGTAATAATGAATGGGAGCTAGTGATCCGTGCAGAAGAGAGACGCAGATCTTGTGTAGAGCGTAGTGGTCGAGATGGGAGATATTTTGTGATAAGTGCAGAGATATATGCTGGTGCAGTATGGTTAATAGCTTTATAAGCAAGTAGAAGTGTTTTATATTGAATACGGTAATATACAGGCAACCAATGGAGGGACTGGCAGAGCGGATCAGCAGATGATGAGCGTCTTGCAAGGAAGATCAGCCTAGCAGCAGCATTTAAAATTGATTGCAGTGGTGAGAGTCTGTTCTTGGGAAGACCAGTTAGGAGACTATTGCAATAATCAATGCGGGATATAATGAGTGCATGGATAAGAGATTTGGTAGTGTCTTGTGTGAGATAGGGTCGTATTTTGGATATGTTTTTTAGATGCATGTAACATGATTTGGAGACAGATTGAATGTGGGGAAGAAAGGACAGTTCAGAGTCGAGGATGACCCCTAAGCAACGAGCTTGTGGGGTAGGGTAGATTATCGAGTTGTCAACAGCGATGGAGATGTCAGGATGGTAACTGTTCTTAGTTGGCGGGAATATAATTAATTCCGTTTTGGAAATATTGAGTTTGAGTTGGCGACAAGACATCCAAGATGAGATGGCAGAGAGACAATCAGAAACTCGTCCCAAAACCACTGGTGACAACTCTGGGGTTGATAGATAGATTTGAGTATCATCAGCATATAAGTGATACTGAAATCCGAAAGAGCTGATTAGTTTGCCAAGAGAGGAGGTATAGATTGAGAAGAGCAGAGGACCTAAGACTGAACCTTGCGGAACTCCGACTGACAGAGGTAATGAAGAGGAAGTAGAGTTAGAGAAGCGAACACTGAAAGAGCGATCAGATAGGTAAGATGTGAACCAGGAAAGGGCTGTATCATTAAGTCCTAGGGAGTGTAGTGTTTGTAAGAGAAGAGAGTGATCGACGGTGTCAAATGCAGCAGAAAGATCAAGAAGAATAAGTAGTGAGTAATGGCCTTTAGACTTAGCCGTTACCAGATCATTCACCACTTTAGTCAGTGCTGTCTCAGTGGAGTGTTGAGAGTGAAAACCTGACTGAAGTGGGTCTAATAGGGTGTTAGAGTTAAGAAAGTTTGTGAGGCGAGAGTAGACAAGTCTCTCCAGTAGCTTGGAGAGGCATGGGAGCTGAGATATAGGACGATAGTTAGAGAGAGAGTTAGGGTCAGAATTCTGTTTTTTTAGAATAGGAGTTATCACTGCATGTTTGAGCAGAGAAGGAAAAGTACCAGTAGTAAGAGAGAGATTGCAGATTTTAGTTAAGGTTGGTGGCATGAGAAGAGATGAGAGATTGGTAGTATGTTTGTTTGGCAGTGTCCAAAGTATTGCTGTAGGAGTAGTAGCTAGTTTTATATGCGAGGAAATCAGTCATACTACGAGATTTGCGCCATTGGCGTTCTACTTTACGTGACTGATTTCGTAGTTGTCTTGTTGTTTTGGTGTGCCACGGTTGGCATCTAAGCCTACATGGGGTGTAATGGGTAGCTGGAGCCACGTCATCAAGGGCTGTTTCAATAGTCTGGTAGAGGTGGGAAACAGCAGAGTCAGGAGAGGTAAATGTAGAAATTAGTGAGAGCTGTTGTTGCAATGAACACACACACACACACACTAGAAAAGGCAAGGTAAAAAATCAATCTGAAATTTAAACATGCCACATACGTGCACAAACAGGCACATGCACACAACTAAGGAATGGATATTTAAAGTGGACAGTGGGATCCTAGGGGAGGTCTATCCTTAGGGATTTGATAGTGTGTAGGATAGAATATTTTCCTCCCTCTATCTTTCACACTCACCTCAGTCAGGATTAGATTCAGCCAACCTCCGATATCATCTCAGTTAGGTCAGGTCAGGATTCAGAATCAACCTCCACTGCAGGAGTCATATTAGTGTCACTGTGGTGTCTGATCATGGGATTCAGGATGCCCAGTTAACCATGCCACTAGTCATCTGATAATGTCAGTTATACCAAGCATTATAACATGCTACATGCCAACATTATGAGTGCTGACATAATGAATGTCGACAAAACATACTTATCCTCTTACAGATACCCCCTGATGGCTAGCCTAGAGCTATAAATGAAGGGGACAAATTGGAGGGGATTTGAGGCTTTTTATACATGGCCGTCTGGATACCAGTGAGGTATGCACACACATACTGTATAGATTCTATGTTATTTTTATATACACATGGAACCCTTCATGAAAAATCATTCAAATTCGTTCATATTAACATAATGGACATGTCAGGTATTAGTGAAGTATACCTTGTGGTGGTTCTTTTAATCAAAGATATTGCTGACAACAGCATTGGAATTGTGTTTGAGGGCCGGTATATTTTCTCGTTGGCTTCCATAGAAGCCAGATAAGGGTTCCTGGGATTATGGATTGGTACTGTGAACTCCGTTACTCTTGGGCCCTTATTGAGATCTGATCGCAGTACAAATTTGTTCTCAAAATAGGCAAAACCATGTGCACTGCAGGGGAGTTAGATTTGTGTGAGTTACTTTGTTTCTGTGCAGGGTAAATACTAGCTGCATTATTTTTACATTGCAATTTAGATTTCAGTTTCAACCCCATCCAAATTGAACTCTCTCTATACATGTTACATCTGCCCCACCTGCAGGGCACGATTTTGCCCATTTTGAGAACAAATTTGTACTGCAATCAGATCTGAATAAGGGCCTTGGTTCCCAGTTGTTATTTCTGATCATTCCAGAATACGGTACTTATGTATTATCTGGGCTCCCATGTTAAATGCACCCCATTTTTTCATACCCCTACTATCCAACTACGCATGGAGTTTACTTTATATAGTGTGGCGAGCGCAGCGAGCCACCGTGCCCGAAGCGTGGCGAGCGCAGCGAGCCCCGCGAGGGGCCACGGTCTCATAAGAAAAATGGGAGCCCAGATATTACATAAGTACCCAGAATACTCCTGTATATGCCTATTTGTTCCTGATTACCACTGCGGAGTCCTGTGTACCCAATGTTACTCTCTGCAGTAACCTAGCTCCAGCCAGGTCTCCTGTTGGTATCCAACCAGTATCTGCTCAATTAGAGCTTGTGTTTGTGTACTTGTGTATATACCCGTGTCCTGTCTGTGCTTGCTCTTAAAGAATTTCTGTTTTTTGTTTGTGTGTATACTTGTGTTTTTGTGTCCGTCCTGTACCGTCTGTATCACGATTAGCAACTGGTCAGTTATCTGATCCTGCTGCCTGTCTGCCAGTGTGAACCGGAGCTGCTCTGCAGAATACCACCTGTGTTGCTATTAGCGACTTCTTCTGCATTCCATTTATGTTTGTAACTAGTGCTCAGCAGCCCGGTAATGTCTATTTGTATATTTGCTCTTATTGGTGCTGTTCCACATTCCATTCCTGTCTGTCCGCTTCTACTGACACATAGACACTACCAGCGACTGTATCGCTAACACCTCAGCCATTGCATTTCGCTATCCAGTACTCATTTAATAACATCTCCAGCATGGCATTGCTAGTGTGTACCATCTGCCACATTGGTCCCATGCCAGTCGCACATGGTAGCGAGCTTTAGCTATTACCCATTTCTTGTTTGTCCTTTGTGTCTTCATTCTGTGTCTTTGTCTAACTCCAGTACACCCTTACCCTTACCCAACCTCTAATAGTCTCCATGTCATTCCTAAGACCTGGGGGTATCTGAGTACCTGGTGGACCTAATTCACCTTGGAAATGCGGCTGCTATAGGTGAAGCCTTAGCTAGCAGGAGACTAGAGGATGGCTGGGCTAGCATAACACTATTACCTTGGATCACAGATAACATAGTGAAACCAAGAACACAGCTCCTACAGTTCCTACAGTTCCTACACATTCCCCAAAAATGTACATACAGTATTTTCTGATGATTCTGAGGGTGTCATGACTTGTTTAGCCAATATCCAATCTAGTGTCGAATGGTTTAATCCCTGAGTGAGACAATGCCCTAAGTATTTGACCTATGCTTGATATGGCTGAAATTAGCCCTTGTTTCCTGTTTCTGACAGATGAAATAACAGCTGATTAGTAAATCACAACACAACAGTAAATTATCTACATATTGTATCAGAATAGATTTGGGTACTTATGTATTATCCAATTTTTTCATTGCATGCCACTACTTAAGGCATGTGATGCGATGCGATTTTTCATTGTAAAGACCCGATTTTTAATTGTATAGTCAACCATGGGTGACTTTATACCCCTACTATCTAACTACGCATGGAGTTGATTTTATATAGTGTGGCAAGCGCAGCGAGCCACCGAGCCCGAAGCGTGGCGAGCACAGCGAGCCCCGCGAGGGGACACGGATTACTTTACATGTATTTTGCGTCCCCTCGCGGGGCTCGCTGCGCTCACCAAGCTTCGGGCTCGGTGGCTCGCTGCGCTCGCCACACTATATAAAATCATCTCCATGCGTAGTTGGATAGTGGTGGTATGAAATCACCCATGGGTGACTATACAATTAAAAATCGGGTCTTTACAATGAAAAATCACATTGCATGAACTGTATGCCACTATATTGCATGCGATGCGATGCGATACAATAAAAAAATCGGGCGCCCAGATATTACACAAGGACCTAGATTTGCATGTAAATGGAAAAGAGTGCAGACAGTCATGCAGAGTTTAGTAGATTATATGTCTGTCAGTAAATCCATGGGTGGGTGGAGAAATTTTATATAGTAACCCTCTACGGGGAGCATTTCTTATGGTGGTCCCCTGATTTTTACAATTCCCTATTAGTTCAATTTATGGCAATAAGGAAACCAGATTCATTTGATGTATTATTGCGTCACTGGGACAGAAGCCCATCCAGCAATCAGTAGACTTTAATTGATTGCACCTAAACTACTCCCAGTAAATTTTGCCATAGCAGCCCACAGGCTACAATGGGCTACTGCCATTGCATTATGGAGATTGATAAATCTGACAGCCAATTAAACCCCATAGAAACCTATGGGGGCTGCTTCTGCTGATGGAAACAGAAAGTGCATAGCAGATACTAGAGAGATTTTGCAATCACTTCATGGTACCTGTTGATATATTTCCAGTGGTAAAAGTGTGGCGGTACGGGGTGGTACGGCGTACCGCTATAACATATTCCGCCGGTACCCCGTACCGCCATAAAATCCCGGCACGCATGTCACTGCGCATGCGCAGGTTTGCGCAGTGACATCAAGCCGAGGCACGGCGGCAGCACGAGCGGCTCAGAGTCTCTTTTTACCTGTGGCCATCCGTGCTTTCACACGGGGCAACCGCCGGCTGCAGTGCTAACAGTGGAGCACCCGACGGGGCCCGGGCCGGAACATATCTGACATTTCAGCCAGCAACGGGCAGCGGCAGCACAGCCACATACATTGCTGTGTATCCCCGCCCCCTGCTAAGTCTCTACTTCCCCGGCGTGACATTGGGGGCAGGGCTACACAGCACTCGTCTCACACGCTGCCGGGCAGCCCAGGTTTCAGCAGCAGAGCATCAGCATTGAGAGAAGGGGAGGCAAATGGAGGAACTTCTACTGTACACAGTGAGTGTACAGTATCTACCCTGCTGCGCCTGTGTGCAGTGTCAGGATGGATGGGAAGAGGATGGGGCACTATATAGTCTGTGTATATGTGACTCTTCATGTAGGTGTGTGACTATGTATGTTTGTGTGTACAAGTATCTGACTGTATGTGTGTATGAGACATGTGTTTGTGCTTTTGTGTAAATATGTTTTTTTTTGGTGTATATATTTATATTGTATATTTGTATGACATAATTGCCGATGCTCCCGCATTCTGCGGGTGTCTCCTGTCGAGGCAGTCTGTGTCCCGCTGCCCCGGAAAGCCCACTTAATCCCCCGGAATCCCCAGTCATGCGTGTTGGCGGACTGCGACTTTGGCGTATACAGCTGCGATGGGAGCGGAGCTTGAGTTATGGACGCGCACCTCAGACACCAT
Source organism: Crinia signifera (assembly GCF_055691185.1). Taxonomy (NCBI): domain Eukaryota; kingdom Metazoa; phylum Chordata; class Amphibia; order Anura; family Myobatrachidae; genus Crinia; species Crinia signifera. Next base: position 178,394,467 of record NC_139219.1, read on the forward strand.
AGCTGCACAGCAGAGGCTGTGAGTTCCGATCTCCCACCCCCCAGTGTTGGGCAGCAGGCATAGAGACCACACACACCAAGAGCAGCAGCGGATCCCTCCTCCGGTCAAATCTGAATCTAGGTGTTGCTGGCAGTTGGGAGAGGGGCATTGTTGGGGGAACTGGCCCAGCCGATTGAGTGAAGAAGTCTGAGGGACAGTGTAACTGTGCTTTTCTGTATTTTTATAAATATAGTGTAATACGAAATAATATGGATTAAATGCTTTATTGTGTTATATTTTTTTCATGCATGTCACTACCCAATAAGCAAAGAGCCTGTAACTCCCCCTAGCAATCAGCCTGTAACTCCCCCTAGCAATCAGCCTGTAACTCGCCCTAGCAATGATCCTGTAACTCCCCCTAGCAATGATTCTGTAACTCCCCCTAGCAATGATCATGTAACTCCCCCTAGCAATGACCATGTAACTCCCCCTAGCAATGAGCATGTAACTCCCCCTAGCAATGAGTATGTAACTCCCCCTGGGCAACAAGAATATAAGTACACTTGGCAACAAGCATATAATTCCCCTTGGCAGCGAGAATGAAACCCCTGACTAGAAGCATGGGTACTTGTTTCCTAGCACGGCACCCAGGGGTACGTGTCCTCTGACCTTTTCATACCCCCACTATCCACGTCGGCGTGGAGTTGGTTTTATAAAGTGTGACAAGCGCAGCGAGCCACCGAGCCTGAAGCATGGTAAGCGCAGCGATCCCCATGAGGGGACGCGTATACCTGTGAAATTATGCGTGTCCCCCCGCGGGGCTCGCTGCGCTCGCCACACTTTGGGCTCGGTGGCTCGCTGCACTGAGGTCATGGGTTCTATTCCCACCATGACTCTAACTGTGCAGAGTTTGTATTTTGTCCCCGTATTTGCCTGGGTTTCCTCTGGGTACTTCGGTTTCCTCCCACAATCCGAAAATATACTGTAGATCAGTTGGCTTCCAACAAAAATGAATCCTAGAATATCTGTGTGTGCTTGTACGTGTGGTGGGGAATATAGATTGTAAGCTCCACTGGGGCAGGGACTGATGTGATTGTTCAACTATGCTCTATAAAGCGCTGCGGAATATGTGTGCGCTATATAAGAAACTGTTAATAAATAAATAAAGGGCATTATAGTGTGTGTTATAACATGTAATGGGCGTTAAGTTGTTTGGTATAATGTGTAATGGACATTGCAAAGTGTGGCATCATTTTTAATGGGTATTACGGAGTGTCAGCTAAAGTGTATGATGGAGTGTAACATAAAGAGTAATGGACATTAAGGTGTACATTTTTGATGCGCACCTTTGGCACACACTCTTCCTGTTTCTTCTGGTTGTGTGTTAGGGGGGTGGGATGATTCATTCTGAAGGCCAAATACATAAATAAGTCACCATCTATTTAGTTTGTATTGATGCCCAGCAGGCATGATAGACACACACCATAATGCTGGTAATAAAAGGGGCTGTACATGCCTATGATCATGACGTCACCGCGCACATTACAACATGCGAAAAATTGTGCTGGAGCAGGGTGGGAGGACGCCTGTCAAACTACATAGTGCACACCAAAAACTGACTGATGACCGGCGGCTGGAGTTGCGGCCCCATACTCCCACGAGTCCCACACCGCTTGCCACCCACAGAAGCTCTTTTACCAGGCACTGCATGATTCAGGATCAATCAGTCCCCCACGTATTCACTCTGGGGACCTATTGTGTGTCCTTTGGTGACTATCAAAGATGCCGACGCATACACACAGAGGGGAAGCATTTGCTGGGCATGCCAACCAAACAGACTTGCTTTTCACCGATTTCTCTATATATAGTATAGTGATAGTAATCCTTCCTACTGTTATGCTTCCTCTGCCCATTATTGATTTGTTGCCACCCTCATGAGGCCACTTCCATAAATTTTCCAGGGCCACTTTTGGTTCCCAATCTGCCCCTGAGCAATGGGAAGGCTGCCTGTCACTGTAACTTCCGGCAGCCTGTGCCTCAATAGCGGCGCTGGGAGCAGGAGACTTCTATAGCAGTGGCGGCCAGGTACAGTGAGAGGAGCAGGAGCAGGGGGAGGGGGGGGGCTGGTGTCTGGACACTGGCGGCAGCAGATGATCAGCGGCAGTGTGGCAGCCAACAACCATGATAAGGGCAGCAGCGGCCGGGACCACGTGAAGGTAGCCAAATGCCATATCAGGTGAGCAGCAGTGGCAGCCAGCAGAGGCCGGCCCCTGTGAGCCACCCAATGTTAGTAAGAACAGATCTACTTTCTCTTGTACCCCCTCTTACTTCCCCCTCTGCCACCTCTTCCCCTTTCACCAAGACAATGTGACCTCACCCCCTGTCAGCATGCCCCTCACCCCTCTTGCCTCATCCCACCACCTCGCCCCTTCTCACTTCATCCCAGCACCTCTCTTTATACCACTATATACCACCACCTCGCCCCTTATCGCCTCATCCCACCACCTCACCCCTTACCTCAGCCCATCATCTCTCCCTTTCTCACCGCAGCCCGCCACCACGCCCCTTCTCACCGCATCCCGCCACGTCGCCCCTTCTCGCCTCAGCCCGCCACGTCGCCCCTTCTCGCCTCAGCCCGCCACCTCGCCCCTTCTCGCCTCAGCCCGCCACCTCGCCCCTTCTCGCCTCAGCCCGCCACCTCGCCCCTTCTCGCCTCAGCCCGAACCTTCTAACCGCAGCCCGCCACTTTGCCACTTCTCACCGCAGTGGTGCAAGTATTGTGGTATGGCGTTATAGCATGGGTAATATGCAGGGGTGTAAGCATGAAACATTGAAACCCCTGGCATTGAGCATGAAACCCATAGCAATGAGCATGTAGGTAAGTGGCACTTATGTGGCATATTATGTAGTGAGCATTACAGCGTGTGTAATGTATGTAATGGGTATTACGGTGTGTGGTATTATATGTAATGGGCATTACAGTGCGTGGCATAATGGTGTTTGGTATATAACGTGTAATGGGTATTACGGTGTGTGGTATTATTTGTAATAGGTATTACGGTGTGTGGCATGTGTAATGGGCATTACTATGTGTGGCATAATGTGTAATGGGCATTATGGCATGGGTAATATGTATTGGGTGTGTGACGTGTAACCGGCAGTCCTGTGTACATTTTTGCCATGCGCCTTCGGCGTGCAATATCCCTATTTATGGTTTGTCTGGCTCCTACACTTTGATCCTGACCCCTACATTTTGTGTTCAGGATGCAATGCACAAGCCCAAACAGAAATGTCATTGTGCTCTAAAGTTTTGTCATGTAGCCACTCCCCCTTGTGTCATATGACCACGCCCCTTAACTACGCCCTGACCACGCCCATTTTCGCCGCGTGCCTTCGGCACGCAGCACAGTACCACTAAGACTTTTTTTCTACTTGCACCACTGTATATTTCTGGGTACCCCCACAGAAAACAAGTGGTTTCAGGGGATATCCCACAAATATTATTTGACAAATAAGCCCCTTAAGGTAAAGGGAAACAGTAAGTGACAATCGGTGTGGAGGAACAGCACAAAGTAGAGATTACTGGAGGTAGAAGTATATGACCCCTTTCAAATTAATATACCTTGTTGAAAAAGCTTTCTGTAACCCTAGTTCAACTTCAAGTTTTTATGGTTACTGTGAAATTTGTTATTAGAGTGTTTTTTGCACCCTAAGGTACCTGAGACAACATTGATTTTAACTCATTGAATTTAAATTTACTGTAGAATGATCAGGGCCGAATTTAGGGGTAAGGCCGCCCCTAGGCACAATATTTTTGTCCGCCCCCCCCCCCCCCCCCCTCACTAGAGCACAGTGAGTAATAGAGGACGAGAGAGAGAAAAAAAGAGAAAGAGAAAAAAAGAGAGAGAGAAAAAAGAGAGAGAGAGAGAGAGAAAGAGAGAGAGAGAGAGTGAGAAAAAGAGAGAGCAAAAGAAAGAGAGAGAGAAGGGACAGTCAGAGAGAGACAGTGTATACTGTATATACTTGCTAGCTCTGCTTGTCCTTCTCGTCCTCTGTCCTGATCAGCCTCACTGGCGGGTCCCAGCTCCCAGCAGTGCACAGCTCCTGCCTCCCATGAGAAACAGCAGTCGGGTCCCGGTGGTATTCAACTCCGGGCTCCCGCCGGAGGTTGCAAGGTGGTTCCCAGCTCCAGCGGTCTGTGAGAGGTAGCAGGTGGGTCCCGGCAGAACATGGCTCCGGGCTCCAGCAGGAGGCTCCAGGTGGTGTGCAGTTCCGGGCTCCCATGAGAGATGGCAGGCGGGTCAGCTATCTTTAATTGCAGCTTTTTTTTTTTTTAATCTGCTAAATGACAGGGGGCACATCGTGCTGCCGCCCATGATAGGTGCCGCCCCTAGGCCCGTGCCTAGTAGCTGTGGTGGATGCATGCACCTTCTATAATTCTGGAGATGACGGGGCTCCTATTCAGAGATGTAGCCTGGATATCCTAAGCCTGAATGAGGTTTGTGTTGTGAAATACATGGGAGTTGGTGGTCCCTCAATGCTGAGGTGCACAACAGCTGTGCTTTATGATTAAATACAGCTGTTGGTACTTGTTTCCTAGCACGGCCACACCGATTTACATCGGGGTGGTCGTGTCGGAAAAATCGGGTCGATCGCATCGCATGCGATTTGGTCGCATGCGATGCGATCGACGCGACCGACCCGATTTTTTGATTGAATGAAATGTAAATCGGGTCCCTGGGACCCCATTTTACATTGGATTCAAAGTAAAATATTCCCAACCCCCCCAAATTTAACGGCGTAAACCCCACCCCACGATAGACGCCAACCCGAAGCGTGGCGAGCGCAGCGAGCCCGCGAGGGGCGGCGGTGCGCGTACTCCGACCTATTCATTCCCCTACTATCCACGTCGGCGTGGAGTTGAGAATAGAATAGTGTGGCGAACGCAGCGAGCCACCGAGCCCGAAGCGTGGCGAGCGGACGCGTATACCTGTGAAGTTATACGCGTCCCCTCGCGGGGCTCGCTGCGCTCGCCACACTTCGGGCTCGGTGGCTCGCTGCGCTCGCCACACTATTCTATTCTCAACTCCACGCCGACGTGGATAGTAGGGGAATGAAAAGGTCGGAGGACACGCACCGCCGCCCCTCGCGGGCTCGCTGCGCTCGCCACGCTTCGAGTTGGCGTCTATCGTGGGGTGACGACGGGGACATCTATAATGTGAAATGGGTCATATTGGCCCATTTCACATTTTTCACATTTTCTCACGATTTCAATGTTAAAAAATATTTTAACATTGAAGCCTATGGAAAAATCGGGGGCATCGCGTCGGGACCAATGTTAATGGTCCCGACCGACGCGAAGCCCCCAATATTTTACCTTTCCCGACACGATTTCAATGTTAAAATATTTTTTAACATTGAAGCCTACAGAAAAATCGGGGGCATTGCGTCGGTCGCGTCGGGACCAATGTTAATGGTCCCGACCGACGCGATGCCCCCGATATTGTGTCTTAGCCGGCCAAATGGACCTGATTTAAAAGGAAATCGGGTCCATCGTGTGGATCGTGTACCTTAACTTAAAGGTACACGATCCATAAGATTGTAGCCGTGCTAGGAAACAAGTACCCAGCTGTTCTTCTTCTGGGCTTAAGGTCCCACAGGCTGAGCTTCTGCTGATGGGATGATAACTTCCTGGCTCTGTACTGCACTTGTGGTGAGCTGGTGGTGGTGGGTAGATGGTTTCTGTCTGGATAACATACCTACCCTACCCCTTTCTATCAACATATGAACCATGCATATGTGGACAATATACATGGTACAGTTAGTATGCTCTTTAAGACTGTAATTACCAGTGATACAAGCTGTTTTAAAGGTTGTTTTTATTGTGATCTTCTAGTGTTTTGTACTTATTGTTTTACAATTACTTTTGTTCTCAGTGACTCTCTTTGGGCCCAACTCTGATCATAACACAGGGCTGAAAAATGTAGCCCTGCCGATTATCAAATGATGCATGTGTACAACGTACCATCCACATGCACGGTCATTTGTGTACTAAGCCAAACGTGCACAGGGAGCAGGCGATGGCTAGCCATTGCAGGCTGCCCGCAGAGTAATTCACACCGTGCGGGCACTTGGGGGTGAAAACGCAGCATTTTCCAGGAGTTTTCTGGAAAATGCAGGCATTCCCTGGCCGTTGGGAGGGGGGGGGGAGGGGCGCTGACGTTATCAGTGGTCTCCTACTCCCCACGGCCATCGCAGCACTGAGTAAGTCTAATGCTGCTTTCACATCGCAAAACCTGCTTAGACCCAGTATTTGAAAGGTTTCTTAAACGGTTCAGAGCAAGTTAAACTTCTTTCACATCACCAATTGTAACCAGTATTTTACCAATTCATTACCGGGTTGGTACCTTTCATACTGAACCCGTTTCACCCATAGAAAACAGTCATTTGTAATCGAGTTTTATGGTTCACATTTTTGTATTATAGCTAAAGATAAGCCTGTTTGTGGATGATTATGTACTGGACCAATTACAAATGCAGAGGCGGATTAAGCACGGGGTGACAGGGGCGGTTGCCACAGGGCCCCCACACCGGCTCCTGTTGTCCCGTGCTCGGGCAGAGGGGTTGGGCAGAGCAGGTGGGCGGTGCAGCACAAGTGGGCAGAGGGTCCTTGCAGCGGGCTGGGCAGTCAGTCTGCAGCTTTAGGCATTTCCATTGCATCTCACCATCCACCTAAATAGGTGTAATGGGCCGCACTGGCATAGGTTAATCTGAGTAGGTGTGTCCCTGGATTCGCGGGCAATGCCTGTGCCAGCCATATCTCTGGTGTATGGTCTAAGTAGGTGGAGGTGATAATAAATGCTGTATAGGATAACGGGCACGGCCACCACTTGGCATAAACACATTTCAGTGCACACAGGTTGCTGCTCTTACTCAGCGCCAGGCTCCCTGAGTGTCAGAGGGCTACTTGCTAGTATGTCTTGGTGCTGGCATTGACCCGCAGGGCGTAACGACTCTGTGTGCGCAGTCCACCCTCCCTGCTCACCACACACAGCTCATGGTCAGATAATGTGGTCAGTGTGACTGCAGAGTGCCTGGTCGTTGGGCTCTGAAATCTCGTAGCCCAGCGATAAGGTCTGAATTACCCCCTTTGTCTTTATTGATCGTCTTATGCATAATATTTTATCAACCACTTTCTTGACAGTATTCTCATCTCATTTTTCTCGAACCATTCTTATTCCTATTTGCTAATTTGTATTCAGATGCCTGTATCTGAACATTAGATATCAAACTAATTTGTTAGGACAATGTTGGCATTAATAATAAATACACTCATTATATCTGTGACTAGTTAACCTTAGACATATCACAACCTAAGAAGTGAAATAAACTTTATTCCTGCACAATTTAAACTTGGAACCAATAATATACTGTGCTTGGACTATGAAAAATTTATATTTTTTCCAAAATCCCTTTCTGAACCTTCTTAATTCACAAAGAAATGAAACGTTTTTACCTTTTATGACAGCTGTCAATTCACCATTTGTTGGTATTCTGAAGTCTGTAGGTTGGAGGGTAGAGAGATGAGAAGGTCCCTGCTGAGCCCCTAATTATTAAAGATAAATGTTTGGCTGTCTGATCAAGTTGGAGAGTTTCCAAAGCACAAAGCTTTACTTACATCAGAAATAACGTTAAAGCACTGCCAATAAAATGCACAGTACCAGCACATGGAATTAAACGCAATAAATTGCAGAGGAAACCAAGAGCAGTGACCTCACTAACACAGAACAGTTGAAATGTTCTTGTCACTACACAATCGCTCACAGGTAAAATCATTTTAATACATTGTAGCCTTTCTGTGTTGATGCTTGCAATTGTTGCCATAATACAGTATGCTCTCAAACTGTGGAAACAAATACCTTTACTTATGGACACTTAATACTTTATATACACTGGGTGATTGTTGAAACAATATTGCTCATTTTGGCCTTTCTGAGCAATATCGTTTGAAATATCGCCCAGTGTGTATGCTATGAACGGTGTGCGTTCTCATGGCATTCTGGATTTAACATTACGCTACCTGTTCTGATTGTCATTTTTGTGAATGTCCACCATGCATACCGGTCCCATGCAAATGTGCCCAACTCTTCATAAGCCCATAGTCTTTAATATTTTTAAAACAAAATCTCTTATGTAGGGGAGATATATCAAGCCTTGAGAGAGATAAAGCGGGGTAGTTGCCCAAACTCCCAAAGCAACCAATAAGCTTTGGTCATTTCAAAGATGAATGCCCTAGTTAAATGACAGAAGCTGATTGGTTCCTTTAGACAACTTCTTCACTATGGCCCTTATTCTGGTTCACTCGCAAAGGCAAATTAAATGGACAAAACCATGTGCGCTGCAGGTGGGGCAGATGTAACTTGTGCAGAGAGAATTAGATTTGTGTGAGTTATTTTGTTTCTGTGCAAGGGAAATACTGACTTCTTTATTTCTACACTGCAATATAGATCTCACTTTGACGTAAAACCCCACTTAAATCTAATTCTTTCTGCACAAGTTACATCTGCCCCACCTGCAATGCACATGGTTTTGTCCATTTGAAAAGGAATTTGCCTTTGAGAGCGAACCAGAATAAGGGCCTATATCTCTCTCCAAGGCTTGATACGTTTCCTTTTGCATGAGAAACAGTGAATACAGAGTAACTATATTGTTTAAGACCTTCTGGCTAAAGCAGCAAGAGATACAGGTTTGTTTATATACACAGAAGGAAAGCTGATACGGAAACACTGCATATCCCACCAGCAGCAGAAGGCTTAAGTAGTGTTAAAGCAAAAGAAAGCAGAGGGAAACAAACACATGTTCTGCCAAGCTTTACCAACACATCATGCTGCTTCTGCGGCAATGATACAGCAATATAAAACGAGAACAGGGCTTCCGGATGCAAACTGGGGGGATAATGGATGGTTAAAAGTAGATTACAGTGCTAATGCAGTGCCAGGGGGCCGTGCTGCTGTCAGTTAACCATGAAAGCAAAGCCTGAATGGTTTACCAAATGCATGAATGTTGTGCTAGGCATATAATCCCCTTATTGCAAATCATTGTTTTCTGCACTGACAGTAAACTGCAAGTGGTCGCAGCATCCATCTTCTGCTTCACATAGGTGGTAGGCAAGTGCAAAGGTGATATTACTATGTGTGACTGGATAGAACGAGTGTATGTGTGCAAACAGATATATAGATTGTTGTATAAAGATCCTACTGGGAGGTATAATTACAGGCGCTCCCTGCCGTGACCAAATAAAACAAAGCCCGCTGTTACTATTTACACCAGGGTTGCCATTATTTTATATTTTGAAACATTAGTGTAATTTAATGTTATAATTCTGACACAAATATTACCACATAAAATAACAAGAACACAACCTGCATGTAGTCCTGCTCTCTGTAACCCTGCTATGTATCATGTATAATCCTTACTGACATTCACTTTGTGGTTATGTTATCAATTAAATGGTTGTTATGTGCTGTATTTCAGTATTTATGAATGAAACTAATAATTCCCCTTAATTAACCGTAATACTTGTGTGTGTATATATATATATATATATATATATATGTATGTATGTATGTGTGTGTGTGTGTGTGTGTGTGTGATTGTTTCCACCTTGCTTAAATGGGTGTTGTATTATCCACCCCATCTTGGTGGCAGAGTAGCAACAAAGGGAGGCCAATGACACTGAGCCTGTCAGCAGGTATTTGGAGACACACATGGGTTTAGATGAGAGATCTATTGAAGATGGATTGTTGCTATGGGCCACCAATCACATCCTGTCCATTACCTTCTAGAAGGTACTAAATAAATAAGATGTAGATTCTGATTGGTTGCCCATAGCAAAATCCCATCTTCAATAGAACTCCCATCGTAGTAAATATACTGCAAAGAGAGCACAAAAATTATTACCAGCAGCTATGAATGGTGTGTTCTCCAGGTGCTAGATGTGTAGCATAACAGGCAGGCAGTCAGTCAGTCACACACATTACTGATTATTTCACTGTCAGGGTAGGGTCTCCGAAGGCTGATGATAAAGGCTATTTATCTACATATGCCTACAAACCATACTGGGTGAATGTATGTGTGTCCCTTCTGGGAGGGTGACATTAGGTAACACTATCACAGTCATTACGAAGTTTTCCCAACTGAACTTGACATAGTTGTCGTACCAGTTTGGCCTAGTATTTTCGAATACATTTTTCATTATTGCAGCAATTATCTATTCAATTATTTTTTGTAAGTTGAACATGAGTTTAACATGATACAGTATGGCCCTGTTTTAGATTAGGAACTATAGATGCCATAATTCTAGAACAATATTTTATATTGTAAGCTGTAATTTATAACTAGCGCATAGCACCAAAGCAGCTGGATTTCTGCCATGTGTTGTCCCCAATATGTGAATGCTGAGGGGATAATGGCCACCAACACCAGAAAGAAGAGCATATCCTGGCTACAAGGTGTCTTTCCTGGCACAAGGGGTCTGTTTCAGATGGGGACGCAAAGGGGTACATTTATTAAGATGTGAGTTCTATTGAAGATGGGATGTTGCCCACAGCAACCAATTATTCTATCTATGATCTTCTAGAAGGTGCTAAATAAATAAGAAGTAGAATCTGATTGGTTGCCATACACCTGACCAGATCAACATAATTCAAACCATTCAGCGGGCCAACTCTCCAAATAAAATGGTGCCCTAGACAATTTTATCATTAGTTCAGCCAGGCTGCCAACTTTTTCATCAGAGCAGCCAACTTTTCTCCAACTTGTGATGTCACAGAATTCGGCACACATAGTTTGTGAGGATGAAAAAAATACATTAGTCCTTCAGGTTCAACCTATAACTGATCTCCTGTGTTGTAAATGACCGGGTTGTCCCAGATGACCCAAAGTGTCTGTCCAATCTGAGCCCGCTATAGTACATTATAATTAATGATTATACCCCTGGACAGTGGCGTAACTACCGAGGGTGCAGGCGGTGCAGCTGCTATGGGGCCCGGACAGTACCAGGGGCCCGCTGCATCCCCTGCACCCTGTCACACCAGACCAGCGAGTGTGCACTGCAGAGCAGAGCGCAGGAGCGTGCCGGGGAGGTGTCCATCATGGAGAGTGGGAAGGAGTATTGGAGGAGGAGGATTTTGCAGCGAAGCAGCAGCGGCCCCGCCAATAGGACTGGAGCCAGAAGATGGACGGGGCGGGGGAGCTGGAGGAGAGGAAGGTGAAAGTGCCGGTAATTTTAAATGTTAGGGCAGCAGCGCGGACGGGACTCCAGCGTTCAGCGTTAGAAGCCCCATACACTGACCTGCAGTTAGTGGATGGGACCTCTGGTGCTGAGCGCTGGAGTCCCGTCCGCTCTGCTGCAGCAGTGATGTAGCAAACCCTTTTCTCCCCATCGCTATCTATCTACTGTCACCATCCCTCACTCTCTCCCCCAATCGCTGTCACCTACTCACCCCATCGCTGGGGGGGGGGGGGGGGGGGGGGCGCCTTGAGGGTACTTTGCTATGGGGCCCATGAGGTTCTTGTTACGCCTCTGCCCCTGGAGATGATTTTCTGCAAAAAATTGGTCTAACCCATTTTAAAATGTATCATTTGAGTCTGCCATCACAACCTTCTCTGGCAAAGTATTCTACTTCTATTATATCCTCGCTCTTACAGTAAAGAAGCTTTTCCTATGCTGGGTGAGAAACTTCCTCTCCTCTAACCTTAGTGGGTGGCCGTGTGTCCTGTGTACAGTCCTCATGGTAAACAGATCACTGATAGTTCACTGCATTGACCTTTTATGTATTTGCATATATTAATCATATCTCCTCCTAGACACCTCTTCTCCAATGTAAAAACACCTAATGTGGCTAGTGTTTCCTCATAACCAGTGGCTCTAAAGACTTCATCAATTTTGTTGCCCTTCTCTGAATCCTTTCAAGTTCCAATATATATTTTTTTATGGAGTGGTGACCAATAAATTTATATTGACAATTGCTGGAACTGCAGCTGAGTGCTATACTTAGGATTTCTATAATGTCTTTGGGGTAAACCTATTGTTTATTAAATACATCCTGTATTGAAACATTACAGTTTTAATCCCAAGAGTTAGTATGCTATCAATTGTCAGCCTTCAGCAGCCTATATAAAATTAAATGGCAATGTAGACACCCAAAAGGAGGAGTTACCTTATGGATGCGGCGGGGGCCGTTCTTCCCCAGTATCTGGATCTCAGTCAGGAGTCTTCTCAGGATGCAGGAATGGACACAGAACACTCCACTATCAGATTAGCTTTACCTTTTATTTTTAGGTAAAAAGGAAATGCTTTACGGTGCAATAAACATTCAGGTAAAAGGAAATGTTTTACGGTGCAATAAACATTCAAGCAAAAGGAAATGTTTCACAGTGCAATAAACATTCAAGCAAGGGGAAATGTTTTACGACACCTTTCTCTGTACTAGTGACGTATCCCAAACTAAAGTTACCGGTAACCTACTCGACTTATACCTGACAACCCTTCGCAACAATTCTACAATGTCCTAACTCGCAGGCCCTAATAGCCCGACCTGTGCACAGGGGTTTGGCTGGGGCCCATGGTGGTGCACATATCCAGTCGTGGACCAGGGGTAGGGTCTGCCTAATGTCTGGGGCATTTACTGGCCCGTATGCAGTCTAGCAACAGTGAGGAGGCCTTCTCGGCCCTTATAGTGAACGAGTTTCCTCACTGGGTGGGGCGGTTAGGGAGAGCGGGGGCTCTATTATTAGTGAGGCTATTTCACAGGCCACACTGTCGCTTGTCTGGGGTCCACTGGAGGTGAGCCGGGGGTCTGTTAGTTTGGGGAACTCACTGGGGGAAGCGGGATCCTGCGTGTCTGGCTGGCGGAGACCACACAAATAGGGGTGCTGTAGGCGGGCTACGGCAATGCTGTAAGGGCCCCAAGGGGCAGACTCACTGTTTGATGTCTGGTACTGGCAAGATGGCTGCAGCCTGCTTTCCCTGCCGTCGGGACATCTCTCCGTCCTTCAGGATGCTCCCTCCAGGCCACACTCCTCCTTAGGGATGCTGGCTATGGTGCTTGGGAGCTCTTCACTGTGGGGCCCGGACACCACGCGGGCGAACTCCTCCGCTCTGTCAGTTGGTGCATCTCACGCCGTCACGCTGCAGGAGGTCGGCGGGGGTCATGGGTCCTTGCTGCGCTGTGCATGCGGCTTAACAGCGGGGAAGGTCAGCGGGAGTCACTGGGCTGGCCGCGCTGTATGTGCGGCTATTCACTGTGGGGGGTCAGCGGGGGTCACGCAACACGCGCGCCCCGTCTCTCTGCTGTGGCGTACTGCTGGGGAGGTCAGCGGGGGTCACCTCCGTGCAACCTGCTTCTCCGTGCCCGGCTGGAATGTGTCAGGGCGCGCCGCGTCTCCTCTCACTCTCTTCTATTAGAGGTCGGCGGGGGTCACCCGACGTAGACCGCGTCTCGTGCGGCTGCGGCAGGCACTTACTCTGCCCGTCTTCTCCACGCTGCTGCGGCTCCTCTCCTGTCTCCCTCTTCGCGCTTCCTCCCAGACACACGTGAGTACACCCTGCCCCTTCCTCCTACCACGCTGCTCCTCTCTTCCGCCCCTTCCTCCTCCTCACCTGCCAGTCACTCAGCGCCGTCACTGGGGGTTAACCCCTTCCCTGTCCTGGGGCTTACATCCGCCCATACTTTTTTGTGGTCGTGTCCTCACGCCACACTATCGGAGACACAAGTCCAAACCGTTCAAAAGTTCTGAATCAATAAAGTCTCTTTCATAGTCTACATACTTTCAATAAGAAGGGCAACCTATTAACCGTTATCACAGCAAAATTATAAGCGAACAACCTACACATACATATTTTGTATAACACTAGAACGGCCTTATACATAACGGTAGGACACATTTAGATACAATGCTGATAGTGCCCTAGGGCATGGGACTTAAATTTTGCGACCATGCTGGTAGTATACGCACAACACAGTTGGGCCTCGTCTGGTATTCCGCTTCCGTGGACTTCGACCACTGCCCTCGGTTTCTTGGTGACCATGTAGGGCTCGGCCTCCCAGGTATGGCGGACTCTACGCCGTGGACGTCTGTTAACCATAGGGGTGCGGTAATTCCACTCCTCTTCAGCGACCGGCTTCTGTCCTCTATTGGCGGGGACGAGGTTCACTTCTGAGAATGAATGCCGCGAGACTGGCCTGAGGGAAATCGACGCCGCCATCTGCCCACTTTGACACCGATGAGCACGTCTGCGGAAAGGACACCTGTCGAGGTCCGGCCGGTTTCTTCTCGCTGGCAGGCCACCTGGACCAGTCACGTCCACCGCCTTGGCACCCTTTTCCTCCTCTACCACGTCGAACTCCACCGTCTCGCCTTCTCTGAGACTGTACGAAGATCTCCGCGAGTGGCTCCTCCTAAGGGCTGTCCGGTGGACAAAAATGTCATCCCTCGTGTCGTTCCGGTTGATGAAGCCATACCCCCTTCGGACGTTAAACCACTTGACCGTCCCTTGGGTACGCGGGGCCAGCACTCTCTCGCCCACTTGGCTCCCCTGGACACAGATGATATGCTGTTGGGTGAACTCTCCAGCCTGGTCTTGGTTAACTGGTTCTTGCTTTAACGCTGCAATCAGCTCCTCAGGGCAATTCCTTAATATGTTCATGCCCAGGATGATGGGGGCGACTCTTCCTTTCCCACAGGTGATCACTAAATACCCCTGCCTGGGTAACCATGTTCGTCCAATCTGTAAATCGGCTTCCCAGTACCCGTTGCAGATGACCTCGCGGCCATTGGCAGCGACCACCTTCACCTGAGTGGGGGGCTGTCTGAGCGGCACTTCTTTCCCCCAATACTTTTGGAGAGTGGGTAGCTGTATCATGGATACCTGTGACCCAGTGTCGATCGTGGCCACTGCCTCTATCCCATCGATCACCACTGGGATCCTCGGGCATTGTCCTACATATTGGGCCCACCATTCCTCCGGGTCTGAGTCTACTCCCGGCGTTCTCCCCGAGGTTCGGCCCTCTCCCTCGGGGCATTGGAGTTTAAATGGTCGGGTGAGGGGCAGCTTCTCTCGACGTGCCCGGCCTCCTGACAGTGGCGACAGATGGGTCGACCTTGATGGTCAAATTGGTCCGAGGCTCGCCTCCCATATTCCCGAGGCGGGTCCCATCGCCTCCGGTTTGACGGCTGCCTTTCCGTCCTCCATCTGGCTTCCTCGTGGTCCGACGTGGTCTGTTGCACCAGCTGGCGTATGTCCCGCTGCATAGCTGCCATCCCGAGGGCCAGGTCTTCTACCTGACGTTGGAGGGCCTGCTCTGAATCATCCGCTGGTGGTTGGCCACCCCGGCTGGCTGGGCCCTTCAGTCGTCCGACTTGTTCCGAACTCGAGGCTACGGCTCCTCGGGCCCCCACCATCTCCACCTCGGGGTCCACGTGGTTCCCGACGGTCAAGATGGCGGCGTTCTTAAAATCAGCAAAGGACTTCCCCGACATCTGCATCCTTAGGAGTCGCAGTTGGGTCTTAATGTTAGAGTTCGACACCCCTTCCACGAATTGGAGTGTGAGCGCTTCATCACTGTTACGCACCTCATCCTTGTCGGCCGCTTGGATGAGCCTCAGGGTCTTTTGTAGACTTATGGCGAAGTCCCGGAGGGTTTCGCCTGGTCGCTGTTTCCGACCGTAGAGTTGCATCTTCAACTCTGGGAGGGTGGCAGTCTCGAAGATCGTGGCTAGCCGTTCCAAGATCTGGTCGGTGTCCTTCCTTTGGTCGTCCTCCCATGATTCGACCTCGCTGAGGGCCGAGCCCGTGAGTTGGCCGATGAGGATCTGTACCCTCTGCTCTTCTCTCGGGGTGTAGAGCTGGGCCATGGACTTCATCTGGTTCTTGAAGGCTGTGAATGTGGCACCCTTGTTGGGGTCCCCACTGTATGTCAACATCCATGGAGCTCCGAAGTAGTAGGGTAGTGTGATGGGGGCGTGAGGAGCTGCTGCTGGGGCAGGCACTGCCACTGGTGGGGCAGCCTGTTGGTCGCCGTTGGGGGGCACACCGGGCGGTTGCCCACCCCCGGCCTGTGGTGCGTCCATCCTGTGATCAGATTATACTCCGCGTCGACTAGATCCTGTTCGTGACGCCAGAAAACTGTAGACACCCAAAAGGAGGAGTTACCTTATGGATGCGGCGGGGGCCGTTCTTCCCCAGTATCTGGATCTCAGTCAGGAGTCTTCTCAGGATGCAGGAATGGACACAGAACACTCCACTATCAGATTAGCTTTACCTTTTATTTTTAGGTAAAAAGGAAATGCTTTACGGTGCAATAAACATTCAGGTAAAAGGAAATGTTTTACGGTGCAATAAACATTCAAGCAAAAGGAAATGTTTCACAGTGCAATAAACATTCAAGCAAGGGGAAATGTTTTACGACACCTTTCTCTGTACTAGTGACGTATCCCAAACTAAGCTAAAGTTACCGGTAACCTACTCGACTTATACCTGACAACCCTTCGCAACAATTCTACAATGTCCTAACTCGCAGGCCCTAATAGCCCGACCTGTGCACAGGGGTTTGGCTGGGGCCCATGGTGGTGCACATATCCAGTCGTGGACCAGGGGTAGGGTCTGCCTAATGTCTGGGGCATTTACTGGCCCGTATGCAGTCTAGCAACAGTGAGGAGGCCTTCTCGGCCCTTATAGTGAACGAGTTTCCTCACTGGGTGGGGCGGTTAGGGAGAGCGGGGGCTCTATTATTAGTGAGGCTATTTCACAGGCCACACTGTCGCTTGTCTGGGGTCCACTGGAGGTGAGCCGGGGGTCTGTTAGTTTGGGGAACTCACTGGGGGAAGCGGGATCCTGCGTGTCTGGCTGGCGGAGACCACACAAATAGGGGTGCTGTAGGCGGGCTACGGCAATGCTGTAAGGGCCCCAAGGGGCAGACTCACTGTTTGATGTCTGGTACTGGCAAGATGGCTGCAGCCTGCTTTCCCTGCCGTCGGGACATCTCTCCGTCCTTCAGGATGCTCCCTCCAGGCCACACTCCTCCTTAGGGATGCTGGCTATGGTGCTTGGGAGCTCTTCACTGTGGGGCCCGGACACCACGCGGGCGAACTCCTCCGCTCTGTCAGTTGGTGCATCTCACGCCGTCACGCTGCTGGAGGTCGGCGGGGGTCACGGGTCCTTGCTGCGCTGTGCATGCGGCTTAACAGCGGGGAAGGTCAGCGGGAGTCACTGGGCTGGCCGCGCTGTATGTGCGGCTATTCACTGTGGGGGGTCAGCGGGGGTCACGCAACACGCGCGCCCCGTCTCTCTGCTGTGGCGTACTGCTGGGGAGGTCAGCGGGGGTCACCTCCGTGCAGCCTGCTTCTCCGTGCCCGGCTGGAATGTGTCAGGGCGCGCCGCGTCTCCTCTCACTCTCTTCTATTAGAGGTCGGCGGGGGTCACCCGACGTAGACCGCGTCTCGTGCGGCTGCGGCAGGCACTTACTCTGCCCGTCTTCTCCACGCTGCTGCGGCTCCTCTCCTGTCTCCCTCTTCGCGCTTCCTCCCAGACACACGTGAGTACACCCTGCCCCTTCCTCCTACCACGCTGCTCCTCTCTTCCGCCCCTTCCTCCTCCTCACCTGCCAGTCACTCAGCGCCGTCACTGGGGGTTAACCCCTTCCCTGTCCTGGGGCTTACAGCAACATTCTTGTTACATACATAACTATGTATGGTCTGTATGGACTGCATTCGTAGTGCAGTAATTACCACTGCATCAGCAGAAAGAAGAGGCTTCATGACCTGACACTCCATATTTTGATCCCTCTGCATTCCTAGATATACAGGGCTTCCCTTGCAGACTGTCTGGGTGGAGTGTCTGCTGCTACACAGTGACAGGAGCCCAGTGCTGCATGGGATGGGTTCCTGTCACTGTGAAGGAGCATTTTGGTGTCACTCCTTGGAGGCACCTCCTTGTGATGTCATTGATACATTGTAGCATATATAAGTTGCTAGATAGCATACATTAAAACAAGGTTGACACAAAAATACTGTTATGGATTTAGTTCACAAAAGATAAGCAGTTGCTGCCATGTTGCTAGATTTGCCTAATACAAATATAGTAAGAGATTAAAGAACCCAGTGAGTTACCCCTATCTGTTACCTGTGATTCTAGTTATATCTTCCTTTCATTCCTGCATCAATTGTGTTATCCCTAACTTTTACTGATGCACACAGTGTGGTAGTTATCCCCCTATTATCAAACATAATTTCCCCAATATGATGGTCATGTCAACCCTTTACCTGAGCAAACAAGAAAAAAAGAAAAAGATTCTTTGGTAGGGTTGCGCGTTTCTCATCGCGCGTTTCTCATCTAACGGTGCTTTATCAAGGATGTTTTTGCTATTTCTTTTTCTTCCTTAAATAAGGTAATCTAAAGCGGGGAACGACCTAATCCAGTCAGGCAGAAAAATTGTTCAGCACTCGCCCCAATCTGCCGATGTCCAGGAAACATACATAACATTACAGCAAAGTGGTTATGCGTGTGAGCTTTGGAGGACCTTGAGAGTGGCCGGATGATGGAGCTCTAGGTTTCTGGGGGTCAGAGGTTGCAGGTTCTGTTGAGTGGCATGAGCCTTGGTCCAACTACTTATGGTTTAGTAGAGGGACAATTGGAATATTTCCCCATAGAACTATTATCAGGCAAATAGTTGGGAACATGATTTTCCAAACTTGTTTGACCAACTCTTTTCAAGTTTTCAGGATTTGACAGCACATAAATGATTATTGTTTTCTGCTAAGCACTGCCCAATTATCATTTCAACCAGCCAACGAGTTCTGGTGCCTGGCCAGATTGGTCCCTGACTCAAGTTTATCTGCCCTGATTTTCCTCATTCATCTAATCCTGGAAAACTGTGAATCAGGCTGTTGCATCAAAATTAGAACTGGCCTGATGGAATGGAGTACACTCTACTGTAACCAGGTTCACTACAACTAACTGCAATGGAAAGATGCTGTTGTTTTCCATTTCCAAAGTACAGTTTTGTGTAATATGAAACATATATGCATGAAATCTAGTATACATGTTAATACCATGAACCAGTATCCCTGTAGATTGCACATAATACCACATGTGTATATTACTGTATATTTGAGTAATAAAGCAGACGACTGGATCGAGTGCACCAAGGAAACATTCTTGGGAGAGGGAGATAGCATACAATAATGTGCATTATTCCCGGGGAAGATGACAGACAATGCTGCTGGTGAAAATAGCATGCTATATGGCTTTTTGACCTTTAAAATAGGGACCTTGTGACAATTCACTAATCTACACTTACAGTATTACTCAGCCTCTTTTTTGGGTTCATTCAGTTTTAATATTATGCTATGATGTACCGAAGCAAGGTACTATTTCTGCAAAACATGAGTTACCATAAAATAAGTCGCGCAGTTATTGCTACTGTTTTATACATTAATTAGGAGCAATACAAACATGGCTTCAGCTGAAATCCTCAGAGTGCTTGTACAAAGAGCGCAGAGGCCTTTTGTTACAGCATATAACAAACTTTGCAAACATGAAACTGAAGAAAAGCAACGTTCCCAGTGGGAGGCATATATTTGTACAGCTACTGATTAATATGTTTGTAAGCAACACATTAGATAGTGTATGGTCGATGTTACTGGGCTTTTTCAGCTGAAATGTGGCATAGTTGTAAGTCGTTACTAAGCTATTTATAAGACATAACTCTGGAGCAAGACGGGTAATACAGGAGTAGACTACTTAAAGATAATGAAAGAGGATTTAGGTAGTGAAATAATTTAGTGTTTCTCGATACAAGATGCATGATATCGAATGAGCTTTATAATTAGCACTATTTAGCTTTAGGCTTATTATTTAAAACGTGTTAACTGTGCTAGGAGTTTCAAATATGGTGACATTATCAGGATAAAAGAATAATATACTGTATGTGGATTCATTTACCATCTGCCTCAGGCAATTACAAAATCTAGGAGAGCAAAGGCCGAAATTTACTAAAACATCAAAATCGCAAATGAATGTAATAGGGTGCAAATCTTCAATTCGCACCCTTAAAATGACAAAAAAAATCGCAAAACAAAGAGACCAGGTCCAGGTGTCCCTAGGTCAGGCATTCCCAACCACGGTCCTCAAGGCACACCAACAGTGCAGGTTTTGTAGATATCCAGGCTTGAGCACAGGTGACTTAATTAGTATCTGAGGGATTCTGATTAAACCATCTGTGCTGAAGCCTGGATATCACTAAAACCTGCACTGTTGGTGTGCCTTGAGGACCGTGGTTGGGAATGCCTGCTCTAGGTGGTGGACAGCCCAGCAGCTGATAAAATAAGTGTAAAAATTATAATAAAAAACATTGCTTTTACAGTAGAACTGCAAGTACCAGAAGGCTTTCCCTGCATGCTGGGACTTGGCGAACCATGTCCCAGCATGCAGGGCACACATACACACACACACACACATACACATAAACACACACACACACCCACACACACCCACACACCTAGAATAGTACAACTTTATTACATATATTTTACACCAATGAATTCACACATACATTACCCTTCCTCGCTCCCACAAAGCTGCTCCTCTGGCGCATCTTACCCCGCACTGATAGCGGAGACCTCCTTGTGCGGGGACCCTGCTCAGCCCTGACTGTCTGAAAGAGTCTCCAGCCTGTGTTCAGTCTCAGTGGGGGAAGGTGGGGTATTATTTGAAATGTTGAGATTTGTGGTTTGTCACAGCAGATTACAGGTCTGGAGCCCACTAAACTGCAAAGCATATTGAAACCAACGGACTCCACACAGATGTAGTGATGATTTAATCACATCTATTTTGGTGTTGGTTCCGCCTACTTTTCATTGGTGCTCCCCACATGAGGCCACTTCTAGAAATCTTTTCAGGGCCACAATTAGTTCCCAATCCGCCCCTGCCATCTCCCCTGATAATTCTGGTCCATTGCCTGCAGGTTTTAATGTAAACACTCTCCCTGTTCATCACTAACAGCCCTGAGGTTGTTAGAAAATGTATCTTTATACTCATGTTGCACCCAATACCTAGGAGTTATCCTCCTTTTTGTTGCCAAGAAAGTTTTGTATAACTTCCACATAAGATAGCCATGTTGCCTTCACCCTGTTCGTCTTCCCCACACAGGGCCGGTGCTAGGGTGTCCGGCGCCCTCCTGCAAACCATACATTTTGCGCCCTTTCACATTGCCATTGCAAAAAGCTGCAGCCCGATTGTGGGAGCGAATGAAACATGCGATCCTATGCAGGATCTCGGGTGCATGTTCATGTATGCATACACCATCTCAGTGCTGTGTCCTCAAAATGTTGCAGGCGATTCGAAAGCAGTACAAAAAGTATTTGCAGCACACGCTACTGAGGGGGAAAGGAGGGGAGAGAAGGAGGAGATGAAAGAAGAGGGGCAGAGATAGAGGGGGCGGAGTGTTGAGGGACTGGCAACGGCACTGGCTCAGCACACTGAGAAGAGGGAAGGAAGGGGAGGCGGTGCTGCTGACTGTTTGTCATTTGATTGACAGCTGACAGGAGCAGGGAGCAATGGGTAGGGGGCGGATCCGGACATGACATGTCATCCAGGCATTCACAGACAGCCCTACATGCCTTAGCGCAAGTGTCCGTGAGGAAGAGGGGGCAGGTCGCAGGAGGAGGACAGTGTGTACGCGGTGCAGGGAGCTGCTCAGCCTCTCCATACTGGCGTTCGCTGTCAGACAGGCGCTGCGGGCAGCATGCAGGAGGCAGTGACAGTGAGGGCTGAGGCAGCTTACGCAGAGCAGGGAGGGAGACAGCGCCTTTTCAGCATGGCGCCTCCCTGCTTTGCAGGAGCTGCTGAGTGGGTAGCGCCGGCCCTGTCCCCACAAATACCTCGTAATGCTGCTGACATTTTCCCATCAGTCAGGGACTCTCAGAAAATGCTGGCGATCCACCCCCAAATGCTTGGCGCCTGTCAAGGCTGCGAAGCATGTGGTCAGAAGTGATCCGTTTAACACAGAGCAATTGAGAATTGATGAGGGGCTTAGGATGACAATTATGGAGAAGGTTTTTTCTATCAGTAGCTTTGGTGTAAAAACTAGTCTCCAAGCGACCCTCATTTATCAAGACCAAAACATCAAGAACATGTATCTCTGAATTACTGATGTTATATTTAAATTTAACTGGACTCTCACCAGGATTGTGGGAGTCAAGGAAATTACATAGATCGACAGGAGGACCCTTCCACAGGATGAATAAATCATCTATATAATGCACATAAAAAATTATACGGTCTGAAAATGAAAATGTTGGCATATGAGGGGGGGGGGGGGGGGGTGGGTGGGTGGGGGGTGGGTGTGACCGCCACCCCCATAGCACAGCCAACAAGCTGTAAGAAATACTTGTCATATACAAATACATTTTTAGTTTGTACCAAATTAAGTAGAGCACTAACACATTTACAGCAGGACCTGTGTATAAAGGATGGTTAGTAATATACTGTTCAATATATAGTGGGGAATAATATATATATTGTATGACACACACACACACACATATATGCATATATATGTTTAACACATAGGGTGGTATTCAATTGTTATATCACACCTAGTCTCCAGTCTAAAGCTAAGGGAGATCATGGTGTGATATTTAATTCATCTATTTTTTTGCGCTTGTCGCACTCATTATGGCCAGGTTTAGCCACACATTTGTGTATTTCAGCTCACCATCTCCAGGGATAGGCCCTTATTCTGGTTGGTGCGGTCAGAGCCGCACACGGGGCTCCGACCGCACAAACCAAGGGCCGCCCACCAGACGGATCGCCACGGCCGTCCGTACACGGACGGCTGGCGATCCGCATTAAAATGGTGGAGGCTACGCCTCCACCATGGTGGGAGCTGCCCCCTGCATTCGATGGTCGTCGACCATCGAAGGCAGGCCCGCACGCCGCGGCAGCTCCCGCAAGCTAAGACCACACGGACAATCGTCCGTGTGGTAGCTTGTATGGGGGCTGAAAGCTGACATCCGGCGACGTCAGCTTTCCGCCCCCATGTCATGGTAATGAGGGCGTCATGCCCTCATTACCATGCATACGCCCCGCGTTTGCATGGGAACGCCCATGAAACGCGGGGCGTACACATAGGGAAATGAGGGCATGAAGCCTCTCACGCCCCTATACGCCCCCTTTGCGGCGGACGAAATACGTCTGCGGCGAAGGGGGCTGCACATGCGCAGATTGACCTCTGCGCATGTGCAGAGTCCAAACATCGGCGGTACGGCCGCACGCGGGCCGTACCGACCGAATCAGAATAAGGGCCATAGTGAGCTGAAAAACAATTGAATACCACCCATAGGATTTAAGGTTTTCTGTATTTAAGGGCAACTGAGCAAATGCAAATCACAAAGAGGCTTTTAGGGAAAAGTTTTCAGATTTGAAATCACTGTTGAAAAAATACATAGAAGCAGTTGAAAAATATCATGCAACAGAAAATGAGGAAGATTTGTTCCCAAGTGTAAATGGCCAAATCCGTTTGATTTGCACATGTGAAACCAAATTGCTCATTGGTCTTGCTGCTCAGTGTTGAAGGCTCTATGTACTTGTAATTGTGGGATCCTTGTTTTTAATTGTATAAAATTGTACTAGATGCTCTTTTTAGGTGTGTTTAAATCAACTTTAATAGATAACACTTATATTTAATTGCTGCTTCAGTATAGACTCAGTCAACAAAATTGGTGTTACTTTACTTACATTCTATCCAAAAGTCTGAATAGTCTGGCCAATGTGTGACAGAACTAATGAGACAACTCATACATAAAGCTACATCCATGTTCTTCCTTGTAATTGCACTTGATGGATCAGGTGCATTAACCTGGTGGAAAGGTGACAGCTGGTGTTCCAGAGCGGCTGGGAGTCAGTCACAGAAATAGCCATGATGTTATTCATTAGAGAAATTTCACCATGAACGCAAGTAACTTAGTTATGATAAATGCACATATGGCCCACTTAATAATAAAAGCTAATTAAATTATGTGTCATGTGTGTGTGTGTGTGTGTTTATGTATGTGTGTTAATTGTTTCAAGTCTTTATATATCACAATGAATGCACAGACAGGCATTACACCACGTGGTGACAGCATACTGTACATTATATTTATATATTTAATTTTTAATACATGACACTGTCTGTGTTTAATAAGGCACAAACTAAACAATCGCACAAGGTGCCAAAAAAGAACTGTGAGTATTGAAGATATAGCGGGGAATTTACTAAAGGAAATTTGTAAAAAAATAGGTGTATTTGTATCCAGAAATACACTTATTTTTTACATTTATTATCCCGAAAATATGACAATTCGTATTCGTATTGATAGCACATCAATACGAATACGAATTGCCGTATTTTCGGGATAGCAAATTTCAAAAATAAGTGTATTTCTGGATACAAATACACCTATTTTTTTTACAAATTTCCTTTAGTAAATTCCCCCCTTAATGTCAAAAGATGATCTGCCCTGGTTTTTTACTTAACTAATTAGAAATTAATTAAAGGGAAAAGGTTATTCAATTAAAGAAGAAATAAGATTTCCAGGACAACAAAATTTACTGAATGATGGGTTTTGTGTCATTTAGAAGCTAGAAAGGACCGACGGGCAAATTACTACTTATACCCCTTTCACACTGAACAACCAGTTACCAAGTGAAGCAGTTCTACCCGGTAATTTGCTGAATTACACAGGTATTTCTTCATTGTGAACGGGTCAACCCAGGTCTTAAATCCCAGATCGCCAACTCTGGTCTGAATTTGCGAACCGGGTTGACACTTTCACAATAAAGAAATACCTGTGTAATTCAGCAAATTACCGGGTTGACTTTTTTAACCCAGTAATTTACTGCTCAGTGTGAAAGGGGTCAGACTGCACCTGGCAAAATTACCCGACACGTAAAATGCTGGATAGTTGCCAGGTCGCATGTCTGAAAGTGGTATAAAGGTCAGTTTTGATGTCCAAAAATAATCCACTGTCGATCGCATATGGATAACAAATTTCCACCCAATGTGGGGTGTTCTATATTGGTGCAGTGTACAATAATGCTACTGTGGATTAAAGTTATTCTATTTATATTCACATACCTCTCAACATGATACTCTCCAGGAGGGATAGAATGCTCTATTCTGGACTTCATTCTTAATTTATGATAGTTTCTGTTTTTACCAGGTTATTTCAAAACAGGTGATGGGAATCATAAATAAGAGGGAAGTCCAGAAATAGATCATTCTGTACCTCCTGGAAAGGGTCATGTTGGGCAGCTTGTTTCGTACTGGTACTTTTTCTTTTTAAATCACCATTCAACTCCTTTAAGCCAAAAGCCCAAGTCTATGGATCCCCTTGAAGAAAATAAATGACAACCTCCTTGTGATGGGACTCAGATCTAAAGGAGCCCACACACGCACCGTTGCCGGTGGTGCAATGCTGTACGATGGGGTGCGCGCTCCCGCGGCACCTCATCGTACAGTACAAAAAGTATGTGCTGCACATACTTTTTGTACTAGCTTTTTCTAGCATAGCATCGCATCGCATGCACATCGTATGCACAAGGCATACGATGCGATGCTGTGTGCGCTAGTTAAGCCCACAACGCACGCCGGGATCGGTGCGTGTGTGGGCTCCATAAAGGTGTACACTAGTACAATTTGGGCTGAGTTCACCCGATCCAGTGGATCGGGCCAAGAAAAGGTAAATGCAGGACACCATCTTGTCACTATCTTTTGAGTGCCACAGTGCCACACGGATGTGTAGTACTGAGCTCCGTTGGGGATCCTGTGATATCCTGCTAAATACGCTGCACAAACACAACCAGCTGGCCAGCTGTATCTTCTGCTCCATGTGACTAATTAGTGTTTGTGTGCAATTCACACAATGAAGCAATTATTACCAGAAAGTGTAATCGCACTGAGATTTTTACCGTACAGTGATTGACAAAAAGGGACCATTTGGTGGAGGTATCAGAGAGTAACTGCAAAATGCAGGTGTGTTATGCGCATTCAGCTGCAATCAGAATCAGAATAAGCTTTTTTGGCCAGGTATACTCAGGGCCGGCTCTACCACTAGGCAGCTTTAGGCAGCTGCCTAGGGCGCCAGGATCTAGGGGGGCACCACCAAGTCTGCCAAGCAAAAAATCAAGGATGTCTGTGAGGATCCTTGTTGTACTTAATGCAGGTGGTTGCTGTGGAACCTCTACGACCTCACCTCCATACTTCCTCTTGAGGCATACTTTCCTATTTTGCTGCCTTCTCTTCCTGTACTCTGTTGTGGGTGGCAAAGGGGAGGGTGCTGGGGGCCTCCAGAGAAAGCAGGGGTCTTTCCCACCTACCTGAGGGGCTGGGAAGACCACTCAATTTTGGGAGGCTCCCTGCCATTCCAGAATGTTAGGCAAGTATGCATTGATGTTGGAATATGGTTATTGGTGGCATTATGGGAAGGGGGGGGGGAGTGGCAGTAGGTTGAAGTTTTGCCTAGGGTGATGAGAAGCCTTACACCGGCCCTGGGTATACTTGCGTATACTAGGAATTTGATTTGGATTGCTGTGCAACAGCCGGTTAGGTAAACAGTGACCGTACAGATATACATAACACATACAGGTATACACTAGATGTACCCATGGGATAATAGACGCAGGGAACATATATTCGCTGAGCTGCACAGCACCTAGGCAGCCATCAGCGGAACCACTGGTCACCGTGAAAGCCAGGTAGGTAACAATTTGAGCAGAGACAGTACAGTTATTACACAGGGAACACATACCCACTGTGCAGCACAGCGCCTAGGCAGCCATCGGAGGCGCCACTGGTCGCTGCAACAGTCAGGAAGGTAACAAGAAAAGCAGAGACAGTACAGTTATCACAGGGAACCCATACTTGCCGAGCTGTACAGCGCCTAGGCAGCCATCAGTGGCACCATTGGTCATTGCAACAGCCAGATAGGTAACAAATATGCAGACAGTACAGTTATAAGTTTCTATGCAGTGTAAGAAACAGGGGGGGCACAGGGTTACATATTGCTGAGTGGCACAGTTCCTAGGCAGCCATGTTGCGGCGCCATCTTGGTCATGCTGGTGCTGCAGCTGGCGGGGAGCCAGTATGCAGGGGGGGGGGGGTAGTCGAATGAGTGAGCAACCATCCTTGGCCACCACCGGAGATGATAGTCCTGACTTTAATCCAGTGTAGATGGTGTGATGCACATTAACTGCCTTCAGCTGCAATCATGCACACACTGATTACTAGTAAAACAATATGTAGATTTTGGGGAAAAACCTTGACCCTTCCAAAGGATTGCAGCAGTTCGCCATGTGGAAATTACTAGGAGGTAACCTGGCCACTTACGGTTATTAATTGCCAGCATATTTAACCCAATTAAATTACAAAATACACACATACCTCTCATAAAAGTAAGTATACTTAACAGAAAGGTTTGCCTAATAAACCTCTGTCCTTTTGAACTTTACAGACTTTTAATTTAACAGTGGGACAGCTTTTTAAAAGGGCCACTAAAGGATGCTGATAACAGGTTAAATACATCAAAATATAAAACATTTTATTAAGAGAATAAAAAGTTGTTTTTTTTATGTGTCAAGCAACCTCTGGTGGGTCTGTGTAACTGCAACCTGTCTCCTGTGTGTGTTCTGTGTGCAGTTCACCTGTCACATAATTAGGCCATTAGCACTCTGCCTTGTGTGTAAGGCTGTTCACCTGCAGTGACTCTCCCATTCTAGATGTTCTGATTGGATATTGCATCCTATATTAGTCAGCCTGTCCTAAGCTCTGTGCTGGTTATACTGATAGCATACACATCAAACAAATAGCTTGTGCAGGTCTTGCCTGATTACTTCTGAATTCTCTGACCTATTTGTTTCTTTGCATATCATGTGCACTCCAGCCTGTATGTACCTGTTCTGATAGAGCCCCTGTTTCCTGTATGTACCTGCTCTGATAGAGCTTCTGTGTATGACCCTTTGGATGCATGTACCAGTTATTGTGCATGTCCTGTGCACTCCAGCCTGTATGTACCTTATAGAGCCCCAGTTTGTGTCTCTGTGGAGGTGCCTGTGTTCTGCACGTCCCTGCTCTGAGTGAGCTTCTGTTTGTGTCTCTTGAACCCATATACTGTATGTACCCACTATTGCTGAGCTTCCATATGTTCATGTGTATATTCTGGAGACTAAGACGCTTGTGGATCCTGTCAATTTGCCTGCCTTAACTGGTGCTGCTCAGTCTGGCCCAGTCCGTTTGTCTGTCTGTAACCAGTGCTGCTCCGCAGTTCAGGCCTGTTTGTCTGCCTGTGCACCTGCATTATCACCGTGACACTATCTGTGACTGCATCGCTAATACCTCCGCCATTCTGGTTCACTGCCCAGTGCTTAGTAACGCCATGTCTGGTGCTGTGGCACTAGTGTGTACACCTGCCACAGTGGTCCTATGCTAGTCACACACGGTAGTGTGCTAAAGTGGGTTATTTGTCCTGTGTGTCTGGTCCTTCCTCCTGTGTCCCAGTCTGACCAGTGATTTATTTGCCAAGCCCAGCCTCCTGTTGCAGCCTTGTCCAACTTTAGACCTGGGGCACCCCAGTACCTGGTGGACCTAATTTACTGGGGAAAAGTGGCTGTTATAGGTGAATCCTTAGCTTGCAGAAGAAGGCTTTAAGGACTGCTGGGCAAGAGCAAAAGTGCCACCTAGTACCACCCTGGTGGCCATCATAACAGGCAGGGTGGAGAGACCCCACTGCCTGCAGGCCCCGCCCCTTCCTCTAATGTCATGTTACAGTGCACTCAAATTATATATTGCTCTTCTACTAGAGCAGTGGTTCTCAACCTCGGTCCTAAGTTTACCATGTCTCCACACAGAATCACCAGTGAAATAATTAGCTCCACCTGTGGATCTTTTAAAATGTGACAATGAGTAATGAATGCACCTGTGTACATGCTGGGTGACCTAGAAAACGTGACCTATGTGGGGGTCTTGATGACTGAGGTTGAGAAGCACTGTATTGGGGGGGTCAGTTACATGGTCTCTAGTGGCTGTGCAAGCCTCTATACAGACTGATCGCGTACCATGAAAACCGACCACACCTTTTAATCATGGGCCCTATCACTGCATTCCTTTGGTGGGCCCTTCATTCCCCAGTCTGAGACTCACACATGTAAACAATGGAAAAGGCTTTCCAGGCAGAGCACTCATTAACCCTTACAACTCTGGATCTGTATTACTATGGCAGCTGGGTATGGCATGACTGCACCTGAAATATTTTGGTTTAAATTTGTCCTGATAATTTATACTTTTTTTCATGGTTATAGCTGATTATTGTTCCATTGATAATCAATTGAAAATTAGGCCCTTACTGTAAATATGAATTTCCTATTACCTCTGAAAACAATTATCTTGCCTTTGGCTCCAGATTGCAAAATAAACCTTTCATTGCTGCAGTGCAATCCTCCGACATCAATAACATTATCGAATAGCAAAACATTACCATAGATTCTGACAATAGAGATTGGACTATGACAGCAATAGCAGTGCAGAAAAACACTGCAAGTCTTCATCGTGTCATATTACCGCATATTGTCATCATCATCATTATATGTACAATATATCATGTTATTATCAGATTTTTCCTTTATTTGGCATAAATATCATGGAAAGTCTTTTGATTAAATGTGAATTGATTAACCTAAAGCTTGCGGCACATACTTCCTGTGTATCCCGTGAGGCGTGTTAGATGTGTTCCCGGTGGAAGACTACACAAATACATTAAGAATCAGGGTCAGCTTGCTTCCGTCTCTATTTGGATGAAAGGTCAGCCAACGGTGCCTTGTTTATCCTGAGCTAGGAAAAACCTGGGATAACAGCTTAACAATAAAAGTGCAGCCACAGCCATGACAGCCAACTGGTAGATGGAGATGTCATTCAGGTTTTCTTATCTTGGACACAAATTGTCTGATTGAATTCATAAATTCATATTTACTTATAGTGTCATCTATCTATGTAACTAAAGCGGGTATGGATCATTAGGGGACCAGCATTATGGTAGACAAGAATTAGGTCTACACCATTAGGTCGACATGCATTTAGGTTGACATGCAGGAAGGTAGACATGACTTTAGGTCGACATGGGTAAGGTTGACAGGGTCATTATGTCGACATGGAATGTCAACACAGTCAACATAAACACTAAAACCGCGTCCCCTCGCATGGCTCACCATTCAGGCACGGTGCCTCGTTACGCTCGGCACACTATTTTATTCTCCCATCATGCCCTAGTGGATGGTAGGGCATGAAATACCGCCTGTCAGCAAATTTTTGCTCTAAAAACAGTAAAAAAAACATGTCGACCTAATGACCCTTTCGACCTAACCCATGACGACCTTAAGTTATGTCAACCTAAATGCATGTCGACCTAATGCTTGTCTACCATCATGCTGGTGACCCATTGACCGTATCCCACTTAAGCAGGGGTGACGGCATTACGGCATTGGGGACAGTAAGCAGGGGGGGGGGGGGGTGGTGATGGAGCATGGCTCTCGCTAACAATGTCTTTTCGTACTACAAAATACATGCCAACCACTGGGGGCCCCTAGATAGAACAGGGGCCCAGGTGTACTGACCCCCTGTGCCCCCACTATAATCCGTCCCTGGTCCCTGGCAGGTGTACACTGGGGACGAATGATGTTGAATCAGTACACACTAGACGATATGCATAAAAATATAATTATGACTGGTTATCGTGCACATCATTTAGAATAGCATCTAGTGTGTACACTCCTTAAACACACACACACACACACACATACAGTGTACACACACACACACTATGAATGTATATAGTAGTGACGTATAATGAACTAATCCATTAGGAAAATTGCATATCATCTATTTAGGAAGACCATTTGTTGTGTCTCTTTATTTCTGCAGCAATAAAACCCAGAACAAAAGAATAAAGAACAAGAAACTTGATAAAAGTATTTTCTTTTCTATACCTCCTTCCTTTTAAAAGATTTCTGCATTTCTGTGAAAAACTTTTGGCTCTTGTTTTCCATGTTTATTAACCATGCCAACATTTTTAATCTAACACCACTGTTAAAGATTGGCAGGCTTCCAGGGAAATATATCAGCCAGCCTTATTAATTTCATGCCAAGTGCTGGAGGCGTGAATGTAGAGAACGCTGTTTGACTTTGGATAATAGGAATCAGGCAGCTTAAAGGCAGGGGATAAAGATCAGGAGCCCTGTGTCTCAGGGGGAGGAGCAGGTGCAGGCTTCAAGCAAGGCCTTCAGGCCCAATGGGGCAGCCAATGCTTGAAACAATCTGCAGTGTCTTTTTTTTAATTTGGCATGTGCCTCTCACAGCTTAACAGACCGCTGCTCCACAAAGAGTGGTAAACAGAGAAAGGGAAATTAAAAAGAGGAGTCCCAGGGTAGACAAAAACAAATTAGGGCAAACAAATTACACAGAGTCAACAAATAAACAAGGGAACATCTGTGAATATATTTATGGGCCTTTCTGATTTAGTAAAAACAACCTGCGAAATGTTGGTGGATTGTGTAATATCTGATCTTTAAAACAGGCCATTTTAAAGTGACTTGCAGCTCAGACGCCAGCATCTGCCCCGGCACGCTACGCCAATTGTTCAAGCGCAGTGATACTTTATAGAAAAGGCTGCAATCCTTACTGGTGAATCTATGTCACAAACACCTAACAACACTGCATGAATGAGGAAACAGAAAAACATCCAATTTGTTTTGTGTTTTAATCAAGGGATGTTTTACATTGCATCTCAGCCAATCAGCATGCTCCCAGTGTTTTCAAAGTCAGAAGCGCTTCCCGCACCGCCGCACGGCGGTAGCGCGTTGTTTCCACTTCACTGCAGGGACCCGGGCATCATCATACTCAGCACCGCAGGGACCTCTAGGCTCTCCCTGACCACAGGTACCCCCGCGCCGCACGGACCCCCCTGCCAGCTCCCCGCTGCACCTACAAGCAGTGGGGAGCTGGCGGAGAAACAATAGCGCCCGCAGACCCCGGCGCCTCCCCGCCACTGCGGGGGCTGCGGCCCCATAGTTACACCACTGTGTTGATGAGCTACACATCCCAGCATGCCTTGCATCAGTTTTAGCATGGCCACATAGCAAAACTAATGCAAAGCATCCTGGGATGTGTATTTCATCAACATCTGGAGGGCCGGTGTTGCCCAGCCCTGGCCTAGACGCAGCCGCCTGGGGTCTCAAAGTGCGTTGTAACTGGGGAGCAATTGGTGCAGGGAGAGAGAATGATTTTTTTTATCCTACGCTATTATTTACCTCAATAACATTAATTTCCACTAATTTCCAGTCTATCCTGAACACCTCACACTGTTGTTTTTAGGCCAAAATGTTGCACCGAGGTAGCTGGATGCAGGCGCACATACAGGTAAGTGTTCCAAGTACCTAGAAACTCCCCTGGCTGCCGATGTATGGGGCAGTGGTGTTCCGATTATTGTAGTCTGTTGTCAGCTGAGCGGAAGTGTCAGTATGTTTGTGGCTCTCTCTGCAGCTGCACTCTCTCTGTGAGGTTGAGAGGCAGCCGCTGGTAGGCAGGGGGAGCAGCTCCTCTCAGGCTGATCTCAGGTGTTTACAGCCTATGGCTGGTTTCACACACTCCGGCTCCTGCCGGACGGTGAAATCCAGCACGGCCAGGGAGCCGTGCCGCACACACTAGTTTATCATGGAAGGGATGGCCACAGCCCGACAGCCGTCCCTTCCAGTGGCGGGATCCGGCTGCAACCGTGTGGCCGGGTCATGGCCGTCCCGTGTGAATGGACACAATAGTGTCCATTCACAACTAATGTGTGTGGCACGGCTCCCTGGCCGTGCGGGATTTCACCTTCCGGCAGGAGCCGGAGTGTGTGAAACCGGCCTAAGAGGAGAGAAGCACACAGCAGCGACGCTGTGTTATGAACGCCAACAGTGAAACAAGCTGAGGTGAGCGGTGCAGGGGCTGCCAGTGGTAATTATTATAGTTCTGTACGGCAGCGGGGAGCTGGGGGGAAGGGAGTAGAGGGAGAGAGTTGTTGTTTGTGCCTGTGATGTCTGTATATTGCAGAGAGTGTGTGTGTGTGTGTGTGTGTGGGGGGGGGGTGGGGGGTGGGGTGAGTTCAACTGATATGTCTGCCTAGGGGGACTGTTCTGTTTATGGGGGGGGGGGGACTGTGCTAACTGTCTATGGGGAGCTGTGCTAACTGCCTATGGAGATCTGTGCTGTCTATGATAGGCTGTGCTGACTATCTATGGGGGTTCTTTTCTATCTATGGGGGGGGGGGGGGGGGGCGGCTGTGCTTAGTATCTATGGGGGGGGCTGATCTGTCTATGAGGGGCTATGGTGACTATGTGAATCTGTGCTGTCTATTTATGGGGGGGGGGGGGGTGTGCTGACTATGCAAGGGCTGTGCTTTCTATGTGGGGCTATATTGACTATGGGGAGCTGTGCTGTTTAACTATGGTGGGGCTGTGCTGACCATGTGGGCTGTGCTGACCATGTGGGCTATGCTGTCTATGGGGGCTATGCTGGCTATCTATGGGGGGCTGTACTGTCTATGCGGGTCTGAGCTTTCTATGGGGGGCTATGCTGTCTACTTATGGTGGGGCTGTGCTGTCTATGGGGGGCAATGCTGGCTATCTATGTGGGGCTGAGCTTTCTATGGGGGGCTGTTCTGTCTAAATATTGTGGGCCTGTGCTTATTATTGGGGGCTATGATGTCTATCTATGGGGGGGGGGCAGTTTTTATTGGTTCTGTAACCACTTATTTGTAAACCCCCCTTAAAAAATACTGCATTGCCAATGCATTGACTATGCTAAGTGACACAAGTGGGTAGCACAAACACTGGACTGATACGGCACATTTAGTAGCACCCCTGGACTGATACGGCACACTTAGCAGCACCCCTGGAATGATTCGACACACTTAGCATCACCCCTGGACTGATACGGCACACTTGACCGCACCCCATGAATTATACGGCAGACTTGGCTCACCCCAGGCATTATATGGCACAGATGATGGTCAACTTGATCCGATACAGCACACAAGTCGGAACACATGGAATTATATAGCACAGATCAGGACAGGCCAACCTGTGGCTCTCCAGATGTTGTGAAACTACAAATCCCAGCATGCCTTGCCACAGTTTTAACACTCCCTTATAGCAAAACGGTGGCAAGGCATGATGGGATTTGTAGTTTCACAACATCTGGAGAGCCACAGGTTGGCCAGGCCTGGCACAGATGGTGGTACCCCTGGACTGATACGGCACATATGGCGGCACACATGGAATTATACAGCACACATTGCAGCACTTTTTTCTCTTCTCATTAAAAAAAGGGCAGCTGCCCTGAAATTATACGGGACATTTCCAGTAAAAAAAAAAAAATCTTTATTTTTCTTTTAATTAAAATAAACGGGCAGCTTCCCCGGACTGATACAGGACACATGGCGGCACCTCTGACCTTATACAGCACACATGGAGTTATACGGCACATACTCCTGCAGTAAAAAGAGAAAAACTTTTTTTATTCTTTAAATAAATAAAATGGCAGCACCCTTGGATTGATACAGCACCCCTGGACTGATATGGCACACTTAACAGCCTTTGCAGTAAAAAAAATAAAATAAAAAACCTTTAATTAATAAAAGGGCAGCACCCCTGGAATGATAAAGTAGATTTATCAGCACCCCATGAATTATTTGGCACACTTGGCTCCAGTGGCGTAGCTACGTTTTGGGCGCCCCCCCGCCGTTAGGTGGGGGGGCGCCCCCCCCTCGCCGCCCCGCCGAGCACCCCTACCCCGCCGAGCACAATTACCCCGCCGCCCATGCAAACCCCCCCTCAATCCCCCGCAGCGCAGACTTACCTATCGCGCTGGTCCCGGCGGCTCCGTTCTTCTGCTGAGGACCACCAGAAAATGGCCG
Organism: Crinia signifera; assembly: GCF_055691185.1. Taxonomy (NCBI): domain Eukaryota; kingdom Metazoa; phylum Chordata; class Amphibia; order Anura; family Myobatrachidae; genus Crinia; species Crinia signifera. Next base: position 178,429,489 of record NC_139219.1, read on the forward strand.
CCCCCATACAGCAGACAGTTTCAGATAACTGTATGCTATATGGGGGCGGCCATTTTCTGGTGGTCCTCAGCAGAAGAACGGAGCCGCCGGGACCAGCGCGATAGGTAAGTCTGCGCTGCGGGGGATTGAGGGGGGGTTTAACTATAGCACCGCAGCCCCCGGCGCCCCCACATGCACAGCGCCCCCCCGCGGTGGCGGGGGCTGCGGTGCTATAGTTACGCCCCTGCTTGGCTCACCCCTGGACTGATACTGCACACGTGACAGCCCTTGCAGTAAAAAAAGGAATAATAATAATAATTAAAAAAAAAACTTTTATTTTATTTCATTAATAAAAGGACAGCACCCCTGGAATGATATGATAGACTTAGCAGCACCCAATGAATTATACAGCACACTTGGCTCACCCCTGGACTAATACTTCACCCCTGGAATGATATGGCACACTTACTACCCATGCAGTAAAAAATAAACGTATTTTTCTTTCATTATTAGTAGGGCAGCACCCCTTGATTGATACGGCAGACTTAGGAGCACCCCATGAATTATACGGTACACTTGGCTCACCCCTGGACTGATACGGCACACTTAATAGCCCTTGCCTGGACTGATACATAACACTGGGCAGCACAGCTGGACTAATATGGGACACTGAGCAGCACCGCTGGACTGATACCAGGCAGCCCTGCAGTAAAAAAAATAATAATTTTTTAAGAGAGCCCCCTAGTTGTCCCCCACAGCAGCCCCCATAATAGTACCCTTATTAAAGCCCCCTTAGTAGTTGTACCTTCAGTATTTCCCCCTTCGTATAGTTTCCCCCACAGTACTTCCTCCTTAGTAGTACACAGTCATCCACCAGTAGTTCCCCTTTAGTAGTTGTACAATTGTCTTTAATAATTTCCCGCTCAGTAGTTCTCCCTTAGTAGATTTCCCCTTTAGTTTTCCCCATCAGTAGTTGTCCCCTTTAAGCAGTCCCCAGTAAGATAGGCAGCCTGTTAGTTCCCCCATTAGTTTAACCCCATTAGTTTTTCCCCCATTTGTTTCTCCCTGCAGCCCCCATATCTTTCCCCTCTTTCCCTACATATTTATCTTCAGATCTGGCTGGTTGGAACAAAAACATGGTTATGGATGTGAGCAAATGACAGTTGACCATTTGCTTGGTAATGCTGGAAAACTCTGTCATTCAGATATTACCAGGTGCTTGTTCCAACCAGCCAGATCTGAAGATAAATCTGTAGGTGTATGGTCACCTTTACATCTTTTTTGGGCGGGATGTATTAAAATACATCACGCCCCTCGCCGCCGGACCGCAGCGGTGCTGGTGCATATGTATTAACATATGTATAAACATATAAATATACACATAACACGACCTCTACGCTTCTCCCAAGATCTGCGTCTCTCATCCACACTCATTACTCGCTCCCATTCACGACTGCAGGACTTGCTTCAGGCTGCACCCACTCTGTGGAATGCCCTCCCAAGCACAATAAGACCTCCCCCAGTCTCCAAACCTTTAAGCGTTCCCTAAAAACACATCTCTTCAGGCAAGCTTATCAAATTCCAGAACCAGTCACAGAACCTTGCATTCTGGTGGAATCAATGCAATAAAGAATACAGTATGTATACTTATGTATCAATACCTATTTCCCTATAGATTGTAAGCTTGCGAGCAGGGCCCTCCTACCTTTTGACTCTCTGTAAATACCCTGTTTTGTTGTATCACTGTCCCCTTTGTAAAGCGCAACGGAATATGCTGCACTATATAAGAAACTGTTAATAAATAAATAAATAAATATGCGGCTAGCATTGCAGTGCGGTGAGAGAGGCCCCTTGCTAAACCTGTGATGGAGGGTCTCTGTCACCTCTCGAGGTGTCTCCTACTCCCCTCACACCAGGAAGCCTAAGAAGGCTGTCCCCGGCGCCTCCCCCCTACAGTCGGAAGGACGTCCGGCTGCATTGCTAGGGGGAGGAGGAGTTTACCTTCCAGGTCCAGGAGGACCTGGAGTAAGGTAAGCCAGGGAGAGGGGGGTCGGTATCTGTGGTGGGGGTATCGGAAGTAGCAATACCTTGCCTGGTGAAAATGGGGAGGCCGGTGTGAGTACATTTGAAAATGCATTAAAACCCCCCAAAAAGGGGGTTTTGGCACATTTTTTGCTTAGTACATCGCGCCCTGTGCCTGGACAAGAAGAAGGGTCGGGAGTATGGTTGCAGAAGTGCAGGGGCAGAATACATCTCAGTTTGCACATCACCACTGTCATTTTGATTCCTATGGGAAGCAGGAAACAGTAGTGACAACATGTACTGTTATAGTACTCTATAGATTGTAAGCTTGCAGCAGGGCCCTCCTACCTCCAATTCTGTCTGTTGTAACACAGTTTGTTTTATCACTGTCTACTATTGTAAAGTGCAACGGAATCTGCTGCGCTAAATAAATAAAGAAATGTACTGTATTATCATCTTATATTGCTGGCTCTGGGCAGGATGTATTAAAATACATTGCCGCCCCTCGCCGCGCCGCAGCAGCAATACTAGCGCATAGTATTGTGGCATAGTATGTGGCTAGCATCGCAGTGCAGTTACAGAGGCCCCCCGCGATACCTGTGATGTGGTATGCGGGGGTCTCCCTCACATCCCGGCTCAGCGCGGCTGTCCTTGGTGCCTCCTCCTCCCCTGCAACCGGAAGGACATCCCAAAGGTGACGATACCCTACCCTGCCCTGCGATGACGCAGCGGCCAGGTATAAGTACATTTGAAAATGCGGTAAAACGTTCATATATTACCCCTCACCAGGGGCGGGCTGGGCCGGGGGGCAGGGTGCCATGTGCCCCCCGGGCCGCTCTAACAGCCACTGTTGCGGGCCACGGGCTGCCTCCTATGTAAAATCCAGGCAGCACCGCGGCGCGGCTACAGGAACTCCTCCTGTAGGCAGCACCGCGGCTACAGGAACATGGCCGCCCCCTGTAATAGGACATACGCACCAGCCTGGGCTGTGCAAGTCCCGGCCTGATTCCTGGCACTGGAGGACGCCGTGTGACGTCATGACGCCGTCACCGCTGCGTCAGATACTCCGCGGTGCCACTTCTGGAAACTTCAGCAAAGCAGGGCAGAGAGGGAGCCGCAGCAATGGAGCAAGGTCCCGCGAATATGACAGGCAGGTGACTGTCACTATGGTCTGGGTGTTATAATGGGGACGGGGGAGCTTGTCACTATGTTCTGGGTGTTATAATGGGGGCGGGGGAGCTGCCTGTGGTGCCCTGGTATAATTATACAGGGGGAGCAGCCTGTGGTGTCCAGCCAAGACCCCACAGGCTGCTCCCCCTGTATAATTATACCAGGACAGTCTTGGTACAGTTATACAGGGGGAGCAGCCTGTGGTGTCCTGACAAGACCCCACAGGCTGCTCCCCCTGTATAATTATACCAGGACAGTCTTGGTACAGTTATACAGGGGGAGCAGCCTGTGGTGTCCTGGTGTAATTATACAGGGGGAGCAGCCTGTGGTGTCCTGCCAAGACCCCACAGGCTGCTCCCACTGTATAATTATACCAGGACAGTCTTGGTACAGTTATACATGGGGAGCAGCCTGTGGTGTCCTGGTGTAATTATACAGGGGGAGCAGCCTGTGGTGTCCTGGCATAATTATACAGAGGGAGCAGCCTGTGGCGTCCTGGTGTAATTATACAGCGGGAGCAGCATGTGGTGTCCTGCCAAGACCCCACAGGCTGCTCCCCCTGTATAATTATACCCGGACAGTCTTGGTACAATTATACAGGAGGAGCAGCCTGTGGTGTCCTGGCATAATTATACAGGAGGAGCAGCCTGTGGTGTCCTGGCATAATTATACGGGGGGAGCAGCCTGTGGTCTCCTGGTATAATTATGCAGAGGGAGCAGCCTGTGGTTTCCTGACATAATTATACAGAGGGAGCAGCCTGTGGTGTCCTGTTCTCTTAATATAGGGGGATAGGGGGCAGCCTGTGGTGTCTGTTCATTTTATGCCTATTGCATGCGATGCTTATCATGTGCATACTGTAGCAGTCATCATTAATGTTTAATGCACTAATTAATTACATTAAAAATAAAAAGAATGGATCTGTTTGTTGTATTGTAAAGACTGTGCATGTGGGGCCATTGGACTGCACATATGCAAGCCACATGTGATCAGAGATTGGGTGCAGAAACAGGTTTGAAGCATCCTGTCCTGTCAAAGTCGGATCGCATCTTCACAACATTAGCATATTATGGCTGTCATTTGAGGAGAGCAGGAGAATATGCGATTGTTAATTGCAGTCATAATGATACACATAGTTTATACTCACATCCACAAATTAATAAAATATAATCATTTAGCTTATATTTGCACTACACATAGTTTAATGTTAAAACACATTCTTTCCCCTTCATGCTTGGTATCTGCATGAATGCGGGGGTACTGTGGGTGGTGGAGGGGCTTAGTAATAAACGTTATTGTGAGTAAGTGTGTGCTGGACATGTGCGGGGGGGGGGGGGGGGCTGTGCACAGCAGCACTACTGTAACTCTTGACCATAGCAGTGCCCCCAGGGGGGCCGAGGGCACCCTGTGTACTTCAGTGGAGAGCCTGGATGTCAATGGAGAGCCCTGGCCAGCGGTGTAGCTAGGTGCCACAGTGCCCGGAGCAAGACCATGCTTTGCACCCCCCCCCTAATTTGTAGCAGGCCCACACCTCCCCCTGTATATTATTAATAATAATAATAATCCACAGGCTGCTCCCCCTGTATAATAATAAGAATAATCCACAGGCTGCTCCCCCTTTATAATAATACACCACAGGCTGCTCCCCCCATATAATAATAATACCCCACAGGCTGCTTCCCCACACCCCTAACGGAGGAATCAGTTTTGGGCTTTGAGAAGGAGGTTTAAGGTATTGTATAAGTGCAGGCAGACAGGATTTTGCAGTTCCGTGTTTTGACAGCATGAGGTATCCTGATCAGGAGGGGTAAAGGCAGGGCTATTTTTCAGCCGGAACGGTCCGGAACGCCGTTCCTGAAGCTCAAATTAAAAATGACGTCACCAGGAACGGCGTTCCGGAACCTGCTCCAGGCCGCCCAGCACCCGCATCGCCTGCCCGCTCCCCTGCCCGCTAATTAAGAAGTTCAGGAGAGAGAGACGTGCAGCACTGCAGCAGCAACATTCACCTCTCACGCTGGACCGCTAGCCTATTGGCTAGCGGTCCAGCGGGAGATATGAATGGAGCGGGGAGCAGCGAGCAGCACAGGGCTGGGGCCCACCGAATGACGGGATTTGTGCAGTGGAGAGGGGGGCTGGGGAGCAGTGAGGCCACCGCTGCCGAAATACAGTCCCCTCCCCGTGCTATATATCATTCAGCAGCAGCCCCACTCAGCCTCCCCTCCTCCCGCCCGCTGTCCGCCTCCTCCTCTAGTCTAGAGGCAGCGCGGCTCCAGATGTCAGCACTCAGCACCATCTACATGTGCTGGGGGGCGGGGCCGGCCGGGGATGTCAGCAGCAGAGGTGATCAGCGGCTCCTCGAGGCACCGGGGCTGCGCCACATCAACCCTCAGCGGTAAGATTGCCTCTTTGGTCGGTGTTGGTGCCCCTAGTAGTGGCTGGCTGGAAGGAGGTAGTAGTCTGTGTGCCATGGTGCGGGGGTGTATGGCAGCAGTGTATGTATGTATGTATGTATGAATGAGACTGTCAGTGCATGTATGTATGTATGAATGAATAGGGAGGGAGGTAGTAGAGATAGCAGAGGGGCTAACATTCTACTACACTAAGATGCCTGGCTCACTCTCTCCTCTCCTTATCCCTGTCCCCCCCATATCTCCTCCCCCCCACCATCCACTCCCTCCCTTGATCTCTCTCCTCTTTTTGTCCCCTGTGCTCACCCCCCCCCCTTCATATGTATGTGAGCGGGAGTGCATGTATGTATGAGAGCGAGAGTGCATGTATGTATGAGAGCGGGAGTGTATGTAGGTATGAATGAGATCGGGAGTGTATGAATGATAGCGGCAGTGTATGTATGACTGAGGCGGGAGTGTATATATGTATGAATGAGAGCAGCTATGTATGTACAGTATGTATAAGAGCGACCATGCATGTATGTATGTATGAATGAGAGCGCCTATTAAGTGTAAGGAGGGGCCCTTAAAAATGTTGCTATGGGGCCCAAAAAGTTCTAGTTATGCCCCTGACAGGTACCCCACACTGCTGCTAATGACTGGTACATGCTGCTTACTGCCATTGCTTACTAAGGAACCCCGTGGATTGGAAGGAGGAGGCCCAGCACCACGGATCACAAGAAAAAGCCCGGCACCGCAGAGAGGAGGTTGAGGCTCTGCACCAGGGGACTGCAGATAAGAGGCCCGGCGCACCAGTGTGGGAGGAGGAGGCCCAATGCTGAAGAGAGGAAGAGCTGCCTGAGGTACACTCGCCACTTTGATTGAGGGGGAAGGAAGGATTAGGAGGCGCAAAGTAATTTCTTTAACTTTCAAACACCTGCCTACTTCTGCTCTTCCTTCTCTACCACCCCCCTCTCCTCCTCTACCACCCCTTCTCCACCTCTACCACCCCCTTCTCCTCCTATACCATCCCCTCTTCTCCTATACCATTTCCTCTCCCTCTATACCACCCCTCTCCTCCTCTACCACCCCTCTCCTCCTCTACCACCACCCTTTTCCTCTACCACCACCCTTCTCCTCCTCTACCACCACCCTTCTCCTCCTATACCACCCACTCTCCCCCTATACCACCCCCTTCTCCTCCTCTCCCAACCCCCATCTCCTCCTCTACCACCCCCATCTCCTCCTCTACCACCCCCTTTTACTCCTCTACCACCACCCTTATCCTCCCTCTCCTCCTCTATCACCCCCTCTCCTCCTCTACTACTCCTATTTCCTCCTCTACACCCCCCTCTACTCCTATACCACTCCTTCTCTTCATCTACCCCCCATCTCCCCCTCTACCACCCACATCTCCTCTATCCCTCTTCCCCTCTGTCACCCTCCTCTCCCCACCTCAGACACTCTCTCTCTTTCTTCCCTTTCTCATTCTGCCCATCTCTCACTCTCTCCTCACCCTACTATAGTCCCGTCACTCACTTCCCCTCTAATCCAACATCTCTCCCTCCTCTCACCCACCCCTCTCTTTCTTTTGCCACCACTCTTACCCCCTCTACCTTACTTACCCCTCTCATGCACCCCCTCTCACCTTCTCTCTCTCTCTCTTCCCTTTCTCATTACCTCACCTGTGCTCCTGTCCTGTCCTTCCCTTCCTCTACTTCACAGGTCTTCAACCTGTGGCCCTCCAGATGTTGTGGAACTACATGTCCCAGCATGCCCTGAGTTTTTTTGGCATCCTATTATAGGAAACAATGTGGCAATGCATCTTGGAACATGTAGTTTCACAACATCTGCAGGGCCACAGGTTGAAGACCTGTGCTCTACTTCATCTTCAGTCTCCTTGACAATTTTGACACCTACTTCAGAACTGATGCTGATTTTAGTTCTACCAGCTATACCCCTATTTATACTGTATCTTTCAACACACCCTGTACGTTACCTTGTAATTTGTTTTTTTTGTTTGCTATGTACGGCGCTGCGGACACTTTGCGGCGCCTTATAAATAAACGTACTACTACTACTACTACTACTACTATAGCTCCACTCTCTGACTTCCCCTCCCCCTATTTAACCTGTCACTTATTTTCCCCTCACCCAATCTCTCTCCCCCTCTCTCTCCTCCTCTCACCTACACCCTCTTTCTCTTGCCACCTCTCTCACTTACTCTCCCCTCTCATGCACCCTCTCGTTCTCTACATTCTCTCTCTCTTCCATATCTCCCCCCTATTTTTATGTCTCTCACTTACTCTCACCCCCTCTTTCTCTCTCACACCATCCCCGTCCCCTCTCTCTCTGCCCATTTCTCTCCCCTCTCTCTCTTCCACTCACCTCCTCTCTCCCCTCTATCTCTCTATCCCCTCACTCTTTGTGCCTCACTGACTCACTCCTCTTCCCTCTCACTGTCCCCATCTCCTGTACCTCCTGTACCCTCCGTCCACCTTCCCTAGCTCCCTCTGTCTCTCCCTGTAGCCACCTTTGTCTCTCTGTCTCTCCCCTTTACCCACTGCATCACCATCTACCTCTCCACTGTGCTACTATCTCCCCATTTTCCTCTCTCTCCTGTCACTCTGCCTTTCCAAGACATCACCCTCTACCTCTCTAAATCATCTGTTCAATGTTACCCACTGTCTCTCCTATGTATAATGGCCATCACGGTGTGTGGCATATGTATAATGGGCATCTCGGTGTGGGCCATATGTATAATGGGCATCTGTGTGTGGGCCATATGTATAATGGGCATCTGTGTGTGGGCCATATGTAAAATGGGCATCTGTGTGTGGCATATGTATAATGGCCATCACAGTGTGTGGTATATGTATAATGGGCATCACGGTGTGGCATATGTATAATGGGAATCTCTGTGTGTGGCATATGTATAATAAGCGTGATGGAGTGAGGAATTATGGTTTCTCTTTTTTTCTTTTTTTTTTTTTATGTAATACCCCGCCCCTTTTGTAGCTCCTCCCACATCACCGCCCACTTTCTGCCCCCCGCGCACAGTTCCTGAACCTATTTTCCTACAAAAATAGCACTGGGTAAAGGGAATAGCATATAAAACAATGGTCACTTGATGAGGAGGGGAGGTGCAGAAAAAAAAAACGTCTAATTGATCTGCAAGTGTCTGTAAAACGCTACATCCCACAGGACCAGCAGTGTAGGAGGGTGAAGGGTTTCCTTGGCGCCCCAGGCAGGATCAGCGCATACAGCGGTGATGTGCAGGCACAGTGCAGTGAGCCGTGGAAAGCCTACTATTACCTGATCACTGGACACTTCCTGCTAGACGCCGGCGCCTACAACAGGATCCGGCAATCCCAGGCCGACCGACCGTCAATCGTATGCAGATCGTGAGTGTTTTTTGCTGCCTCCGTCGTACGTCCGTCGGTGCGTCTGTCGTTTGATCCAGCCTATTTGAGTGGCATTTCCTAAACACTCCCCCGGCGCCATGTTTTTCCACATAGCAAACAGCGCTGGCGCAGCAGTTGGACTCTCCTTCTTGTCTCAGCTCCCAGAACAACAACCTGGTATGTTTGCACTCCCAATGCTCTCCTATGCATGCCCACTGTTGCCACCAATGTATATAGTGTGTATAGAGCACTGGTTTGTCAACCGTGCACCCGACCATGTCACTGTTTGCTCGGGTGGGCCCCATGTGTATATATACATATAACCATTGTCCACCATTGCAGTATTCCATGCACTCCTCTCTGCTAGGCCCCATTCACCTGTGTGTGTGTTTAGTTTGTGTATATATACATATAACCATTGTCCACCATTGAAGTATTCCATGCACTCCTCTCTGCTAGGCCCCATTCACCTGTGTGTGTGTTTAGTTTGTGTATATATACATATAACCATTGTCCACCATTGCAGTATTCCATGCACTCCTCTCTGCTAGGCCCCATTCACCTGTGTGTGTGTTTAGTTTGTGTATATATACATATAACCATTGTCCACCATTGCAGTATTTCATGCACTCCTCTCTGCTAGGCCCCATTCACCTGTGTGTGTGAATAGCAATCTGCACAATAAAATGTATAGTGGTTTTCATAAAAGTTTATTAACATTTTAAATACTTAAAACATAAGAACTAGGTAAACTGGTAACTATAACAATAAAAATTAAATATGAAACAAAACATGGATATAACTATAACTATAAAAATTTAAATATGAAACAAAACATGGATATAACTATAACAACTAAAATGGTTTTATCTTTTTACAGTCCCAATGTCCAACGCAAAGGAACAAGAGTTTTTGGAAGGGTTTATTGAAAAATATCGTTCACACGAATGCCTGTGGCGAACAATATCCAAGGAGTATTCGAACAAAATGAAAAGAAACCAAGCCTTGGATGACTTGGCACGCTACAGTCTTCCATTTCACCCAGAGGCCAATGTTGAATGGGTGAGGAAACGCATCCAGAATCTGCGCAGGGTGTTCTTAAAGGAACACAAGAAGGTGGAGGCTGCAAAGAAGTCTGGTGCTGAAGTCGACGAGATGTATCAAACATCGCTCTGGTACTATGATCGGTTGACATTCACCCTCAGCCAGGAGTCGATGAGGACAGGAGTAGTCCTGATGGTAGAACATGAAAACCAAGAAGTCACGGCGCAGGAGGAGGAGGAGAATTCGCAGTCTGCATCGGTAAGTCTATTTTTTTGGCTATCTAATTGATTCCTCCTGCCAATCCACAGCCCCCTCCCCATTAAAGTAGGCCATGTACTCTTCCCTCACCTGTTTGGCTCGTGCACTCCCTGTGTAGTGTTGTGTTGGGGTTTGCAAGGAGGATATCTGCACTACCTCCTCTGGCAGTTCTTGGTCTTCTTGGAGTGCTGTGCCTGTAGCCCTTTGCTGTGTGGCTTTTCTGCGGAGCAAATTGTGCAGGACACAGCACGCCGTGACAACCCAGTCAATTTTGTCCACCCTCAGGTTAATGGCAGTGTGGAAAATGCGAAACCGGCTAGCCAGGATGCCAAAAGCATTTTCCACAACACGCCGTGCCCTGGATAGCCTGTAGTTAAAGATCCTTTTGTCATGGTTCAACCCCCTTTGCGCATATGGCTTCATGACATGCTCGTGCAGGCCAAAAGCCTCGTCAGCCACAAAAACAAAGTTAAGCCCCTGTTTAGTTTCCTGGACAGACGGCAAGTGAAGGGTGTTCGCTATGAGCCTTTCATAGAACTTTGTGTCTTTGAAAGTGCCACCATCCGATGCACGGCCATTCCTTCCTACATCCAGGAAGATAAACTCATAGTTTGCATTAACAACAGCCATTAGTACAATGCTAAAATAGCCCTTGTAATTAAAATAGTAGGAACCACTATTGATAGGCTGGGCTATGCGGACATGTTTGCCATCAATGGCTCCACCGCAATTTGGAAAGTTCCATCGCTGTTCAAATTCCTCTGCGATGACTTTCCATTCATTCACGCTGGTAGGGAACTGAAATTAGAAGTAAATAGAATTGATTAGTAAACATGTTCAATTTCTTTACAGCTTGGTGACTACCCACCTGCAACCCCAGACCTATCTGTACTATCCGATAATGCATGCACATCAAGCGAAGTTCCTACTCCGGCACGCACTCCGCCACCCACCCTGGAACCCACTCCACCACTCCCCCGTGCCAAAAAAATGCGTGGCAAAGGAAAAAAAGGAGAAGCATCAGCACATGAAGAATTTATGATGCGGGCACATCAAGTCCTGCAAAGAAACCCTGACAAACATGACAACTACTTCACTTATGTGGCAGAGTGTGTTCGCAACATGGCTCCGGATCAGCAACTTACTTTTGAAAAGTTATGCATGGAGTTGGTGTATAATGGCAGTTTAGGGTATCTCAACAGTGGCACTAAAATAGTTGGCATGGGTAGTGCACCAGACACACCACTGTCATTAGAATCACCAGTGCCTACTCCGCCTGCCACTGTAGCAGGCCAGTCGAGCACAATTCCAACACATACCCAGTCAACACCTACACAGCCTTCTCAACCCCCCCAGTACCGTCAATTCTACAGTTCTTTACTGATAGAAGATCCAGAGTCTGCTGTTTTTGAGGATCTGTCTTAAAAAATAGGCTATTTTATCATTTACCATCGACATGGTCTCAGCTGCAGGTATGTGATGGCCACTGCTCACATGGCGTATGGCGCACATCAATGGTGCCGGGACCATTGCATCTGCGCCATGCGCCATGTGGGCCGCAGCCTTTACATATCTGCAGCAGACATCCTCTGCCACACAAGGGCCACAGTGTGTTTTTTTGTTTTTTTATATGCTGCTACCTGTACCTGCATTACCAGAGGGAGAACAGGATTCTCCTCAATCTGGATAGCAAACTCCATTTATTGCCCTTTTGTCTTTACCAATAGTATGGGGTACTGTGCCGAAGACATGGTCTCAGCTGCAGGTATGTGATGGCCACTGCTCACATGGTGTATGGCGCACATCAATGGGGCGGGGGCCATTGCATCTGCGCCATGCGCCATGTGGGCCGCAGCCTTTACATATCTGCAGCAGACATCCCCTGCCACACAGTACCTTATCCCTACTGTTGTAAGTGCCTGTTCCAGAAGTTACCAGAGTGTGTTTTTTGTTTTTTTATATGCTGCTACCTGTACCTGCATTACCAGAGGGAGAACAGGATTCTCCTCAATCTGGATAGCAAACTCCATTTATTGCCCTTTTGTCTTTGCCAATAGTATAGGGTACTGTGCGGCAGACATGGGAGGTTATTCTGATCGTAGCGGCCAAACGTGCGTACGTTCGCTATTAACGTACGCTATCCGTACGCGGCCGTTGGGGTTAAGTCCACCCACAAATCAGCCGCATACGTACGGGCAGAAACAACGTCGAAGGGGAGTGGCGTACAATTGAGCGTACGCCAACGTACACGGACGGACCAGCCCTTACACTCCGACAACTTGCGTACAATTGAGCGTACACCACCGTTTACGGACGTCTCTCGTCCGTCTTCCCACCGACTTCTTGCGGCTATCTGAGCGTACGCCAGCTTGCACGGACGGGTCCCTATTGTTTTCAATAGAAAACTCAGCTTATGTCACCGCTCGTGAGAGTGAGCGTACGTCCGTGTACGCTGGCATACCCTTCACATATATGGACCTGCAAATCTTGCCTTTCAACTATAATTATGAAAATTAATTAAGTGATTGAATTAATTAATGTGCAAAATAGTGGGCATGGGCTTAAAACATTGCTGAAACATCCTTTGTAGGTGTTAGATGTGGTTTATGTTATTGTATCATAAATACAAAACCTATGTTTGTATTAGAGTGAACACGTTGACACATGTCGACTTGTGTAGATTGAGTGTGCTACTGTGTAAAGTCTATGAAAGCACGTAGTGAATGTGTCTAACTGTTTAACAAATACCTACCTTAGCATATATAAGCAGGTCTTAAAAAGATTCTTACCTTAAATTAAACAAACCTTTAAATGTAGAGAAGTCTAGAAAGATAAGCTTCCAATGTGTTTGAGTGCTGTGTGTGGCTTGCAGGTAGTGAAATCATGGTTTGGACTTAATAGACTGCAGCATTGGTTATTACATTCAGGTGTATGTGTTTGAATAGTAATCAGCGTAAATTAGCAAACCCAGGCGCACGCAGGCATGCGGTATCTGTAGGGGTGGTCTGAGCTGGCGGTTGGCGGCCGCCTGTTTTGTGTCCGAAATGAACGGTGCTTTAGGCGATCGTGCGGTAGTAGCACCGCTCATTTTTGGTGCACACCCCCGTGTACGCCCATATTTACGCCCATTTTCCCTCATTATTTCGGCCGCTCCCCTCAACACGCCCCTATGCCGCCCCCAATGCCCGTACACTCGCGTACAGGTTTTTTCGCACGCAGAGACCCGTCCGTAAGCGTTGTGGAGTGTTCGCGCCTGCGCATTAGCGAATGTACGCATGCGCAGATCATGAAAAACCCCGGAACGTACGCGTACGGCCCGGCCGCACCAACCAGAATAAGGCCCATGGTCTCAGCTGCAGGTATGTGATGGCCACTGCTCACATGTCGTACGGCGCACATCAATGGGGCCGGGACCATTGCATCTGCGCCATGCGCCATGTGGGCCGCAGCCTTTACTTATCTGCGGCAGACATCCTCTGCCACACAGTAGCCCGTACTTATTGGGAAAGTTTAAACTGGGTCATACATACTTAAATCTTTATATATAGTGTTTTTGTACAATATCTTTTATATATGGTATTATAATATATTTGTGTTGACACAATAAATCTATTTACTATTTTACTATTTACACATGTTTTACATATGAAAGGCCTAAAAAACCTGTTTCTGTCCTAGGCCTAAATTATAAATAAAAATATTTTGTTTGCACAATAAAGTGTACGGTGTATATTTCATCCTTACCTTGCAATACTGGTACTGCAGCACCTTCACAATGGATTTGCAGGTCTCCGGGATGATGAGGCCCAAAGCTTGCGGGGAGATGAGGGATCCAAACTTTAGGTCAGCAAGAGACCGTCCTGTCGCCAGAAACCTCAGGGTCACCACCAGCCGTTCCTCAGCAGGGATAGCCATGCGATACTTGGTATCCTGCTTCTCGATGTGGGGAGTCACCAGACGCAGCAATTCCTGGAATGTGGCATCATCCATCCTCAAGAAGTTACGAAAATCGTCTGGGTTATTTTCCCTGATGTCCCTGAGCAGTGGCATGTGCGAACGAGTCTGACGCTGAAGTAGCCACTGCTTTGTCCAGCATGATCTTTCTCTCCTGCGCTGGGCTCTCTGACGTCTGAGCTTCAACACTGCATAATAGAGCAGGTACTGTTGCTGGTGACTACCCATCACTGCATTCTCCATAGTGCAGGGTTAAAAGACACTTTGTAATGGCAGGCAAAACAAAGTAATGTGTAAATAGCTATGTCCAGCGTTCAGCAGGTATAAACCAAGCCTCACTAGTAACAAAGCAGAAATACACTGGTTTAAAATGGCTGCTGCTATTCCTATCCCCCTCTGCTAGTCCTCCCCCTCTGCTAGTCCAGCCCCTTCATTTAAATTTCAAAGGCCAATCTGACGACGGTCGCATGTGTTCTTGCAAAAAAACAAAAACCAGCGATCCGACTGTCTTAACGACCATCGCGGGCGCATCGGGATCGGATCTGGATCGTTCCGCCAAAAAACCACAATTTTTGCTAATCGTTTGCTGGGGACTGCCTGGGAGCTCCCGGGAAGTCCAAGGGAAATCGTTCCATGGTCGTCTATCGGTCGTATAAGATGGTGGTCGTCCTGGTGTGTACCCTACATTACTCCGCCCTAACTAACTCAGAGAGCGAGCGGGTGGGCAGCAAACAGGGATACAGGGCAAGGGTCCCACTTGCGGTGTCTGGCTCCGGCGCCCTGTCAACTGTCAGCGCACGGAGCTGGCGCTCAGCCGGCTCCATCCTAGCTATGCCACTGCCCCTGGCTGGCTGATATGTAATCTAATTGGCCCCATTGGTGCTGGCAGTGGCAAACTATGGTTTGTGTTGATGCTGAGCTGTTATTCGGGTGACATATGCATAAAGCGGGCACACAGCCTGGCGCGGCCACACTCATCCCAAGAGGACATCTGTTTTATAGTATGGTGAGGTAGGCTGTCTAAACATCAGTGAGGGCCCCTGGGGCAAAATAATTCACTGGGCCCTCACTGATGTTGAGATGGCCCTGTGCCCATGGAAAGAGGGAAGGAGGGAATAGATGGCCGCTGTGTAACACATAAGCTGGCATCACACAGTGTGCACATCACAATGCCACCAGTAGGCAGCAGCAGCAGCAGCAGCACACAGCTGGCAGGGGCACAATGTATGGGCAGAACGGGGGAATTATAGGAGCACTGACAAGGGTTACACCGATCCTAGTGTCAGCTGCTGGGGCGCACACATGGTACGGGTGACTCAGGGAGGGGTCAGGCCGGGCAATATTGGAGCACAGGGCATAATCATCAGCTAAAATGGAAAGACGGTATGTTCTGAGCGCTATGGGTCAGTGTATGTGTGCTGTGTGCAAATGGCTGCCCTCTAGGAGGGGGTTGCCGCCCCCAAAAAAAGGGAGTTTACAGGAGAAAGAGATACTAGTAGGCGCCTCTTGCACACAAATGAACCAATTTATTAGACTAATACATCATACATTAATTAAATTAACTTAAATTAAATCAATAAACACAGAAAAATGTACAAAAAAAGTATATGTTAAGATTAAAAAATAAGCATAAAAAGATTAAAAGACATGTGCAAAATTAAGCAGCTGATAAGGTGCGGTACATAGTTACCAGGTCCTGGTGTATTTGTTTTCTTTCATATGCGCATATGAGGCCAGGTATTGGTTCCCAATTCAGGGATAAATTGCCAGCACTTTATAGGAGTAATAAGCAGCTGTAGAGTAACCCAACAGGGTATTTGTAATCCAAAGCAGGGATTTTCAAGCAGTTCTGTGATAGCCGGAAAAAAGATTAATTGATACGCCAATGCGGTCGACACTTCAGTGTCGATGAAGACGACAGCCACAGGTCTTATATGTCGGTGGATGGTTTTAGCAGATCCCAATATGGGGAAGAAAACACGCCAGATGCCCTGCGTGCTGTGTCAGATGGTAACAGAGCAGCTGTACCGGCCAGACAGCCAAGCACGAGCCGCCGGACACTGACGCGGGCGGAGGCTGTTTAGCGGTGAGAGTCTCGTCCGTTCTGCTACAGATGCGACAGCTACGTGCCGCAAAGAGTAAGGTGGCTGTATGGGGTCTTCAGTGACACACCACTGCTGCGCCTGTCAGCGGTTAACAAGGACCGAGGTTTAGGTGAAATAGTATGAAGCTCAGTATTTGAGAATTTTCCTCCAGGTTCACTTGTTCGGATGGCGGCAGCAGGGCTCCTATCAAGACGCGTTTCGCCGCGCTACGGCAGCTTTTTCAATTGAGGAATCATCAGCTGCCTCCTTCTGGTGGAGGGCCCAGAGTGGATTAATAGATGCTCCCACAGGCAGCTCCTGCATACATGTCTGTCCCATCCACTTGTCATCGGCAGCTGGTGCAGACAGCATGCCCACCCAGGGCCTCAGCTGCCTTTTCCAGACTGGGGGCTGGTGCTACGGTACCTGGTGGCAGCCTCCAGCGGCAAAAAACTCCATTTCCCCCGATGGTGAGCGGCTCCTCTCCCGTTCCGCACGGCGGCGCCATCTTGGCCCTCGGCTCTGATACTTCCGGCAAACGTGGTGCTGGTCGCCGTATGCCAGGAGGCAGGGCTACCAGGGCAAGGAATAGAGCAAGCCCAGGTGCGGGGGCCATCTTGGTGGTGGCAGGTCGGCGAGCAGCAGCCAGGAGGGGGAGGTTGACGGGAGACAACATGGGTGGGGAAGTGCTGCGCTGATAGGCTATTTGCCAGATCTGTTACTCTATGACTCCACCCAGCGTTATACACATACTCACATACTCACAGAGTGACAGATCTGGGACAATATATAAGAGAAGAAGATAAGAGATTTCTGTATTAAAATATATTTTTTCTATATCTGCATTTATACATGGAAATATTCAAGAAAGATTGCAAAATGAAATGTGTCACTGGGCAGGGATATCACAACACCCTGTTTCCTAAATAGCGAGCACAGTATCCCTTTGAGTTATTTTACATTTTGTTGATGCATTTGAATCTCTATAAGAGAAAAATAGATCTTTACAATTCAAACAGTGCTGGTTCATTTAGCAAGCTCTTTTAATTTTACTTTTGTTTTCCTTCAACTGATGTGTGTGAGAAATTATTTCCTCACGTAACATGATGTGTGTAAGTGACACGCTGGTTCAGGAAGTTGCACCTCCGCACATGTGCGAGGTGTCACACAAGCACAAGCCATTATCTGTGCATTCCCAATGCACTTGTCAGCCACACACCAGACAGGTGAGCTGCTTTACATTCTCATTGGAAAAAAATCCTTCTTGTCGTTTTCCCGACATTACTTTTTTCTTCTCTGCTTTGTATTTCACTGCATAGTATTTCATACATACTGTATATGTCATAAACAGAATAAGATGTTTATCTACATTAGACTAAAGAACACAGCTTTAGACAAAAGCAGGGATGGGGAACGGGGGACGGTCTTCAGGATGCAATCTATCTTATTTGGCAGTCACTTGAATGCTCTGTATCTGCCGCCACACCAGCAGTTATTTATTTACCTGTTGTAGCTTGTTCCCCTGGTCATCAGTGCTATCAGTCAGTGGGGGGGATGTTTTAACATCCGCACCCCAGCTCCGCCCCCCTTCGCATTCATAATTGTCGCATATGCACTAACATATGCGATAATTATGGCAAAGGACAGCTCTTGCGTTAAGAGCTGACCTTTGAGGTGGGAGACATCGGGTCACACAGGGACCCGGTGGCTCCCCCCTCCCTCCCTTACCCGGCACTGCTGCTGCTGCGCCGGGCTCTCCTCCTCCCTGCACCCGGAACAGGATCGTAGTGCAGGGAGGAGGAGGTCACAGGTCCGGGCAGCACAGCTCTGTGCTGCCCGGACACAGGTGAGGGGGGGTTGGTGCTGGGCAGACGGGGGTCGGTGCGGGGTGGCGGTGGGTTGAGGTCGAAGCCCATAGGCTTCTATGGGGCATCTGGAATAAAGTGGATTTGAGAATCCAAGCGCAATGCAAAAGGTATGCAGCTGGGTTACTATAATGATAGTGTTTTGACACCCACCACCAAAAAAAATACAAGATATACAAACGAGATTATAGAACCACTAGCGCTCCTTCCTGTTCACAATTGATTAATATGGAAACGATATTCCAATCAGGTATATTTTCAGAACCTGAAACAATACAAATTGCCTCCACACACAACCTCAAATGAATGAGATATGAGGTGCAATGGAGACAGTTCAGACAGATTGGTGCAATACGTCTGGTATTAAAAAGAGTAACAATTTATTGTTTAAAAACACTCACAAACATATGAGGTAAATAGGCATATAAGGTTAAATCCCATATGGCAACAACTGCTGGACTAATGTCCCGTGAAAGTTATTCTCACCACCAGGATGTCAAACGGTGTGGAGTGAAAGGTGTCCGATAGCCGGCTCAGGATACCTTTAACCCGTCGGGGAGATGGCAGCAGCTGAAGTCCACAGCAAGGGATACAACACACTTTACGCGTTTCGGACGCTAAGGTCCTTCGTCAGAAGTGTGTTGATTACTGTCCATGGATGAGTATTTATACCCATAGTAGTGTGGCGGCAATATCCGGTTTGTTCTGTGCAGCTGAACGGTGATTATACTCACTTTCCCGTTCTGGCGACTCCCGGAAGTGCGTCGCCGCTTGTTTTCCGGAAGTAGCTTGCGTCTCATACGTGCGTGCCATCTAGACGCAGGACTCTCCGGAAGCAGAACTGTATCTCAGCCGCTTTCCGGAAGGCACTCTGCGTGTCACGCATGTGTTCCACGTCTCCGTGGATAGGGAAATCAATGAAGTTCTTTTTGACACGCTGGCTGCGCTTCATAATTACTATATAATATATAATAATAAAGTGATTTAGTGCACACAAATGGATGGAGCGCCACATTTTACATATTAATGGGTAAAAATACTCTAAAAACAATTAGCATATAAAAACAGTTTCAAATGACATAAAAGAATGACATAAAAAGGCACCTAGCAGCAAAGATAAAGTTTGAATTATAGCAGCATGATCATGTTAAAAAACATTTTAATTCAAAATCGCTATTAAGGCCCTTGGGGATCAGAGTTTTCAGCAGGTGTATCCACTTCATCTCAGCTTGGGATAAGCGTTTTTCTAGATCCCTGCTTCTAACTTTAGGTAGAATCTGCTGAATACCCCAAAAACCTATAATTGCGCATTCTTTTTTATTATGTACCTCTTTAAAATGTGATGGTACGGAATGGGTATCGAGACCCTTTCGTATATTGTATATATGCTCCGCCAACCTTACTTTTAGATTTCTGGTGGTTTTACCTATATATAGTAGGTGGCAGGAGCACTCAATAGCATACACAATGTTGCGAGAATTACATGTAATGAATTCATTGATGTTATGAGTCTGTCCATTCACAGTAAAATTAATAATCTTGCTGCTGGTACTTTTTACAGTCTTACACATCAAACAACAACCACAACGGTGAAATCCCTTTGTGCGGATGCTTTGTCTAATTTCTGGTTCGATGCTGCTGTGGACTAACTTGTCCCTTAAAGAGGGTGCCTTTCTATAAATGAATGAAGGGTGCTGAGGTAGTTCTTTTGATAGAATAGGGTCGGACATTAGGATTTTCCAATTAGCTTTAAAGATTTTCTCAATATCCCTAAAACAAGAGCTATATCTAGAGATAAAAGACCATTGAAACTTATTATCAGGGATAGTTTTTCCTTTTTCCTTCAATAACTGATTCCTATCAATAGTCTCAAGTCTATTCTTAGCCTTCTCTAGACATTTACTACCATATCCTCTATTGGTTAGTCTTTTAGAGACTTCTTCTATTTGTTCCTCACAAACTGAGTTAGAGGTACAGTTCCTTTTTATTCGAGTAAATTGGCTAAAGGGGATTCCCTCCAACCAATTAGCATGATGAGAACTTGTTCTCTCAATAAAGCTATTGGAGTCAGTCTCCTTTCTAAAAGTTTTGGTTTCCAATTGATCATCTTTAATATAGATCACCAAATCCAAAAAAGAGATTTGTTCCTGACTCCTAACGAATGATAATTGAATAGACATTTCATTCAAATTAAGAGTTTTGCAGAAAGTGTCCAGTGCATTAACATCAGCATCCCAAAAAAATAAAACGTCATCAATAAAACGTTGCCAGGATACCAGGCCCGCCCCCAGAATGCCTCCCTGCCATACGTGATGTTCCTCCCAATACGACATGAACAGGTTGGCATAACTAGGGGCGAACC
This sequence comes from Crinia signifera, assembly GCF_055691185.1. Lineage (NCBI taxonomy): Eukaryota > Metazoa > Chordata > Amphibia > Anura > Myobatrachidae > Crinia > Crinia signifera. The sequence goes on from NC_139219.1 coordinate 178,450,016, forward strand.
TGGTACCCATAGCAGTCCCCACTTCTTGGAGATAAAAATTACCATCAAATAAAAAATAATTATTAGTTAAAATTAATTTAATGCCTTCTAAGATAAAAGCCTGTAATGTTGGTTTCAAGTCACTCCTTTCCAGATAATAAGACACTGCTTTTAGCCCATGTTCCATTTTAATAATTGTATATAGTGTACTAACATCGGCACTACACATGTACATTCCTGGTTTCCACTGTTGTTCATTTAGCTTACGTAGGACATCGCCAGTGTCCTTAATAAAAGCTTTGGTTTTCTGTACAAGTGGCTGTAGATAAAAATCAATTAGTGCCGAGAGATTAGATGTTAAACTATTACATCCGGACACAATGGGCCGTCCAGGGGGTTCCAGGGGGTTTTTGTGAACTTTGGGTAAAATATATATGGTTGGGATTGAGGGGTTTTTTATATGGAGGAATTCAAGCTCTTTTTTGGTAATTACTTCATCCTTCAGAGCCCTCTCAAAAAATTCACCCAAAGTCTTTTCTATTTTGGAGGTAGGGTCACTTTTTAATTTTCGATAAGTGTCTCCACTCTTTAACTGTTTGTGTATTTCTACCATATACTTAGTCTTGTCCATTAGGACAACCCCCCCCCCCCCCTTTGTCCGCAGGCTTAATTATAAGTTCATCGTCTTTACTCAATGATTTTACTGCTTCAAATTCTTTTTTTGTTAAGTTGAAGTTTTGTTTAAACCTATTATTTTTAGGGGGCGCTTTGACCACTTTTTCAATCTCTTCACATACTACGCGATTAAAGCTGTCTAATTGACTGCCTCTTGCGTGTATTGGGTAGAATGTAGATGGCGGTTTAAATTTTTTATTTTCAATTAGTTCTTCATCTATTGTATTCTCATTTTTCCCAATAAAGAATCGTTTTACCGTCATTTTTCTTATAAATTTCTGCACGTCTAAAAAGACATCGAAATCATTTGGTTTATACGAAGGGGCAAATTTCAAACCCTTTTTCAAAACCTTTATTTCATTTTCATTCAACACCTTTTTGCTTAAATTAAATATTTTAGCTTCATCTGTGTCTATTGGCGGTTCTCGGGTCACTAGCGGAACTTTATTCAGGTTCTTTTTTAACCTTTTCTTTTCATTTTTGATTTTACAGGATTTTTTAACCCCACCCCTTTTTCCCCTTTTTGTATGGGTTTTTAATATCGATTCTGCGTTCGATTGAATTTTAGGTGGTTTGGGCGCCTGTCTAAAAAAGGAGAACTATATGAAGTAGATGGACCATTTTCACCTGCCAGAGTTTCATACCTATTTGATACAGGGATCCTGGGACACGGCGGGTCCGCCGTTCTCCCATAGTCCCTCCATCCATTCTTTTCCCCGTAGTTGGTTTGTTGTCTCTGTTCCTGGTTATATTTATTCCTCCAGTTGGTTTTACCATAACTTCTCTGATTATAAGATTTTTTATATTTAAATTTTTGTTCTAGATTTATTCTAGAATTAGCGGCCGGAGTGCTATTAATAATCAGTTTTTTTTGATTCTTTACAGCACTTTTTTTAATTGGAGTTTTGGTTTTTTTTTTGTTATTGTTATTATTGCTTATAATCATAATAGATTCCTCCTTTTTAGAACTTTCTATAATGGTTTGTGTATCCCTGACATATTTTTTATGTTTCTTGTCCCTTAGTTCTTTGGTATTTTTATCAATTTTAGCTATTAAAGCTTGTTCTGATTTTTTAAAATCCTCTAATTCACAGAAGGGCTTTATTAAATCCTGTAACACCTGAATCTCTCCATCTAATTTAGATAGGGCATTCTGGCGTTCTTTGATAATTAATGAAATAAGGGCACATGAACATGCGTCAAGAATATCATTCCATTCTTTTTTGAAAAGATCATCGGTAGATACAAAAGATGGCTGTTTGGAAATTTTTAGACCTTTTGGGATTAATTGGTCGGCCTTGTACCTTTCCAATGTAATAACCTCCCACCAAAGCCTGTTCTCTTTAAGCATCAATATTTCTAGTTTGGAGAAAATGGATTCCAGATTCTCGTCACTAATATTATCTGAGACAGGGGATCTAATAAAGGTGGAAGATATCAAATCTTTTCTACTTTCCTTATATGTGAACATAATTGCAGCTAGGATGTCAACAAATACGTCAAAAATACAATACAATCTGGAATAAAGTGGATTTGAGAATCCAAGCGCAATGCAAAAGGTATGCAGCTGGGTTACTATAATGATAGTGTTTTGACACCCACCACCAAAAAAAATACAAGATATACAAACGAGATTATAGAACCACTAGCGCTCCTTCCTGTTCACAATTGATTAATATGGAAACGATATTCCAATCAGGTATATTTTCAGAACCTGAAACAATACAAATTGCCTCCACACACAACCTCAAATGAATGAGATATGAGGTGCAATGGAGACAGTTCAGACAGATTGGTGCAATACGTCTGGTATTAAAAAGAGTAACAATTTATAGTAATATATAGTAATTATGAAGCGCAGCCAGCGTGTCAAAAAGAACTTCATTGATTTCCCTATCCACGGAGACGTGGAACACATGCGTGACACGCAGAGTGCCTTCCGGAAAGCGGCTGAGATACAGTTCTGCTTCCGGAGAGTCCTGCGTCTAGATGGCACGCACGTATGAGACGCAAGCTACTTCCGGAAAACAAGCGGCGACGCACTTCCGGGAGTCGCCAGAACGGGAAAGTGAGTATAATCACCGTTCAGCTGCACAGAACAAACCGGATATTGCCGCCACACTACTATGGGTATAAATACTCATCCATGGACAGTAATCAACACACTTCTGACGAAGGACCTTAGCGTCCGAAACGCGTAAAGTGTGTTGTATCCCTTGCTGTGGACTTCAGCTGCTGCCATCTCCCCGACGGGTTAAAGGTATCCTGAGCCGGCTATCGGACACCTTTCACTCCACACCGTTTGACATCCTGGTGGTGAGAAGAACTTTCACGGGACATTAGTCCAGCAGTTGTTGCCATATGGGATTTAACCTTCTATGGGGCATCGCCAGATTTTTCTGGTGATGCCCTTCCCCCCCCCGCCGCGGTAACCCGGCATAGGATGCTTAGAGCTGTAAATGCGGTAAAGACCTGATAACAGGGTTTTTACGGCATTTTTAGTTTAGAGAATCTCCCCCAGTTACTGCAGGCAGGCAGCAGCGAAGAGCATCTCCTCCATTTCTGTCTCCTTCCTTTACCTCTCACACATCTAATTTTACAAGCACCGCCTCCCAGGGGGTGAATCTGAAAAGTAATCAATCAATTGAGTTTTATAGACTGCATATGGATTATAGGAGGGCATTAGGGAATAAGTGGTGGCAATATGAAGCTTTGTCTAGGGTGCTAAGAATCCCTGTACTGGCCCTGGCTGTTTGTGTGATAATCTACATGAGGGCCACTTTTGGCTGGCTCTGTCCCTGGATGTAGGTGATCACGCCTGAAGTAAATCAATTTCAGTTACCCACAATAACAGTGGGATACTGTAACTATACATTTTGCCCTCCTCCCCATGCCAAAATAGGTTCTGGCGTGTATGAACATCAATTTGAGATGGAATTACCCATTAGCATCCAAAGTATCCAAAAGGAGATAACAGCTGAGTAAAGAAAGGAGAAGGAGGTTCTAGCTGTTGCTAGATTTCCCCTGTATATGGGATGGAAATGTACTAACACACTGTAACTGCATACAAGCAATCTCCTTCTCCTGATAGCAGAAAATAAGGTCAATTGCCTGAATTGGCTCAGTGTCAAGCCACCTAGTGAAGCGCTCTGGTAGGAAGAAATGTCCCCAGGGCATGAAACTAGTGGAGAATCCAGTCCACAATTGTGCCAATTCATGATTACATTAGAAATAGATATTAACTCTTTACATTCTTTTAGACATTTCCATCTATTCAATATGGAGTTTACAAACATCAGGACTTGTTATTCTTTTGTTTCTATTTAGCGTCAGGAGATTAACTGTAGACACCAAAATCAAAACGCTAGTAAAACAGAACCGCATTTGGTATGCATTTAGCTAGTTTTGCTACTAATGTAATGAGCATATTCTAGAAAAATGCCAGGGTTCTTTTATGTAGAGCAGGCATTCCCAACTTCGTCCTCAAGGCACACTGACGTTCCAGGTTTTAGTGATATCTATGCTTGAGCACAGGTGACTTAATGAATACCTAATAAAGTGTTTATTTAACCACCTGTGCTGAAGCCTGGGTATCACTAAAACCTGCACTGTGTGCCCAGGACAGGTGACAGGGGGGGTCAAAGGGGACACTCGTACTGGGCCCTGACCAGTTGAGGAGCCCCAAAGCTTTGAGGGACTCAGGGTCTGTATGCATGGCTGCCTAATCACCTGTCTGGCTACCCATTCTAATGAGTTTAGTCACATCACGGAACACACCGAACCACACAACACACAATGCTGTGCCCTCCCATCTGCTCTTCCCTATTATATTGCATTGTAAATATTAGTTATCTATTAATTTCTAATAATAAAAAAATACATTCAATATGCAATGTAATAACAATCCACATTCTGTGTTGGGGGGCCCCAGAGATATCAGTGTTCCGGGCCCCAAGAGGACAAACATATGGAATGCCTTGTGAAGTGCATTTGCAGTAACATGCGATCCAAGGAAATTATGGTACTTAAATGTTAGTTGGGCGCCCACTAAGCTATTTGCTTAGTTTTCCACGTCCCCTCGCGGGGCTCGCTACGCATCGGGCTCAGTGTCCCGCTGCACTCGCCACACTATATAAAATCAACTCCATGCCGACATGGATAGTGGGGGTATGAGCGTACTAACTATAGTGGGCGCCCAACTAACATATAAGTACCAAAATTATTGATTTGTGATAAACCAACGGCAACATGCGATCCAAGGAAATTATTGATTTATGATAAACCAAGGGCTCTTAAATTTGAAATTAACCTTAGGATGGGATATCTGTCTATTGTGTGGGAGAAGTTCAGTTAGCAAGGTTTAAAACACTAACAGCCAGCGGGCTGCTGCCTCTGGGCTGCAGTAACTACCAAAGACTGTAGGGGGAGCTGGCAAGCACATATCAACATGCATGTAAAATTGTATGCAAGATATGTACTGGCTGCCTTATTTAGGGATTAGTACCCACCACACAGGACACAGGCTTATGGTGTGTACACACGGTGAGTTTCCCTTGCTATTCGACTTAAGATTTGAGTGCTATGCAATCTTACTATTACATACATTTCATGCTATCTGCATTAGATTTCCACTATATAGTCATTGCAGCCCTGTCTATCTGGGTTTCGATTTGTGCTGTCCCGGGAACGTGCATGGGGATCGCAAGGTAAAAAACCTGCATGAGATCTGCATGCGAGCCTGCGTGTACACACCATTACAGTGCTCAGCCTGTATATCATCAATAGCCAGCCCACAACTCTGAAACAGCCAATGGGCGTTGGGGGTGGGCTTAATGGCAATAGCGTATAGAACTGACCCCACGGCCACTAAAGTCTTTGGCCAGTGCTGCTATTCCTGGGCTGGTAACGGATCTTTTATTAATCTTAATCTTTTTTTTTACTAGAATAATATGAAAACGGGTGCTTTCACAACCTTTTATGTATGTGTGTGTGTAAAATAGTATCTTTCACTGTACATATAATATATTATAATTACAGGCAAGTACATCGGCCTGGCTGAATCAGTGCCATAGCAGCCATGGTTTACAGTGACCCAATCTCAAACACATAGGATGCAGGATTTGGCTGGGTTGGCGAAGGGTGCTGTAACCTGTGCAGTCACCAGCTTTTAAATCCCATGGCAACAGCAATTCACACCCTTCATCCAGAACGGAATTCCACCCTATAGGACATATGTACTAAGCCTTGGAAATTGATAGAGTGATAAAGCATACAGCTTATAACATAGCAGTTAGGAGCTGATTGGCTGGTACTTTATTTCTATCAGCTTTATCTCGATTCAAGGCAGGGGCAAACACAGGATTTTCAGAAGGGGGTTTCCAGAGGGGCGGAGCAAAGCACGGAGATGGACACTTAGGTGACCGAGTATATGCTGGGTCAGTTAAAGTATTATAGATAGACCAAATGTTTATAAATAATAATAATAATAACAATAATAATAATAATAATAAAAAAAAAAAAAAATATATATATATATATATATATATATATATATATATACACATACATACATACAGGGCCGGCACTACCATTAGGCAGCTTTAGGCCGCTGGAGGGCGCTCTTTGTTCAGCTGGTGGACCCAGGTGGTTTAGTTTCCATCCGCCCAACCTCATGACCACCCGCTGTCCAATCTCCCAACCTCACCACCGCCCGCCCAACCGCCAGCCCAACTTCACGATCGCCCGGCCGTCCCCAACCTCACACCTGCCGCAGCACAAAGCGGGCATAAGGGGTGGAGGATAGAGGCGTGGGCATGCTGCAGCTATTCATTGCGCCGGACACATGTCTGGCGCGACGGCGCACAGGTTACGCTCCGCCACCGGGCACTCCTTGAGGAAGCTGAAACTGGAAGGAGGAAGCAGAGTGAAGCTGGGCTGGTACAGGATGCTAGAAGGAGCAGCCTGACACTGTAAGCTCCTCTTCTTGTTCTACTAACCCTACCTGTGGTCCGTGGCTGGCAGCTATACCTGCACCAGACACCCTGTCTTCTACTCTGAAACCAGTGTTGTTTATTTATTTTGCCCCCCACAATTTGCTGCACACTGGACTAGTATAATACTCCTTAGTAAAATGTAATTAAATCCATGTTTCAGCATTTTATTGCGCTTTTTAGCGCAATAAGTGCTGCAACATTGACTTAATTACACTTTTTAAAGGGTATTTTATTAGCCCAGAGTGTCTTCAATTGGGGGGGGGGGGCGTGAATCAGCATTTTTGCCTAGAGTGTAAAATATCCTAGCACCGGCCCTGCATACATATACATACATATATATATATACATACAGGGGCGTCAAAAGCAGTGTAGACCCCTGGGCATTGCAATGTATTGGGGCCCCTACCGATCCTCCAGCGGTAGGGGTGGGGTAAGCTTTGATGTCCCGCGGGTGGAAGGGGGTATTATATCAATCACTCAGCATGTAGGGCCTGGATCAGTAATTTCCACTAATTACCCCTTCACTGCACAGATAGTGGGTGATGGGGTGGGAGAAGGGGGCATTGGGCTGAATGAAGGGGCCCTGATACATAACTTCCAGGGTGGTAGAGGATGTTTAATATGCAGATGAGAGGTGTATAGTTGAGTGGGCTTATTATTCATAATTTTCTGGTGGGAGGACAGCTTGCTTGACTGCAGATATCTCCAGTTCCCGGAAATAGATTTCTTAGATTTTTAGAATTAAAAACTAGCGAATCCCACCTACCAAATGGTATTGGGGACTAGGGGATCAGAGTTCAGGAGGCAGAGCAATCTGCCAACGAGTATATAAAACTACATACCAGGTGTGTGTAGCTGGAGTAGTAACCAGCTGCTGGAAGGCTAATATCTCTGGTTCTGGGAACAGTAGAGACAAGCTACTAGGGTCCATTAAAGGGGAGAGTCCCAGCTTTTGGAATATACCCTCAGAAAAACTCTAAGTCAAACAAAACCTGTAATATCTGACTGGGAAGAGCAATTAACAGGCTTGGATGGGGACCACTGCTTTGAAGTCAGATATCTCCGGTTCCCAAGAGCCGATTTTTTAAATTCTTGTACCCATGGAAAGAGGGGACCCTCAGCTTTCAGCCTAGTGTCCTTAGACTCCTCGGGTTTTCTGTGTACTCAGAAACCCCCCTGCGTGCGCTACTGCAAGGCTTAGTATCCCCCCCCCATGTCTACACATACAGGGCCAGATTCTCTAAGCTTCAAAAGTGATAAAACGGAGAGTGATAAACAGCCAGCCAATCAGCTCCTGCCTGACATTTTTCAAACACAGTCTGTAACATGACAGGTAGGAGCTGATTGGCTGGCTGTTTATCACTCTCCAGTTTATCACTTTTGAAGTTTAGAGAATCTAGCCCATAATTTCATATAATATAATATAATGTATGCACAGCTTCTTGTATCCACTTTTTCTACCAATGTTTTTCCTGGCAAACCATTTAGCCTGGTAACTTCAATAGTTTAATGTCCCTACCAGCATAACAGTTATGAATGATGATTTTAATATTCTAACAATGTATATTGATTCTTTCTTTGAATTTCGTTTGACGTTTTGGTGTTCATTAGTCAGCGGATGTGTCACAAGAATGCTCTATGACAGCTGATGCTTCTGATACTTTAAAAGTATGTAGTCATAGTATTATAATAACAGACACAGATACCATTGTTATAGCAGAGCAGAGTTGCGCATATACATGATACAATGCTATACTAAATCCACAATCTAGTGGACGTGGATGCTTTTTTCTAAATGTTATTTTTAAATATGGTAATTTTTGATGTTTTTCTAAAAATGAAAAAAAAAAACCACAAAAACAAATATCAGATGTTCTAAACTTTATTAAGGCCTATTCCACCTTTGTTTATCAGTACAAAAATATTTCCATAATAACTATCACTATACTTGATTGAAGTCTGAAGAGAGTATCATATGGTATCTAGTGCTGCATTCATTTAGAGCTGTCAGTCTCACACCTTTCAGAAGGACTAAATTCATTAGTTTATTCCAGATCTGATGAAAATAGGTTGTGAATCCTTTCCTTTGGCGATTGATCTGATTCTGTCTGTTATGGAAAATGCTAATATGGTTTATGACTTCATAAGAAGTACACCAAGGCAGGCAATAAAATGCACAGCAATAAGTAAATTAGCATTCCTATATCTGAGCAGCTTTGCAGAAATAGGTGAGACAAACTGATAAAGAAAACAACAGCTCATCTTATGTTGGTATATAAAATTCACCATATATTTTAAAGATAATTATATATGAAAATCAATGTAAAATAAGTGATTGAAAGTAGGTATTTAAGCATATTGGCAAAAAAAATAATAATGCTTAAGGTAATAGTGATTAATATTAAGGAGGAAAATTACTAAGAATACAAATACGATATATCGTATTCATATTCTTAATACAAATGAATACGACTGCATATGGCTGTTTCAACCGTATGCAAATTCGTGTTCCGGAGGGTCCCCCCCACAGCCGTAACCAGCACCAGGGTGAAAGAGCTGGGGCTGGTAATAAAAAAATCAGGAAACCTAGCAAATAAGGGTTTCACAATTTTTTTTAAAACCAGCCCCAGGCTCCAGGGCCGGTTCCCAAAATGAGTAAGGGTTCCCGTATTTTAAGAACCAGCGCCAGGCCCAAACTAGCCAGCCAGGGGACACTTATTATATAAGGTCCCGTGGCCAAAACATTCACCCTGCCGACCAGTCAGCCTGGTCAGGGGCCCTGGGGAAGTGGGGACCCCCCCAATAAAGGGGTCCCCCCCTCCAGTACTTCCCTGACCAGGCTGAAGCCTGGTTCTGTCCCCGGTGCCCCTGGGCTGTGGTAACCGGTCTGATAAACTGGTGTAAAAAATAGAATAAACTATTGTTTAATACTGTGGAACTATGAGTCCCAGCAGGCCTCCCCGCATGCTGGGACTTGGAGAACCACAAGTCCCAGCATGCGGGGCATTAAAATAAAACTTAAATACATACAAAGCCCTTTCATACAGATACTTACCTATCTTGAGCCCGTAGGTAGGTCCCTGGGTCCGGACTGATCCGTGCAGGCTTCTGCCAAATTCAACAGGAAAATACAGTGTATTTTCCTGGTGTATTTGCCAGGCCATTCGCGCCCGTTTTACGCCAATTATTGAAAATACGGCCGCTTAGTAAATCAGCTATCACCATTCTTTTGAATGGTGATTCCTGTCGTCTTCTATCGATGATGTATTCATTTATATTTGTAAATACAAATATGAATGTCCCATCAATACGAATACGAAAAATCTTATTTTTGGCATAGTAAATGCCAAAAATACGAATACGCCCCAAAAAATCGTATTTTCCTATGAAAATATGAAATTTTTACACGAATTTATCTTAGTAAATTTCCCCCTAATAGTCTTATTGGCACAGATGGCATAACAATAATCAGTGGTGACAAGAGGGGGTAGTGGCAGTGGCGTAGCTAGCGTGTGGCAAACCCCGTGGTGGCTTGGAGGAGCAGCGCCAGTGGGGTCTTGGTGAGCGCCGCTGGCTGAGCTAACACGCAGTCAGTGACAGTAGCCTGAAATCAATCCCCTCTGTCTGCTTCCTACTCCCCAAGAAACTCCACCCACCCCTGTCAGCAGGGCTATTTTTGTGCAGGCTCTAGCAGGAACTGTGGCCCTTATTCTAGCTCACTCTTTCTGACAAAATATTTCTTAGATGGACAAAACCATGTGCACTGCAGGTGAGGCAGATGTAAAACCCCACCCAAATCTTATTATCTCTGCACAAGTAACACCTGCCTCACCTGCAGTGCTCATGGTTTTGTCCATCTAAGAAATATTTTGTCAGAAAGAGTGAGCTAGAATAAGGGACACAGTTCCTGCTGGAGCCTGCACAAAAATAGCCCTGCCTGTCAGTCTCCCCTGGAGGCTGTACCTCTGGGTTGACCTGGCGGAGTGAGAACTGCAGAAGTCTCCTCACGGGTGCAGCAAAAACCGCAGCACTGATGTTCTCTTTGAAGAGCTGCAGTGGAGACCAGTGGAGGGTGCAGTGTGCCTGCCAATAATGTGTCCCGTGGAGGTGAGAAGGTAGATTTGCTGGTTGCTTCTAATTCGAGGGGGAGGCGAGGTTTGCCCGCTGGGGTGAGGGGAGGCAATCATTTAAAATATTGAATCTAGTGTATGGGTTTGTGTGTTTGTGTTTTTAAGGGGCGTGGCCATGGGGGGATTCGTGATTAGGCCACGCCCCAGCTTTGTCTTTGCCTGGGCGGTCTGAGTGTGGCTGTCCCTGCTGCCCCTTCTTCCTATGACTGACTCCTATGGACACTCGTGTGGAGAGTGTGGCCGTGTGTGTGTGTGTGTGTAATATGCAGTATATTGGTCCTGTGTGTAGGGATAAGCTGTGTGTAGCTGTGTCTCTTTGTTAAGAAAGAGGGCCCCCTTGTGTATACATTTTATATATATAATACATATCATTTTTTTGCCTGTATGAGCAGCACTCAAGGGTCTTCTAATAAATCAGCACATGTTAGCTTCAGAACAGCAATGTTTCAGTGCCCAGTGTTTAATCAGCCACACTTTCGTCAGACCTTAATGTACAAATGCAAAATGCTTACTTTAAATTAAAATAACTATCATATATATATTTCTTCATGTGTAGTCACAGTGCAGCTTATATACAATTTTGTAAGGTATTCTTAATCCTTCCAAATATAGGCAAAAACCAAACACTGCTGGAGCTTTTAACTTCTCACTGTAAATTGAGGGGGGCGCAGAAACTTTTTTGGCTGGGGGGAGCAAAATTTATAGTTACGCCACTGGGGAGTGGGTGCTAATTAGGAAAGGAAATGGCCACACCACCATGATTAGGCCAAGCTCCCCTACAATACCTGGGCCCAGCTCGCACCCCCAAACATAAACAAAGGCTCCAACGCTAAAGGCAGAGCAGGGAGGTGCTTTCGCTGCTCTGCTATACCATGCTGCTGTGTCCACCATTACTACTGGCTGCCTAATAGAAACATAGAAACATAGAATTTGATGGCAGATAAGAACCACTTGGCCCATCTAGTCTGCCCCTTTTTTTAAACATGTTACCTCAAACCATATTTGATCCTTATTTTTTTGTAAGGATATCAATATGCTTATCCCAAGCATGTTTAAATTGTACTACTGTATTTGCGTCTGCCACCTCTGATGGTTGGCTATTCCACTTATCTACTACTCTTTCTGTGAAAAAATTCTTCCTCACATTTCCCCTGAATCTTCCTCCCTCTAGTTTCAGTGCATGTCCTCGTGTTCTGTTGCTCCTCTTCCTGTGAAGAATGTCTCCCACCTGTACCTTGATATATTTGAAAGTTTCTATCATGTCCCCCCTTTCCCTTCTCTGCTCTAAAGTATACATATTAAGATATTTTAGTCTTTCCTGGTATTTTTGTGATGTAGGCCATGCACCATTTTAGTTGCTCTTCTTTGTACAGTCTCTAATGTATTTATATCCTTCTGGAGATATGGCCTCCAGAACTGAACACAATACTCTAGGTGAGGTCGTACCAATGACCTGCAAAGTGGCATTATTACTTCTTTCTTTCTACTGCTGATACCTCTCCCTATGCAACCAAGCATCTGACTTGCCTTCTTCATTGCTTTGCCACCATGCAAATCTGATAGGCAGCGGCGCAGCCAGGGTGAAGAGCGGCACCTGCTCCTTGCTGGCCGCATGTCTGGCAGGCTGCTCGCAGTCCTGCCGCAGGCTTCCTGTATTGTAGCAGCTAAATCCCTTGTGCTTTTATTACAATTTGGAAATTTTCTTACTGGAGTAGTGGAGAAGCATGCTGACAATATCTTTGCTAGATCGTAGTTTATGTTTCATTGCTTTTATTGAGTATTCTGTTTTTAATAATAAAAAAAGGTACTTGTGTAGTTTCACGGCAGCAGCCTAACCAACGGCTGGCTGCGGAGTTAGCGTAGTCACCGTACTATCCCTGTACTGTCCCCGCATAGTGAATGTAGTCACCGTACTGTCCCCGGGAACTGCAGCTCTGTCCCCGGGAACTGCAGCTCTGTCCCCGTATATCACTAGTAAGCGTAGTGAGCGCCTCTTACACAGCGCCAGAAACCGCAAGATGCCCTGCACTGGCGGACACCGGCAGAGAGGGGATCATGCGGGCACCGGCAGAGAGGCGCTCCATCTGCCTGAGATGCATTTGCGTCTCAGATGCTTGTGCGCCTCAGCAATTCTTGCGGCAGGGTACGGCAACCCTGCCCATGTCCGCTTCAGGAAGACGGGGTTAGGGGTTCGGAAGCATGTGCGTCTCGTGCACAAAGGGGGGTTGCGGTGTGCAAGTGCGTCTCATGCACAAAAAAGGAGGCATTTGCCTCCTTTTCAACCCCCACTATCCACGCCAGCCCAAAGCGTGGCGAGCTCAGTGAGCCCCATGAGGGGACGTGTTACGTGTCCTCCTGAACTGTTCATTACCCACTATCCATATCAGCGTGGAGTTGATTTTATAAAGTGTGGCAAGCATAGCGAGCCACCGAGCCCGAAGCATGCCAAGCGCAGATGCAGAATGTTTTTTGGTATGAAGCCCAGTGTTTTGGTCCACAAAATTGTACCAGTGGTTTAAACGCGCATGATGGTACCCACGCTGCTCAAGCTGTTGAGTGTTTTATGCTCGCCAACAGTCAGAGTATATAGTAGTACCCGGTTCAATATGCATGTTCATGGCAGACATCAGGATGCTGGTGTCAGGGATGGCCAGAGGCATTCCAAAACATTCATCTGTGTCTCGGGATATGCCTCCAAACAGCCACTGCTGAGGCAGGATGCTTCCAACATGATTTTTTTGCTGGACAAAGAGACTTTCGTCCCCCTCCACAATTTTGCCCGGACCGCCAATCCGGCATTGGGGCTGTGACATCAAATGGTGCAGGCCTCCCACATAAGGTTATTGTACCTCACATGGGTTGTTTAGAAATCAAGAGGTGCCGCTCAAGAGGCATTCAGTCCCATTGGATGCCCATTGACACAGGTCTGTGTCTCTGGCAGCAAGTGGTAGCGTTGTAAAAACTCCACCGACTCCTCCTCTGTCTGCGGCAGGTTAAAGATAGTTAATTTGTCGGCAGCCATAACTGACACAATGTAATAAGGTGGTGACAGAATCCTGACTGACTACGATAACTGCGTAACGCTGACTGACTATGCTGGTAATGGGAACAGTACGCTGATTCTGACAGGGATGCTGACTATGCTAACTACGCTGGCAGCGGGAACTGCTGCCGGGAAATACTGACTAAGCTAACTACTTAAGCGGCCACAGGAACATTACGCTACTTCTGACAGGATGCTGACTACGCTAACTATGCTGGCCGCGGGAACACTACGCTGATTCTGACAGGGATGCTACGCTGACTACGTAACAACTGCCGCCGTGAAACTACACAAGCTCCAAAAAACTTTAAAATAATGTATTAAGAACCTTCTGTAGCACATTGCCTTTGTATAAAGGCGACTTTGGAATTATTTTGCTAATCCATTTGTGCTGCTACCTAAACAAACAAACATACCAAATAAATAAATAAAAGACATTCATTTATAGTATTAGTAAATATAATGGTAGAATGTGTATCTCTCACCAGTCACCACAAGTGGCAAAAGTGTTAAGGTAGAATCGATTATGTTTTACTCAGCGGCAGCTCCTACCTGATCCGATCAGAGCTGAGCTCTGTGAGGAGCCTCTGCAGCTGAACTGCTCTGAGCAGAGTGGCCCCGGAAAGTGCAGAGACGGAGACAAGGCTGTCTTCGTCTGCAGCAATTAAAAAATAAATTAAAAAAAACATTGAAACATTGTTTCCGGCTGTGGCTCCAGCTGATATTGCAAGTCTGGCGGCACAGCAGAGAAGACACAGCAGGTGCCGTTAGCAGTGCACGGTGCCATTTGAACTTTTGGCGTCTGGAGCTTGAGCTCCACTGGCTCCATGCTAGCTACGCCACTGGTGCCAAGCCCATAGAAGCCGGCTAGGGCTGCACAGTAAGGCAGGTAGTGGCTTACTACAGGAAGCTCTGTACTTATCACAGCCTGGACTGGCAGTCCTGACAGTAGTAAACACCTCCCATTGGGACTACCTGTTTTGCATGTGAATGACAGGTAGGACTTCCAAAAGAAAGTCACTATCAGTCACAGTGATGTCAATGCAGACTTACGGACTGCATTTGGCATCTCTATCGCTGAGCAGGGTGGCGGATTGCCCATAGGTAAAATCTTTCACTGGTATTATTGCTCAGCTTTCGAAAAGTGCATGGAATGTGGCATGTGAACTGAACAGGGATGTCCATTCACCCCATCTCTCTTTCTAAAACGACTCTACATAAAAACAACTTTATATATAAACAATTTGTTATACTCTCTGGGTATATGCAACAGTTGGAAAATCTCATAAAAGACTGCTATTTTTTTTCTTTTTCCCACTTCGTTCTCAAAAGAGGAAAACAATTAGCATTTCACTTATTTATGAAGCCAACTCTAATTTGCTCTTTTATGGATTATAATGGAGAATTGGGGAAGGTACATTGATCTTGATTATATGCTCAAAACAGAAATACTTCCACATCTCCCATCTCAGTGAGTGCTAAAATTAAAAGAAAAAACTGAAACAATTGTCTCGAATCAGGGAATAATTGTAACAATGATAGAATACTCACATATAAAACAACAAACTTAACTCTTGGAACAGCCATTCAAATCATCTCTTGCAAACAAGCCCAAGGGCAGAGGTTGTGAATAATATTAAGACCATCTGTCATATCATTTTGGAGTCCCTTTTCTACTATGCTGGAACACTTGGAAATGTAATCCTGACATTTCCTCTTTCTTAACAGACAGCAGTGATGCCAGATAAATATGGAAAATAATAGGTGCTTGTTTTGAAGTGAAATGAGGTTATGTGTTTTTTTGTTTTTGAGGGGGATAAAGCACCACTGAAAAAAAGTTGCTGTTTGTAAGTTGACTCCAGGGACTTTTAAGGCATGCCCCCGCCATGTGGCTAAACAGGCAGACATCTGCAAGCTGTGAGAAGCTTTAAAGAAT
Source organism: Crinia signifera (assembly GCF_055691185.1). Taxonomy (NCBI): domain Eukaryota; kingdom Metazoa; phylum Chordata; class Amphibia; order Anura; family Myobatrachidae; genus Crinia; species Crinia signifera. The sequence continues at coordinate 178,465,772 of NC_139219.1, forward strand.
TCAGTCAATCCACCAGAGGCTTCATTTAAATAGGATCAAGTGGCGAATAAAAGAACCAAAAAGCTAATTATATTCCTTGGTCCCATGAAGAAAAACACAGAGATACAAAGGGCATGCAAACAAATAATGATACATAAAAGTCTATTCTTTGGACTGTAATTCTATTACACTTTATTCTGAACCTTAAAACTGAATTCAAAGTCACAAAATAAAGTTTGGTTACAAATATAAATAAAAAGTAAATGACAAGTTCCACCAACGCCCTCTGCAGTCTCAGAAATGTCATTAGAGCTTGCAGTGTACATGTAAATATATGTGCAAAGTATTGTGATACAAATTGTCAGGAACCCCAGTTCTCACGCTGCTCGCATGCGCCACTTACCGGCATGCTGGTGTATTCTGCGCTGCAGATTGGCCACTGATACGCTCTGCAGAAACTGGTAGGATGTGTCTGTGTCACAAAACCTGCCCACTGTCTCCAGCCTAGTCACATTGTCCAGGTAAACTCCAGACATGTTTTCTGCTGCTGCAAGCTGCAGCCAATCAGCAGCCACCTGTGGGGATTTAAGCCAGCCTCTCAGAGTCCTCCTTGCCTTGAAAAACTCATCAGTTCTCCTTCAAGGTCTTCAGCGTCAGCCGGGTTACCTGTGCCCTGCTGTTACCTGCTTGCTTACCTGGTTATTCCACTGCTGCCAGAAGACTCCACTATTCCATCTCTAGTGTAATCCAGATCTCTGAGTACAGCCCATGGTTATCAGCACAGTCTCCGGAGACCTGTTGGTTTCCATACCGATTGATTCTACTGGCTTCCAGGCCGCACTATTGGTTCTCACACCGATTGTCCCTCACGGCTGCAAGGCCATGCTATCGGTTTTCACTCCGAATACCTTCAGTTGGCTCCCAGGCCAACACTATCGTATACCATTGGCCAGCCCCCAGGCCACACCATCGAATACCATCGACCGGCTCCCAGGCCGCACCATCGAATACCATCATCCGGCTCCTAGGTCGCATCATTGGTACCCAGCTCTGCTCCATTGTTGTCTCCCTGCTTCAGTTATCCCACTGTGTTCCCCAGTAATCCCCAGTGTTGCTATACATCATTGAGTGCCATTGATCCACCATCGATGGTTAAAGTATTCCATTATCATCATCACTCTGCATCCTCCTGAGTACCACTATCGTCTGTCACAGAGGAACATGGGCAGAGGGCTGCGATGGGTTAGACTCCATGGGTAAGATTTAATAGGATGAGAGATTCAGAAAGTGAGAGATTTGGTGAGAAATCTCCAGTTTTTTTAAAGCGGCAATCATTTACACTGCAAAATCAAACTGGTTTTGCAGTGTAAATGATTGCCACTTTAAAAAAACTGGAGATTTCTCACCAAATCTCTCACTTTTTGAATCTCTCATCCTATTAAATCTCACCCCATGTCTCTGCCTTGGATCTTACCAATTCTCTGTGCCTCTCATAGATATCGCCACTACATTCTTGTGCATGAATTATAAATACCTGAAACCCCCTAGCTTCCAGTTCCTTGCGCCCTTCACTGGCTCACCCAGGTCATTACCGGGAACACAATAAGACAATCCTGTTACACAAATTAATTAAGAAACTAATGAGACAAAGGGCATCTGCATTCAGGGCCTGATTCAAGTTCACTAGGTCGGGGAAGAATTCGGCCACTTTTCCAATGGTGGATGTCTACATGCGTGAATATGCACATGTGCAGCCATCTTTAAAAAAAACCATCGGCGAGTATCACACTCGCCGAGACATTTGCTTTGATTAGAGAGGGAAGGGGACAGGCAGGGGGCTGGGGAAAAGGGAACGCCCAGCATTTTATGGGCATCCCATAAAAATGCTGGGTTTTCCCCTGGGAAAGCAGGCATGTCTATGCCTGCAACAATAAAATTGGGAGTTCCAATATTTAAGGCACAACAATAGATAATTCAACCAGTTCTTCCAAGGTTTACGATAATGTAGTCTGTTTTTTGTCTAGTTCTTGAACTCCAAAATATGGAAAAGCCCCAAATATCAAATACACTGCATCCTCCAGTTTGGTCACTACTCATTTTCTAGATGTTGCTATAAGTACTGTAGCTGGCCGGATTTGTATTGATGTGGTCTTCAAGGACAGGGATCGCAACACATTTTTAATGGCTTCTAGCCACCTTCCCGCTTTGAAACATGGGCTCCCCCTATCTCAAATGATGCGGGTTTCCCGCATCATGAAGCCCGCTTGGATACTCTGATTCAAAAGTTTCTGGTAAGAGGGTATGATCGCATTACCTTGGAGAAACAGAAGCATTATGTTCTAAATATACCTAGAACTTAACGATTCACCCCTACGAAGAAAAACCCTTCCACGGTGACCTAGTGTGGCTAGTCCGGTGATTAAACATGCTACTAGGGCCTTGTGGCCCATCATCAAAACTTATGGTGAGCTAATGGGCCTTAAGTCTTTGAGACCGTTGGCGGCATTTAAAAGGGGACCTAATCTGAAGGATCGTCTCATGAAGACTGACATCCCTGGGATGGGTATCCCCAGGCCGCCTAACATCTATACCAAATCACCTGGGTGCCATAGTTATTTTTTGTGTGCTACATGCAGACATATGATATCATGCAAAAGCTTTAAACACCCCCATTCTGAGAAATCCTATGATTTAAGGTTTTTCTTATATGCAAAACTTCATTTGTTGTTTACGCTATAGTCTGCCCATATGGGCTATACTATATCGGGGCGACTATTCGTCCATTCCGCGATGGAATGGCGCTCCATCAGTCGGCTATCAACTTATCCTTCAATGGTAGCTTGGTTGATCAACCGGTGTCGCACCATTTTAAATCGTTGGGTCATCCTATTACTTAATTAAAATATTTTATAATCGATCATGTTGCGGAGTCTATGCGTGGTGGAGATTGTGCAAAAAAAATGATTGAGACTTGAGGCCCAGTTGCTATTTAGGTTGGATACTATCCAGCCTGGAGGTCTCAATGGGGGTTATTCTAGTTCATTCTTTCTGACAAAATCCTTCTTAGATGGACAAAACCATGTGCACTGCGGGTATGGCAGATGTAACTTGTGCAGAGAGAATTAGATTTGGGTGGGGTTTTTCTTCAAAGTGAGATCTATATTGAAGTGTAAAATCATGCAGTCAGTATTTTCCCTGCACAGAAACAAAATAATTCACCCTAATCTAATTCTCTCTGCACATGTTACATCTGCCCCCCTGCAGTGCACATGGTTTTGTCCATGTAAGAAGGATTTTGGCAGAAAGAATGAACTAGAATAAACCCCAATGAGAAGTTAAATTGGAATACTTTAACATGATTATTATTTTTAGTCTATGATCTTTTGTGATTTATGTAATTTATCATATTTTTTGTCTTATGTTATTTAAGTGTTGGATGTTTTATATATTAATTATGTAGCCTGCTGCCATTGGTTCTGGGCAGGGCAGGCGACAGGGGGGGTCAAAGGGGACGCCTGTACCGGGCCTCAAGCTTGTGAGGGGCCCCAAAGTTCTGACGCGCTCAGGGCTGTAAGCATACCGGCGGCAGTGCAGTGCCTAGCAATGGTTTATAATGGCACCCTCCTAGTTCCTGTAAAAGTACTTACTCAGACCGTCCTTCGGTATTAGTGAATATTAATTATGTTTCTTTTGTAACAATCTAAAAAATACATTGCAGTTTATTAAAAATGTTTTCCTCAAAAGGGCTGTGTTGGGGGGGCCCGCCAGAGATATCAGTGTACCGGGCCCACAGTTTTCTGTTGCCGACCCTGGTTCCGGGTGCCTGACAGTATTTAATATCAGAATCAGAATCAGCTTTATTGGCCAGGTACACATGCTGATACTAGAAATTTGATTTGGATTGCAACAGCATTTAGGTAACAGCCATTTAGGTAACAGTTAAACAGTGACAGTACAGATATACATAACACATAGAGGTATACGCTCGATGTGCCCTTGGGGATTGTAGACGCAGGGAACATATATTCGCTGGGCTGCACAGTGCCTAGGCAGCCATCAGCGGCGCCACTGGTCATTGCAACAGCCAGGTAGGTAACAATATAAGCAGAGTCAGTACAGTTTTAGGTTTCTATGCAGTGTGAGAGACAGGGGAGACACAGGGGTACATATGGCTAAATGGCACAGTTCCTAGGCGGCCATTTGCGGCGCCAGATATTTGCATCTAGCCTATTGGCACATCTATTGCAGTTTGGTGCCAGGATTAATTAGAGAATTTGTCAATATTCATATCCGATCACAAATTATATCCCTTTTAGACACTGGCAACATAATGTATTTTTTCCAAGTAGTAAAACATGCATATAAAAATGGTATAATACCACATCAAAATGTGAATCAAAAAGATGTCAATATAGGTGGTTTCTGTCCCTCTAACCCAGAATGAGTTGAACCAGCAATTCATATAACCGATGGAATGGATAAATGCACATCCAGTACAAAGGTTATCTCCAACCAATAAGTTCGGCCACAAGAGTATCCTCAGGGTTTACTTGAACAATTTAATTTCTCCATCAGGCTCCATCTAGTGCATAAAGACGTACTCAACAATTGAATTCCTCCCATAGAAGTGATGAGCAACATTTGTATTTTATTATATAGGATTGTTTTGCTTAATACAACGTTTGTATAAGCTTTTTAAATAAATTGAATATACTACTGTATTTTTTTATTCTATTGGCATTCTGGCTGATGTGTGCAGTGCCATTTATTACCTTTTTGTCTATGCAGTCTCCCAGGAGGTGTGCATCAGATATTTGCATCTAGCCTATTGGCACATCTATTGCAGTTTGGTGCCAGGATTAATTGGAGAATTTGTCAATATTCATGCTATAAAGCTTCTGACCGGAAACTCTTGTTTGAATTGTAACGGTCACATATAGAGGCGGGTGTTGACAACAGCATTTCGACATGCTATGAATGTTGACACTAAGAAAGTTAATTTACTAAAGCTTTTAAGGTACTCTTTACCTAGCACGGCGCCCATCGCGGCCATCGCGGGCATTGAATGCACTAAAAAATCGGGTGCGACGCGACCGACGCGATGCCCGCGATTTCCCATAGGGATCAATGTAAAATTTCTCAATTGACCCGATTTTTCTGTTCAATGCCTCAATTGACCCGATTTTTCCATAGGAAACAATGTTAAATGGCCCACAGAGGCCAAATAGGCACCCTAAAGTGAGAAATGGCCCCCACAATTGTTAACGCCACCCCACGATCAACGTCAACCAGAAGCGTGGTGAGCGGCGGCGGTACGCGTCCTACGACCTTTTCATACCCCCACTATCCACGTCGGCGTGGAGTTGAGAATAGAATAGTGTGGCGAGCGCAGCGAGCCACCGAGCCCGAAGCGTGGCGAGCGGACGCGGATACCTGTGAAGCCCGCGAAGGGACGCGTTTACCTGTGAAGGTATCCGCGTCCCCGCGCGGGGCTCGCTGCGCTCGCCACGCTTCGGGCTCGGTGGCTCGCTGCGCTCGCCACACTATTCTATTCTCAACTCCACGCCGACGTGGATAGTGGGGGTATGAAAAGGTCGTAGGACGCGTACCGCCGCCCCTCGCGGGCTCGCTGCGCTCGCCACGCTTCGGGTTGACGTTGATCGTGGGGTGGCGTTAAGAATTGTGGGGGCCATTTCACACTTCAGGGTGGCTATTTGGCCTCTGTGGGCCATTTAACATTGTTTCCTATGGAAAAATCGGGTCAATTGAGGCATTGAACAGTAAAATCGGGTCAATTGAGAAATTTAACATTGATCCCTATGGGAAATCGCGGGCATCGCGTCGGTCGCGTCGCACCCGATTTTTAGTGCATTCAATGGCCGCGATGCCCGAGATTTTTTTACCTGCGATGCCCACGATCAAAATCGTGGGCGCCGTGCTAGGTAAAGAGTACCGCTTTTAAAAATGATAAGGTGATGTTGCCTATAGCAACCAATCAGAATATGTCTATCATTGCATCCTAAAAAATGATGAACAGAATATGATTGGTTGCTATGGGTAACATCCCCTCTTTTCATTTTTAGAAGCTTTAGTAAATTTATCCCTAGAATGTCAACATGGGTGGCAGGTCGTGGTCAACATACCAATACTGGCATAATGCGGACATTGTCGAGTATATGATGATGAATTGGAGCGCTTTTTTATACACAGTGACTGACTGCCAATAGTACTATTATGGGAAACTGCAGACAAACAGCAACTTTAGGGCCCAATTCAGGTTGACTCAGTCCCCAGTGTGGGGACCAATGTTTATGCGGCTCTGCGCATGCGTATAGGCGAATATACGCATGTGCAGGGCCGCAGTACGGCCTTCAGTGACTATCACAGTCACCAGGGCATTCATAAGGGGGGGGGGGAGCTGGTAGTGAGTGGACAGGGGGCTGGAACATGGGGACGCCCAGGATATCCTGGGCACAGGGGTGGATAGGTAATTAAACCCGGTCTGGGAGAAATCCCAGTCGCCCTCCTACGGAGAGCGGCCGCGGCCTGCCCAGGGGAGACAGCGGTGGCCCGGTCAGGGGGGAAAGCGGCCAAATCCGGCCCACCAAGAAATGGCCCGGTTTCCCAGTGGCCCAATCCGCCCCTGCTGGGGGCATGCCCACAAAAATGATGGGTATGCCCAAGATAAACCTGGGGCGTACCCATGTGGACTGCACGGGGTGGGTGGCTGACGTCACAGGATGTCAACGCCCAGCCGCTTTTCTGCCATCTCTGACCCAGATGATTTTTACCTGCGAGCGGGGAAAAAATCCTTCGATGGTCAGTGACCATCAAAGGATTTTTGCCCGTATGACCGCATGCGAATGGATGTGTCAGCGAACAACATGCTGCCGCGCGCAGTTGCTAGTGGGTGATGTTTCAGCACTCAGTAAGCAGCGTTTTCCCTGCTTACAGAGTCAACCTGAATCCCCCCCATAGTTACAATGTTAAACGTCATCTTCTGACAAGAAATGGGAACTATCTCATATACAGTATATCTGACTGTTAAATATTCCGAAAACCGTGTTTTTTCAGAATAGGTCGGGTTTTTTTTGTCTCCCCCCCCCACCCTTTTTTTTCATACTTACTTCATCCCCCGATGTCCACAGCGGTCTCCAGGATCAAAGCGCAATGCACCCCTGGGACCAGAGATGCCGCTGAAGAGGTTCCTGAAGGCCACCGTGGACACCGGTGGACGTGGGGGGGAAATCGGGGCACCACCAGGTAAGTATGAATTTTTTTTTTTCAAAAAACAAAAAATCCCTTATCTAAAATGCTCATGATCCTGAGCTTTTCAGATAAGGGATACTCAACCTGTAGCAGTGTTCTCATATTTGGCTGCTTACATTGCCTGTCCTTTTTTCATTATTTTCTGGTGATTTAATTATTGGTGAATGTATATAAGTGGTATCCTGTATACTTCTTCATAGTGATCATTTATGTTGTATTTTCTGTGTTAATTGTTTGGAAAGTGAATATACAAATAATAAATCTGCTACCAGCATACATTCCATTAGGCTTCCATAATCCAAGCTTCTCTGAAAGCTGTCACATCCCTAAGAAACAAATGATTCTACAAACAAAAGGAAAAAAGTGAATCAGAATTCTGCCCAACTCAAGAGCATTACTAGAATATCCACGTATCCATATGAAGAAGTACCTGATCTGAATTATATATTGAATACATCTGCCATCTAGAAGCTGGAATTAGATGAACAGGTTATAAAGATGAACTGCCTTGTTAACAATACATTAAGAAGATGATCATTCCAATTTAGAACACAGAACTATCTTCTTATCTCAGCTTGCTCACAGCTCATGTAATAAAATTACTGAGAAAAACAAAACCAGCAGTTAAATCGGAGAGGAATTTGAGGATTTAGAAATGTGATTTACTTGTAGCAATGAGCAGAATATTTTATTATTTGTCTCTTGTGGAAGCTCCAGTGACGGTTTTACCCTTGGACAAAGATTAGGATAATTAAAAACTCATGATCAAATGACCTCCAGTTAGTATAGTTCATTCTTTGCAGAAATACAACAGATGGTTCTGCCAATTAAAGCATGTAGCACAGAGCCGTTATAGGCGCTACGTGTCTGCAATGTGTTTCAGGACTCTTCCAGGTATTTTAACAAACTGATGCTTGTTTTACCCAAGCTAGGGACAAATCATTGAGCTCTGCATGACTGTGAATACTGAAACAGACAGTATTTAGGTTACATTTGGTTTAATTAGTGAGCAAATATGTGGCGGCCTAAAGAACAGAAATAATAATAAATTGTTTGCTAAATGTGTAGCAAAATGTATTCATAAAAAGAGTCAAATTAAAATTGTTTGCTTAGTTAGTGATATGTCTATAATGGCACATTTTGTTTTTATCGAGATAGATAGATGGCAGCTGTCTGGGAAGATCCTCTGACATATGTAACGCTATAGAGGCCAAACACTGTTGCACTTTTAAATTAGGATTGTAATATTATGTTATGTATTAAAAATCACAGGTGTAGTTTCACTCCTAACTCATGGTTGGTTGTACCCCCCCCTCCAGGCCTCAAAGTACAGATGTTCAGTAGTTTGCGCAAGCGTATGACCTATTCAATGATTAACAGTCTGGAGCCATTTGGGGACCGGTAGAGGGCGGCAATGGCCATTATTTGTGAAAACAGTGGCATATCACCACTATTTATGGGGAGGGAAGAGTAAATAATATCTTTTGGATGGAAATATCCCGGCCTCTTACAAAGATCTGCGACGATCTGCTTACATGACAACATAAGTGCCGCAAGCTGTCCAATTGTGTCGCAGTGATCCGATGCTTCATTTTAGGTCGCAGATGGCTCCTGCTGCAATTACATACTCAGCTATTACTGCTGTGATAGCAACGATAGATACTCTGTCCAGATCTGAACGAGGGCCAATAGGTGAATAAGGATATTCTATCTACAACCAATAGTGAGCAGCACAAACTGCATTCTTGTATCACGATCACAACAGCTCTCTGTATTATATTGTGGTCACTGATGCCCTTTGTACTGCATGGTGGTCACCGATTCTCTCTGTAATATATTGCAGACATTGATGCTCTGTATTATATGAGTCTCTAATGTTCTCTGTATTGTATGGAAGTCACTGTTTTTCTATTGTATGGCTCAATGGTAGGTGAAGCAGTATAGTATAGGCAGCAATACCTATTTTTTAATATTGAGATGGTGTAGCCTGTATTCTCCTGGTAAATTAGAAGACATATTAGAAAAAACACAGATAAATAGAACAGTTACTGGCACCTTAAGGAAATGGGAATAAACATGGGTTTTGCCCTTGTTAATTCCCATTCAACAAACCTTTACAATGTTGGTGAGGAAATAAGGTTGTCCCTCAAAAAGCTGAGTCAGAGGAAGAAAGAGACTTGTGAGGTAAACCAGAGAGAAGATAGCTATAAGATTACAGGAGCTAAAGAGTTCATGGGCTGAAACTGCAGAGAATCTGCTCTGTATATGAGGGTGGCTGGAAAGAAACCATTATTGAAGACAAAACACATCAAAACGTGTCTGGAGCTTGCTAGAAAACATCACGCAAAGTGATGCAGCCAAAAAGTGGGATAAGTTTTGGTCAGATGAGACAAAAAGTTTTTAGGACCCAAGGTGCAAACATCATACTGCCCATTCCTCATCAAGCACCACCCCACCAATGACATCTTCATATTGTTTTTCCTGACAGTGACAGAGCATTATGTTAAAATGGAAGGAATCATATATGGTGCAAAATACAGGAAAATACTGCAGGACAAAGTGCTTCAATCTTCTAGAAAACGAAAGCTTGGGAGAAAGTTAATCTTTCAGCAGGACAATAATCACAAGGCGAAAGCAACACTGATCTAGTTGCTCAACAAAATGGTGAATGTACTACAATAGCCAACTCCAACTCCAGTTTCAGTCCAACTAAGAATCTGTGGCCATACATCTACAGATGTATTGCTTGATCTGACTGGTTGGAACAAAAACCTGGTAATGGATGAGAGGAAATTACAGTTGACCATTTACTTCAAAATTCTGGAAAACTGCCAAACTGTCACTCATATATTACCAAGTTTTTGCTCCAACCAGCCAGATCTGACAATCAATATGTCGATGTATGGCCAGCTTTACCTGAACAACTGGGAGCAAATCTGAAAGTAAAAAAGGACTAAAAATTACTTCCAAACCTGTTCGGGGGAAATTTACAAAGGCTTCTAAAAATAAAACTGATGATGTTGCCCATAGTGACCAATCAGATTCTGTCTATCATTTTCTAGAATGCAATAGAGAACTGATAGACAGTATCTGATTGGTTGCTATGTGCAACATCACATTTTTGTTTTTAGAAGCTTTAGTATATTTACTCTGTACTGCTCTGCATTGGTTAATACAAGCAAGCAACATTTTCCTTTTTTATATCTACACATAGTACCAATAAATGGAGTTCAAAATTTATAAAAAAAAAAACTACTGGTTTGCAATAAAAATTCTGTGTTTAAAAATCTGTGTTAACAGTAATTTGTAATACAGACAGTACTGTATAACATTTATGAGGTTCAATAAGTTGGCAAGCTAGGAGATATATTGACTTGAAAAGAGAGCTATATTTCACTGCATTGGAGCAAAAAGATAGCGCAGTACTACTGTACATGTGTATAGAAATATGTAAAGCTTTGGTGGAGAATATCTAGCAAAAGTGCAGGAATTTCTTCTTGTAAAGTAAATATCAGTCAAGCGTAGATGTCAGGGATGACCAGGGCCAGTGCAAGCCCTGTCAGCGCCCCAGGGGACCCACCTACCCCCCCTCCACTCCCCCTCCTCCCTCTGCTCATCCGCTCTGACCCTTTCCACAGGGGAGGGGTGTGGGCACTGATCGCCTGGCTCACGGGAGGGGGGGCACTACCCACGCTCCAGGGGGGGTTGGGTGCGGACGCTACCTGTAGATTGCCTCTGTGTGGCTGTCCAGCACTGGGATTGCTGCTGACTAGCTGGGGGGGAGGGGGTGGCCTCCACCAGCCGTTAATAATCCACTGGTGGGCTCCAGAGTAGTGGGTGTGGGCGCTAGATTGCTGCTGACGACCAGCACTGGGGGGGGAGGGGGGGGCGGGTTTATCTTTGATCCACGGGCGAGATCCAGGCAGGGGGGGGGGGGGGGCTATAGCTCACTGACTCGCCTGATCCCTGCTGGGATGAGTTCCTGGGTTGGTACCGTACTTGGCAGCTGCTGCAGCTTTCTTCCTGCTCTCCTCGGCTCAGTACCTCCCTCCAGTGGCAGGGGAATGCCTAAAGCTGGTGCCGGCCCTGGGGATGACCGATAAGTGGTGCTACCCACTGACAACTGAAGGGGATAAAGCGCCAGGGGCAGGGCTTGGAAAGCCCTTTTAAAAATGGTAAAAGCGGCACTTTTAGAAGTGCTTCATTAAAAGGTGCTACTGTAATTGCTAAGCAGATCCAGCTGCTGTCCAATCACAGCAGTCCCTGTCAATTAAGCTTCTAGAAATGCCACCTTTTACTAACTCTTCCAGCTCGACTGGTCCTGGTGACTATTTTTATTATTTTTTATTATGGCAGGGTCGTTGTTGGTAGGGATTTTAGTTGTTGGGGGGTTGGCGGTTACAGTGAGTGGCAGTGCCTCACTGTACACAGCCGCCACTGCACGTCACTGGTGGATATACAGTAGTAATGTTTCATTAATCTGACTATTGCTGTATATTGATTCTATTTGGATAACCCATTTTATAAGAGCATTTCAGTTGTGCTCTGTACGCAGAAAGTATTCTCAATAGCATGCTCAGTGTTTCCAGCCACACACACACATTGTTCATTATGTCCATCACATTGCTGAACATGGCTTTCAGTGGCCTGAGTCAAACCCCATAAACACCGTGACAGGGCGATATAATGAGTGATAGTGCTCATTTTGGCATTTCTGAGCAATATTGTTCATTATATCGCCCAGTGTATGCGCCTCCAACAACAGGTGATGCTGCTCCCACAGATAGTTAGCAACCAGCCTTGTCATTTCAACATGTACAGAGGAGGTAAGGCATTGTTAACAAGAGCTGCCTCCCTCCGTCGGCATATCGGCAACGGGGATTGCATACTATGTATGGGGCTTTAGGCTTACTTTGCCAGGTCATTTTATCGTGCCTATGTTTCCAGCAGCTCAGAATTTGCCTGACTCCAGATTCCTTATGCTCTGAACTGGTTTTGAATTCTACTTCTGACCTCCCTGACACTAGCCCGCCTCTGACCATGCTGACTGCCTCCTTCAGTTTAATGCATGGTATTCACCAACAGAGTTATGTTGCACATCAGTCAGTCTCCGCCTCAGTTCCTGACACAGACTGGGAAACAGCAAAACAGATAAGGTGATTACAATAACAGGCATAATAATTTAAATGGGTTGTAATTGAGTAAAGAGAATCACACACTTAATTCAAAATACAAAATCAATATATATATTACTGAAAAAGGGAATTAACTGGTTCTTTTCATTTACAGACTGATTTGAATTTCAATAACCATCCATTGCAATCACATTGCCATTATCACACAAAGAGTCTTGTATTGTGCAGCTGTCCTGAAACCAAATCAGTCTCAGCAGTAATTGAGATGTTCAGATGGTATTTGTTAGAGAATAAACACAGAGCCCAGAGATATGTAAATTGAACATCCCCCCAAAATTATTATATTCATTCAAGTTCCACTTTGGCCAGACATTGTGCGGTAAATTTACCAAAGCTTCTAAAAATCAAAAGAGGTGGTGTTGCCCATGACAACCAATCAGAATCTGTCTATCATTTTCTATTATGCAATAGAGAAAAGATAGACAGAACCTGATTGGTTTCTACGGACAACATCACATTTTTTCATTTTTAAAAGCTTTTGTAAATTTACCCCTGTGAGAAAGAGATAAACAATGAATTTACTATTTTTAACTTGATAACAGGAACCTATTCCATCTGTAGATGGCACTGATTCTTGGCTCCTCACTCCTTCCTATGGGAAGGTGGCCTGGATGAAAAAAGGGATTCTTTTGATCCATCCGTCCCTGTTCAAATCCTTCCGCTAGAGGCCAACTTCTTTGTGAACCATAGTAGCAGTGATCAGGAACATGGGACAGCTGATCTTTGGAATAGTTGTCCTCTTACTGAAGCAATGCTAAATTGCTCTAGTGTTTTAGTATCCACCATTGCTAATTGCAGCAAGTTGGATAGTAAATTACCACTTCTGAGCTACAGTGATTGATAAATAGACCCCAAGATAAGGGGTGCCAGATGACCTTCCGACTGTTAGTAGACCGACGTCGGAATCTTGGCTGTTAAAAGCCTGACTTACAGGGGCTATTCTCCCTGTAAGGGTCCACGACCCCCATAGAGTGAGAATATAACCCGTGGCGAGCACCGCAAGCCCACGAGGGGCTTCTTTGCACTCGCCCTGCTGTCAGAGTACCGGCAGCCAGGATTCTGACATCGGAATCCTGACTGTCGGACCCCCATACCACACATAAGACTCCAGTAAATTGTTCAAAAAAATAAACACCCAAAGTGATGGAAGCGATCCTATTTAAATAATTGTCATAATTAGATATCAACTCAAGTAGCTGCTGGTAGGTTTAAAACTAAATAAAACCCACCCAAAATTAAAAATGGCAGCACTGCATTCAACTAGTACAGAATACAATGCATTAAAAATACAATAATACAAGAAAGTGTTAGATTTATATGACTATGTTTATGTTAGCTGGACAAATTTATAAAAAAAACACAAACATGAACATACAGTACCATAAACCATGTATACACAAATACAAAACCCATGACAGGGTATTGTCTAATCGCTGTGCCCATATATCCACCCAAAAATGACATAACTCTCTTGTTGGATAAAATTGGCCACAGCGGCCATCTTTATTGAAACAATACAAGTTTAACAATAACCAAAAACATTCCCCACGGAAGGTGGTCCCCGAGGCCCTCAATAAATCAATCCCCACGTCTAAGCACTTCCAGGAGTTCTTACCCCCAGCCGATAGCGATTGGCTCGAGGGCACCAATTGTCAACACCCAGTGCTCATTAATTAACCTCACCCAGGGGAGTCCAGCCCCCTCATGGGGCCCTCCCCGCCGCATAATTAAGCCTCAATGCCACTAACCTCGAGGACCCCCCCTCCGCACAGGCCACTGTGACAAAAAGACATCCTATCAATTATTCTACCTAAAAACTTTATAGAAAACAGGGAGGGTGGGTGGGAGCTGTTGGAAAATTCTCCCAGTGACCCCTATTTCCCGCCTGAACCCTGCTTATAAACCCCTTCAACACCCCGTTAGGCCCCTCCCCCTATGACCCTCTCCTTAGCCACCCCTTCTAAGACTATCTTGCTAATCAGCTCCCTACAAACCCTGTCAGGGGAGCCTACCCTTAGGCTTTGCCTCCAGTCCGGCTCCTACATGACAGGGTATTGTCTAATCGCTGTGCCCATATATCCACCCAAAAATGACATAACTCTCTTGTTGGATAAAATTGGCCACAGCGGCCATCTTTATTGAAACAATACAAGTTTAACAATAACCAAAAACATTCCCCACGGAAGGTGGTCCCCGAGGCCCTCAATAAATCAATCCCCACGTCTAAGCACTTCCAGGAGTTCTTACCCCCAGCCGATAGCGATTGGCTCGAGGGCACCAATTGTCAACACCCAGTGCTCATTAATTAACCTCACCCAGGGGAGTCCAGCCCCCTCATGGGGCCCTCCCCGCCGCATAATTAAGCCTCAATGCCACTAACCTCGAGGACCCCCCCTCCGCCACCAAGCACGGGGTTAAACCCTTAACCCCGTGCGCCCCCCCCCACATCCGGAACGCTGTTTCTATTCCTTCTTGTAGTCCCAAAGACCAAACATCTATTCCCACCGCATTCAGGTGCACACCATCCCCTCTCCAAAATGCCCCGGCACCAGACTCAAGTTCCCTGTGCCTCACCACCACAGCCCCGTTCCTGGCCATAAAACGCCCAATCGCCCTGTTAACCTTAATCCGCGCCTTATTGAGCTTGTCAGCCGACCTTGCATCCCTCCAATAATGGCGTGGCACAATATCCGACAAAACCGTGATCACTTCCGGAAACGTTGCCCATAAACGTAGGAGATCAAACTTGATATCCCGTATCAACTCCCTAAACGGTCTGCCCCCAAGGTCGTTCCCACCCACATGCAACACTAATATATCGGGGGCCCTATCAAGCCGAACAAAACGGTGAAATTCTTGCAAAACTCCACTCCATACCATACCGCGCTTCCCCAGCCAGCGAACCACTGCCTCCTCTCTATCCAAACCTAGCTGGCGGCCGTTCGGTCTGACATCAGCCCGTAAAGCTCCCCAAAAGACATAAGAATGTCGTAAAATCCAAATCAGGCACGGAGGCTGCCCTAAAACAGAAAAGAACACAGTCAACCTCAACAATCCCCTAAACGAACATAAGAGCGAAAACAAGACGATTCCCACCGCCCAATACGCTTAATTAACTCATCCCCAAATCCCATTCTAGCAGCCTCAGTTGCGGCCCCAATGCGGAAAGAGTGACCCGCATAATCCTCCCCCTTGAGGCCCAACGTCCGCAGGACTGCTCTAAACACACTTGTGAACTGGAATCGTGATAAAAAGGATCCATTCGCATGCATCAACAAAGGATCCCTTTCCCTGCCTACTCTGACTTCCTTAAATCTCCTTAGCCGTGCCACCGGGCACATATCTGACCCTGGTACAGAGAAGAGAACTACCTTCTTCCCCCTCCCCAACTGATCCGTCTTTGACCTCCTCACCACCAGCTCCACCCTATCCGGGTATAAATCCACATCCTCCTCTAACAAGCCCCCGGGCCTGGACACGCTTGGGCTCACCAGCTCACCTATCCGCAGTGCCCCGAAGAAGGCAAGCGAAAAAGCTAACCCGAACAACCTTTCCTCAAAATTGGAACTACAAACCGCCCCTAACTTTATGCCCATATTCTGCAATAACTGAAAGGAAACCGGCCTTCTCTTATCATTTACTACATGTCCTCTCCTCCAACCTTTCAAAGCTTGTGCAATCAGGAAATTCTTAGTGACATCTGGCCTACCGCCGGCGCGAAACCCAAAAGCCAAACCCGCCATGCAGCGCGTGATTTTTGCCACTGACCAACCAATCTCCTTACAATGGCCTATATACAGCAGGACAGCCAACTCGTCCTCATCCTCTTTCAAACCTGCTACCTCACGCCATTCCATCCAGCTACTCCATTCCTGATTATACGCCGCCCATGTATTCGGGGCCAGAGATTCCCTGATGAGCTGGTCGACTACCCGTCCAGCAGATCCCAAAGCCGACTCGGGAACCCGGTCCCCTCCCTGTCCGCATCTGGCGCCAACTCCCGGAAACGCTCCCACTGTGAACGAGATAAAGAATCCGCAATGCCGTTAGAGACACCGGGAACGTGCCTCGCCACCACCCACAAATTCAAGGCCAGGCATTCCAATACTAACTGCTGCAAAATAGTGACCACTGGCGGTGAAGATGCCGACAATTGGTTAATGGCCATGACAACCCCTAAATTATCGCAGTAAAAACAAATCTTCTTATTGCGGAACAAATCCCCCCAAACAACTACTGCAACCAAAATAGGAAACAACTCCAACAATGCCAAGTTTTTAACCATGCCCTTCTGCACCCAAGACTCAGGCCACCGGCCTACGCACCAATGTCCCCGGCAATAAGCCCAAAAACCGCCACTACCGGCCGCGTCTGTGAAGAGGTCTAACTCCGTGGCCACACATGTGTCTGACATCCACAAAGCTCTGCCGTTAAAAGCCTCTAGAAAAGTTGCCCACACCCGCAAGTCACCTTTCAACTCCCTACCTAATCTGACAAAATGATGAGGAAGAACCACCCCCGCTGTCGCTGCTGCTAGCCTCCTGCTGAATATGCGGCCCATAGGCATAATGCGACACGCGAAATTCAATTTACCCAGCAAGGACTGCAATTCCCGCAATCTAATTTTCTTCAACAGCAATGCCCTCCCTACATCAGCCTTCAAACCCAGCAATTTCTCCTCGGGCAAGCGGCACTCCATATTCTCGGTATCAATGACAATACCCAAAAAACTGATTACAGTCGCAGGGCCCTCCGTCTTACCCGGTGCAAGCGGGACCCCGAAATCTGCCGACACCCTTTCAACCGTCCTCAACAATAAATCGCAGACCCCGGACCCCCCGGGACCAATACATAAGAAGTCATCTAGGTAATGAATAACTGAACTGCATCCGGAGACATCCTTAACCACCCACTCCAAAAAAGAACTAAAGGCCTCAAAATAAGCACACGACAGGGAGCAACCCATTGGTAAACAACGATCAACAAAAAACTCCCCGTCCCAACAACATCCTAACAAACGCAAACTGGACGGGTGAACCGGCAGCAAACGAAATGCCGATTCAATATCAGTCTTGGCCAACCTAGCCCCTTTCCCAAACCGCTTCACCCACTGAACAGCCGCGTCAAACGATGTATAAACCACCGAGCAGATGTCGGGGTCAATGCCATCATTGACCGACGCCCCTTTTGGAAAAGATAAATGGTGTATAAGACGAAACTTGTTCGCCTCCTTTTTTGGCACCACCCCCAATGGAGAGACTATCAAATCTGGCCATGGTGCCGACCCAAAAGGTCCAGCCATACGACCCAGCAGCACCTCCTTAAGCAATTTCTCCTGCACCACCTCTGGATGTTCCCTTGCAGACCTCAAATTCCTCCTAAAGCCCCCTGAAACCTGCACGTCGGAAGGTATCCTAAAACCCTCCCTAAACCCCTCCTCCAACAACGCGGCTGTCTGCTGGTCAGGATATCTACGCAGATAGCCCAGCATCCTTTCCAGCCGAACTGGTGTCTCCCCCTTTTGAATTACCGTCCCGTGACTTCCCTCTGAAGCACTTATTTGCACCATGGGTCCCTCCACACGAGGAACATTCGTGTTTAAATTTACACTTCGCCCCAAACCGGCATGCCCCATCGTTGAAGGCAAAACAGAGTCCCTTTTGCATGGCCGTCCCATTTGTGGCCTCTCTCGGCCCCCCCCCGTCCCCACGAAAGGGCTGCCCGCTTTTCATGGGAGCCGTCACCTTTAACCATAAAGCAATATCCTTATGGTCCCAACGTATGTTAGGGCGCACCGCCTTCCTCTGTCTAAACTGCTCATCGTACCGTAGCCAAGCCAGGCCCCCGTACACGCGGTACGCCTCCCCTATCGCATCCATGTAACAAAACAAACCTGAACAATTGTCAGGTGCCTTCTCCCCAATCACGCTAGCTAATATAGCAAATGCTTGCAACCAGTTCGTGAATGACCGCGGTATCAGCCGATACCGCCGCCGTTCCTCCTCCTCCTTCTTCTCCTCCTTACGGGGCCTATCCAAATTAAAACGTTCCAGAGGGAGCAGTGAAAATATATCCACGTATTCCCCTTTCCAAATCTTCTCCCTCACCTCCTGCTTCAGGTGGGCCCCCAATGGCCCCTCAAAACATACATACACCTCCCCTTTTGCCGTATCACTGAGCCTCCCAGTCTCCTCCTGCGTCTCCACACTGCTCGCTTCTGCCCCCGCACTACTGCTGACTTGCCCACCACCCGATATCGGCACCCCGCCGCTCACCGGCACCCCACTGCTAACTGGCACACTACTGCTGATTGGCACATTATTGCTGGCTGGTGTGCCCGCATTCTGCGGCACCCACGCCGCCGCCGGGGACGGCCCCGCCCCCTGCCGCAAACCCGCTAACCAATCTGCAAAACCACTCAATAACTCAGTAAAACCCCTGCTCATCTCCCCTTGGAGGGCTAACCCTCCCCCCCCTGACTCTGCGCTAAAGCATTAACAGACATAGAGACAGACTCACCAGGCTGCCTGGGGGCTGTGAACCCAGCAGCCGCAGATCCAGTGTCCTGACGAGCCGCAGCCAATGAGGAAGGACCAGGTACTTCTCCATCCTCTGCTGACGCTGCCATCTCTCTTCTCCTGTCATCCCGACCTTCAGGTACAGCGCCAGCCGGCGTGACCTCATTGGAGGCGGAGCCAGCTCGACGCCGCTCGCTCCGTGTACCAGGCCTGCGTTCCTCAGCCTGTACTTCTGCCCCCCTGGCACGACTCACTCCGCGCTGGGCAGCAGCATGCGCCGCATGCCCCGCCGCTCCTGGTCCAGTACCTCGCACCGCCGGATCTTCTTGCACGGGGGGGGGGATCCCCCCCGCGCGGAGGGTTCCGCCTGCTGGTTGGATTCCTCCCAGACCTGGTCCTGCGGGCGGAAGTCACCCGGCCCGCAGCCAGACCTGGAGGGTCCCTAACGGGGCTCCGTGAACGGCGCTGAACCCTGGGGGACACAGATGGGCTGAAGCACTCCGGAGGCATAGACCTCCGAGGCCGTGCACCCGCTGGAGCAGCCTCTTGCGCTGCTGCTCCCAGTCCCCCCAGCAGACCTGACATCTGCTGCTGCAGCCACTCTGCCCCTCTGGTGCCCGCTGCCTCCCTAAGGGCAGCCAGCGCAGCGGATACCTCCGCATCAGCGTTGCCTGGGGAAGCCATGGGAGATGCCAGCGTTACTTAGCTGTTGGAAAATTCTCCCAGTGACCCCTATTTCCCGCCTGAACCCTGCTTATAAACCCCTTCAACACCCCGTTAGGCCCCTCCCCCTATGACCCTCTCCTTAGCCACCCCTTCTAAGACTATCTTGCTAATCAGCTCCCTACAAACCCTGTCAGGGGAGCCTACCCTTAGGCTTTACCTCCAGTCCGGCTCCTACAATAGAATGTGGTTGGCACAAACCAGCTAATATAACTTTATATCATCTGGGTTGTGCAGAACACAAGGCATTTGGGAAAATTTAATAAGATGGGTGTTGTATTTCACATGGGATGTAGCTATGGGCAACCAATCAGATCCTGTCTATTACAGTATCTTCTAGAGGGTGCTTAATAAATAAGTAGATTCTGATTGGTTTCCCATAGCAACATCCCATGCGAAATACAACTCCCATCTTAGTAAATTTCCCCTATTGCCTTTTAATGCTTGTGCATACATGGGCCCTTATTCTGGTTGGTGCGGTAATGTCCGCGTGCGGTCGGTCCGCCGATGTTTTGTGTCTGCGCATGTGCAGAGGCGTCTCTGCGCATGTGCGAGCGGGGCGTACGGCCAAATCCCGCATGAAATGTGAACACTCCGAACAGGGGGTGGAGAGGGGCGTGAAGGGCTATTTGGGCTCATTGCCATATGCATACGCCCCGCGTTTCATGGGCGTTCCCATGCAAACGCTGGGCGTACGTATGGTAATGCAGTCGTGATGCACGTGTAGGGGGCGGACATATGACATCGCCGGATGTCAGCTGCCCGCCCAGATCCCTGCTTTTGAACGGAGAAATGCCCGTGTGGTCTGAGGTTGCGGGAACTGCCTGGCCACTCGGCCCTGCATTCGATGTTCTGCGACCATCGAATGATGGGGGAGGTTCCCTGAGATGGAGGAGGTGTATTCATGAGAAATACACGTGCGGTCCGTTTGGCCAGCTTCTTACCGCGTACGGACGGAGTTGGCGATCGCCGCGATCCGTATGGAAGGCGGGGTTTCGCACGCACGGTCCTGGCCGCATATTCGGATCCGGCCGCACCGATCAGAATAAGGCCCATGGTTTGTGGTGCGTTTTATGTTTGTATTGATAACAGTCACTTTAAAATTACTATTTTGTACATACTTATATTATTGTATTGTTTAATCATGTATTATATTTTATACTACTTATTTGCAGCACCCCAGTAAATTATATTTTAACATTTAAAATGGACAATTATGATATAAATTTACTACGTACTGTGTAGTCTATTCCAATACACTTACAGCGGCAATGTTTTTATGTAGATATTGATGTATAGCAATATATTTATAATCCAATCAGGATGGAAATGTCAGGACAATGGGAACGGTATAACTATAGCAGTCGAATTCTAAGGTTAGGTATACAGTACATTCTCTATAATAATGTGTCATACTGTTCTTTGCAGAAATAAATAAATAATCTACTTACTATTTGGCTTAGACATTGCCTCTGTTTCTTATTTCATATTTTTGCTTTGTGAAAACAATGATGCAGGTTTATGTTTGAGATTAATCAGATTTGACTTTGCTTAATGACAGATTAGGCAACTATTCATGCATTGTGATAGACAGCAGTGTAATTGTCCTCGTTTGAATGTTTTAGACTGATTGTCAAAATAGTTCATTATAACTTTGCCTTGTGTTATCTTGTTGCCTTGACAATTTAGTGTAATTCAGAATTCATGCTGATGTGACATTGTTCCCATGTCACAATGTCACCTTTAGCTGTCCATGCGTGACGACAAAGTGGAAGCTGCAGTGAAAAAGCATCATATCTTTTTAATGGAAATACAAATTATAACAGCTGGCAGTAAGTGCCCTGGGATAAGGCAGCTTTCTGTCCTACAGTGCTTCTTTTTGTTGCCTTGTATTATTCTACTAATGATTATGGAGAAGATAAGGAAGTATTTTATTAGACTCTTTGCTGCAAGCAATGTGATAGATAGAAACCATGTAAAGAAAAAGTCACATTTAATGCAGTCATCTGAATTTGAAAATTATTTACCAAAGTCTTATGTTTATAAGGGATATCCCTCAATATATTAACCACAAATAATAAGACAATTTTCCATCTAAAAGATGAATACAATATCAGGGTGGGCCTGGTCCGTGTGATCCACAATGAAATATATGGGGCCGCAGCAACAGCCTTGTGTTGGCATCGCTTGGCAACAAATGTATTCTTGAATAATTATTTTTATAGTTTATTTATTTGGCACCACAAGGGTTTGCAGCGCCTAATAATACATAAATGACAGTCCCCCCTTTCTATCTTTACCATAACAATCTGGTGTAAGTGCATAAAATCAGGCTACGGGCGGTATTGAATCCTGGATCCTGACTGTTGGAATGTTCCAACACTCGGACTCCTGTGCCGTTTTTATCCAGCTCGACTGAAACTCGATAGCCGTTGTTTTAAAGTCCTATCTGTTTTATCAGAATCTGTTAGTCGTTAGATTTAAAGCAGCAATTAGTTTAAAGTTAAAATCAGAAGCTATGCTCACAAACTAAAGTGTAAAAGTTCTCACCACACTTCTTTATATGCCAGAACCCCTTTGGTTATAATACTGGCTTAAACTTAGTGCTGGCTCTTAATTGGGTGTAGCAGGGGGTACTCCCACTGGCTGCAATGACAGGTCCCTGCTGTGTCGTCCCCTCCACACTGGACATGACCCATTTGCAGTAGCAGTAGCAGCGACAATACTGCACAAGCTCAAATACCTTCCTCTTATGGGCTGCATCAGCTGCAGCACATAGAAGCCGGTAAGTGCTGCAAGATAAGTCTTCTTACATGAAGCAAGCTCTCTGTTTATCATAGTCTGGACCGGCAGTCCTGGAAGAGGAAACACATCCCAATGGGACTGCCTGTCATGCAGGTGACTGGCAAGTAGGACATACTGTATAATAGGAAGAACTCTGCCAGACACAGTGAAGCCAGTGCAGTCTCACAGACAGCATCTGGCTTTACTGACAATGAGTTGGGTGAAGGATTTTAGTGAGGAGACTGCATTCTGGCATCCTATAGGTAAAATCCTGCACTGCTTGTAATGTAGGCAATACTTATGTTTCTGCAAGCTATGTTTTATTTGAAGCATAAAGTTACACATTTTATGTTGGATTTTGTTTTTTTCCTCCTTTATGTGCATAGATGATGTTTTTTTTTATTATTATATTTTTGTATACCTGCAACTATGCTGTACTTATCTTTTTTTTTTATTATTATTAATAAAAAGCCAAAACCAGGTTGGCTTTGCCAATAAACTAATTGCTTGTTTATCAAAAGTAATGATTATCTTTCTAGAATTGTACCGCCACTTGCAAATGATACTTCTATGCGGGATGTGAAATCCAGAGAGCAGTTTTTAAAATGATGCTACAGGAAGTGTGCCAGAAGGTTACATGAAATATGGGAGTTTGGTACTGACTCGCTCGGTTGGGCTGACTGGAGAACACTAGAATGTTTCTGGTCAAGATTAACACAGGAAGACACCTATCAGTCCTATGTCCTATAGGGACATAAAAAATACCGTCCTCCATTGGCTGTTATACACTTTTTTTGTAATAGCCATGTATGGCATAGAAGCCCAACTAAGAAATACTGAATAATACAGAAATGGATTTTTGCAGTGAGAAAAAGATGTAAAAGTAAATATAAAAGTAAAAATATTATACATGATTTGAAAACTTTTGTTCTTTTAAGGTCTAGTGGATGTAATGATAATGTGCTGTATTTTTGTGATGAATGAATGGTCGGTATTGCCAAATGACTGTATTTCCATTGGCACCGACAGCTCACGGGTTTCTGAGTCCTCGTAATGGGAGGGCTCATGACCAACAATGGAAGTGTGGCCAGGCCTCCTCCTTACAAATGAATGCTCCTGCACCGGAAGGGGGCACATATTTTGCAATTGGTGAGTGGTGGCATGCAGGTGCGATGGAGTGTAGAGAAACTACCATGGATTATCCTCAGTTATGAATATTTTTCTACCACCATATCATCATTGCTGGTAGTACACTTACCTTGAATTAGTGCAGGAAGTGGTGAACTGAGAGGCCCAGAAATTACCAATTAAGCAACTTAATATGACTTTTTCTACATACTGTATGACAGAACAGTATTAGGCCACCACCGCTAAGGCTTACAGATTGTCTTTCCAGACCCAAGACAACTTACTATATCTTAAAGTATGGAAAAAGTTAGCCAGTGTTGTAGATCAATGTTTATGAGACTATGGGCCAGATGTATCAAGCTTCAAAAAGTAATAAAATGGAGAGTGATAAACAGGCAGCCAATTAACTCTTAACTGCCATGTCACAGGCTGGGTTTGAAAAATGACAGGTAGGAGCTGATTGGCTGGTTGTTTATCACTCTCTTATTGAAGCTTGATACATCTGGTCCTATATGCCACAAATTCACAATGCCTTAGTTGTGTGTCTCCAGTTGATCCTCTGTGTGTTACATACAATGACAGTGGAGTGTCTAAGGCGTGCTCCAAGCAATTAGCAGAGCAAGGGAAGGAGAGTTTCTTTCCCACTCTCCCCTCTGCTCCACTGGATACTCCTAAACGCTGTACAATTCACCTCCTGTCTTCCAGCAGCATCAGAGAGGATTTGTGAGCAGGCAGTGAGCATGTTCTGTATGTAATAATAATAATAATAATAATAATAATAATAATAATAATGCACTAGTATGGTTTCTATGTTATTGTATCTATAGATGAGTTACCTTGTGGAGTACAGGTTATTTTCATCCATCTCTTTTAATGCCCAAAACCAAATAAAAAATGGAAAATAAAGAACTACATAAAATCCAAGCAGCTAACCTACTGTAAATAAGAAAAATGCCACTCATCTCTCAATAAACACCAACAGTACAGATATGGTGGCTCTATGAGAAAGAACTGATATATATATATATAAAATTTTGCAGCATATATGACAAAATGTAATAGAACAATAACTATAGTTAATTATAGCAGTGGTTCCTACATTTTAAATCATTAAGCCTTAGAGAATCAGAAGCCTTTTCTTAGTTGTAGAAAGATTAGGATCCCCAAAAGGTTTTTTTTAAAAGATCACTTATGGGGGTGCAGATACCAACAGTCAAGAGTTACCATAATATACCAAAAAAGAGAAAAGGGACTGATAACGAGAGCGCACAGACACATTTTAAAACGTAACTTTAAATTTTTAGTACATTAAGACTCCCTTGTAATATATTTTGTGGGAGATTACAGTGAAATTGAAGGGGTTAAAATCACATACATAGACATACACATATACAGAGTATATGTAAAGGCTATTTAGCCACAATATGGTGTTTCAATCATAATCTCACACTGACACTAATCTCTGCTGAATCAATAAGGACATCTTAAAATTGACATTTATATTATTTAAAAAAAAACAATAAAACACACTCTGTGTATATGTGTATGTATATGTATGTGATTTTAACCCCTACAATTTCACTGTTTTCTCCTACAAGATATATTACAAGGGAGTCTTAATGTACTCAAAATTAAAAGTTCCGTTTTAAATTTTGTCTCGCGTTAACAGTCCCTTTCAGTGGCAGTTTTTACCTATGGGCTGCAGCCCCCGAGGTAAAAATCCGCCACTGTAGTGAAGCCAGATGCAGTCTGTGACCCTGTGTGAGGAAAAAGAGGATGTACCAGCGCTGGCTGTATAGAATAAAAAATATGATATACAGAACGGTATCTTTTACAATTTTATTATCAATAAGAATGCTAAAATAGCTGTACCACTTTATAGGTAATTTGATATGTAAAACAGGGGGTTACAATAAAATCATATTCCTGGACATTAGATATGCATCATAATAATTCATACGGGCATTTAGATTTGTATATTACCACACAGACGTCGCAGATGGTAGTCCCATATAGCAGCAAATAGTCAGGTGGCCAATGGCAGTCCCAAAACACAGAGTCCAGTTGGAGAAATTAGGTTCCTCTGGTGGGAAAAGATGGTAAACCTGGAGGATGTGTTGGAATATCCAGTCGCTGCCTCGGATGATGAGTCCGGATGGGGTGGTGCAAAGGCACGGTGCGTTTGTCAGCTGTGGTATGAAGTTAGCCCGGTTGGTGATGCAATTGAGATGAGTGTCCAGTGGTATAAGGCTTCACAGTGACTGGCAGTGACTTCCTATTGGAAGTCCGACCTACTAGTCACAAAGGCAGTCCCAGTGGGAGGTGTTCCCTCCCTAAAGGGATGCCTTTCTGCGGGCTGCCATGCAAAAACGGCGATTACGCATGTGCAGTACCTATATCGGAACTGCGCATGCGCTGGTCCTGGTGCCTGTCATTTGTATTGTTCAGGTGCCGGGACCAAGATTCCTTCTATGGGCTGTTGCCAAAGCAGCCCATAGAAGCTGGCCGCATGTGCAGTACAGACGTTTGTACTGCACATGTGACAGTCCCAGCGCCTGTCATCAAAGCACAGGCGCCGGGGACCTGGCAGAAGAGGCAGCGGCGACAGGGGGTTGCCTGAATCGCGGTACCCCCTAGATGTGGCCAGAGGCAGTCCCCTCCCCCAAAAAGGTACGAGCCGCCACTGGTTCCTTTTCTCTTTTTCTGTGCCCCACCTGCAGTGCACATGGTTTGCCAATCTAAGAAGGATTTTGTCAGAAAGAGTGAACTAGGATAAGGCCCATAGTGTGGTGGCACGTGTTGAGGTTACAGACACTAGTCTCAGGACTCTATAATACTATTGCCACGTATGCTGGACTGTTTGTTCATTTGCAGAGAGTCATGCTGAGAGGTATGAGTAAGTGAAAGTGCCTTTACACAGTGCGATAGTACCGTGTGATGTGATGCACGCTCCCGCGTGCATCTCATCGCACAGTACAAAATGTATGTGCTGCACATACTTTCTGTACTGCCCTCGGATCGCATTGCATACAAAACGCAATGCAATGCCATCCAGCCCATAATGGGTGCGATCATCGCACTGTGTAAGGGCACCTTGAGTATAACTTTACCAGTAGCAAAAAAGTTAATAATACAGGTATCAATTGTTTAGCAAATAGAATATCCCTCAGAGTTGTTGTGTATGTCCATTGTACAACACTAGCAAAGTAAGTTATATACTCCAGTTGTGCTGCTTAGCGTAATGAGAACTGATTTGTACTAGAGATGGGAGAAGACAAGAACCTGCAGTATAACATATGCAAATTGACATTACAGAGTTAACAAGATTATCAGCAGCGGCTGGCAGTGGAAACTTCTTGAATGAAATACTGATATTTCCACAAATTAGTCAAAAAATTTTGGGACACCTTGTGTTGGAGATTTACGAAGCATTTGAGAGTGATTCAATGGAGAGAGATAAAGTACCAGCCAATTGGCTTCTAAAGCTGGGTACACACTACAGATGGTTCTCCGTACACACTGCCCGATTCATTGGGACTGACATCCCAAATGGGCCAGGCGCATATGCATGTTGCACAGCTAAGGCAATATATCTGTGCATGACGCCGTTATATATCGATAGTACACACTGCCCAAAAGTGTATTGATGTATTGGTCGAGTCAATTGAATGGCCGATATATCGGCCAGTGTGTGCGCACCTTAAATGTCTGTGTTTCTCAAACAGTCTGTGTCTGCTCCTGGACTTAATTTATGAATGCCATCACCTGTGGTGACACCTTTCTTATTAGTTAACCTGTTCAGAACAGGTTATGGCAATCATAAATTAAGGAAATTCCAGGAGCAAAGTAGTTTGACCCTCCTGGCATGGGTCATGTTGGGAGGTATGCA
Organism: Crinia signifera; assembly: GCF_055691185.1. Taxonomy (NCBI): domain Eukaryota; kingdom Metazoa; phylum Chordata; class Amphibia; order Anura; family Myobatrachidae; genus Crinia; species Crinia signifera. The sequence goes on from NC_139219.1 coordinate 178,493,257, forward strand.
CCTTAGTACATCTGCCACACACATGGCAGCAGACAACTGTATAATAAGATAATCAATTGTCGTCCTGAATTGGCCAAATCCTCCGCAAATAATGGTCCCAGAAGACATTGCATACTGTCTACTGTGACCCACATCCCAGCATGACTGATGTCCATATGGCAGGAAGAAGCGCAGGTGCCAGCAATGTGGTGTGTGACATATCTGCTGTCACAGGTAAGCAGATAGCTGCACGAGGTGCTGCTGTCCATGTACCCTCTTCCTACTATGGCATAGTAGCAGTGGCAGCTCTGTAAAATATGTATGCAAGGTCTATTCCTATATATTTCTGTACTTGTACAACATTCTAATTAAGAGAGAATGGCATACTGTAAATTATTAACAACACTTTCATTGGTATCAATGACCGGTCCATGTCTAAATTGTGATAACTTCTCGACAATTTTTATATTTTATGCTGATTCGGTCTTATAAAGGACTTTTTCTGTTACAGTCAGTGTCCAGTAGGGGGTAGTACCGCACTGATATTTTCACCCAGAGGCCCTAGCAATTATACCATTCGTCTGTCGTGTGCATAAAGAGGAGTCATTTGAATGAGAACAGATCCTGTTACCTTGATGAATCAGACCTGTCACTCAGGCCACAGGCTTCATACTGATATTATTAGCACAAAGACAACCACTCAGCGCTTTTTTTTGTAAAATGCTCCACCTTTCCTGCAGATAAAAAAATATAAAGGAAAGAAGTTTATCTTTCACACATGCCTTCATACAGTGGCGCTTTCACACGTATATGTGCCTTCAGCCTTTCTATTGTTTGTGCATTTGTCTCAGTTTCTTAATGACATCTATTAGTGGGAGAAGGCAGTGATACCAGATTACACAAGTTTGTCAGTCATGAATGATAGCCTAGGAGCTCATCTTGTATGTCATTTGTATTCCAAACATAACTTCTATTGTTTTTTTTTTAATATCAAAATAGTGACTTAATTGCAAAAATAATAAAAAGGTAACAGAAATTCCTCATTTAATTTAAATACATGTATTGTTAGTATTAATGTTATACTGTTGTATGTTTTATACCGTTTGTGTTTGTGTATGACAAAAGAGGACATATGTGTAACCACCTCTTATTGCACACTGGGGTGCAAGTGGTTTTGCGGCAGTGACCGTCTATCTCTCAATGCTCCAGTGTGGGCAATATCTGAGAAACGGGTTCCCATCCATGCAGCTTTTACATCAGTCGGCTAATAAGAGTACACTACATACATATAGCAATGCTTCTTTGTGAGAATGATATCAGCTCCATACCTTCGGGCAGATGCACTAAGCTTCAAAAGTGATTAAGTGGAGAGTGATAAACAACCAACCAATCAGCTCCTAACTTCCATGTCACAGACTGTGTTTGAAGAATGTCAGGCAGGGGCTGATTGGTTGGCTGTTTATCACTCTCCATTGTATCACCTTTGAAGCATCTGGTCCCTTAACTTAGAAAAATAACATGCTATTACTCTTTTTCACATGACATCAAAGTACATGGATATGGTTACAGCAAAACTCCCTCAGCACATATCAGGACATGCCATATGGCAATGGCATAAACAGTCACCAGAGTTCGGTGATATTATCTCCAATGCACATTACACAAACAGGTCCACCTGGTACATAGCTAGCTGGTGCTCTCTTACACTTCTCTCTTCACATAGGCCTTTATTCAGATCTGATCGCAGTACAAATTTGTTTGGAAAATGGGCAAAGCTATTGTTAATGGGGCCGCCGCCGCATCTTTGCCGAGTCCCGGTGCTCCTGCTGCTCCTCCTGTAATCTGTAAAATGGCCGCCCTCTTCACAGCAGACAGTTATTAAGGATGCTAGAGGAAGTGGAGACATCCTCTTGCGTCCTAAATAATGGTCTGCTGTAAGGCAGTGGCCATTTTATGATGCCTGCTAGTAGAGACCTGGAACACACAGATCTTCGCGGAAGCTGATGGTGGTAAACAGCAAAGTGTCTGGCAGGTGGAGATAACAAGGAGATTTGCTAGCAGCAGCACAGGTGCACAAGTATTACACGGAAAAAGAGCTTGGAAGCCTGGGAGCCTTGGACGCTGATTCTGGAGGATATCACAGGGAACAGACAAGTTGTTCAAGGCGATTTGATAGTGCTGGGGACCTGACTTATATCCCCCCTACCTGTCTGTGATTGGCTGCAACTCATAGCATCAATTAACTTGTACCTGTTCGCACCTGTCAGCTGACCAAGGTGTCATGGCGGTGCGCATGCAATGGAGAATTGGCATGGGACGCCGACTAGGCCAAAAGGGACCGCTGGAGACATCCTGCTATGGACTACACCTGATGACAGTGCCACCCACAGATCTGCACCACAAGGCGCACCAGCGTGCAGGAAAGAGACACGGCTGCGGATGCACACCGCGATTCCTGACACCATAGACATAATACAAGTGGCTATCAATGGTAGCATATTTATTTATTTATTTATTAACAGTTTCTTATATAGTGCAGCATATTCCGTTGCGCTTTACAAAGGAGACAATGATACAACAAACATGGTATTTACAGACAGTCAAAAGGTAGGAGGACTCGCAAGCATACAATCTATAGGGAAATAGGTATTGATACATAAGGATAGATACTGTATTACATTGATTCCACCAGAATGCAAGGTTCTATGACTGGTTCTGGAATTTGATAAGCTTGCCTGAAGAAATTAGTTTTTAGGGAACACTTATAGGCTTGGAGACTGGGGGAGAGTCTTATTGTGCTTGGGAGGGCATTCCACAGAGTGGGTGCAGCCCGAAGAAAGTCCTGCAGTCGGGAATTAGTAATGAGTAATGAGTGTGGATGAGAGACACAGATCTTGGGATGAGCGTAGAGGTCATGTTGGAAGATATTTTGAGATAAGAGAAGATATGTGTTGGTGTAGTTTGGTTAATGGCTTTGTGTGTAAGTAAAATAATTTTGTATTGAGAATGGTAGAATACAGGTAACCAATGAAGTGACATATTTTGTAATGGTTTTCCACCGATGGTTTTATTTGACTAACTGGCCAGTGTGGGTGGGGCTTCACAGGTGTGGGTGGAGCTCTGATCTGTGTCCCAGCACTTTGGGGGGGGGGGGGGGGGGACCTTATTCGGTTATGCTGTGCCATTGTTGTAATAAACCATCTGGTTCTCCACCATCGATGGCAAAAGTATTCTACATCGACCATAAACCTTGATGATTATGAATCATAAATGGCTGGTGACCATCCCTAATACAGAGAGGAAATCCTGAATGTAGGTAAGTATGCTGTAGTTCTTTCTTACTGCATCACCTACAGTAAATATATATATACTATATCAGCCTCATATATATACCTTCACCACTTATTGGGGAACATCATAGATCATACCTCCCAACATGACCCAACATGACCCATTCCAGGAGGGACACAATGCTCTGTTTCTGGACTTGCCTTTTAATTTATGATTGCCATAATAAGGGGGGGAAGAAAAAACGTTACCTCCAGCAAACCATGCAAGACCCCCAGGGTATCAGCCTAGTGCTGATGCATTGTCTTACCTCTTGGCTGGCCCAACTGCGCATATGCGCAAACTTCCACAAACATCATGCAGATCTTGTGCACAGTACTCTCCCATAGAAGCAGCCCGGCTGCCACAGTTTGCACACATGCTCGTAGATAATCCTACTGCTGTGAGAAAAAACAATAAACTACAATATTGCACATATATTTTTTTTATAACATCTGAATGGCTTTTCTATTGTAAAATGTTTAGATGTTCACAGATAGTGTAGAGAAAAGTGATTTTCCTGACATTATCTGCTTTCATACTTGCCATGGTCATGTAAGTATGAAATACTGCTGGTTATGGCACATTTGCCTTTAAACCACCTCTCCCATAATGCTTTATCTTCATTAGCTATCACAGAAAATGATGTAGTTTAAATGACTGGTAGTTTGTTAGAGTAATATATGAAAAAGTGTGAAGTTGCTGACAATAAAACACGTATTAAAGTATTAAGTAGGTGGACACATAGCTAATAAGATTACTGTATATATGGCAAGGTTGTTTTTTATTCACATTAACTTTAATATATATTTTTTTAGCTCAGTGGTTTCCAAACTCAGTGCTCAATGCACCCTTAAGGTGTGTACACACGGGTCGATATAATGACCATTAGATTGTATGTGCATCATTCTGTGTGTACGATCTGACGACCACCTGTACAGACACTGCAGGAGCCGTCAATGATTGACAGCTCAATGGGGGAGCATGGAAATACGCCTGCCGAGTTGTGATATCAGTTCTGACAGATTGAGCAGCATGTATGGAGAAAACACTGCCCGATCTGTTTGTACATATATCTGTAGATCAATCGATTTGCAGATATATCTACTAGTGTGTACTCAGCTTTACAGTCTAGGTTTTAAGGATATCTATCCTTAAACACAGGTGGCTTAATTAACTCCTAATTCAAATTGATTTAACCATCTGTACTCAAGTATTGTTATGCTTAAAACCAGGACTAAAAGGGTGCATTAAGGACATATAACTGATTAATACCCCTTTCAGACAGAAAACAAAATTGCAGGGTGAAGAAGTTCCACCGGTAATTTTGTGAATAACACGGGTCCTTTTTCTGTGCGAAAGGACACACCCTTGTCGTAAATCCTGTGTCTCCAACCCTGGAATTGACCAGGTTTTTCAGGTGTTATTCAGTAAATTACCAGGTAGAAATTTTCAACCCGGTAATTTGTTTTTCTGTGTGAAGGGGGGTCAGGCCGATCCCAGCAAAATGACACGGCATTTCAAATGCTGTGTATTTGCCGGGATTTTCAGACTTTTCTGTCTGAAAGGGGTATTAGATGCATTAATCAGTACTGAAGGATTTGCAGATAATTAAATCCTTGCTAGGATTTGGAGTATCGATGAATGATGAACTAAAATCTTTCCCAATATTTACATATACGTTGCATTACAATTTTGTACAATTGAAAACCCATTGGCAACAATTTCCTGATATTACATATTATTATATGTTTAATTTTAGATGTATTCACCATCGACTTTGACAACATCTATTGTGAGAAGTTGCCTATTGGCTGAAGCTATATTCTTGTGCTCTGGGAAGTACAAGCCAATATTAAGTTATATAAAAATGCTTAAAAAACACTCAAGTGTCTGGTCTATGAAGAGCCATCAGAAAAATACAATGCAAATTCCAAAATAAAAGCAGTGTGCCATAATTGCTGTTGGAATGGCAGATTAAGCCTTTTGGGGGCCCGGGTCACTTTAGACAGAGGTGGCCCTCTGTCTCTTGTCATTACTGGCCGCAAACTGCACTGGAGAATATTACACTGTCAAAACACAAAGTGGAGGCAATATAAACTTAATGAGTCGCTAAAATAGCATTTAAAAGCAAGTGGCAATATTAGCAGCAAAGCCTTGCATGCAGATCATACATATGTATAATGTCACTGACTAGCTCAAATAAGCTAAGAGACAAGTTCAAATGTAAGGACATGTTATAAAGCAAAGGTAGGAACATTGAGTACAAACTCCAAAGTTGTTGGGAGAGTACATGTAAACTCCATGCACCTGGATTATCAGAGAGTTGTACCCATAATAAATGTGGTCTACAACTGCAGTTGGTCAGAAAGAATAGGGAAAAATTACGAGGGAGAGTACGTACAAACTTGCTGGTATTAGATGTCTTGTGGAATCTAGAATGTACAACAGGCTGATAATCTGAATACGAGGCTCAGGTTAAAGAATCAATGGTCAATGGGTAACTGGGGGATATATATATATATATATACATACCTCCCAACTGTCCCGATTACCGCGGGAAAGTCCCGATATTCGGGGACGTTCCCGCGTCCCGCCCGGGGCCGCCATTGTGACAGTTGGGACAGTTGGGAGCCCCCCCAGCATGCGCACAGCGTCTATTCAGCGACGACGAGCGGCGAAAACGGGGCGTGGCCGGATTTCGCGTCACCCCGCGAGGCCACGCCCCCTTTCCTCGAGGCCACGCCCCCTTTTCGGGAGCGCGCGTGGCTTCGCCGCGCGAATGTCCCGACCTCCCAACTTCAAAAGTTGGGAGGTATGATATATATATATATATATATATATTCACCACATAAAAAGCCTGTGTTTGTCTCTCTGTACCTTGCTCTGTAGGAGACCTCACAGGGTCAGCACTACCTCTGATTAAAAAACCCTCACATGAGGAGGCTGCTGCTGCTGTCCTCCATGGGCCTGAGAAGCATGTGATGAGCTCCACCAATCAGAGCTCCCAACGCTCAGCACCATTAATCATTGTCATATCGGCAGATAGGGGAAGCTGTAGCACTACCCCACGCCCATGCACAAAATCTTTAGCTAAAAATAATAATAAAAAATATTATATATGCCAGCCACAGGGCGGCCGAGGGGGGCCTAAATATACTGAGCACCCCCCCCCCCCTAATCCGGCCCTGGTTTTGGTGTTTATCTTCTATTCCAAACATTTATGAGATCAATTTGGATCGACCCAATGACCCATACACAAAATGAAACTCTCATGACAGCCAACAGTAAGATCATGCAAAATTAGGCATTGTCTCGAATCCAGCCTGATCCTCAGATACAGCAATCTAGAACATCTGGTCATAACAGTGAGCACCTTGGTCACTCGCTGATAACTACACAAATGTCATTCTTTATACAAATGTCAAAATCTTACACTTAATTACACATAATGTAGGAATGCAGCATGGTGTCTACCAGGTTCAGTAAGAATCACAGAGAATATGCTAGATTATGAATATTTCCAAGGCTTGGTTACAAAAACATTTAATTGTATTAGGAAATACAGGTTATAAAAACAGCATAGTTTCAGAAGTGTCTTAATTTAGCTTTAAAAAGGATTGAAGCATACACAGGTTGAGTATCCCTTATCCAAAATGACCAGGATAATTTTGGATAATGGATTATTCAGTATTTTGGAATATTTTTATATTTCAATGATGTATCTTGAGGTATCTTGCATTTATGTTGTATAAACACATCAAGCACATGAAATACACACAAATATATTTTATTTGTCTCAAGGTCTCGAAACATGAAACAAAGTTTGTGTTCTATCTCAGGCACTGAATTTGAATGCCAAGAAATCATGTCCTTGCACATATTTAGTGCCAGTTACATATCATATCCCTAGTAGTGCCAGTTACAGATGTCCTCAGTAGTGCCAGTTACAGATGTTCCCAGTAGTGCCAGTTACAGATGTCCCCAGTAGTGCCAGTTACAGATGTCCCCAGTAGTGCCAGTTACAGATGTCCTCAGTAGTGCCAGTTACAGATGTCCCCAGTAGTGCCAGTTACAGATGTCCCCAGTAGTGCTTTTAGAAAAAGTACATTTAGGAAACTATTGTTTTTTCAATAATTTGGATAAGGTATAACAATATTTTGTTAATGGTTTGAGTGCATTATTTTACTCCTTGAGCCTCAAAGTGGCCCACAAACTATCCCTTCTTTAGCCCTGCAAATCAGTCTCATACAGGGGGTCAATTATTTGAATGCATTTCACAGAACCAGTTCACACACTAAACACACACATATGTTACTAGAATATAACTGTTTTATACATACAGAAATATAGGGGGAAATTTACTAAAGGAAATTTGTAAAAAATAGGTGTATTTGTATCCAGAAATACACTTATTTCTGACATTTACAATCTGGAAAATACGGCAATTCGTATTGATAGCACATCAATACGAATACGAATTGCCGTATTTTCGGGATAGTAAATGTCAAAAATAAGTGTATTTCTGGATACAAATACACCTATTTTTTTTACAAATTTCCTTTAGTAAATTTCCCCCATAATTTCTAGTAAGTACTTATTGGTCTATCCACTACAGTCATGTAAAGGATAGCAGCCTCACCATTTTCCCCAATCAATCAAAAACAATTGGCAAACTAAATGTATGACCACGTAGAGTCCTGATTCTGGGTCCTGCATGCAAAGTAACACCTGTTATCTCTATCCAAATATGCTAGAGACACTGCAGAACCAGGCAGGAGAAGGAGGAGGGGCAAAGAGGGTCTGCCAACACAGGAAGCAAAGGAGGAGTCTGACAGAGGTAAGAAACAGCAAAGAAAGAAGAAGGGTTTGAAACTGCAGTGGGCCATCGGTAAATGGAATGCCCATGAGAAGCCCATGGGAAGAAAAAACACCATGGTAAAAAAAAGATGAGCAGAAAATGTAGCAAAATTACTAGTAGCATGATGCCAACCTGGGAGACAATGTGGGCTGCACCTTAAAAACCATTGAAGGCATAACCCGGGGGTTCAACAACAGAAACTGTGTGCACACTAAAGTTAACCCCAACATGTGCCTGCAGAAATGACTGGTCCTCTGACAGCCTGGCTCCTCAATCCTGCAGCAGGTAAAAGGGGAGTAACTGTATTTAACCCAGGGCCACTAACTTGTTCAGGGGTCAGTGCAGTCCCGAAGGGGTTGCTGGCCCTGAAATGGTGGGCACAGTCAGCAACTCATCTGTCGCTTATTAAGGCAACAGACACATTGGGAGATGGATAGTTTGTGTCAGCAGTACCAGTGCTGACATCTTGTAACATGCGGGAAGTCACTAGTTGAGACCAAAATGTTGTAAAGTGGTGTCATACAGTATCTTATGGCAAATACATCAGAGGAGTAAGAAGGGGAAGGGAGGAAGGGACAAGTAGGGATGAAAGAAGGCAAGTTAAGTAGAAAAGAGTAGAAAAAGAGTAGAGTAGAAAAATAGGAAAATGAAAGAAAGAAAATAGAGTGCAGTAGTATGAAAATTGGCAAGAAAAGAAAGGCAGGACTAAATTCAAACAGATGAAAAGATTGCGGAGGTAAGCTCCGTGTGACACATTGCTCCTATAACTACCAAACCGAGTACAAATATAGGTAATATTACATTACATTTGACTGTACGACCAAACACACCCAGTGAATACCATAGGAGATCAGCTAAAACTAATCAATAAAATAACCAAAGAGCAAGCATCATTCCACCTAGCAACAGGGCTCTAATTACCAGCCAATCACACACAAAATAAGAGGACCATTCAGGCTGCTACATCTTTCACCTTCTTTTTAATAAATCCATTCTGGGAATTATTGGTTTTATTTTAATATAAGACCATAACTGTATTGTGTATCAATCTGCCCACCTCTCACTGGCATGTACAAGCCTTTGCATGATCACATAATCCACCATCTTCAGCTCAAATCCAATGCCCCCGCGCAACAGTCTTTGTGACATCACAAAACACTATTTTCACTGCAGGGACCATATCCCCAGTGATATAGGCTAAAATCACCCCATGTGTATGGGGCTTCGGGGTAAATTTACCAAGATGGGAGTTCTACTGCAGATGGGATGTTGCCCATAGCAATCAATCAGATTCTCTATATTATCTTTTAGAACGTGCTAAATAAATAAGAAGTAGAATCTGATTGGTTGCTATGGGCAACATCCCATCTTCATAGTAAATTCACCCCTAAGTTTGTGTATCTGTTATTATTGTAGATGTGTAAAAAGCTAAATAATGATAAAATCGAATTCTATTAAATAAATGTAGGTTTGCTATAAATGTACCACCTATGTATTGAAATATCCTACATAAAAGTATATGCACAACACACAATTCCTCATTTAATAAATACATAACCACATGGCAGTGAGAAACAGAACACACAATGTATGTACCTTTTTATTCTCTTGGTCTCCACTGTAGTATATATACTATTTGCAGATACTTTAATAAAGAATGTAACATAGCAATACATAGTATTTTCTCAAATGTCAATCAGGTTACAAAATATCAATAAAAAGACATTGTATTGATTATCATTTAGCTATTATTGATTTAATGTATTCAATAGCTGAGTCAGTGCTAATATAGGAATGAAGGAGCACATTCTATTACGAGTTCCAGGACCATATATCTATCAGTGATAGGCCTTAAATGGCTGCACAGTTTATAGATATATCCTTATAAGTGTTTCTTAAGGGCATAGTTTAAATGAAAGCTGATAAATGATACTACTAAATGGGAACTAAACCTGCAGACAGCAGCTACAGTAGGTTTAATAACCTTTAAAACTAGGTTCTATTTCTACTGCTATTTTTTCATTAGTAAGAATATCATTATCAGATGGAAGCAATGAAGGAACAGTGCAATCATCACCTTATTATCACTAATTCAAAGTGCTTTCATTTTTAAAAACATTTTTCAATGCATTATTGGTGGTAATGGCCTTTATTAGTAGAAAGCATGAATATATGAGGGTGGTTCAGTAAATATGGTAACCAGACCTCTCATAATGTAAATGTATTTATTTAGAATGGCCTTAATAAAGATTATTATTCCACATAGGCCCCATCAGGGGTAAAAGTGGGGGACAGGGACAGGGTGGAATGCCCTGTAATGAGTAGATGGAACTAGTTCAACTTCTGTCTTGGCCCTGCACAGTAATTCTAACAGAAAAGCATTATAGTTTTCAGGGGGTGCAAAAAACCCTACCACTGGCCATGGCTGTTCGGGGAGGGGAATGGAGGAATTAGGTGGCAGAGGGAAATGAGTACCACCACCTCTCCAGGACCACTTGATCCCCATACGTGTCTAAGCATTTGTTTCAAAGTTACACCAAGAAATCTTACCTGGCATCAGTGGCATAACTACAAAATTTGCGCCCCCCCCCCCCACGGAAAATGTTGGCATCCCCCCCAGAAAAATGAACCTCCCCCAACCCTGCCTTACACCTCCGCTTGCCGCAGGGTCTGTGGCCGCGACCCACAGATCTACTTATCCGCAGTCCCAGCGCTTCTCCTGGCTCCTGCTAATGAAAAATGACCCTCACAAAATGGCTGCACCTAACAACAGACCGTTTGTAAGGATGCTAGAGGAGGCCACCGCAGAAGAGAAGTGTCACAGAAGTGAAACCTGGTCAATGCCGACATGAAATAATGGGCCGACTTAGGGGGTTATTCTGGTTGGTGCGGCCAAACGTGTGTACGTTCCATATTAACGTACGCTCTCCGTACGCGGCCGTTGAGGTTAAGTCCACCCACAAATCAGCCGCATACGTACGGCCAGAAACAACGTCGAAGGGGAGTGGCGTACAATTGAGCGTACGCCAACGTACACGGACGGATCAGCCCTTAGAGTCCGACAACTGGCGTACAACAGAGCGTACGCCACCGTTTACGGACGTCTCTCGTCCGTCTTCCCACCGACTTCTTGCGGCTATCTGAGCGTACGCCATCGTGCACGGATGGGTCTCTATTGTTTTCAATGGAAAACTCAGCGTATGTCACCGCTCATGAGAGTGAGCGTACGTCCGTGCACGCTGGCATACCCTTCACATATATGGACCTGCAAATCTAGCCTTTCAACTATGATTAAGGCAATTAAATGAATTATTCTAATTGTTATTCAATTATTGTTTTCTATTACCTCAATTGTCTACCTTAATGAACACCCTAATAAAAATACATTTTAACCCTCCTTACATGTATATTTATTATGTTCTAATGTTGCATTTTAATCACTATCTATGTGTCCCCACATTGCTGTTACTTTTAGATCAACTTATGTTGATGTTACAGTGAAAACGTTGACACATGTCGACTTGTGTAGATTGAGTGTGCTACTGTGTAAAGTCTATGAAAGCACGTAGTGAATGTGTATAACTGTTTAACAAATACCTACCTTAGCATATATAAGCAGGTCTTAAAAAGATTCTTACCTTAAATTAAACAAACATTTAAATGGCGAGAAGTATAGAAAGATAAGCTTCCAAGGTGTTTCAGTGCTGTGTGTGGCTTGCAGGTAGTGAAATAATGGTTTGGACTTAATAGACTGCAGCATTGCTTATTACATTCAGGTGTATGTGTTTGAGTAGTAATCAGCGTAAATTAGCAAACCCAGGCGTCCGCTGTCATGCGGTATCTGTAGGGGTGGTCTGAGGTGGCGGTTGGCGGCCGCCTGTTTTGTGTCCGAAATGAACGGTGCTTTAGCCGATCGAGCGGTAGTAGCACCGTTCATTTTTGGTGCACACCCCCGTGTACGCCCATGTTTACGCCCATTTTCCCTCATTATTTCGGCCGCTCCCCTCAACACGCCCCTATGCCGCCCCCAATGACCGTACTCTCGCGTACAGGTTTTTTCGCACGGAGAGACCCGTCCGTAAGCGTTGTGGAGTGTTCGCGCCTGCGCATTGGAGATGGTACGCATGCGCAGATCATTAAAAACCCCGGAACGTACGCGTACGGCCCAGCCGCACCAACCAGAATAAGGCCCTTAGTACCAGAGCTTTTATTATTCTGTTCAAGCTTCATCTTTCTGAATATATAATTGGAAAGATTGTACAGCTTGGGAAAGAATAGAACAGGAGTGATGCTGCACAGACACACTTGTATACCAACTTTCTATGGCCTCGTGATGAGGGGGCATGGCCTTCAAATCGCATCACTTAGGCGAGGCCACACCCCTGTTTTGCTGCTGCTGCCCCTCTGCCTGCGGGAATAGACGCTGTGCACAGCGTCTATTCACCACTGCCCAGCGGTGGCAGCGGGGACTCCCAACTGCCCCCCTCCACCACGGGACACTGCTGGCCCCAGGCAGGACACGGGAACATCCCGCTTTATGTGGAAAGCGGGACAGTCGGGAGGTATGCACTTGCCAGGTGCATACATCCCCTCACAGGCCAGCATATACAGGAGGAAATAGCTGCAAGGGGATTATGAGCCTTGATTTATGTTTGTAAGTAAAATGAAAAAAGCAATTCAATTTGTGCCTGGAACAAACCATGTTGCAATGCAAAGGTAGAAAGTACATTTATATTTTTTCTGTGCAGGGCAAATCATGGCTGCGTTACTATTGTTATTATATAGCGCACACATATTCCGCAGCACTTTACAGAGAATATTTGATCACTCACATCAGACTGCCCCGTTGGAGCTTACAATCTATATTCCCTACCACATGCACACGCACACACATTCATTCTCGGATTAATATTTGTTGGGCATCAATTAACCTACCAGTATATTTTTGGATAATGAGAGGAAATCCGAGTACCCGGAGTAGACCCTCAGCACTGTGAGGCAGTAATGCTATGCTAATTATTACACCATCCGTGCTGCTGACAAATATTAGACAGCTTTATATTTACACTGAAATTTAGATTTTAGTTTGAACACACCCCACACATCAGCTCTACTTACACAAATTAATTAGGCCAATGGGCCCCTAATCTCTTAGGCACTCAGTGCCGGAGCTACCATTAGGCAGCTTTAGGCACCTGCCTAGGGCGGCAGCATTGCAAGGGCGGCACTGATTGAAAAAAAAAAATGACATATGCGCTGCATACCCGTTACCTGTACAAGATCCGCTCCCGCTAAGCGTCAGGGGTAGAGAGGGCTCCTGTTGCTGAACTGTGCCGAGGTGAGCTGGGGGCAGAGAGGGCTCCCGCAGCCACACCAAGCACCTGAGGTGGGGGAAGAGAGGGCTCCTGCGGCTGGGCTGTGATCAGGTTAGCCTGGGGTGGGGGTGGGGGGGAGAGCTCCTGTAGCTGCTCTGAGCGCCGGGGGTGGGGGGGGAGAAGAGAAGGGAGAGAGAAAGATGGCTCCAGCAGCCACACCGAGCACCAGGGGTGGGGGGGGGAGAGAGAGAGCTCCTGCGGTTGGGCTGTGATCAGGTGAGCCGGGGGGGGGGGGGGGAGGGAGCTCCCACAGCCACACTGAGCGCCGGGGGGAGGAAGGAGGGAGAGAGAGGGCTCCAGCAGCCTCTGAGGGGGGAGGTTTCCCGTGGCTTAGCTGAGGTGAGGGGGGTGGAGAGCAGGAGATAGATTTGCCTAGGGTGCTGAGGAACCTGGCACTGGCCCTGTAGGCACTCCTATGTAGAGCAGCACTGAATGGAATATAGCTCCCATCATCTTAGCCTGATGACGACAAAGCTTTCATGATTGGAATGTAGGAACATAGGGGGTGATTCTGGTTGGCTCGGTACCGAGCACGAGAGACACCGCCCGAATAAATGCCTGCCCCCCTGCCACCGTCAATTCCCCTCTTTAACATGCAAAGGGATGTGTAATGAAGACACATCCCCTCACATGTCTCCGCAGCAGGAGAAACCATTCGATGGTCGCCGACCATCGAGTGATTTCTCCTGGCTTTGCAAATAAAAGTCAGTATGAACAGACTTTAATTTGTGGCCTCCAGGATGAAGACGGGGCGGGTGGCTGACATCTTGTGATGTCAGTCGCCCGCATACCCTTGGGTATGCCCATAATATGTTGGGCTTTCCATTGGGCGACCCCAGTCCCCGCCGCTCTCTGCCCCTGATCCTTGCGTTTGGCTCAGCGACTATGCAAATTGCCGACGCCATTCACAATGGGGACCTGCACTTGTCATCATATAACATGGGCAGAGCCCCAAACATTGGAACGGGTCCGAATTCGCCCCATTCCGAGTCAATTAGAATCAGGGTCATATCCTCAATCAGGACTGTAACTCTTAAATCAAAAATGTATGAGATATTTATCTGGAATACAACAATTTGCCATAACCTTAATAACACCAACTGGGAAATTTAATAGGATGAGAGATCCATAAAGTGAGAGATTTGGTAAGAAATCTCCAGTTTTTTTAAAGCGGCAATCATTTACACTTCCAAATCAAACTGATTTTGCGGTGTAAATGATTGCCGCTTTAAAAAAACTGGCGATTTCTTATCAAATCTCTCACTTTCTGAATCTCTCATCCTATTAAATTTCACCAAAGTGTATGATCTACCAGAGTGCACAGCAACAAACAGGGAAAATACCAATTTTTTTACAAATTAAATTGTCATCAGGATTTTCTAGCTGTGAGAACACTCTTCAGACAACAAAGCAGGTTATACCCATATATACTTTGTTGCCTGTTTCAGCCTCTGGCTAACATAATGATGATCAATGATTACACCTCTACTGCAGTTTAATCTGTCACAAGGTACTGTAGTATTTCATTTTCACATTTTTTATTCAAATTGTACTGTGATAAGGGGACTATGGAGCTCCCTGTTAACAAGGACTAATGCAAATAAATGAAATAGTTAAAGTTTATATCATTTGCTGAAATACCCAAACTTTTCTAATAATAGTTTATGAAGTGCATTATGATTTTGTAGGTATGATTTTAATAAATGAGCACTTACCACCTCATTACTAGACTACATTCAATTGTCCTGTGTTGATGCACAGGGTGACTGATTATGTAGTTCATATTGCTGACAGGCAATTTATTGCCAAGACTACACAGACAGCACAAGAAAGATGTCTCCAAAATTATGTAGCAACCAAGGTTTAAAGTGACCGTTATCGTTGAGATATAAGAAAGGTCATAGGTAACTCAGAACAGATTTAAACTCACGCTGCTTAACCCCTTCCCGACATTGCCTTTTATGCTAATTTTTTTTTTTTTTCCTCCTTGCGTTCAAATAAGCGTAACTTTTTTAATTTTCCGGCTATATAGACACATGAGGGCTTTTTTTTTGCGGGACAAGTTGTACTTTGTAATGGTACCATTTACTATACCGTATAATATTCTGGGGAATCAGGAAATAATTCAATGTGGGGTAAAAAAAAAAAAAAACGCCATTCCACAATTTTGCGCTGGTTACGGTTTTTTTGGAGTTCATAGTTCGTTTAAAATGATGGGTTATCTTTATTCTATGGGTCGTTACAATTCTGGTGATACCAAACTTATATAGTTTTCGTTATGTTTTACCACAAAAAAAAAAATCGCAACTTTTACGGTTTTTCTAATTTGCGTTGCTTCGCCATGTTCTGCGGCTTATAACTTTTTTATTTTTCCACCTACGGACCTGGGTGAGGGCTCATTTTTTGCGGGCTGAAGTGTACTTTTTAATTAATTTAATTATGGGATATGGGCGACTTTCTGATCTCTTTTAGTTATTTTTTTTTGGGTACGCGATGCGACCAAAAAACGTAGTTTTGGCGTTTGGAATTATTTTCCGTTTACGCCTTTAACCGTGCGGGATAACTAATGTTATATTTTAATAGATCGGACTTTTAGGAACGCGGCGATACCAAATATGTTTATTTTTTTTATTTTTTATTTATTTTTATTTGTGAAATGGGGAAAGGGGGGTGATTTGAACTTTTAATATTTTTTTATTTTTTTTTTATTTTTAAACTTTTTTTTTTTTTTTTTTTTACTTTTACTACAAGGCCCCCTAGTGTACTTGACCACTAGGGGGCGCGATCGCCTGTACTAGGTTCAGCCATAGAGCTCTATGGCTGAACGTAGTGATTTTATGCACTTCCTATTACATCCTGCCTGAGGCAGGATATAATAGGTATGCATACACGGCCAGCACAGGGGTCTACATTAGACCCCTGGCTACCATGGCAACCGATCGGCACCCTCCGATCTCGCTGCGGGGGGCCCCGATCGGCGCCGGAGGGGGGCGCCCCCCCTCCGATCAGCTATTTAAGCACTGCGGTCGCTTTGCCCGCGGTGCTTAAAGGGTTAAACGGCCACGATCGGCGAACTCGCCGCTCGTGGCCGTGAGAGCAGGGACCTGGCTGTAATATACAGCCATTACCTGCTCTCTTTCAAGCCTGCTCACTCCGTGAGCTGGCTTGATTCCCCCTCAACCGACATATGACGTAAATGTACGTCATATGTCGGGAAGGGGTTAATATTTTTATTAGTGGAATATTATATCTAAATGCAATATTATCAGAACACTTTGCTTACTTAAATTACGCTGTGTGAAGTTTAATTTAATTACGTGCATTGACTAAAAAGTTTTTCACATTTGATTATCCTATTAGTTACCAGCATGTCAAGATGACGGAATAACATAACAGTGATGTCAGCGCCAGGAGCTGGGTGCGCCCGACCGGAGCAACACTTCAAATGCTTCATCGGGTGCCATCTTGTGGCCTCCAGCATGCACAACACTTGAATTTTCCCCATAGAGGTTAGGAGCAGCATTAGCCTTTTATTATATAGGATATCTCGGAATTAAAGGCCTAATTCAGGATGGATTGCTAATTAGAGAATATCAAATAATTTCGAACGTGTAGCCAAATTGCATGTGGATAAGCGGAATTAGCAACTGAAAATGTGAACGGATCGTAATCGCAGTACAGCCACATTTTGAATGGCAGGAAGCCGGCATTTGGAGTTAGAAACCTCCTGTTTTCTGAGTGTGTCAGACAAAAACTGAGGTGTTCCGTCAGGATCTCTAATGGCAGCACTGACCACTTCCAGTCTGTCTCAGTCGCAGATTAGTGGCAGTCTCAGACCTACTCATATTTGCTTATAGTCCAGTGGTGTAGCTTGGTTTGGGCTGCCCTCCTGCCACTAATGGGGGGGTCCTTCCCCCCCTCCCCGCCGGCCTCCCCACCCTGGCCGCCGGTGCCCCCCCCAATCGCCGCAGGCTTACCTGTCTGTGCATCCCGGCTCCCCTCCTGGCTTCAATTAATAATTCTATGCAGATGGACCACGATAAAATGGCCGCCCCCATACCGCAGACAGTTTCAGAGAACTGTCTGCTTTATGGGGAGGCCATTTTATCGTGGTCCATCTCCATAGATTGGATTGAAGCCAGGCGCCCCCACATGCACAGCGCCTCCCTGCGGCCGTGGGAGCTGCGGTGCTATAGTTACGCCACTGTCAGTCGACAAAGACTCTTTGATGTTCCAGGATTTGCGAATGGAACTGCAAATGGGTAGCAATGCATTCGCAAATTTGCACAGGACATTTTTTCTTTCTGTCTGGGTGGAGGCTTAATTCTCGTAGTCAAATGCAACTTCTCAGATGAAGGATTCATACTGAATTATGATCTAAATCTAATTTTGTTCAGTGTTTATATTTTTTACCACCATTTTTACTACAAAATACAGTGTATTATGAAAAAACATATTTGTTTTTCTAATAAATTCAAATCACTTCTCCTCCCTTATCAGTGCTTCATACATCTACACCTGAGATCTAAATGGATGGTTTGGGCTGTGCTGCTACCAATCAAGATTGCCCACCTTTTGTTAGAATTAATATAATTATGGTATCGACAAGGCGGATTGGCCATAGGCCTAACTGCGAATATTGCCAGTAGGCTGGTGCACTTGCGAGGCTGTCTGTCAGCATGTGTTTTTCTTTTAAGATGTGGCCCTACCCAAAGTAGAGGCCCCATCCCCCTCCTGACTCCCACACAAACAACCTCTGCCAGTTCACAGAGCAGAGTATCCAAATCTGCATATACTCATCTAAGGTGGGTCCCTAATGAGTTGTCTTTCTGTTTGATGAAGGTTTTGGTGTCTGCACTCAATCTTAGTGGGGGCAGGTGCGGTATTATATGATATGTGGAGGTTTGTGATTTGTCACAGCAGCTTAGGTCTGTGGGCCACTAGAGTGTAAGCATACCTGGTTCCCCCGATTGTCCTCTGGCATCCACGGTGGCCTTCAGGATCCTCTTCAGCGGTCCTGGGGGTGCATGGCGCGAGTTTTCAGGCGCGCCGGTGACGTCACCGGCACGTCCGTGCACTTGTGCAATGCACCTTTGGGACCGGTGATGCCGCTGAAGAGGATCCTGAAGCCCACCGTGGATGCCGTGTAATGTAACTTTTCCCAGCCGCTAAAATAATTATTCATCAACATCATGGATATCAACGTCACAACAAAGGGATATATTCTTGAGTGCTCCTGTCCAAAACAATATAACGGGAAGACAAAATTACCTTTAAAATATAAAAATCACAGAACACATACAAAACATGTTAAAACTAAAGTGTATCCACTATCATCACACTGCAAACGTGGGAGCAATCTGATATTACTCAAATTCACTGGTCTCAAGGAGGTAAAATGTAATTGGAGAGGAGGTGACTACATCAAGAACATAAATAAGGAGGAAAGAAAATGCATAATCAACATGGATACCCTAGCACCCAAAGGCTTAAATATAGATAACGGGATCAAATCAATTACAGATCAAATATAGATAACGGGATCAGATCAATGTGTAAAAAAACAGCTCACAAAAGAATCATGTCTACATCCTGGATATAAATTAATATTAACTATGTCATCACCAGATATGCCAAATAAACTGATATAAAATAGAAAGGATTGTAGAATTAGGAGCGCAATAAATTTAGGAAGGTGCTGCCCACTAAAACATATGTGGAGGGAGGTACACCACCTTCCCAAGGGATGAAAAATGGTAACAAATTAATGTAAAAGTGTGGCACACCCTTCCTAAAAAGATGTTCACAAAAACAAACAATGTAATTAAACAAGGTTTATTTCATAAATTAAAAGACAATAAAAAGGAAGGAAAGATGCAATACTATTTATGGAATGTTTCTTCAAATCCTGGTTACAAACAATGAATAAGATGGGTATCTCATCATTTAATGAAAAATGGTAACAAATTAATGTAAAAGTGTGGCACACCCTTCCTAAAAAGATGTTAGGAAAGATAGAAACTTTCAAATATATCAAGGGTTTTAACAAGGTACAGGTGGGAGACATTCTTCACAGGAAGAGGAGCAACAGAACACGAGGACATGCACTGGAACTAGAGGGAGGAAGATTCAGGGGAAATGTGAGGAAGAATTTTTTCACAGAAAGAGTAGTAGATAAGTGGAATAGCCTACCATCAGAGGTGGTAGACGCAAATACAGTAGTACAATTTAAACATGCTTGGGATAAGCATATCGATATCCTTACAAAAAATAAGGATCAAATATGCTTTTAAAAAATGGGGCAGACTAGATGAGCCAAGTGGTTCTTATCTGCCGTCAAATTCTATGTTTCTATGTTCACAAAAACAAACAATGTAATTAAACAAGGTTTATTTCACACATTAAAAGACAATAAAACGGAAGGAAAGATGCAATACTATTTATGTAATGTTTCTTCAAATCCTGGTTACAAACAATGAATAAGATGGGTATCTCACCATTTAATATAACTGCGGTGGGCTATACCTAAAGATGAAAGTCTGCAGCACCACCTCAGCAGTAGTTCTGGTCTGCTCCCAAGGTGAAAAAGTGCAAGTGCATTCCAATAAAGTGCATCCAATTAAAGTGTCCAAGTGCCAAGGTGCCTTGTATTTAAAGTGCAGAGGCGTGGATGAAAACAGCAACGCGTTTTGGATATCCAAACTGTCTCCTTTGTCAAGCTGGGTATATCTGCTATCTGACCCAGGACCTCTTTTTAAGCCCACTTCCTGGGTTCATGTGGGATCCTGGGCCAATCGATTTGCCGAGATTTTCACGTGCCAGAAGTGCCGCAATTTTCACGGGCCGGAAGTGCCATGATTTTCACGGCCCGGCACTTTTGGTTGCGTTCCACTGGCTGATTCGTCACTTCCGCTTCCGGTTTTGGGAAATCCCGGCAGAGTTCACTTTATTTCTCTTATTCTCTCTGCAACATGTATTTCCATTTATCAGGGAACAATATCTGTATATGTTATACATCCATGGTCGGCTTGATTGATTTATTCATGTAACACATCCTTGATAGATGAATTTTTTTTGGCCATCTTTTCTTTGGGCAAGGATATGGGCAAAATCTTCTCAAAGTCTTTTCCAATAAGTTTTTTTTTTATCTCTTAGATACCAATCAAGAAATTGATAGATTAAAAACTAGTGGCCAAATGTAATAGAGTGAGAGTTTCAGAAAGTGAGAGATTTTGGGAGAGTTTTCCCATGTTTTTTAAAGTAGCAATCAATTGCATGGCAAAATCAACCTAATTTTGCAGTGTAATTGATTGCAGAAAATACCCCAATTGTTAAAACACCCAGAAATAAAAGATGGAATAAACGGACAAGAAACCACCCCAATTATAATCAATAATTGGAGGCAGAGAAACCAGTCTGCCAGTAGGGTTGATAGAGAAAAAACAAGGGTACATACCCCTAGAAATCCATCTAATGTACCATCACATACACCCTACAGACAAAACAGGTTTGAGGAGAGAAGAGTACCAATTCCTTTGAGAAATAGGTTTGACTCATTGAGAAATGAGAATTTAAATACAAGACCTCAAAAATCTTTTTTTATGGAGGGACCCCCTACCACCAAGAAGAAAAAGGGAAAAAGAGGAGGTAAATGCAACCCAACCCCCCCCCCCCCTAATTTCTAAAAATACAGAAATAGAGAAAAATTTAAATACTGGTAAGATATTCAACCTCAGTAATAAAGTACTCTCAGAGGAAGAAGTTAAAATCCTCAAAAAAGGCCTTAAATTCACCCCCACAGCAAAAGCGAACCCCTTCACATTGTTTGTAGATTTACAAAAACCCGTTAGAAAAGTGAGTCTAAAAAAATTATGAAATACTACATCCTTACGACGAAAATCAAAATTCTATCCAAAACATGTAAAAGGGGGATGCATAAACTGTTTTAACTCAATTGTTTCAAAAGAACTAAGGAAAGTTGAAACCTCTAAAAAGAAAAATATTTAGTAGGAAAGAATGGCAAGCAATTGAAACATTACAACAAAATGACAGTATTATCATTAAGCCTGCTGACAAGGGGGGTGGAGTTGTCGTTCTAAACAAAAGTAATTATATTACTGAGATTGACAGACAGTTAAGTGATCTGTCAACATACAAAAAGTTAAGAAACTATCCCACTTCCAACATTGTAAAAAAGCTACATGATCTTAGTTCAAAGGCTTTTGAAATATATCAAACCCGTCCACCTCGACAATATATGTCCTTCCAAAAATTCACAAACATCTTACAAAACCCCCAGGACGTCCTATAATCACAGGGACTGGATGCATAACATCGAATCTTTCTGCCCTGGTTGATTTTTACTTACAGTCCTTAGTAGCAGAGACGTGCTTCTACTTGAAAGATACGGGCGACGTTTTATGAAAATTGGAAACTGTTACATGGGATGATGAGTGTTTTCTAATCAGTGCTGATGTGAGTTAATTGTACTCACAACAGCACTGAGCACCATCACCGAAGATTCACACACATATTAGTAAGGCAGTATCTACAAATATTAAGCATTCTAATACACTAACATCACACCCACTGCCATTTCACCTACCAGTGGCGTAAGTTCTTCCCAGTTGCCTGGAGGCAAAATAAATATTTGTGCCCCCCCACACAGAACCTTATATAAATATATGTATGTATGTGTGTATGTTATGTATATTATGTTTAAAATAAAGAGAGTGTCTATGGACGGAGAGTCAGCCACAAAAGTGATATCTACGGCTTTCAATTAAATGATTTAACTGATTTAAACTGGCAGGGGAGGAGAGGTGCCCCCTTGGGAGCAGGAGCCCGGCGGCAGATGACTCCATTGCCTCCCAAAGTTCTGCCTCTGTCACCTACTAATTTTCCCTCTTCCAATAGCGCCATGGAAGTACTATGTGGTGGTCACATGTATTTGCCACTAGTGTGAATTTACATCTTTTCTTGCATTTTTAGATGTCAGCCTGTATTCCAGGCTTTATAATTTATTAAACTACTGTACATCTTACAACAGCTCCCAACACATTAAAAAGTGTCATTGTTCCAAATTGTATACTAATATGAAACGTTTATACAGTACATTCCAGCAGCACTCAACGAACAAATAATATATAATGGCTGCCAATTATCAATGCTTCCATGCAATAAACCTGTTCATCAGGACAGTGTTAATAGATACACAAGTGAGTGAGTGTGTGCGTGTATTTGTACATATAAATATTATCCTTTTTTGGAAAGCACAGTAAATACAAGTTTAATGTATAATCACTTACACAGCAGTAGGTATTATTAGTACAGCACAGAGATATAAAAATGAATTGTTGATGGAGCCTTATTTGATGAAATGCTCATGTAATCTGGTCTTGTAGTAGCAGGACAGACTGCAGGCTCAGCAAGTAGCCTTGTAGCTGACATCATTAGGCACGCAACAGAAATATTCACTGCTAGGAATGAAGGCTCGGATCATGAAGGTGGATGTGAAAAAGGTATAACTTTCAGTAAGAATTATGGTGCATCTTAGCTATTTAATAAATGAGCAAAACTAATGTGCTTTTAATACATTTTGGAATAAACAAACTATTGCAGTCCTAGGGGGTCATTTATGAATGCTCAATTTAGGTTGATTTGCTAATTTTTTGGGTTTTAAAAATAGATGCGAATTAGGGACCACTAATTTACTAAGAAATAAGGTTTGTGGGGCGGCGGCCTGCCCCACTACCATATTGGAACACCCAGCATTTCATGGGCGTTGCCATGAGAACACAGGGCGTTCTCATGCTAATGAGGCATGACGGACAGGCGGGGGCGGACAGCTGACATCACCAGATATCAGTTGCCCACCTACTTCCCTCCGAGCAGATACCCATCTGTAAGGTTGCTTTGAGGCAACCTTACATATGTGTGAGCCTTCATCATCATTCGAATGGTTATGTATGTCTATTGTAAGTATATTGTAAGTATAATGTCCAAGTGTTATATTGTTATAATGGTATATTGTTATATTGCTATACTTTTATGCTTTTGGATAACAGCAACTGGTATGTGTGCTTTAATCACTTGCTAGGGACATTATATTGTTAATATAATTGCAGTTTAGATATTGTATATGCGAACGCAGCATGCAGTAGCCATGCATTCTAATAACTTTAATATGTTTAAGGTACAGTGTACTCATTTGCGAGATGGCGTCAACTGAGCATACATCATGTCTCAATGATACATAGCGTGTTTGTGCTTTATGGCGCGTCCATAGCAGACATCTTGGTATAGCAAAATAAATCATTAGGTATTAATAATTGCAAATGGAAGTCCAACTAGTCAGCAGCAATTCTACTATTCTATCACCCAGAATCTCCTAGATGTTCAGAAGACCTGCACAGATGGGAATGACAGGAACATATTCCCACCCTTTGGCACATATCCCCGTTTGTCATCTCCACTGCCATGGACAACAGTCTGTACAGTGCATGCAATGGGCAAATTCAGAAATATGCACAAGCTGTCTTTAAACAGCATGTGCCATTTGATTTTGAACTATGATGGTGCCAAGGGCAAAAAGGTGCTTCCCAAAAATTTTAACAAAACATCATGTCAAAATACAGATGGCATATCCAGTTTGGGAATGCTGAGATGAAGATGAAAATGACACATTGAATAGTGTTATAAAAAACAAACATAAAAGTTGTTAGTCCATCAAACATTATTGTCATCCAACGAATTTCCTTGATTCAGCACAACTGAACACCACTGGACCTAAGGACTGTGCTGTATCCATCAAGGGGCTGCTAATTCCATTGTCTGAGTCTAATGTACTGTGCTGTAATGTATGTCCATATAGGGGCTTTTGCTGTCTGCTTGCAGGTACTGCTGTCTGTGTGCTTATAGGGACTGCTGTCTGTGTCCATCCAGGGACTGTGATGTGGCTGTGCACACATCTGTTTTGGGTTCATCTGCCTCGGTGTTAAATAAAAGTACAAACTAAATAAAAAATGTTAAAAAAATAACAACATTTTAAAATGTTAAACAAAAAGTTTATAATAATCCCTTGAAAAAGGAAAAGCAATAGAAAAATGTTAAAAGAAAAACAAAAACTTATAGTAAATGTTGTGTGTGCTGTTGTGCTGCTTTGTATACATAACTTACAGTAGAAATCAAAGCATGAGTAGCTTGTGGCATAATGAAAAGAGTTCAGCAGGGTAGCTGAACATGACTGCATCTGAAATGAGGTCACTGAATGATATCCGTTGTGAACATCTCTTCTGCAAAAAAGAGGTTTCTTTACCACTTTCCAATAAGGCAAATTAGTGTCCAATGCTGCTTGGGGACATAGCATACAGTGACAGTAGAATTAAAGCTTGGGAAGCTTAGGGCAGTATGGAAAGAGTTCAGCAGGGTAGCTGAACTTGACTGCACCTAAACTGAGCTCACTGTGTGAAATGCTTTGTGAGTGCCTCTTTCGCAAAAAAAAAATAGGTTTCTTTACCACTTTCTGATCTGGCAGTTTAGTGTTTTAAGCAGCTTGGGGACATTGGGACTGATTCAGCACTGTTTACTAAGCAGGGGCCATTCACTGCTTAGCAAGTTGCTTAACATCGCCCGGATGAACGCCCCCCACCTGCTGCAGAATCCCCTCTGTACCATGTGAGGGGATGTATGAGGACACATCCCCTTGCATGCGGCCAAAGGGGAGAAAAATCATTCAACGTTTGCTGACTATCAAATGATTTATCTCCCCTTTGGAAATAAAAATCAGTCTAAACTGACTTTTATTTCTGTCGGAGTCTTCCGAAGATGCACTGACATCATGCAGCATCAGCTGCCCACCCCCAGCAGGCATTGGCCAACCTGCATTCCCATGGGAACACTCAGCATTTTCATGGGGATACCCATAAAATGCTGGGCATTCCTCTGCGCCCCCACTCTCCCCTACCCATGCAAACACCTCGGCAACTGTGATAGTCACCTAAGGCATTCACACAGCATCCCTGCACATGCATATAATCGGTCATACGCATGCACAGAGCCGCACCATCAGTCCCTGGAGTAGAGATGGGCAAAACGAGTCACTAGCGAGAGCTGGGATCCAGCAGATCAGTCAGTGAAAAGATCCGTATCTTTTAGGCAAATCAACGGTTCACTTTGAACGAACGGGTAATTTGATAATAACGAAGCATAATTTGTTTTACAATCATTTATTGCCATTTTTTTTACTTTTTTTTTTTTTAAAAACAGTGAGCTGAACAAATAAGAACATCCATAACCGAGTAAAACACTGATCGATGGCGGGTGCAGCATTGCCATTGATGGCAACCATCGATGGCGTCTTTACCGATGGCCATCCCTAACAGCAGCAGCCTTATTATTGTTTCTTTTACTTGCAGTAGCAGCACTGAACTCAGTCTCCTGAGGTAGTACATCTCAGCTGCCACAGGTGGCAGTGCTGAGCATAGGCAAATGCACTGTAATGAAAAACGAAACTGAAAGTAAAAGAACGACGGATCACCTTTTTGGGATCGGTGGCTTTTGGGATCGACCCGCTTTGTTCGTGAACGACCCATCTCTACCTGGAGCAAATATGCTGGGGACCAATCCAACACGAATCAGGGCCATAGTGTACAGTACCATTAGAAATCAAAGCAAGAGTAGCTTATGGCAGCATGGAAAGAGTTCAGCATTGTAGCCAAACTTGACTGCACCTGAACTGAGCTCACTGTGTAAAATGATGCTTTGCGAACATGTCTTCCGCTTAAAAAAGGTTCCTTTGCAGTGTGTATTGAAATGAGTTATATCATTTAAAACAGATCCAGCATGATATTGATTTCAGAACAGATTTCTACATTACAGTATTTGTCAAACGTGTACCCCTTGTGTCCTTTGCAGAAACTGAACCCCAAAGAAAGGGCATGTAACATCGGTGAACCCACTAAACCAAGCCACTGGGGCAAGTGATGATCAACTGCAGTGATATACTGTAGTGACTTTAGTGATTTTCATTGGCTGTGGCCGTCCTAGGTGCTGAAACAGTAAAGTGAAAGCTAATATTTTATTACAGTATGTTGCTATTCATAGTCACTGTATGATCCTAGTCAGGGCTGCCACTAGGACTTTCCCCACTCTTCGCTTACCGCAGGACTCCTGCCGCAGGTCCCGAAGCACAGGCTTCTTAAATAAAGAACGCTGGCTGCTTATTAGAATGCAGCACTGGCTCGTGTACTGGCAGCTGATCTGATTGGCTAACGTTACATAAGCTCATAAGCGTGGCCCTGATCCTAGTGAATTTACAGTATTAAGGGATCTGCAGCCCTGAATTCATGTGGAAGTCAGACAGAAAATGATGCTTGGCGCTTTTACAGAATGTTGTGTACTGTATGTTACAATGTATAGTTAGGGGGCGTTATCTGTATTCATCGGTTCTGTATCCCAGCACACATCTGTGAAGCATGTTATCACTGCCACCACACCTGTATACTGCATTTATCATACAGTAAAGTAGTTATTTCGCTATATTACTTTACTGTATTTCATTGGAGACCTCATGCATGCACAATGGTGATTCTTAACATCTGGTGGATGAACATAAGCATTAAACTCATGCGCCACATTAAACCATGCTGCTACCACATTGTGACATAATATGCGTCCATGCGACAAAGCATAGTGCGCCTTGTATATAGGTTCATGCACCATAGAGAGGATAAATGTGCATGACTACACCTGTATATCGCATTTTCCTTACACCTCGGTACATATTCACACTAAACCACACATTTCACTTATTACCAATTATTTATTCACTATTGTCTTACATTTCAGTGCATGTTATATTTAGGAATTAAAAGTTCATCTCCTATATAATAAAATGCTGCTCTGCTTCTCCCCTTGGGGGAAATCCCAGTGTTATGCATGCTAGTGTCCACTAAATGACGCCCAACAGAGCACTACAAGTATTGCTCTGTTGAGGCGCGCACAGCCGCTGGTGCTAACATTACTGTTAAGTTGTTCTGTCCTTTTTGGCGGGATGTTAATTAGTTCTTAATAAAATTGCCCCTTGTTCTCATATTTGCCGGATTTAACCATTTCTATGTTTTTAGTTGCAGTCAAGTTGTCTACATTTTTAGGTGTAGATTATGTATGACAATTTCTGTCCATAGCATCTGCTGTTTTGTTCTTCATATTGCTAATTCTGGCTCTTGGGTTGCACCACTACCCTAATTGTGATGAAATATAACAGCTCATTAAATTTAATTGAATTATCTTCACACAATATTGTTGGTTTTACTGCAAACATTATTCTATTTCATCTTGTGCCAAAATGATTTACTTTGTACGTCACCTTGCTGGATATGTAAGGGCAAAATGTTCTGCAGCATAGAATAGGTCAAAGGCACAATGGGGCAGATGTATTAAGCCTTAACAAGAGATAAGTGCAAGGGTGATTAAAGAGAGATGAATGTCCAGCCAATCAGCTCCTTACTGACTTTTTTCAAACACAGCCTGTAGCATGGCAGTTAGCAGGTGATTGGCTGGACATTTATCTCTCTTTATCACCCTTGCATTTATTTCTTGTTAAGGCTTAATACATCTGCCCCAATGAGTGCTAAAGCACTGTGCTAGGTTTCATTTTTGGCAGGATACTATCTGTGTGAGGTTTGTGTGTTCTCCATAGTATCTATGATTGGCAGGAGGGTAGGAGTTGGTGTACTTTCGAAATAAGCTTATCAAAGAGCAATGTAATCAGTGTTCCTTTTCCCTCAGGTAAGTGACCTTCTAATAAAGTAACAATGTATAACTGAAGTGCACAGGCTAGAACCTGACCAATGGAGTGTGTTACACTGGGGGTTTTCATTGTACTCCTGTGGGGTAGTCTGACCCTGCTCATATTTTAATATTTTTAAATGAGTCTTTTATCCTTTAATGACATAAACATGTAGGAATAGGTGTCTCTTACACTGATTAGAGCATTTTCCTGGTTATGTATGTCATTGCCTACAAAACATTTCTAATGACTTTTTTTATAATGACAATTGTATATAAGTGACTATGGGGGTTATTCTGATTCACTCGGAAAGTCACAATCACTCTCTAATGGACAAAACCATGTGCACGGCAGGTGGGGCTGATGTAACATGTGCAGAGAGAGTAAGATTTGGGGGGGGGGGGGGGGTGTACTTCATACTGATATCTATATTGCAGTGTAAAAATAAAGCAGCCAGTAGTTACCCTGCACAGAAACAATAAAACACCCAAATCTAACTCTCTCTGCACATGTTACATCAGCCCCACCTGCAGTTCAGCATGGTTATGTCCATTAGAGAGTGATTGTGCCTTTCCGAGTTTATCAGAATAACCCCCTATGTATATAAATGACTCTGTACTGATACCCATATCAGACAAATAAATTGAAAAAAATTGTTAGGTAAAGAACAAATCCGTTATAAATATTGAAAACCCCTTTAGAAGCAAATCTCTAAATAAAACAACATGTGTAATGAACAAAACAAAACACGATAATTTCCGTTTTGACTTGTGCAAATTAAGTGAAGGCACAGGTTGTCTCTGCCAACATTTTTAAGTCTACCAGGGGATATGAGGTAGATCTGAGACTTAAGAGGGCTGCCACAACCAGACAACACCAGCATCCCTAAACATTTAGTAATATAAATCTGTTGTTCTGTTGTCGCCAGGAATTAACAAGATTAGTCCCTACGAGAGGTGATAAGAATTCATTAATCTAATTAAATACTTCTTATTGCCAAAGTGACTTTGTAGAGAAGCTTTGCTGAAGGATAAGTGCAAAGTAAAATGGAGTCCCAGCTGAGAAACAAATGTTAGACTTGAGCAAGCAGCTACATGCTTCATTAAAGTCTAATTATCTATTGGTTCTAAGTAGCTGATAATATTAAATGAGTATCCAAGATAATTTAAAGAAAATGTTTACTAATTGCAAGTGAAGTGCGCCATGCCACACTACCACCTAGGGTACTGTAATTGCATATATTTTACCTGGATCTCCTATTATATTCTTTGTTTAAGCTATTTGCTCTGTCTGCTTGTGCACATAGATTACTAACAGCTGTTGCACAGAGACATCTAACATGTTCTATATGATTTATCTGAAGTTGCTGTACACGCACAAGAGATTGATTGGTCAAGAAAGCATGTAGCAATAAATATGATTTTGTCAGCTATCCAATAGCGACATCTCCACGACTAAGCTATTACTTGCTAATTTATGGTCACTTATTACTTACTGGAAGAAGCAGTACTGAAAGAATGTAAGGGGTAATTAATTATGCAGAAGAACAGGGTTCTTTATGGAGAAACGATTACTAAGTATAATAAATTACAAAGTTTAGGTGGCAGCTACTGCTAATCTTACATGTAGAAATTATATTTTTAACCATCATTATGTTTTGACCATATAATTGATTACTAGACAAGCGCAAAACATGTCAGGGAAATTTGAGTGCTACAAATATTAGTGATTCTGTAAATTAAGATTAAGACTACCACTAAAAAAGTTTTTTTATTAAAACATACTGTATTTGACAGTATTAAATCCAAGAAAACCTTTACTGAAATGCTATTAAATGGATGTTCGGTTGATAGGTAGACAAAATGTCGACAGCAAATAGTCAACATGCACAAGGTCAACATACTGTAGAGAGTTTGACACAAGCAAAAGGTCGACAAGGCAAATCATAAACATAAAAATGTCGGCATGAATTTTGGGGGATTTTTTTCTTTGGACTTTATCACAGTTTACCAACCATGTGAACTCTGACTTGAAACAGTAAAGTGTGTCGAAGTCGCAGAGTTACATAAATGGCGTATAGGAATCTGGTGAAATAATAATGCAAACCCAGTGCGCAGCCATACTATTACACATAAATTCATATTCCACACTTACACACAAATAAAATATAGATAAATGGTTTTAATTCGCAGCACATAGTCTAAATGGTAAAACACGATCTTTCATGTACATATTTCGCATCTGTGTGTTCCGTCTCTCATGCGCAGCGCTCCGGACCGGGTTAGAAGTTCATATCTTGTAACAGTCAGAAGTTATGGAGCTATTACATATTTAAGTGTTATTTTGCCACGAGGACAGTGTGACCAGAAGATCCGGTTGTAACAGGTTTCTCAGCATGAGCCATGACCCCTATGACGATGCCTCAAGACAAAGAAACCTAGGTGCATTCTCCTGCACCAATCCAAGATAAGCGAGATCCGATCTTCTGACCAATGATGACCCTCACTACCCCCCTCTACCTGGACACTATAAAAGGTCAAGCATTACCTAAAGTACAGTCACTTTTCCTCCTCTACTTCCCTGGGCTATATTCTGGACAGAATATAGTGAGCTCGGACCGGGTTGCGCCAGCGCTATTGATGAGACGGTAACTGTTGCATTCCTGTATGTGTATTCTGTAGTGTGGCTGATTGTATTTTATATCTGTTGTTTTTCCCCAAATAGTTTAGAACATACTCTGTATTGTGTAACAAACTGTATACTGTGTTATATTGTTTCTCTCTCTTTCTGTAACCCCCTGTTGTACGTTAGGGACTGAAATACATGATTTGGAGACTTTATCCCCTTATTCCATAATTTATGCTTGAGTCTTGGCTTTTATTCGCATTTAGCGACAAAGGGTTATAAGGAAATTATCCTTAAAATTGTACTCACATTTGGGTACTAAGTACAGCAAAAGGATACCACTTCATAGTTATTGGTATAGCGTGTTTTATCCACTGACAAGGTTTGCTATGCTTTGTTCGCACGTAGCTAGGAATAAAAGGTTAGTAGTTTACGGACACAGTACGTAAACTGCGCACTTCACTTATCGTCCATCTGGTTATATTTATATCAGTATAAATGTGATAAATCGCCCTCCTGGGGAGCTGCCGTGGATATAAGGTCCAACTTGTCCATTGGACAAGTCCATGGAAATAAGCGCCGACCTGCTGCCCACCTCACAGACCCAGCCGCTGCACATAGCTGTGTGTCAGTGGTGCTTCTCCTGGGATTGGACCCAATACATTGCAGGTGCTAAAAAGCACCCACAATGTGCCAGTTATTGGTCCAATCTTATCAATTTAAGGAGCAGCCTGTCCGACCACCCAACTCCGACCCGATGCGCATGGGGCCACGCATTTGGTCGGATGGGATGCCTGCACATGCGATTTGGGATGATTTCACGGCCTGATCCATCCAAATTGGGTAATTTTTTATTTTTTTTATTCTGAATCCCAGGATTACAGAAATGCGGCAGGATTGGGTTCCCTACCCTAAATGTACAGTGCTACATAATATGGCAACACTTACACATGTATAGCTCAATACTGTATATACGTATGTTGCTTATAATTTGGTATTTGAAGATTATATCCTGGAAATCACAGCTCCATGGAATTTTTATTTGATGGTGGATGGTGGATAACCTCTGAATCCCATAGCCACATTCATTTCTCAGTCTGCCTTATTTTAATAATTTACCGAATTACAAAATATACTATTTTTTTTTTTATCCATTAGACCCAAATATCAGATACGAAGCTTTATATTTGCCTGGAATATTTCTTAGCTCAATGACAGAAAGAACAACTGTAGAGGGTAATAGCAACTCATTAACTGTTTCAGTTTGAAAAGTTATATTATGTAGTACAGGCAATTCCACAGATATAAACAACTGCCAGCATTAAATGTGTTAATGATGAGATGTGCAATCAATGATTAATTGCTTGTCTTCTAAAAATCAATATCCCCTATCTATTTCTCTTTATTGCTGTGATGTAATTTTTATTTTGTCCTAGTTGCCTTCTGTAATCACTTTATCCATATTCTAATAATAGAAAACCAAGGAACTCATTGAAGGCAAATGGTGGTGCGTTTTTCAATTCTAGTCACACTTATTATTCTCTCCCCCGGACTGTGATGCATCACTGCCATTTTAACCACTTGCTCAGTGATCCCATTAACTTTGCCACTTGACAGGAAAGGTTACAGGGTCAGTGTAAGAAGTGAATTTAAGGAACACAGATCAAATTAATTATCTATAAATAAAAACAAGACAATAAAGAGGATTTTTTTTAAACAAAAATAGATTTGTGAGGTCTGCAAATTATATAGAGGTTTATGTCTCTAAACGTCCTAATACAATGATCATTATCTTAATAGTTTAACCCTTTTATTATTAATAGTAAAAATAATAAAGATAATAATAATAATAATAACAATTATAAAATCCACACTTTATATATAAAAAAAATCTAAAATATTTAAGTTGTGATTTGCATTATTGGTGATGTTTTTACCAAATAGGAATATCCAAAACAAATTTAAAGGATAATTTCCATTTGTATCCAATATTTTAAATGTAATCCACCCAAGAACTACTAATTTGTACATGATAGCTGAGGTGCTCTCTGTCCGTCCCCCCCCCTCCTCTATGCAGTATTTTTGAAGCATCAATAGTAGCATTATAATGTTTCTAAGTACTCTGACAGCACAGACCCTGAACCAAGGCCCTTATTCTGGTTCACTTGCAAAGGCAAATTCCTTTCCAATTGGACAAAACCATGTGTACTGCAGGTGGGGCAGATGTAAATTGTGCAGAGAGAATCAGATTTGGGTGGGTTATTTTGTTTCTGTGCAGGGAAAATACGGACTACTTTATTTTACACTGCAAAATAAATCTCACTTTGAAGTAAAACCCCACCCAAATCGAATTCTCTCTGCACATATTACATCTGCCCCACCTGCAGTGCACATGGTTTTGTCCATTTGAGAAAGAATTTGCCTTTGCGGGTGAACCAGAATAATGGCCCAATAGCGCAATGAAAGTTCTGCCGATGAGATCTTGCTATGGTAAAAAAAGAGCAAGTGAGGAACAAGAAGGCAACAATGACTGGAACTGTTTCCAGGTAAAATATTTTGTATGGAATGTAAATACAGTAGACTTCAATGGGGGGGGGGGGGGGGGGGGGGGGGTACTTTTCTATCACCGCTCCTTTGCAGGCTAAATTTTCAGATTTAAAGTGGCGCTAATATTAAATGCCAAACTCACTTGGAATAACATTTTAGTGCCACTTTAAATATTGTGAACAAACCTGAAGAGGAATAGCTTGCTTGTGTGCATTTAGGGGAACAAGAGCTGCTTCCAGGTCTACCTTCTGTAGCAGCTCAGTACCAGTCACCTATGGTCTCCCTATGACCGTGTGGATAAGCTGTGCGGGGTTGGGGGTGGCAGGACACAGGTGCTCAGTGTGGTTAAATAAATACAGTTTATTATAAGGACAACAACACATACATAATACATCCAATAAATGAATTAGGGCTCTTATTCGTTTATTGGATATATTATGCTTGGGTACTTGTTTGAATTGAGCAAAGATTTGAATGGATTTATCGAATGGGATCATTGTCGCCTAACGGCCTCAACGACACCATTGAGTTAAACTGTCTCTGACTCTATAACTGCTCCATGTCTCCTAACTCACATGCTGACATATGTATATATATAGATCTTAGATGGCTTTGCGATGCCCTGGATCATGGGACCCGCGGTCCATCGAGACCACTGGCTTTGGTGCACGCATGGTCACCTTACATGTCCAGTGAGGCTGGGGTGGTTACTGGATTTAAGTAGTCATTATGGATATTAATGGGGGTCAACTATAAGGGATGAGTTGGACTTGTCTGAAAATTTGTATGGCCCTTTTTGGATTATGGTTGGTCGTGTGTGCACCCTGGCCCACGGGGCAGAGGTCCATCTGGACCGCTGGACCAGGGATACACATGTTCACTTATACAATCCCAGCGGAGCCGGGACAGTCAATGTATCCATTTCATTAATTTAATGACTTTGTAATATAATTATCAGAATTATTTAGAATGATGGTTAAACATCTCCTGACGCCCAATATAAGGCCAATTTTTTCATGTATATTTATCTCCTACCTACAATATGGGGTACTGGTTTCCTAGCACGGCGCCCACGATCTAGATTGTATGTGTGGGGCTGATATCTTAAGCATCTCATGCATCTTATGTGTTTGTGTGGCATAAGATGCATGAGATGATGCAATCGACGAGATCGACGAGATTGACGAGATTTTTACATTGCAAGCATCTCATGCATCTTATGTGTTTGTGCGGCATGAGATGCATGAGATGATGCAATCGATGCAATCGACGAGATTTTTACATTGAAATCAATGTAAAAAGGCCCCAAAACCCCAATTTTAATTGCTAACCCCACCCATGGGTGAAATGGCCTTCCCATTGTTAACGCCACCCCACTATTGACGCCAACCCGAAGCGTGGCGAGCGGCGGCAGTATGCGTCCTCCGACCTTTTCATACCCCCACTATCCACGTCGGCGTGGGGTTGATTTTATATAGTGTGGCGAGCGCAGCGAGCCCCGCGTGGGGACGCGAAATACATGTAAAGTAGTCCGCGTCCCCTCGCGGGGCACACTGCGCTCGCCACGCTTCGGGCGCGGTGGCTCGCTGTGCTCGCCACACTATATAAAATCAACTCCACGCCGAAGTGGATAGTGGGGGTATGAAAAGGTCGGATGACGTGTATCGCCACCCCTCGTGGCCTCGCTGCGCTCGCCACGCTTCGGGTTGGCGTTGATAGTGCTGGTGGCGTTAACAATGGTTATTGGGGGCTCACGTTTTTTTATCTCATGGATCTCATGCATCTTATGGATGCATAAGATCCATGAGATTAAAAAATCGGGTCCATCGCGTTGATTGTATGCCTTAAGTACCTTAAACATAAGGCATACAATCAATGAGACGGGCGCCGTGCTAGGAAAGCAGTACCCAATATGGTTGTTATTAACCATTCTGAGTCTATAGAGACATAAGATCGTTCCAGAATCTGTAACTAGTAGTCATACTTGTATGTCTTCACAGGCTAATTACTCTGTAATATGAATATATATATAAATTATCGATAATACAATTTTCTGACTATAGCAGACAAAATAACAATGTGTCACGTATGGATCTGAAGACTTGTATGCATGTATAGACCAATTGCGTGACATGATTGGGTGTATATATTAATGTAGGAAAATGGCTCCTAACTGTCATCATGATGGATGAAATATTTACCATGAATAGTAATAATAGCTATATATGTCTAAATTTACTTTGAACTTGTCTAGAAGTGACCAATATCTGTAAAGAACTTAATACTATCCTATGCATGTCGGTGTAAGGTAAATTAAACCAAACTAATTAAATAATATAAGACTAAATATAATATATGAAATATTTCTAAGATAGAACAAAAACACAAAAAATGTTGATATGTAACAATAAATAAATAATAAAAATAAATAAAAAATAAAAACGTTAATATATTTTTTTAGAAAATATGCACATCATAAGATACAGACTTCTAATAAATAATAAATAAAATAAAAAATTGCTGCCGAATCCCTGATGTACATGAAAATATATTTATTAATATCTGCTAATTACCTTCTATATACATATTGCTGTTCAGTAATTCCTAGGTACATTATTTTTATATATACGATAATGAACTGGAAGGAAAGGGCAGAGAACCCCTGTTGCCCTGAAATAAAATGGCGCCGGAGCCTCAATTGACCGGCATCCAAATAGAGGAAAAGGACGGGAGGGGAAGCAAAAGAGAATGATACGCATCTCCTGGAAAAGGGAAATAGCTAGATGGAATGCATAATACATCCTGTGGAGGCTCCAATGATCCATATGATGAAAGTGGAAGTGCGTCGATGGCCAAAGTGCCGCGCGCACGCTCACCCATGTGCAATTATACACATACTATATATACAGGTTTTTCCCAAGATATAAATGGAGTTGCAAGACTAACATCATACAACAATGGACAGGGATATATTTACTTGAGACAGTGGACCTGATTCAGAGGTGGATGCAAAGCCGATGTTTGCACAGTTGTCCGATGATTTTGGTAATGTGCATGCATCACAGTTGCACTGTGCATGTGCTACGATAGTGTCATGATATCGCTCGTAGTGTGGATTGGGATGCAGTGTGATTGACAGATAGTGACCATTTGTGGAAGTGAAGGGGTTGTGAGGTCCGCACGGGCGCGAATGGGTCAAACCATGTTGGAAGCAGGACAGCAGCAGATTGTCAGTGTATGAAAGCCTGCTGCCATTTAGGGGCTGGGAAGGGGGCTGGGTTTTTCACAACCATTTAGGGAGAGTGAAGAGGTTAGGGGTCTCTTTCGTAGGATGGAGATTTCCTGGCCTCTGCAACAGATGGCGTGCATGGCACTATAGGTGCCGTAAGCCGTCAATGGTGGGAGGAGATCCAATGCTGAATTAACAGAAGGTTATATACATTACTATTGACTTCTAAATATCCAGATACATTTATAATTAAGATCAATGAATCAATGAATATATGACAATATAACATCTTTAACAAAGTGAATTTCTTTTGAGAGCTAGTTTTAACCTTGAAGGAAAAATATTTCTTTATTACAACTACTCTAAATCACATTGTTCCTTGAACAGACTCTCTCAATTATTAGTGTATACACTTAGAAATTACCAGAGGAGTAAAAAATTCTCCCACCAGTCCAAACGCACACACACACACACACACACACACACACACACACACACACACACACACACACACACACACACACACACACACACACACACTTACCTCTTCATACTTACGCTGTCAAAGACACATCTATACAGTTCACATTGCAGTTCTAATATTTCATGCTTTTATTTACATTTCTAGCATATACATTCTATTTTTACTCAACTACTTGTATTTATCTGATATAGGATTACAGTGTCTATGGTGTGTTGATAGAATTTCAGCACTACGGACAGCTCCACTTTACTTTGTAGTTACATGGCATGTTCGCAAAACAGCAGCTGTCACTATCTGAAATCTAATTCCTTACTGCACTCTGCAGCCTGTCCTCCTTCTACTGGCTGATAGAAACTGTCTTTCTGTTCCTCACAATCTGAGTGCGACATGCTTACAATGTCAGGATCTTTAGATTTGATAATGGCTGCCTGAAGCCACTGTTTATTGTCTCAGTGGCTCGAGCTATACAGCACAAGCTAGCTATTCTCCCTTTAAGCTGTTCACAAACCATTTACTGCCCACTGTCCATTTAATTACTAACCTCTTCACAACTGCATCTGGTCCCTAGTCTGATGGTTGGGTCACAAAATAGAAAATGTGAATTCTGCCCTGTGGTCATTTGCAGGGCTGCCAAGAGAAATCCTGGGCCCCGGTACAACAGCGTCACGGGGCCCCCCTGGAGTGGCGAGCAACAGAAAAGAGGTGTGGCCATTAAAGGATATAGGGGTGTGTACCACACCATATACCCTTTATGCAACACAATAGTAGACCCCTTATACTTGCCCCTTACACATTATGCTACACAAAATTCAAATCGATTACTTGCCGCTCCATTCGTATGCAGCAGTGTGGACAAAAGCGTGGGGTGGTGGATATGGGGTTGCGCCCATGGGAGTAAGGGGTCGTGGCCACGGATGGGCAGATAGCGGCAGGGTCCCTGCGGAGGATGGGAACTTGGTAATAGCTCCCATCCTTCGCAAGGACCCCACTGCTGTCTGCCCATCCGTCACAGGGACCCTCTGCCCCCCTGCGCTGCCCAGACCCCTATGCCATACAGCAGGGGTGGCCAGCCCACGGCTCCTCTCTCCAAGATCTGTGGCTGGCACGATCATCCCCATTTGAAGCGCCGCCTCTGGAGTATAAGGATCCCAAGCTCACACACGCAGCAGGGAAAGCGGCAACAGTTCTTTCAACCTGCTGGCAGATGCCACTACTTGCAGTATCGCCGAGCTGAGCTGCCGGTATCTGCTGTGTCCCCCAAAGCTACAGATCCGGCGCCAAGAGCAGATGCATTGTGATGGCCAGCGGTATGTGCACCTGGAGGGAGAGGGGGGATTGTGTCCATTAAACCTCTTTAATCTCATGTGATCCTGGGCACTATGGTCCCACCCAGATCGCATTCCATATATGATCCGTCATAAATGGGCCCCATGTAGCCTGTTCCCTTCACACACATTGGAGGTCATTCTGATTGACCACAAAGCTGCAAAATTTGCAGCTTTGCGGGTCATCTAAATACCTCAGATTTCACGCATGCGAACGGATGTTTTACATCATCGATTTGCAGCTTGTGTGCAGGGCAGTGCGGTCGCTGACCATCAAATGATTTCTCAAGCGCTCGCAGATCTAGGTCAGTCTCTGCTGTCTTAGATCTGTGGCGCTCCTGTACGAGAAGAGGGTGGGCAGCTGACATCCGGTGACATCAGCTGCCCTCCCCGGCACCCACGTCATGGGAGTTCCCATGGGCGCAACCCATATCCACCACCCCACGCTACCGTCCACACTGCTGCATGCGATTGGGCGGCAAATAATCGGTTTACTCACACAAAGTGGCTGCACATGCACAAAATCGCTCCCCTGTGTGAACGTGCGGGGGAGCGAACCAACCTGAATGAGGGCCATAGCCTGTTACACACACACATAGCCTGTTCCTTCACACATACAGTACATAGCCTGTCACACACACACACACACACACACATATATACATACATAGCCTGTTACACACACACATATACATACATAGCCTGTTACACACATACACACATATATACATACATACAAAGCCTGTTACACACACACATAGCCTGTTACACACACACACACACACACACACACACACACACATATACAAAGCCTGTTACACACCCACATATACATACATAGCCTGTTCATAGGCGAATCTAGAATTATGGTAATGGGTGGTCCCAAATGTAGACATAACAGTAGGGGGACCTTAGCGCGGCGCAGCCGCGCAGCAAAAAGGGGCGTGGCCTCATGAGAAGGAGGCGTGGCATCACAAAAAGGGGTGTGGTGTTACACTTTAGACCATACACAGTAATGCCCATAACACATTTTAGCAAACTCTGTAATACCCATTACACATAAAGCCACACGCCGTAATGCCACTTACACATAAGGCCACACACCATAATGCCCATTACACATTGTGCCACACCTCATGATGCCCATTACATACTATATAACAAACCGTTATGCCCATTACATATTTGCCACATAAGTGCTGCTTACCTACGTGCTCATTGCTAGGGGGTTCTTGCTTGATGGCACCATAGTACCCATTACACATGATGCCGCACACCATAGTATCCATTACACATGATGCCGCACACCATAGTACCCATTACACATGATGCCACACACCATAGTATCCATTACACATGATGCTGCACACATAATGTCCCTTACACATGATGCAGCACACATAATGCCGCTTACACATGATGCTGCACACCATAATGCCCCTTACACATTAAGCCACACATTATGCATAATGCCCCCACATACCGCTACTTGTAGCGTCCCTTAAGCAATGCCCCCAAAAGTGCCACTTACTATAAATTTTTATATGAGCCTTCGCTGCTGCTGCAGGGAGAGATGGAGAGCGGTGCAGCTGCTTCTATGGGGAGAGGAGCAGAGCGCAGCGCAGAGCACGCTCACACTCCCCTCCTGGTGTCCCCTCTATCCGAGTGGACATTTGAAATATTGTGCGCACTGCTGTTGTGCGTGATGTCGGGGGAGCACGCCGGGCGCCGGCACCACATGATTAAAGGGGGGGGGGGAGGCTGAGGTGAAAGCGGGAAGAAGAATTGGAGTGGAAGCTGCAGGGGTGACAGTCATTGACAGCTGGGCAGAGAGCAGGGGGCTGCCCGGCTGTATTCAGAGCACTGCAGGTCACGGCTGTTTGAAATAATACCCCTTTCACAACAGAAAATGCAGGGATTTACCCGGGAATGTGGTCCCAGGATCATGCAGGGACATTTTCTGGTGTGAGGGGGAGAGACAATCACTTCCCTCTCCCTACCCCCCTTTAACCAACCACCTATATCTTCAGAACCAACTGACCCATTTACATGAGACCAGTATCATATTGAAGAACTTTTGAGTTGGCTTCGAATGATTTTGGTCCCATGAAACTGGGCTGTTTGGTTACAGAGAAATCTGCCCTCAAAGAACATAAACA
Source organism: Crinia signifera (assembly GCF_055691185.1). Classification (NCBI taxonomy): domain Eukaryota; kingdom Metazoa; phylum Chordata; class Amphibia; order Anura; family Myobatrachidae; genus Crinia; species Crinia signifera. The sequence continues at coordinate 178,533,959 of NC_139219.1, forward strand.
GTCATGAAATTACATTTAAGAAATGAAAAAAAAAAAAAAAAAAACGGTTTAACCTCAATATCCCTGGAACCAATTAACCCATATGGATCCAGCCTGGTATCAGATTGAAGGCCCAGCAATTTGGGTTCGACTGAGATCAACCTCGTGCTTCAGTGATGCCGAAGGGTGAACTGGCAGCCGTTGAACTGGGTGGGGGTCGGAATTAGCGGGTCCCATGTTATCCTATAGGGAAAATGTTCCAACTTTGCCTGGTCGTATCTCCGGTTCCCAGGGGGCTAGAGACATGGGGCTGGGCTTGTTGGAAAGCTCCATCCCTCAGCTACACAATGGGCTAATGGGTGGTCCTGTGCACCCCCGGACCACCCCCTAGATTCGCCTATGAGCCTGTTACACAAACACATATACATACATAGCCTGTTACACACACACACACACATAGCCTGTTACACACACACACATAGCCTGTTACACACACACACATATACATACACAGCCTGTTCCTTCACACATACAGAACATAGCCTGTAACACACACACACACACACATATATATACAAAGCCTGTTACACACACACACACACACACACACACACACATAGCCTGTTACACACACACACATATATATACACATACACAGCCTGTTACACACACACACATATACATACATACAAAGCCTGTTACACACACACGCACACACACACACATAGCCTTTTACACACACACACACACACAGCCTTTTACACACACACACACATACACACATACAGTATATATATACATACATACAAAGCCTGTTACACACACACACACACATACATAGCCTGCTACACACACACACATATAGACATACATACATAGCCTGTTACACACACACACACACACAGCCTGTCACACACACATATATACATACATACACAGCCTGTTACACACACACACACACACACACACACACACACACACATATACAAAGCCTGTTACACACACACACACACACATATATACAAAGCCTGTTACACACACACACAGCCTGTTACACACACATATATCCATACATACACAGCCTGTTACACACACACACACACGCTTTTTGTCTGTTCCCCCTGTCCATAGCCATGTATTGCGGGCGGCATTACCTTTTGAACCAGGAACTTGGAGCAGGAGCAGGAGCAGGAGAGCCATCGCTGACAGGGCTTAGGCAAATTCGGGGGCGTGGCCTAATCGCGGACCCGTGGCCACGCCCCTTTTTCAAAAAAGTTTTTTTTTTTTGTGTGTGTCGGGACCCGGGCCCCCCTGGCAGGCCCGGGCCCAGGTAAAATGTACCCGCCCCCCCCCTGCCTCTCGGCGGCCCTGGTCATTTGTACTGAAATGGGTGAAATGGGTGAAGGGGGACAGACAACAATGTCAGGGCTGGCCTGGCCTACATCAGTACAGGGAAAATCTCCAGTGAGCCTGAGCCTACTTACTCCTTTCCTCTAACATCACATCATAGACGGTGCACTCAAAATATACAATACTGTATTTCTCTTATAGTTGCCATGGTACATGGTAGTGTAGGAACATGGATGAACATGGGTGCTTGATTTGTTGAAACAGAACAAAGATTCGCCCTGTAACCAATCAAATGTAGGTTAACACATACAGGGCCAGATTCTCTAAGCTTCAAAAGTGATAAAATAGAGAGTGATAAACAGCCAGCCAATCAGCTCCTACCTGCTATGTCACAGACTGTGTTTGAAAAATGTCAGACAGGAGCTGATTGGCTTGCTGTTTATCACTCTCCATTTTATCACTTTTAAAGCTTAGAGAATCTGGCCCCACATGTTTTATTGTGTGAAAATAACATTAGATTTATAGCATATTGCCGAATACAATGTTGTAATATCAAAGTAAAAAAGTAACCAATACTGATGTGTATATCATACTGTATATGTAGTTCATTAATGTGGAATATATAAACAGCATCACCATCATGTGTTTATTTTCATTATTCTTTAATAATTATTATTATACATATTTTATAATACTGCTTTCTGAGGATTATTGTGTATTAGCTACAGAACATATTCTTGTAGATTATACTGCATGACCTATCAGTATTTGCTATATGTGTACTTTCCATGTTGTGTGCAGGCTACATCTCCTCCAATTGTTGGCCTAGCCTCTGTAGGTGTCCACCTCCTTTAACCATGTGCCCAGCCACTGCATTGCCCCAGTTGGACTTTCATGCACCAGTCCAACACTGAACACCATAGTACTGTATTTAGGTGAGGAATGATTGAACTGACACTCTGCCATTGTATATCGATGAGCAGTAGATTCTAAGATAATGCCAGTTGTAGGGCAAATGTTTTACTACATAATATGATAAGATATAAAGAAAACAGGACCTTAAGTATAGAGGAGGCATTATTCAGTCTACATAGTCTTGGACATGGTTACACAGAGCTATCAAACATGTGATCTTCAAAAATTATCTTTTTGCTGTATCCCTCCTTTACACATGATCTCCCTGATGTATGACTACTCCGCAGTGATCTGGAAAAAAAACCTCAGTCGGCTCTCCCCCTCTCATTCCCTCTGGCTCCTCTATAACTACCAGTATCTATACAATATCCTCATCACTCAGTTATCTCCATCACCTCTACAACTCATATCCTCACCTATTAGTTACTCTATGACTCCTCTGAGCTACTGTTCCTTCCTGGTCCATCTAGTGGCACTAGTTGCAATCCTATCAGTAAATCCTTGCTTTTTATGCCTCAACATATTTACCATTTGGCCCCCAAGCCTGATTTCATATTACGATACAGTTCAGAATGCTATTCTATGTGGTAAACTTTTAGACCCGTTAATGTTTTGACCAAACAAAATGTGCTTATATCATGATTTTAGTCCAGTGGTGAGTATTAGGCTATACTCTTTAAGACTATTTTTTGGGATCTTCAGGCTGTTTATATGGGATTATGCTTCTTGTGTCTGACGCTCAGCATGGCAGCATCAGGGATAATAGGATAGGTCCTGGTGAATTATTAGCAGCAATAAATCACCACTGCTAATAGGATACCCTTCATTGTGGTTAATTCATTTCATTGTTCCATAAATCTAATATATTATTGGGAGTGCTCAGATATATTTTAACATACCTGGGAAGAATTTTAGACATTATTTATAAGACTCTTAACGGTATATTTCAGGGGTGTAACTACAACTCTCAGGGCCCCATAGCTAAATTTGAAAAGGGGCCCTTTGTACAGGGTGACAAACACACGATTAGTGTGGGGATAGAAGGTGTCACAAAAACATTTACACAGGCGTAGGAGGGTACACAATGTCATATGTGGGAAGGGGATGTTTCGAACGTACATAGTGTCAAAATGCACACACAGAGGCAGGTGGTCACATACAGAAGGATGTAGGGGGTGCAAGGTTACACACACACACACACACACACACACACACACACACACACACACACAGGGGTAGTGGGTTACAGGGGGCTCACATCCAGAAGAAGGTGGTAAAGGAGGTCACACTGGGGATTGGGGGGGGGGGGGTAGGGGCAAGGAGATGTCATGCAGGGGGTTCAGCGGGTCACACACCAGGGATGAGGGGGAGCGGTCACAAACAGAAGCAGAATGTAGAGGGTGGGGAAGTTTTCACACAAAGGGTATGTGTGGTACGGGGGGGGGGGTCACAAACCAGGGATGAAGGGGGGTCACACACAGAAGAAGTATGTAGAGGGTGAGGAATGTTTCACACACAGGGGATGTGTGGTGTGGGGGGGGGGGTGTCACAAACTAGGGATGAGGGTGGAAGAGGAGACTAGGGAATAGGGTGTGCAGGAGGTAATACACTAGGCATGGGGGATTGAGGGGGTCACATGCACAGAAGAAGAGGGTAGGTGGGTCATAAGGTTTCACTCACACACAAGGCATCACACACCGGGTATAGATGGGAGGCTCCATTGGAACTTACCAATCAGGGTGGGTGAGCTGCAGGCTGAGGGTGATGGGGAGACCGGCGGCAGGGGAATCCAGGCTGGACTGACATATGCTAAACTGTTGCAATTCATGATGGGAAAAGGGTGAAATTAGGGACCTAATGAATCACAAAACAATGGGTGCCAGACGGGGTCCCAACAGTCGGGATCCCGACAGTCATTAACCCAACGTCAGGACCCAACTGTTAAAACACCGATGGCCGGGTTCCCAATGGCTGTCGGCTATTTTCCCTTGTGGGGGTCCACGATCACCATAGAGGGAAAATATAATAGGTGGCGAGCGCATCGAGACACCGTGCCCACAGCGTGGCGAGCACAGTGGGCCCGCAAGGGGCTTTGTTGCGCTGGTCACGCTGTCTGAGTCCGGCCAGTCGGGATCCTGACATCGGGCTAATGACTGTCGGGATCCCGACTATCGGAACGGCATACCACACCCAAAACAATCGCCTAGATTACATGCAGTGCATCTTTACAGTTTATGATACATTAATTGCATTTTTAAACAATAATACATTATGTATACTGTATATGTGATGTACAATAGCTGGAGTTTACTGACTATTTTTTACAGAAAGCTTTGTAAGTAAAGTTAGATGATAGGAACACATGGTCAAATATTTATTCATGGGGTAACAGTCAATAACAAAAATAAATCTATAAAACCTCAGCTAAATAGGGCACATGTGTCTCTTAGAAAGTCATACATAATAGAATTCAGGCAGGTAAGAAAAATGATCTCTAGCGTTGACTGTTTATTGTTTGGTATAGTGTTGATTTATGAGCACATCAGGTTTGGAAGCAAGCATTTTGGGTTGCTGTAGTATAAGGCAGTTTAATTACATTTAAACCAAGCTTTAAATATAGGCCATAGCTTGCATTATAATGATCATCCAGAGAGGGCTTGTGTGACTGGTGTGAGACCATATAGTGTAGTTATTTAATGCTGTTCTGCGATTTCACACAAACTTGGGAGACTCCGATGATTTACAAAATAATTATATTATTTTGATTAAAAATGAAACAGGGTAGCTGCTGATAGTCGTATGTACATTTTTAAAATCTGTTTTAAGTCCATATAATTGACAAACATGGTAGTAACCATACATGTGAGCGGTAAGTTGACTGTAATTTATAAAAGACCCTAAAGTAGTGTCTATGGATAATTAAATATTGACAAAGGTTTTGTAGAAGTAATAGAATAGATCAATAAATGAACAAGTAACGCTATAAAACACATACTGTATAACAATATAATGCTTAAAAAGTTTTTTTTTAAATGCAGAGAGGCAAAATAGTGCAACTACTTTATGCCATCTAACTAGATCTAAATAATGTCTAAACTAGAACTAAGTAGAAGAATTGATTCCGTTTTATAAAAATAATACGTTCCAGGGTTCATTACAAATATATGTTTTTTCTTGCCAAGAACTTAAGATAGCTTTGTGAGTGCTTGCAGGTCCTATTTTTGTATTAGATCTTTGATATAGCTGAATTGGCTTGAGTTTTCAAATAAATGAAAAATGATCAAATTCAGTTATTTTCTCAGTTTGAAGTACTTTAATAGTCTATGTAGCTTTACTTAACAGAATCAACTCAGTTTTGCTTTTTTAACAACTAACTTCTTTACAAAAGATCAAGAATTTGTTTTATTTGTGATAACGTAGCTGGTAGTCACATTTGAGACACATAACATTCATATTTGCTAACTAACACTGCAAGGAGGGGTGGCAGTGCAAACTCTTGAGCCTGGTGGGACATGCTCAGACCACAGCCATGTCTTATTCCAGCATACAGAGAGTAGCAACAGAGTGGACCGATTACCGCAAATGACACATCTTCTGTTCTTTTGCAAGGCCCTCTTTCTGTTCCACACCAATTTTCCACCGGTTGGGCTTGTTTTGTTCAGTATGTCCTTGGCTTTTATTGGGAGTTAGCACTGGACGTGTGAAATAAAATATTTTCACTGTAAAAATGAGTTCTTCTCGGATACGGGGTACTAACAAGCCTGATGTTTTTGTTATGGTTGTGGCAAATATAGTGTTTAAACATATAACTGTTTTCATATATCAAGCCCATCAGGCTTATTTCAGATGTCACATAAGCCAGAAAGACAAGAATTGGGTGCCTCACAAAGTTTGTAAAAACCTGTGTGGAATCACTCTGCAATTCAGCTACAGGTGACCGAAAAAGGATTTAATTTTGGCATACCTATGTGGTGTGATCAAAAAAATCACTTAAATGACTGCTATTATTGTGCTGTAAATGTAAATAGTATGAGTATCAATTCAAGAGATGCAAATGGAAATGCCCAAGTATGCAAAACAACCGATATCACATAGCACATAGAACAAAAGGGAAGAAGAAAGTATGTCACGGCATGGTGCACCTAATTGATATGCACGAATAAAAATTAACTTTTATTGACATTGTTTAAGATAGCGAAATATAAAAACACACAAACAGGACAACATAAATGGTGTTTAAAAAACGGTGGCTCACTAAATTCGCACAATATAGGACTGTTTCAATATAACTGTATACAGGATTTAATTGCCAACATTTGTACCATATATAATGTTTGAGTATCTTGGCTTAATTCCTCAGCATAGGGGTACATAGAGTGGTGTATTAAACAATGCAAAAAAATGTCCGTCCAGAGTGGTGCAATGGGGCGTTGCCCTCTAGTTGTTTGTGTGTTGATATAGCACTCTAGGGTTAAAGACTTATGTATTGTTGCATCGTACACAGCTAATATCTTGCTGAAGAAATGAGTCAACACTGGTGTCGACCAATTTGTCACATGTGGTATGGGACTGCGTTATCCCTTTAAATCATTTGGAGAAATCCCAAAATAGCAAAAATAACTAGTGGGCTGCCTACTGAGTCACTGAATAGAGATGTGACATATGAAGGTGTAATTTCACTAAGGTATTATACAGTTTGTCTTGTTGGGCGCATAAAACAGGAGTTTCTCAGAACAGTCAACACAGATGTCGACTGAAGGGTTAAATTTGAACCCATGTAGCATATAAGAATTTGCACGTAGAATGCTCTCATTTTCAGTAGACTGTTTCTCTATAGCTACATTTCAAGGTTACAGAATAATAAGTCTGTGTGTCTTATCACTTCCTCACTGAGCTTCTACTTTTAACCCCCCCTTTGGAATTGCTATGCAGTGTGTTCATGCTTAAACTCCTCTATAATCGAAAACCCCCCTTGTTACTCATTTTCTTTGTGTATGATATTTTGTATGCCCTCCTTCCCTTCCCCCCTGTTGAATTTGCCCTGCAGACCAACAGACCAATCAGAATGTAACACATACATATTGTATACTCCCATGTATTATGCTTTTAACTAGCTGCCTTTGTGATATTAAACAGAATGTTTCTTGACTCGCCACCGTGTGTTTGGTGTGTAGGGTTAATTTACATTCTCACTGGTACCTAAGGGGCCACCAGGTCGAGGGGCTACACATTTATCCTTACAATTTGGGGGCCAGTCCGGGGTCCAGACGATCGTCCCCTGATCGGTAAGATAGAGAATTACTTGTCTGTCTTTTTCCGCTAAGGGATTGCGACCATCTACTGGATCTGAACTCACTCCGTGTTCCGGGAACACGTGACAAGGTAATATTTAAGTCCGGGACTTAATATTACGTAATTGTATGTAAGGAAATTTATGACGCCATAAATGTATCAGGGATACAAGGACCAGCGGTCCACGTCATAAAAAAGGACCTGGGGTCCACGTAAAGGTAATTCAAGTCCGGGACTTGAGATTACGAAACAGGTATCCGGGATACCGCAATTGAACCAGGGGTTCACAGAGAAAGCCTCCTCGATCTGATCGCCTAAATATATGTATGTACATGTTTGTCTGTTAATGTTGCAACTGTGTATTTGTTTAAACACTCAGTGAACGGATGGTAAGTGCACGTACGCTGAAGTGTTCTGTCTGTCTTATATACAATTGTACTGCATATTTTTGTATTAAGGATACTCAGTGGACGGTTGGTAAGTGTGCGGCCGCTGAGTGTCATTACTGTGTAGAGCGATTCTAAGTAGATTTGCAAAGTGATTTGGCTACTGAATGTCATTTTGTTTAAAGTAATTTTAAGTACAATTGCGACTTGACTTGTGACAGATATTATTGTGACCATATTGACTGACATACTGTTATATTATGGGATTATATTAGAGTAAAGAAACAGAATATTCCCCGCTTTTACCAGGAGAGACATGTAAAGAATATGTTGCCCGTGTCTCCCCCACAAGTTACTATTTCATTAACCCTTGAGTAGACAATTTAGCGGGATAGATAGGATAATTAAAAAAAATTGTCCCAAAACAATAATAACACCAATAGGATGTATAATATATTTAAAGAAAGCATGCAAAGGACGCAGCTTTACCCAAGGAGATATGAGACTCATTGTTAATGATATTATTGACCATTACAATAAATGAGACTGGGAAAAAGTTCCACTTATCAGTGTACCCTCAGTCACACAAACAGCTGTAGGTTACCCACTTAATACACAAGAAGACATAGATGCTATGTGGGATCAACTTGCTGCACATATGAATGAAGTGTTTAAAGCACGCTCATCTCTCCCCATAGCTGTAAGTTGTAAACAGATACAGTGACAAATTTCTGGAAGAGATTCAAGAAGTGCTGGACCGAGGAAGCAGGTCTGCCGCTTCTGCATAATGATAATTTACTTGTTTCTACTTTCATTAATAATCTGCTGCCGATATATATATATATCCTCGCTGTGAAGCAGAGTGTTTCAACTTGAACCTCTGATACAGTGAAGGATTTTAAAAAAAACATTTGTATAAAAAAAAAAGAAGCAGCAGGTTGTTTTGAAGTTAAAAGAAACACTGTCACACCATCACATACCCCATTCACACGCTTCCAAAATCAAAACAATCCTAGGAGACAGAATAAACCATTCCGTTCTCCTAGAGACAGACTACCTCAGAGGGCTCCTGCGGGACCCCCACCCAACAGGCAGACAAGCTGCTATAACTGTGAAAGGGATAGCCATTGGGCTAGAGACTGTCCGTTCCCTTCAAACAAACCCCGACAGGTCAGTAACCCCATGCAGCCCAGCCAACCCAGACCTAGAGACAACCCCAGATTTCAGATTGACTGGCAGGGACTGACCTTAAAGGGCCATGACATAGGAAAACATGAATTTACTGTAATATTTGACTGCCTAATCAATTTGCTAGGCAGAGATCTTCTCTCTGTGCTGGAAATCACAATCAGTCCACCAGAAGCAGGAAAGGGAATCGATGTTTCATCACCACACTTGCTCATGACTGACAGTTCTGACCCAAACACAGAATTAGACACTGTAAATCCTCAGATATGGTCAACAGGACCTCAGAGCAATAAACCAATTAATTGTTCCCATTGCACCCACTGTACCTGATATAAACTCACTCATCTCAGCCATCCCTGTAGATGCCGCCTACTTCTCAGTAACCGATTTGAAAAATATATTTTTTAGCATATCTGTGGACACCCAGACACAACTGTTATTTGCATTTTCTTTTGAGGCCAGCAGTTAACATGATGCAGGAGTATATTGACTCCCCTGTTGTGTGCAGCATCGTGCTCCAAGCCACATTAACCCCCTGGCACCCCCCCTATGGTTCAGTCCTGCTACAGTATGCAGATGATCTGCTTATCTGTAGTTCAACAAAGGAGGCATGCCGAGAGGATGGTATATCACTGTTAAACTGGCTCTGTGAATGTGGGCACAAAGTGTCAAAAAGCAAAAATGCAATGGTGCAAAAAGAATGTTGATTATTTAGGTTTTGTCTTGAAAAAGGGAGAGAGGAAAGTCAGCCCACAACGCATACAGTCTGTACTGGGTCTGGTCCGCCCAAACACTATTATTGCAGACAGTGGATTCCTGACTGTTCCTACTATGATAACATTTTGAGACAAGCCACACTCAATGACAAACCTAAACAGATACAATGGTCACAAGAAATGTTAAATGCATATGAAAGCCTTAAAAATGTATGTTGATGAAAAGTCCGGCATTGACCCTCCCAAACTATGTACAACCATTTCATTTATATGCAAGGGACAAAATGTAAAACCATGGCGGGTGTGTTGACACAAGAATATGGAGGTAAGCTGCGCCCCGTGGCATTCTTTTCCAAAGTGATGCCGGTGTCGGTCCAAGGTATGCCTGCCTGTCTTTGGGCACTGGCGGCCTGTGCAATGGTAGCTGAGATGGCAACCACACTCACCCTAGGCTCACCCACTGTTCTCCATACCACACATAATGTTGTAGCATTACTTAAAGGGCTACACACACAACATGTCAGCCCAGCGTCTTAGTGGAGATGAGGTTCTGTTGCTAGGAAGCCCCTCACTCACCATTAAATATGCAAACGCATCCTCAGGCCCCGCACCCATTCTAAATGCACTTTTAGGACTAAAGGGCTCCCAGGATGACATTCCTGACGATCATGACTGTTCTGCATCAATAGAGTCAGAGACCTCCCCTAGACTTGACATTTCCCTTGTACCAATACCAGGTTCTAACCATGTATTTGTGGATGGTTCTTGTAGTAGACCCAATGACTCGACATATCAGGCAGGCTACGCAGTGGTACGCCTCCCAAATGACATTTTAGAAGCGAGACCCATTCCATATCAATCAGCACAAGCTGCAGAACTCATAGCGCTCACAAGAGCTTGCCAAATGTAGAAAGATAAACCTGATCACTGAACTACAAAGCTCAGCATCACAAAAAGACTTGGATGACTGGTTATTTCCAATATTGCAGAAAAATCCTATAACAGGATTGATCTGCAAAGAGGGGAGACCATGCATACCACAATCAAGCGCCCCATTGTTCATTGCTCACTACCATGGGGTAGGACATTATAGCAAAATCACCACAGCTATGCTTTTAAACAAAGATTTTTACATCACAGATGCAAAAACAGTTGCACGCATACTAACACAAGAAATCATCCCTAGATGGGGATGCCCGCTCCAAATAGATAGCGACAAAGGCACTGCCTTTACAAAAAAATCACACAAGCTTTAGTGAAAGCATTTCAAATAGAGAGGAAATTTCACATTCCCTATCATTCTCAAAGTTCAGGGATAGTGGAGAAAAGGAATAGGACTTTAAAGGACAAACTTAGGAAAGCAACAGGAGGAACATTAATAAATGGAAACAAACCCTCCCCATAGTCCTAGCAGAAATTAGAATGACCCCCCCAACAAACTCTGGGTTATTCACCCTTTGAAATTTTAATAGGAAGACCTTTCCCCCTCATCACCAGACTTAGTGAAATTGAACATGGTGTTATTTGTAAAAATCTTTTTAATCCACAGGAATCAACACATCCTTTCCAGATCGGAGACAAGGTCGTTGTGAAGGTTCTCCCCAGGAATAAAGGTCCAGGAGATTTCACCTATGGTCCAGAAACAGAGATCGTAGCAGTAACCAGGACGGCTGTCCTTACAGAAGAGAGTCCAGTGTGGATACACGCATCCAGGGTAAAGAGAATCCCAAGTAACGTCCCGGATAGAGAACAGATCGAGGAAGGGGTGCTAACGAGAGTAGACAACTCTGACCCCCAACAAGGCGAGGTACTAATGGGGGCAGACAGCCCTAACCTCCTACATGATGGAGAAGACGACTCACCAGCAGATGAGGTCATTCTAGAATTCTGGACGATGGTGGATAACGTATATTATTCTATTGATTCTTGTTTGCCAGATACCTTTGCACAAAAACTGAAGTGGACATGACTGAAAAGGCAGGCGTATACATTTTCTGGTACAATTTTTTCAGCACCGAGGTAGCCGCCTACCAGATAGACTTTTGCACCATTAACCCCTGTGTCTCCAAACGATGGACATAGGGATGTAATAAAAATGGTCACCCAAATGGTATAGAACAGGCCCTTGTTCAATTAGCAATCTATATATTGATTATTCTTACTATTATCTGTATTGTCGTTTTTTGTATTATACTATGTTGTAGAAAACTCGCTACCAAAGGTATTATGTATGAATCCATTGCCCCTGCACACGCAAATTCCCCTGAAGGTTACAAACAATATCTCGCTAAGCACGGAAATAAGGAATTTGGTAAGAAGAATCATATCATCTAAATTCATGATTCTAAGAGGGGATTGAAGGGTTAAATTTGAACCCATGTAGCATATAAGAATTTGCACGTAGAATGCTCTCATTTTCAGTAGACTGTTTCTCTATAGCTACATTTCAAGGTTACAGAATAATAAGTCTGTGTGTCTTATCACTTCCTCACTGAGCTTCTACTTTTAACCCCCCCTTTGGAATTGCTATGCAGTGTGTTCATGCTTAAACTCCTCTATAATCGAAAACCCCCCTTGTTACTCATTTTCTTTGTGTATGATATTTTGTATGCCCTCCTTCCCTTCCCCCCTGTTGAATTTGCCCTGCAGACCAACAGACCAATCAGAATGTAACACATACATATTGTATACTCCCATGTATTATGCTTTTAACTAGCTGCCTTTGTGATATTAAACAGAATGTTTCTTGACTCGCCACCGTGTGTTTGGTGTGTAGGGTTAATTTACATTCTCACTGGTACCTAAGGGGCCACCAGGTCGAGGGGCTACACATTTATCCTTACATCGACCAATGTCAACTAAATGTCAACTAAATCCTCTATAGTCCCAAAATAATCCCAAAATGATTTATGGGCTGCTTAATGAGTCACCGACAAGGGATGTGACATATGGAGGTGTATATTCGCTAGGGTATTATGCAGTTTATTAAGCGCATAAAGCAGAAGTTTTTCAGAGCAGTCAACACAGATGTCGACCAATGTTAGCTTGATCACATATAATGTGGGGCAAAGCTGCCTCTTTATTTTTTTACACAGTAACAAAAAGTGGTGAGGCTGCCAAATCGATTTCAAAAAGGTCAGGGTGTACTCCATAAGGTTTTGACATCCACACGTGCACCTGTTTATTCGTCTCTAAATACGTCACAATAAATCTTATGTCATGTAGTGTGTAGGATAAGTCCGTTTGACACAATGTTGTGGGTGCGTTTTATGTATTATATCGCACAAACAACACTCATATGGGTCTATATCGGCTGCTTTACACAGTACACTGTGGAGTAGCCCCTTTTGAATGCCTCTCACAGTGTTTCAAAGTTGCTTATGTGTTATATTTGGAATTAATTCTTAGTATAATATTGCAACAAATTGTGCAATTACTTTTAGTAAGTATCAAAGATGGTATCTTACACCATGTAGTGTTATAGAGACGATTGGACAAAAAAGCCTAAATTGCTGAGTGCATGTGGGTGCTGACCACACTTTATAATCTATAAAGACGGCATTAGATGAGCGGTGTCTGTCTGTGTTATTATCCTAGTAGCTATCAGGGTTTGTTATCAACTAATATGTCGATAACACATTTGTGAAATCAAAGTGATGTTATGCAAGCAAATCATGCAGGGGATCAGACACTATCCGCATAGATCAGTGATGACCTCTCCGCCGAGTGCCGGGATTAAGTCAGGCTGTCTGTTTAGGGCACACTGGTATATTTCTATCAGGTTATAATAAAATTGTGTGGCCAGACATGCATGAGTTATTTTCCCTATGTTTATACATTAACATCTAACACGTTTTGACCCTAATGTTGTGGTTAGCGGTGGCTGCCGAGTAGTAGGCGTTTTCAATATATCTGACCTCGGCAGGAGACTGCATGCGGCTGGGTCCACTCAAATGTTAAGTGGCATGCCAGACTCAAGACACTGAATGATAGCAGTCTTGTTAATGCACCGTGTCACACACACTCTAAGTCCCATGGGGCTAAGGTTCCTGTAAATTAATAATACAGATCAAAATACATTTCTGAGTTAAAGTGCGAATACGTGAGCATCACCGCTAGCCAGCGCGCGCTTCGCTGTAGCTTTTTCAAGGCCCTGTGTCACGATATCACATAGCAAAGATTTACCTGTACTATCATTCAGTTCTTTGTTCAAAGTTGAATGTGATGATGAAATTATCATTTCATCCAATTCAAATGACAACACAGATGAAAGTGAGTTTGAAGAAAGTTCCTCTACTCCAGCGGTTCTCAAATTGTGGGTCCTGACCCCAAAGTGGGTCCCGACCTTCTCAGTATGGGGTCGCGACTCCATGTTGATGACCATCAGGCTGATTTTTCTAATCTCAGTAATTGATTCAAGGAGTCTGAAAAGTCTGTTGAATTGTCAGTTATTTTAGACTCCTCCCATCATTTTGTGCCTCCACAGTGCTGCCATGTATGCGCCGTATGCTGACTACATATGTGACACCATGACCTTCTGCAGTAACTTGCTGGGGTCCTGTAATTATTTTTATTGTCTGATGGGGTCCCAGAGCGAAATAGCTTGAGGACCCCTTCTCTACTACAAACAAATTTTCTCAAAAGGAATTTAATTCCCGACTTGAATTAATTGTAAATAGGAGCTGTGCTTTAAGCATCCAGACTTCAAGAAAAGTACTGTCTTGAGCCAGATGTTACTATAACGTCATATTGAAAGAGAGTGCAAGCCATAATGACGTTCTTTGGCCAAGATAAAGATCTTGTGCATTGCAACAGAACATCTCCAGTTGATGGGTTTACCAGAATATCAACCAGAAGATTGGCGGCTCTTCATGGATAGTTCTAAAAGGAGCTTAAATGCCTAAGACTGCACAATGGTAATACATTTAGTCGATTTCTACCAGCCAAAACTTAAAGAACAGTATGAAAATACCAAGTTAGTCTTAGAAACAAATTGCATATTCTCAGCATCAGTGGGCTGTTTATGTCAATTTAAAATTAGTAAACTTTTTTGGTACTTGTTTACTTTCACGGCGGCAGTTATGTACTTAGCGTGCCAGCGTAGTGTGTTTCGTGCGACCAGTGTAGTCAGCGTAGTCAGTCAGAAGTAGCGTAGTGTAGTAAGCGTAGGCGGTACGTAGTTAGCGTAAGCATCCCTGTCAAACCGGCAAAGTGTGTGTACCCACGACTACTGTAGACAGAAACAGCGTCTATTTCTAGCGTAGTCTGAAACAATGTCTAGTTCACCGTAGTCAGAAGTAGCGTCTCTGTCTGAAACAGCGTCTTGTTCTCGCGCCTAAGTCAGTCAGCCGTTAAATTGAGCGGTACGATGTTAGCGTAGTCAGTCAGCTGTTGCGTAGTGTGTCAGCTGGTAGATTGAGTACAGTTAATGTAGTCAGTCAGCTGTTGTATTCTCTGAGAGTCAGACGTATTGGAGACATGGCTGCAGAGAGGCTGACAATTTTTACTCTGCCCCAGACTGAGGAGGAGGCAGTGGAATTCCTTCAGGAGCAATATTTCCTGCCTGAGACACAGACCTGCCACAATGGGCACCCGATGAGGCTCAGTATTAGGGAGCGGATGTAGCGTTGCCATATCAGCACCTGCGAAAAAAAGGTCAGTCTGAGGGCTGCACAGTGGTTCAGAGGGTGTCATCTGACTTTCGTTACCCTCATAAGCTTTGTGTTCTGCTGGGCTGAGGAGCTGACTAGCGTACGGTTTTGTCAAAGACACCTCTCTGTCTTCCCGGCCACCACTGTGCAATATAATAATATAAGGAGGGAGGCCTGCACTGTCGACCTCCTGACGCAGCCTCAGCGACAAATTGGCGGCCCAGGCACCATCATGTTTCTATGATGAAAGCCTCTTTGTGAAGCGCAAGGCCAATGTTGGATGCATGCTGCCCCAGTGTTTCTTGACGGCAGTCGAGAGGCGGCATGCCAGCACCCTCATGGCTGCCATCAAGAGGCACGTGCTCCCGGGGACCACTATTTACTCAGATTTACTTGGCGTACCGAACGGGGCAGCTGGAGCAGACTGGCTATCATCACGCCAGGGTGAACTACCACTACCACTTCATGGATCCAGAGAGTGGGGTTCACACCCAGAATATAGAAACACTATGAGGCGGAATGACTTTTTCTCTTTTTGTTGTATTTTTCCTTCTTGTTATTGATTGTATTGTTCGTTAATCATTTATTCTTGAATCATTCTCTGTAAGTTAACTAAAATCAAGTTAACAGTTAACACATGTCGTCATTACTGTCTCAGATGCATGATGTGGGAGGTGTGAATGTGTCTCTGAAACCCCCCCACTATCCACGCCAGCCCGAAGCGTGGTGAGCGCAGCTTTACGTGTCCTACCTACCTTTTCATACCCCCACTATCCACGTCGGCGTGGAGTTGATTCTATATAGTGTGGCGAGCACAGCGAGTCACCGAGCCCGAAGTGTGGCGAGCCCTGCTTGGGGACGCGGGAAACTTCACATGTATTCCGTGTTCCCTAGCTTAGAAAAGCTGTTAGGCTGAACTTAGCATAGCTCTGCTGCCGCGCTACGCTGATAACGTAGCTTAGAAAAGTGCTGCTGCGCTACGCTGATAACGTTGGCGTGCTGCCAAGATTCAAACCTAGCGTAGCGTACAGCTGCTGCCCTGAAACTAAACAAGTACCACTTTCTTCTTGGCATTAAAGTAGATATACTGAGTATCCTTCACATATGCTTATGGGATAACCAAACCACATGACCTTTCAGAGAATTTATAACTGTAGGAGAATCATCATTACATGAGCCCTTAATCAACAGGAAAAAAAAACATACGGACACCTCTCCACATCAAACTGGGATTAATGAAAAATGTGTAAAAGCATCGGACAAGTCATTAGATTGTTTCATGTATTTATATAGGTGTGAGGAAATTATTGTGTCATGTATATTTGTCAAACATTTCCATCTCAAAGTATTAATTAAAGTCAGGAATTTTTGACGGACGACAGATACAGAAACTGGTGAAGGATACAAATTTTACCACAACTATGACTGAAACCGAAACTGAAGCTTGGCTGAGTGATGTGACTCTCATGTGAGTTATTTGGCAATCACAAGGCAGAAAACTATCAGGAATTAGTCTACAACCAGCTAAAATGCTAACATGACTATTGTACAGTTTTTGAACAGGCCTTTAGATCACTTACCTTTCAATCTAAGAGATTTAAGCAAAGAACAGGGTAAATGGTTCCACCAGGATTTTCAGGTAATGGAAGAAAAATATCAAGGAACGATCATCACATGATCGCAAATTACTGTTGGAGTCTGCAGAGGGACTGCCAGCAACAAGAATACAAAACAAAATCCAACAAAAACAGTTCTCATTTCTTCCTATCACTTATTTATGTAATTATCCTGTGTCTTTTTATAACATTTTACAAAAAAAAGTAATCACAATAAAAAACTCATGTTAACTATTTTTAACATTGTTTAATTGAATCTTTTATAAATATTAAAGACACAATATTAAAGACGCATACTGTATCTCAAAAATTTGAGCCAATTGAAACATAAGCATACAGTGTACAAAATTAATCGAAATCGACTCTTAAATTCCTGGCAACAGATACCATATTCCATCGCATAAGGACAATAATAAAATAATAAAAATAAAAAAATCTCGCTGATCTGTTAATATTTTTAGGCCACCTGCTGAGAGCATGATAATTAACCACAGAAGGAACATTTACTGTAGATATCATTGAGTGAAAATTTTATTGTCAGAATGTTTATTTATTCTTATTTTCTAAGAATCTATTTGGAGTACTTTTGCAAAGAAATTATTCATATCTTCAAAAACCTGCCAAAATGACCTTTTAACATTAACCTAATTAGAAAATGTGTAATATAGGGTATTGCAAGTCAACAACTCAAACTTTCATCGGCTTAATTTGATAATTTTAGCACATCAAAATATTTGTATATTTTATTCCCAAAAAGATGGATAACCATCTCCATCCATGCCACTTGTATTCTGTTACCTTACACCATCTAAAAATGAGAACAATACAGTATATACAGTACATAATAAAATTTGGTGCTTAGAAAACTAGAGAGAACACTTCTGCTGTCACTGCATCTCAACAACCAAACCACTAACAGTTGGCGCTGCAATATTCATTATCCCATAGAATCACAGACTAGATGCACAAAGACAGGTGCAGGGAGGCACTATGATTGCTCATCATTAGTCCTTTGTCTGTGTTTATTAAATAGTTTTTCCTCGAAATTGGACTGAATCTTGAACTAATGTTTATTCATTTGTAATCTTCATTGCCATGGACACTTATGAATTTAAAGTGGGACCTAGGACTTACATGCAGTGTTTGTCAGTGTTCTGTACTTAAGGCCTTATTCTAGTTTACTCTCTTTCTGCCAAAATCCTTCTTAGATGGACAAAACCATGTGCACTTCAGGTGGGGCAGATGTAAAATGTGCAGAGAGAATTAGATTTGGGTCAGTTATTTTGTTTCTGTGCAGGGTAAATACGGGCTGCTTTATTTTTACACTGCAATATAGATCTGGCTTTGAAGTAAAACCCCACCCAAATCTAATTCTCTCTGCACAAGTTACATCTGCCCCACCTGCAGTGCACATGGTTTTGTCCATCTAAGAAGGATTTTGTCAGAAAGAGTGAACTAGAATAAGACCCTTAGTGTCAGTATAAGTACACTAAAGTTCAGTGGTGCCTGGCAATGGCAGTTCACTCAATACTCAGGCTGCTCTGCCTACTGAAGACCATCATGGGGGATCATGCACAGTTAAGGTCCATTTGTCTACTCAATACTCAGGCTGCTCTGCCTACTGAAGACCATCATGGGGGATCATGCACAGTTAAGGTCCATTTGTCCACAATGGAGTGCGGTGATGAGTTTCACAAGTGGTAATATCACTGATGTGCAACCTATTCATGCATTGACTCATGGAAAGTACATATAGCACCAGGTCTGGGATACTGGTAATACTAGGTTTGGGAGAGCACATTGGGGCAATAATCTTTCCTATAGCTCAAGAAATCAAACAAAAAATGTATAGCAGTGCTGGGAAATAGGGTAACAGAATTTAATGTCAATATATCCAATTATCACAAATTAGACAAACAGGTACAATTAAATTAATTATTACAGGTAATAATACTGTACAGTATGTTCTGCAATAAAAAAAGTAATAAAAAAACAATAAAAAAGCAAATTAAATGAAGATTAGAACATAGCTACTGTGTACACTTCACTTAAGGGTATTAAGGTTATCACCACACTCCAGTCAGCAGCCGGCCTTTTTGTATACTTAGCTGTCAAACATGTGATGCATTCCAGTGGATGTTACTGTCACTTGGTTGGCATTTTTCGTAGTACTGTTCATTATTGCGCATATTTATAATCCCAAAAAGTTATTATTAGTTCCGTAAATTATGTTAATTTGTTATGATTGATATGCAGGGTAAATTCAGGTTGGCCACAGTTATAACAGGGACTTATTTGGTTTTCCCCAAACCTCTGGGTCAACATAAGCTCTCCATGTCTCCCAGCTGCTTGCACTTATAGCCAGAGTAGCAGCTTTCTCCAGAGCCAGCGAATCCAGATCCAAGGTATTTTTGCTGGATTGCTGGAAGATAAAGATCAGTTCCACTCTTAAGTGTAAAAAGGATAATACTAACGCGTTTCCCCGCTCATCAGCTTCCTCAGAGAGAATGTAGGTATAGCTGACTTAAACTAGCAGGCATGTTATTTAAAACTTGCCAGATAGCAGTCCACTAGCGCTTTGCACCTAGCACCACTTATAACATACCCTCCAACATGACCCATTACATTCAGTACACAATGCTCTGCTGCTGGACTTCCCTGGTAATGTATGATTGCTAGCACCTGTGGGGAGCTAGGTAATTGACGTGAAGGGTGTTTCAACACAGGTGATGACAATCATACATTACCAGGGACGTCCAGGAAGAGAGCATTGTGTACTGAATTCAATGGGTCATGTTGGAGGGTATGTTATAGTGATACTGTTACGTTAAATCTTTCTCCTGTTTTCCCTACATATTAAAACCGTCATTTTACATGTTATATTAATACACTACCAGGTTGGCTATTTTATGCTCTGCCTCAAATTGCAGGGGGGAATTTTGGGTGAAATTAGAAATTGCCCTTAATTGCCTCTTATTGCCCATAACAGAAATCGCCTCTTTACTAGCAAGTGTTTTCCCCTGCATCTTTGAATATCCGATTTAGTTGACAGGGTATGTAATTTGTGTCAATTTTGCAGCTTTCGCATGGAAGTCACTTCATAAGAGACAGTTGAATGCGCTTTAAGTAGCAGTAAAAGACCTTAAGTCAAATGCCAACGCAATGCTAATCACGCCTCAATTTGCACCACAATTCCACTTTACTTTGTACCATAAGTAGCTATAAAGCAATAAATTTCCGCAAAAATTCTATTTGGTCAGAAAACATCATACTACACCGACATCACTATAAAGTTATAAATATACCCACAAACTGCCAGTAAAATTTGCATTGGTGGCATTTGTGATGGAGTGTGATTGTACAGTTGTTGGATAGGAGAATTAATTTTGTGATTGTTGTCTGGGATTGTAAGTTTTTTTTTGTTGTATTGTATTGGTCATTTAATGTATCTTGTTTTTGTCCTGTGTCATTTTAAGTTTTGTCTTGTCATTATTTGTGTCTGTGGTAGGGGAGTGTATTTAGTGTGTGAAAGAGGTGGTGGTGGTGGAGCAGTAGCGCATGCAGGGGGGGTGGTTCTGAGTACCCAGAAACCCCCCAGGTGTCTAAGGGCCCTAGGCTGAAAGCTGAGGGTCCCCTCTTTCCATGGGAACAAGAATTTTAAAAAACGGCACTTGGGAACCGGAGATATCTGACTTCAAAGCAGTGGTCCCCATCCAAGCCTGTTAATTGCTCTTCCCAGACAGATATTTCAGGTTCTGTCTGATGTAGAGTTTTTTGGAGGGTATATATTCCAAAAGCTGGGACTCTCCCCCTTTGATGGACACTAGGAGCTTGTCTCTACTGTTCCTAGAACCAGAGATATCAGCCTTCCAGCAGCTGGTTACTGCTCCAGCTCCACACACCTGGTATGTAGTTTTATATACTCGTTGGCAGATTGCTCTGCCTCCTGAACTCTGATCCCATAGTCCCCAATAACATATGGTAGGTGGGATTCTCTAGTTTTTAATTCCATTAAAATCTAAGAAATCTATTTCTGGGAACTGGAGATATCTACAGTCAAGCAAGCTGTCCTCCCACCAGAAAATTATGAATAATAAGCCCACTCCACTATACACCCCTCCTCTGCATATTAAACATCCTCTACCACCCTGGAAGTTATGTATCAGGGCCCCTTCATTCAGCCCAATGCCCCCTTCTCCCACCCCATCTCCCACCATATGTGCAGTAAAGGGGTAATTAGTGGAAATTACTGATCCAGGCCCTACATGCTGAGCGGTTGAAATAATACCCCCTACCACCCGTGGGACATCAAAGCTTCCCCCACCCCCAACGCTGGAGGATCGGTAGGTGCCCCAATACATTGCTATGCCCAGGGGTCTACACTGCTGTTGACGCCCCTGTATATATATATATATATATATATATATATATATATATATATAGATAGGAAAAAAGGGTATAGAGAGCGCTTTTACCACCACATGGAATTTCCACCAATTACAGTCAAACACAATACAGTACAATGTGTAATCATAAAACCAGTGTGCTTTATTGGAGTGTTCAAGAGTTCACATCTGGAAATAATATCCTTTTCGGAATATCAATAACCCAACGCGTTTCGTCTTAAAAAGACTTCATCAGGGGTTTTAAACTGTAGGTGGTAAACATGATGGTAACATATTACAAACTGATATTCACATATCTTATACACAAATACATAATTTTTATAAAAGTAAAGAACCCTATGTTCTTTTACAATAAGAATTTTTTTTAAAACATATTATTAATATTGGACATCCAAGTCCATAAAAAAAGGGGAAAGAATATGAAGAGAGAGGATGAGCACAAAAAATTGGTAAAGACTGGGAATGAAGGTGATACAAAAAATTTTCTTATGAAAGGATGGAAATGGATATGGGTAAAATAATAGGTTTATTTGAAGACCATTATAACAAGGGCTACATTGAGGCCATGATTAGTGGAAGGTGGGGATATATGACACGTACCAGGATTTGATTTTGAACGTTTATAATGGCGTATTATTCCTTCAATGATTAGCAGGCTGTAGCAACCTTCCCCTCAGTGGGGCAAACTCCAAAAATCTATAGGAGAACCACATGGTAAATATGGCTTTCATGCAATTCATATTTTAGCAGAATTAAGAAAAATTAAAAAATTATGAAAAAAATCACGTACCATAATCTAGTGTCCCAACGTATATACTGGCGTTTTTGTTCATTCGATGGTAATACTGTAATTACCTTTCCCTTAGTAGGGCAAATTCCTTAATATCTAAAGGAGAACTTAGTGGTCAATTACACCATAATTATTTTTTGATAAAATATTGTGATTACAACTAATAAGAGATAAGTAACGTACCAAATAATCCCCATACGGGGTCACGAGGTGTGTGATAAGTCCACAGCCTTTTTAGGCAGCTTCTTGGGGTACAGGAGTGCAGGGTTTTTTGATTATAGGGGGGAATGGCCCATTAAAAAAGGGGGTTGTTGGCAAAGTCTGCGCAGTGTAGTTGGCCTGATTGTACTGCTCAGGTCTTCCGTATCTAGAAGTGGACATTGGAAATACGCTTAACACAGAATTTATGTGCTTGAAATGTGTACCCTTATGTAAGTCACTTTTTATAACATCAAAGCTTCCCCCACCCCCACCGCTGGAGGATCGGTAGGTGCCCCAATACATTGCTATGCCTAGGGGTCTACACTGCTGTTGACGCCCCTGTATATATATATATATATATATATATATATATGTGTGTGTATATGTGTATATATATATATATATATATTATACTGTACATTTGGCCTATCTATAATAATTTTACTGACCTGGCATATACTGGGTCACCTAAGTGTCCATCTCCGTGCTTTGCTCCGCCCCTCTGGAAACCCCTTTCTAAAAAAAATCCTGCGTTTGCCCCTGTGGAGGGGTTTATTAAGTACTTTTGTAGTTTCACGGCAGCACTTACGTACTCAGCGTTGTGTCCCTGTCAAAATCAACGTAGTGTTCCTGCGGCCAGCGTAGTCAGCTTGTGTCTGTGACTGTGTGTACGTTTGCACCTAACCAGAGCTTACGGAGTTAGCGTAGTCAGTCAGCATTACGCAGTTTGCATAGTCAGTCAGTGTTGTGTCAGCGTTTATCACATTGTGTGGGAACAATTGACCATTTTTAACCTGCCTGACATGACAGGTATGAATGTGTTCCTGAAACACCCCCACTATCCACTTTAGCCCGAAGCGTGGTGAGTGCAGCGAGCCCCATGAGGGGACGTGGTACGCATCCTCTCGACCTGTTCATATCCCCACTATTTACGTCGGCGTGGAGTTGATCTTATAACGTGAGGTTGGGCGGACGTTACCGTGTCCCCTCACGGGGCTCGCGTGCTTCGGGTTGACGTGGATAGTGGGGGTTTGAAATGGAGGCATTTGCCAGTATTTAACTTGGAGCACTGGCAAATGTGTCCTTTATTGTGTAGGAGACACATTTGCGCCTGCACTCCCCCTGTGCAGGAGACGCACACTCTACCGAACCCCTAAGCCTAACTGTCTCCCTGAAGCAGACACGGGCAGGGTTGCCGTACCCTACCGCAAGAATTACTGAGATGCACAAGCATATGAGATGTTCATGCATCTCAGGCAGATGGAGCGCCTCTCTGCTGGCACCTTCATGTTCGCCTCTCCGCTGGTGTCTGCCAGCGCAGGGGATCTGGCGGTTACCGGCGCTGTGTGAGAGGTGCTCACTAGGCTTGCCAGGGACACCGGGGACAGAGCTGCCGCTCGCGGGGACAGTATGGTGACTACGCTGCCTGACAGGGACACTACGCTGATTATGCAGGGCTGCCACTGGGACACTACGCTGACAACGATGACAATGTAGCTAGCATGCTGCCGCGAACTTGTTTCCTAGCACGGTGCCCGCAATTTTGATTGTAAGCATCGGGTCAGAAAAATCGCGTCGATTGCATCGCATGCCAACCAAATCGCATGCGATGCGATCGACGCGATCGACCCGATTTTTACATTGAAATCAATGTGAAATGGTCCCTGAGACCACATTTTGCATTGATTTTAATGTAAAATGTCCCAAAACACCCCATTTTCATAGAAACCCCCCTTGATGTTTGCAATGCCACCCATTGTTAACGCCACCCCAGTATTGACGCCAACCCGAAGCGTGGCTAGCACAGCGAGCCCACGAGGGGCGGCGGTACGCGTCCTCAGACCTTTTCATGCCCCTACTATCCACGTCGGCGTGTAGTTGAGAATAGAAAGTGTGGCGAAAGCAGCAAGCCACCGAGCCCGAAGCGTGGCGAGCGCACGCGGATACCTTCACAGGTATCTGCGTCCCCTCGCGGGCTTCACAGGTATCCGCATCCCCTCGCCACACTTTCTATTCTCAACTCCACGCCGACGTGGATAGTAGGGGTATGAAAAGGTCGGAGGACGCGTACCGCCACCCCTCGCGGGCTCGCTGCGCTCACCACGCTTCGGGTTGGTGTCAATACCGGGGTGGCGTTAAAATTTGGGGGGCATTAAACATACTTTTTACACATATTCAATGTGAAATGGGCCATATTGGCCCATTTCACATTGTCACCTATGTAAAATCGGGTTGATCGCGTTGATCGCATCGCGGGCCATTAGAATGGCCCGCGACCGACGCGATCAACCCGTTTTTCACTTTAAAATTATTTTTACATTGTTCCCTATGGGAAAATCGCGTTGATCGCGTTGGTCGCATCGCGCCCCCTTATTAGGGGCCGCGATGGACACGATCAACACGATTTTCACTTTTACCGGCAATTGACCTTGTTAAAGTAAGAAAATCGGGTCCATCGCGTCCATCGCATGCCTTAAGTACCTTAACTTAAGGCATGTGATGACCCCCGACGGGCGCCGTGCTAGGAAACAAGTACCTTATTTTCTTTCATTTCTGAAATATTAATGTTAATTGTTTTCTGTTGTGATTTAACAGGAGAGGGGAAGCAGCAGGGCTCAGGAGATGGGGTCAGATGTGAATTAGTTGTCTATGCAGCAGCTTTTGGGTGGCACAGAGTGGGAGGGGAATGATGATGAGGTGTCTGTGGGAAAGACAAAGAGTGAGTGTAATGTGCACTTTACATATAAGGAGAATATGGCCCTGGTCAAGGGAGTGATGCTCCATTATGACTACCTCTTTGGTCACTACTCCTCCAGGTCCAGTAGCTTAATAAGTGTTCTCTGTGGCACCAGATCTGATCGGGCACACTAAAATGCACTGAGGAGGTGGCCAAATAGTGCTTCGATGACATAATACATTATTAACGTGAAGCAAAGGATGGCCATAGAGTCTAGGATGGTAGATTGGCACTGGCTTTGCCTTCCAGCAGTAGTGGCTGTAGTATGAAAAGCCACTGCAGACCATAATACCTTAACAGTGTCTCATGCACCCCATGTGCCGGACACAGATGCCCCACACAAACCAGGATGAGTAATATGCTAATGCTAACCTTTCTTATATTATTTCAATGTGATCTATGTTTTTGGAATTTGGTTTGCAACAAATTAGCATTTTACACAAATTCTGAATATTGCTGTATTAATGGCTGTGTTTTGTGTTGGGCTGGAAATGACAAATCTGATTTTAACCACACAGCCATTTGTGTTTTTGTAGCCCATCTTGTATTTGTTTGGTTTTGTAAAGAAAACATTGCAGTAATTTGTGTTATGGGGCCTACACACATAGCGAGTGTGCTGAGTGATCTGAGCGATGCTAGACACAGCTTTGTGTAGTGCTGTGTGCTGAGCAAGCTGTCAGAGCCAGTGTTCTCCAGTGAGAAAACAATAGTGATGAATATATCTATGGTCCCTGCTCATTCTTCATTCTACCAGCTATAATGCTGCAGGGGGCCGCACACCACTATCTCTGGCCCCTACACACAGATGTAGGTTCATTTTCTGAATAATCTAGTCCGATCTGTTAGGAGGCTGGATGTGGAAACATAGATGTGGCTGCTCGGCGGTCCTGGTTGTCTCCTGCAGGCTAGGGCTTCCCCTTTAACAGCCACATTTGTGGGGTCAGATTAGGTCCGGCCCCACTCCAGTTCCACCAGGTCTTTTGTAGGAAGGAGGCTGCAGGAGGTGGAGCGCCACAAGGAGTTGGAGAAAGCAAGCCACACGCCAACCCCTAAGTGCATTGGAGGTCTAAACCCATGAGTGCAACAATGGACAATGATGGTAACAAAATATACAAACAGTACCAAGGAAGTAATGCAACAATGCACAAGATATTACCTGGGATAAATCCCATAAAAATACAGCAGTGATGCAACAATACACTAAGATTACATAAACAAATATACACAAAACAGCTGCTGAAAGCACAGAAGGACTGTGGGAATATCCCAGCAGTCTTCAAACCCACAGCAGTAAAAGCAACAATGCATACGGATGGAATTAACAGAGAAAATAGTAACAAGCACTGCAGAGAGTGCTCCTAACTTATCTGGTTCAAGATGGAGGCAGTAGCAGCTGTGGCAAGGTGATGACTGCAGACAGGCTGGACTAGGTTGACCCTCCAAATGAGGCTGTGGCAAGCATACCAAGCAGGGATTAGATGCTACAACCGGCGTCTGAAAGCCGGGAGAGCTAGGCTTTAATTTTTTTTAAACGCCCCTGTGTGACGTGCGCTGGTGTCCCCCTGTCCGTGCCAGCACCACCATGTGGAAGCCGTCATCTTGGAACGTTGCCTAACAATGCGTCCGACGCTTCCGCCTGGCGTCTGGAAGAAGATGGCCACCTGAGCCGTGACCAGAAGCCGCAACTTCCTCCGGAGCTCCGGGCACCCGTGGGCAGTGAGGGAGGACCTCTTTGCCCTTTACCAAGATTGCTTAGAAAATGGCTAAAATTTGCTGGGGTATATTGTTTGTGTCATCAGTAAATGCATTATGACATCTGCAAAAGTTTTAGATTCAGCATCAGCTAGGTAAGTACACCTGCAGGATTATATTGTGCTTTCTCACAATATATTATGTTTTACATTAAACCGGCTTAATTTATTTAAAGGTCCGATTGGCAGATATTCTCCAATTGACCACTGGCACTGCCTTCTTCAGTGAGAAGTGGGAAGAGCAACAAGTGGAAGGAATTAAAATTGTTTAAATATTCTCTTTCAGAGAAATGTGTTTTTATGCACTTATGATTTTTGATGTTTGCTTCTATAGTGATTTGATATGATTTAGAGTGTGATATCATAGGCAACTTGATAGGCAACTAAAGGCAAATTAATCCTTAGTGAATTCGCGAATATCAAAATCAAAGCTTTTTTGCACCAAAATGCAAAGTCAATATTTTGATAAAGTATTTTTATTGATTTTGCTGAGAAAAAAAAGAAATAAAACATTACAGACAGTGGTGCTACATATGATGCTGACAAGAAATATAGCATATCTGAAAGCATACACAAAAAGAAGATCCATAGGAGTATTCATACACATAGATATACGGATATATGAGACGGATAATGTCCCTCCAAAGCAAGAATAGGGACACAAATACCCGGAGGCACCATCCGGGGCTCCGTGACCAGCAATTTGAGAGGAGGTACAAGTGTAACAGCATATCTCTCGAATAATCATTAAGCACCATCAGATTATAATACTAAACAGTCATCCGTCAAAAACACCACTGTCCAAACTAAATTAACCTACTATCTAAAATAACTATGCTACCTATACTACCCAAAGCAAACCCCCCAAAAGGACCCAAAACAAACCTCCCCATAATCCCCCACCCTGTATGACCTGACCCCAACTTTCTGTAGGTATACCTGGATCCCAAACAGCCCACCACCCCTCCACTAAGAAGAGATAAATTGTGGCTTTCAGCTACATTAGCTAAACTAGCCTAAAGACCCAATTTACCCCCGTCCCCCCACCCCCTACACTATGGTAACTATCTAAACTCCCCCCCCCCCCCAAATATAATGAATGTATAATAAAAGGATGGATTGACTGGGGAAATGGCTTGGTCTAATCACCCCCCCCCCCCCAGACAAAGGATATGTAAGAAAAATGGACTGACTGGGGCGATATGTTACCAATTCAAAAGACTAATGGCCTCACCCGGGTGGATCCCATCTCTCCCGCTACACCAGAATATGTAAAGCCCTTATTACAATATAGTAGGTGTCACATCTATAAAAAAGGGAGTATTCCCCCCCCCCCCCCCCCCCTGTCTGGATTACTAGATGGCATAAAAAACTGATTTTATTATGATGGGAGCAAAACAGTAATAAGGTTCCTGCAATATTAAACCCAATAACAAGCATCCTAACAATATATTCCCTCAGCAAATAAAGGACCACATGGCATGTATCCAATGTACCTATTATACTAAAATCCCTTATCCACCCATGAGCCACACTTGCATGATATCCATGTCTACGACATTTCTAAGTGACCTACACAGCACATTGTGAAACATAGAAATTGAGTATCAGGAGTACAATGCAAACGAGAACGAATTACAGGAAAATGATACAGCAGGGTATGAGAGACATCTCAAAGCCATAAGATGAGTCGTATCACTAATCTGGCCAATACTCAAGTTCCGGAGATGCCATGCGTAAACAAAATTCCCAGTGCACTTGGGGGTAACCAGGAGAGCGTCCAGGGTATATTATCCCCCAGTGCAAGTAGCGCACAGCCTGCAAAAGTAGCCAAAAGAGGATATATGGAGAATCCATAGCAGAAGTGGGGTACACATAGACATAGGAATGAGGAGTCACATAACATAGAAACATAGAATTTGACGGCAGATAAGAACCACTTGGCCCATCTAGTCTGCCCCTTTTTTAAACATGTTACCTCAAACCATATTTGATCCTTATTTTTTTGTAAGGATATCAATATGCCTATCCCAAGCATGTTTAAATTGTACTACTGTATTTGCCTCTACCACCTCTGATGGGAGGCTATTCCACTTATCTACTACTCTTTCTGTGAAGTAATTCTTCCTCAAATTTCCCCTGAATCTTCCTCTCTCTAGTTTCAGTGCATGTCCTCGTGTTCTGCTGCTCCTCTTCCTGTGAAGAATGTCTCCCACCTGTACCTTGTTAAAACCCTTGATATATTTGAAAGTTTCTATCATGTCCCCCCTTTCCCTTCTCTGCTCTAAAGTATACATATTAAGATCTTTTAGTCTTTCCTGGTACGTTTTGTGATGTAGGCCATGCGCCATTTTAGTTGCCCTTCTTTGTACAGTCTCTAATGTATTTATATCCTTCTGGAGATATGGCCTCCAGAACTGAACACAATACTCTAGATGAGGTCGTACCAATGACCTATACAGTGGCATTATTACTTCTTTCTTTCTACTGCTGATACCTCTCCCTATGCAACCAAGCATCTGACTTGCCTTCTTCATTGCTTTGTTACATTGCCTACCTGCCTTTAAGTCCCCTGAAATAGTGACACCTAGATCCCTCTCTTCCTCAGTAGTTTCCATTATAGTGCCATTTATACTATATTTAGTCTTTGGATTTTTGCAACCCAAGTGCATGATTTTGCATTTTTTGGCATTAAACTGTAGTTGCCATGCTCTTGACCATTCCTCTAATTTACCTAGATCATCAATCATTTGTTTTACCCCTCCTGGTGTGTCTACCCTGTTGCATACCTTTGTGTCATCTGCAAAAAGGCACATTTTACCCTCAATTACATTTGCAATATCACCAATAAAGATATTAAAAAGCACTGGTCCAAGTACAGATCCCTGGGGTACTCCACTTGTAACCTTTCCCTCCTTTGACTGTACTCCGTTTACTACAACTCTTTGTTTTCTGTCCTGCAACCATGCTCTTATCCATTCAACTATCTTAGAATCCAATCCCAAGCTTTCAAGTTTATTTAACAGTCTGCGATGTGGGACAGTGTCAAAAGCCTTACTAAAGTCTAGATAAGCTACATCTACAGCCCCACCTTGATCTATTACTTTAGTCACCCAGTCAAAAAAGTCAATAAGATTTGTTTGACATGATCTTCCCCCAGTAAACCCATGCTGTTTTGGATCCTGTAAATTTCTGGTTTTGAGATATTCTACAACTCTTTCTTTTAAGAGTGTTTCCATCAATTTCCCTACTACTGATGTAAGGCTCACTGGTCGATAGTTGCTTACCTCTTCTTTGCTTCCACTTTTGTGCAGTGGGACTACATTCGCTGTTTTCCAGTCCTCTGGGATTACTCCAGTAGCTAGTGACTGGTTGAATAATTCTGTTATTGGTTTTAACAGCTCCCCTTTGAGCTCTTTTAGTATCCTTGGATGTATCCCATCTGGCCCCATTGATTTATCCACTTTCAGTTTTGAGAGTTCTGTGAGGACTTTCTCCTCTGTAAATGTACTTGTTTCTCCCTCAGTTTTCTGACTATACTTGCAACTTAATTGTGGCCCCTTCCCCTCTCTTTCAGCTGTGAATACTGAGCAGAAATAATTATTAATATTATCTGCTATTACATTGTCCCCCTCAAGAAAACTTCCACTCTCTGTCTTTAGTCTTATTATTCCACTTTTTGTTTTTCTCCTTTCACTTATATACCTAAAAAAAGTTTTCCCCCCTTTACCCACTGATTGGGCCATTTTCTCTTCAGCCTGTGCTTTTGCACATCTGATTACCTTCTTAGCCTCCTTCTGTCTAACAAGATACACCTCTTTGTCCTCATTCTTCTGCGTCTTCTTAAATTTCTTAAAGGCCAACTTTTTTGCTTTCACAATACTTGCTACTTCTTTTGCAAACCACAATGGCTTCCTTTTTCGTGTGTTTTTCCTAACTCTTTTGACACAAAGTTCTGTTGCTTTTAGAATTGCACTTTTTAATTTTTCCCACTTATCCTGCACTCCTTCCAAGTTCCTCCACTCTGCCAAAGAATCCCTTACAGAGTTTCCCATCTCTACAAAATCAGCCTTCCTAAAATCTAACACCTTTGTTTTTGTGTGCGATGAGTCAGTCTCTGTCTTTATTTTGAACCATACTGCTTGATGGTCACTGGATCCCAGGTTTTCACCCACATTTATGTCAGATATTCTGTCACCATTTGTAAGTATTAAGTCTAATATTGCGTCCTTACGAGTGGGCTCCCTCACCAATTGCTGGAGGGATGCTCCTTGCAAGGAATTCAACATGTCCCTACTTCTGGTGGAACTTGCAACAGGCTAGACATAGCTAGACAAGGTCCCAATGAAGTAATTGAGAGGATCTGAATCATCACATCTAGGTCCCTGTAAAGGGTGGTAGACAGTTTCATAAATGTGGATGGACTCCAATGCAGCTAAGCTCAAAGGATAGGTACACTCAGGATAAGATGTAAAAATCACTGCAGCATCAGGGGTATATTGCGTGGGGCACCTAGCAGCAGGGCAATAAGTATCAGATGACATAGCCTTGTCGATATCACACACAGCCTCAGAGTCTATATTAGATGTGTAGGAAATTGTAGTATCAACTTGTGAGTCAAATCTATCTAGGAGCCTCTTAGTTGATGCAGAAATGGCCTGCAGGATCTTCTGCACTGACGCCTCCATATTTACAGTGCCCATCACACAATGGAGGATCAGCCCAGGTCACAAGACTCACCAGAAGGATAAAAGGCTGAAGCAGAGTGACGGTGGCTAGCACACCGCCAGATTAGAGGTGTCCACAAAGTTTAAATGTATAGCAAGCCCTTGGTATATTGAGCCTAGGTCAGCAGGAAGGAATTAAAATTGTTTAAATATTCTCTTTCAGAGAAATGTGTTTTTATGCACTTATGATTTTTGATGTTTGCTTCTATAGTGATTTGATATGATTTAGAGTGTGATATCATAGGCAACTTGATAGGCAACTAAAGGCAAATTAATCCTTAGTGAATTCGCGAATATCAAAATCAAAGCTTTTTTGCACCAAAATGCAAAGTCAATATTTTGATAAAGTATTTTTATTGATTTTGCTGAGAAAAAAAGAAATAAAACATTACAGACAGTGGTGCTACATATGATGCTGACAAGAAATATAGCGTATCTGAAAGCATACACAAAAAGAAGATCCATAGGAGTATTCATACACATAGATATACGGATATATGAGACGGATAATGCCCCTCCAAAGCAAGAATAGGGACACAAATACCCGGAGGCACCATCCGGGGCTCCGTGACCAGCAATTTGAGAGGAGGTACAAGTGTAACAGCATATCTCTCGAATAATCATTAAGCACCATCAGATTATAATACTAAACAGTCATCCGTCAAAAACACCACTGTCCAAACTAAATTAACCTACTATCTAAAATAACTATGCTACCTATACTACCCAAAGCAAACCCCCCAAAAGGACCCAAAACAAACCTCCCCAAAATCCCCCACCCTGTATGACCTGACCCCAACTTTCTGTAGATATACCTGGATCCCAAACAGCCCACCACCCCTCCACTAAGAAGAGATAAATTGTGGCTTTCAGCTACATTAGCTAAACTAGCCTAAAGACCCAATTTACCCCCGTCCCCCCACCCCCTACACTATGGTAACTATCTAAACTCCCCCCCCCCCCAAATATAATGAATGTATAATAAAAGGATGGATTGACTGGGGCAATGGCTTGGTCTAATCCCCCCCCCCCCCCAGACATAGGATATGTAAGAAAAATGGACTGACTGGGGCGATATGTTACCAATTCAAAAGACTAATGGCCTCACCCGGGTGGATCCCATCTCTCCCGCTACACCAGAATATGTAAAGCCCTTATTACAATATAGTAGGTGTCACATCTATAAAAAAGGGAGTATTCCCCCCCCCCCCCCCCTGTCTGGATTACTAGATGGCATAAAAAAATGATTTTATTATGATGGGAGCAAAACAGTAATAAGGTTCCTGCAATATTAAACCCAATAACAAGCATCCTAACAATATATTCCCTCCGCAAATAAAGGACCACATGGCATGTATCCAATGTACCTATTATACTAAAATCCCTTATCCACCCATGAACCACACTTGCATAATATCCATGTCTACGACATTTCTAAGTGACCTACACAGCACATTGTGAAACATAGAAATTGAGTATCAGGAGTACAATGCAAACGAGAACGAATTACAGGAAAATGATACAGCAGGGTATGAGAGACATCTCAAAGCCATAAGATGAGTCGTATCACTAATCTGGCCAATACTCAAGTTCCTGAAATGTCATGCGTAAACAAAATTCCCAGTGCACTTGGGGGTAACCAGGAGAGCGTCCAGGGGTATATTTTCCACCAGTGCAAGTAGCGCACAGCCAGCAAAAGTAGCCAAAAGAGGATATATGGAG
Source organism: Crinia signifera (assembly GCF_055691185.1). NCBI lineage: Eukaryota > Metazoa > Chordata > Amphibia > Anura > Myobatrachidae > Crinia > Crinia signifera. Next base: position 178,567,386 of record NC_139219.1, read on the forward strand.
AATCCATAGCAGAAGTGGGGTACACATAGACATAGGAACGAGGAGTCACATATCTAGACAAGGTCCCAATGAAGTAATTGAGAGGATCTGAATCATCGCATCTAGGTCCCTGTAAAGGGTGGTAGACAGTTCCATAAATGTGGATGGACTCCAATGTAGCTAAGCTCAAAGGATAGGTACACTCAGGATAAGATGTAAAAATCACAGCAGCATCAGGGGTATATTGCGTGGGGCACCTAGCAGCAGGGCAATAAGTATCAGATGACATAGCCTTGTCGATATCACACACAGCCTCAGAGTCTATATTAGATGTGTAGGAAATTGTAGTATCAACTTGTGAGTCAAATCTATCTAGGAGCCTCTTAGTTGATGCAGAAATGGCCTGCAGGATCTTCTGCACTGACGCTTCCATATTTACAGTGCCCATCACACAATGGAGGATCAGCCCAGGTCACAAGACTTACCAGGAGGATAAAAGGCTGAAGAGTGACGGTGGCTAGCACACCACCAGATTAGAGGTGTCCACAAAGTTTAAATGTATAGCAAGCCCTTGGTATATTGAACCTAGGTCAGCAGGAGATTAACAGCTGCCTTGTACAATGTAAACTCACTGCGTATGTGCTGATTGCAGCCCGGGTTCAGATAGGGAATCAACACTCAAGATGGCGTCTGTCAGTTCCGGATGGCGGCTTTGTATTCAGTGGGCGGCAGGAGGGAGAGCACTCACCAGGGCCGTCCGCTCAGTGCCGTGCGCGGCCGCAAAAGCCCTCAAAGTAGTCACCAACTATGGCAGATGACCAGCACCGCGGCGGCGGCTCCAGCAGCCGGTCATAAAGATGGCCGCTGGTTGTGTGGGACTGTGTCCAACAGATTTCTGGCTGTATATAGACACGGAAGGTGCCAGATGGTATCTGAAAGCACCAGGCCGCTCAGGTGAGCGTCCCCTTCACCTGCGGGTTGGTTGTGCGGGAGGGTCGGTCAATATATCTCGTAAAAAAAAAGGATTTTAGTTCAGGATTATGACGGAGCTCTCGCTCCCTGCTTCCTACCTCGTACTCGGCCAAGCCATGCCCAAAGTCAATATTTAGCAAAAAATTCCCGGATACTTATGGGGATTATACACAAGCATAGTTTTCAAATGATGCATTTACAAAGATTTCTAGATTCTCAAATTATTTGGATTCCCATTTGAAGCATATTGGGACTAATATAGAGTTGGTTGGAAATTGGGCCTATGCACATATACGGAATTGTACGAATCTTGCATTGTGATATCCACCATATGCTTTGTATGTAACTAGTTATTATTGTCAGTGAGCAATGCAACTAGCCTATATCAGGGGCAAAGTGTGTATTTTACACTTACATCTCACACTACAGATCTCACACTTATGTCAACCCTGCCTCATTGAGGGCCTTATTTTGGTTCATTCTTTCTGACAAAATCCTTCTTAGATGGACAAAACCATGTGCACTGCAGGGGGACAGATGTAACATGTGCAGAGAGAATTAGATTTGGGTGAGTTATTTTGTTTCTGTGCAGGGAAAATACTGACTGCTTTATTTTTACACTGCAATATAGATCTCACTTTGAAGTAAAACCCCACCCAAATCTAATTCTCTCTGCACATGTTACATCTGCCCCACCTGCAGTGCACATGGTTTTGCCCATCTAAGAAGGATTTTGTCAGAAAGAATGAACCAAAATAAGGCCCTGAATGAGAAAGCCTCTCAGCTACATCTGGCTTCTGTGCACACGACACTGGAGCATGCACAGTGTGAGAACATGCAAAATATATCTGCAGAACGGACATATATGCTCAACTCCCTTGGTAGTATAATCAGCATTCATGAATGCAGGCAGATATGCAATAGACAGAAGAAACATGAATAACAGGCAACAGAATTGAAACCTAATTCAACAACAAATGAGGTATTGTAAAGGCATTACAATCCAATGACAAAATTAGTTAAAGAGGCTTCTACAAACAAAGTGACATACATGTTGTCAGGAGAGCTGATTAATCTACTTGGAATTGGTAGGTCTAGAGCTGAGAAAAGGAAATGAGAATATGTATGTACATACGGAACTAGTAAATGGGGATGGGGAGATTTCGGGAAAATATTCAAAACAAGTCATGCTCTGATGCAAAGAGGTAGGAGGATACAAAAATGTTTTCAGGGGAAAAGCTTTAAATATTGAAAGATAAATAGCTCTCTTAATGTGTTAGATCAGGGAATACTTTTTATACCAAACTAAAAATGGGATAAACTAATTAAATGGGCACTATTCAAAAATCCCAAATGATCCAGCTGCGCCAAGACATCCACTAAAGACATAGGTTTGTACACTTCCATAGCAGTCAAAAGCAGAAACATGCAGTAGGAAGAGTTCAGCAGAGCAGTGTGTTCTTTGTTAGTAGGGACAAAACACCCCCGTGAGCCTAATTTACAAGGAAAGGGAATTTTTACTCATTAAAAGCCCCCTGAGATTTCAACAACACATAAGGAAATGTGGACAGCTCAGAGTTGTTGGTATTTGGGTTAAATAAACCCATTATGTGCCTCTATATTGCACCAGATAAGTCCTATGTGATATACCAAATATCCATCATTGCGCATTCTGACAAGAGCCAAATACATTTGTGTTTCTGTGTCTTACTCTTTCATCTTTTGTAACTTTTTGGGGGGGATTTTTTCACAAACAATACCATGGAGGAGAATAATAATAGCAATTGCAAATTCCACTCATGAGATAAACGTATAACAATAAGGAAGCAAAATAAACAGTCCAGAGGCTGAGGTTTGTTGATATGATGTAAGAACGGGAAGGAGAACATTATCTACTTTTGTAATAGTAAGATATAACTATAACATAGAGTTTGAGTGCCTTAAGGGATGATATTAAAGTGTAGTTTCGATTGAGTAGAAACAGAGAAATCGAAGAGGTATAATTCCTATGTGATTTATAAGGATAGTGAAGGGGGAAGAGGGGGAGAGGTAGGAGCTGGGGGATTGAAAGGAGTAAGGGCGGAGTGTAGGGGATTAAAAAGATGCAAAACGGAAGAAGTAGAAATAGAAATAAAAATAAAAGTTGGTACATCAGAATTATGTGGATTAAAGGGTGAAAAACTGAGTCATATGCGGAGAGGTTAGGTTGTCAACCTTTGGGGGTGCACGATATAACATAATGAGGTTTTAAAGATTCAGAGGTTCTGTCGCTGTAGGAGGTGAGGATCAGTGAATGAGAGAGACATATAAAGTAATCATCAAAGGTACAAATATGTGACAGCCAAGATAAACATCCTATGAAGCAGTATCGATAAATGGGAAATACAATATACATTATTCTATTCGAGATGGGTAGCAAGGCTTATCAATAAAAGGTTTCACAAAGTTCTCTCTAGTCTTGGGAGGAAGAGATGAGATGAACGGTTGCCACATATCGTAGAATTTGAGATCTTACTTCGTTATGTGCGTCCATTATTGATCGCCTTTCCATGAGGTTAGGAGGATTTTTAGAGGTCCAGTGTATGAGGATAAGTTTTTTACAAATAGTCAGAATTTTGGTTAGAAGAGGAATACTGAAAGGAGTTTGGAGAGAGGAGAAATGGAGGAGCACCCAATACAGGAGTGCAAGGTGGAGTGCACACTGTCCCACTGCACCAGGACAGGGATCTCCCTCAATTGTCCTAAAAGGTTGAATTACATAGTTGTCCATGGATAGAGTGACTTAGCATTATGGTGCTTCCACCACATTCACCTTACAAAGATGCCACCCCCTGCTGTCATCCCATGGCTGCACCACTGTGTCCTTCACCTCTGGATGCTTAACTTACTCCTGTAAAGAGCACTGCAGCAATTCAGACCACGCCAAACACATAGAAAGAGTTTTAATTTAATATCTAGGCAGGCAGTGCATGTTTCTTTGTAGGAAAGCAGTTTATGCCATACTTCATTGTACAACCCAATCATGTGATTCATACACTTCAAACAGTTGTCTAAGCTACTGGAATAGCTAGGAGATGTACGGTATGTCAGCTCCGCCAACAAGTCCCACTTTATGCTGTCAGTGAAACTGGACTGGGGATAAGTGAAATCCAGTAGCACCTCTCAGACCGACATATCCAATACAGGGTGATTTTTCACACGCTTTTAATCAATTATTTGCATTTTACCAACATATAATATTACACAGTCTATATGTAAATCTAACCTGAATGGACTAAAATGCTAAAATGGCAGCATCCACTGCAGCTACACTGTGGCCCAGAGCCTGGGGAAACACTTGGATTCCAGTGACCTCCCAGAAGATGTTCAGCTCTTCTATTAACCTTCTGACATACTGAGTGTGTCCTGCAAAAAACCAGCAGTGTGGGCAGCCATTATTTATAGCAAACTTTAAAATGATCTTGAAAGAGAAAAGCAGGTGACCATGTTTGATGCCAAACGGTACCTTTTAATTTGACTTTTGAATGTCCCTACACGGAAGAGGAATATCTGGGTCCTGACTTAGTATCAATATCTGAAATCATGGAATATAGCTTGTACTTAATGAGAGAGGCACTGAAACACCACACTTCTGTCTAGGTAGAACTCCTGCTGAGAAAATGATACCAAGGGGAAAAAAATATCCACTTGTGTGAAAGAGCATGAATATAAAGAGCTTCATAATTGAATCTTCTTACTGGGGTGAAGAACTAGCATCTTTATAGCTTTTTAAATTGAAAGACAGGTCATTTAAATTCTGTTAGTTCTCCATCTTACATTTTTTAGAAGCTCATAAGTACAACTTCTAAAAGAGAAATGCGAACAATATACTTGGCTGTATTTGGCTTTACAATTTATTCCACACAGCCTCAAACTATCTTTTGTTGAAATATACCAACTTTCAGAAAAGGACAGTTTGAAGTTAAAATACATTTTCAAGACTGTTCTGAAAGTTATGTTAAATGTAATTTCTGAAATGTAAAAAGAGATTTCACAAATGACAAATCACTTGGTAGCTCAATCTGAGGCCAACGCAAATTGATTCTCTAATCTCACCACAGGATGCATCTGAATACACAGCCCGGGAACTGCTAAACTAACAATATATTAAAGCACACATCCTTTTTTCTTATTTTTATTTTTTCACAAAAGACAACCTAAAAGGAGCGATCAAACCTGCCAAGTGATCAGGATTTCCTTAATGTTAGCTTTGTACTATTCAGTACGGCAATTTCTAGATGTTTAAGATTTAAATTCAGGCCAAATATACTGTATCGTTAATATAATTTTGAACTATGTATTAGTATCCAAGAAGAGCACGTTAATTTCTTTATCACGATCATTTTATTTAGAAGCACAAAGTGACAAGCACAGAAAGGTGACAATTTAGCATGCACATCACTGTGGTAGAATCCACCAATTGCCTCATGTAACTGTTATATATAAAACTCATTTTCGGCTTATTACAGAAAAGGCGTGTGATATGGAAGTGGCACTTCTGTACATATATATGTATATATACAGTATATAGAATATATATATATATATATATATATATACATGTCTTGTGTCCATGTGTCACCGAAACACTGCTATTTGTTGACAGCAGTCAGCAAGTGAAACTACATCTAGCTTTCAAAGCATTTGCTTCCAGCGGGCTTACTAGTGTGTGTGTGTGTGTATATATATATATATATATATATATATATATATATATATATATATATATATATATATATATATATGAATATATAATCCACAAAGAAATGCAGCACTCCAACTTTAGTAAAAAAAATCTTTAAATAGTGAGCAGGTGAAGCAACGTTTCAACAATTTGTTATTTCGTCAGGCTTAACGCCGGTCCCACGTGGGGGAAACCCGTTCCACCGGAAACAGCGTCAGAACCAGTGACATAATCAGAAGACGGCAACAAACTGCCTAACAGTGTATACAACGGTTGTCTGGGAGACGCGGCCTATTTAAAGATTTTTTTCACTAAAGTTGGAGTGCTGCATTTCTTTGTGGATTGTATTTGCGCTTGGAGTGGCATGCGGGCACCCGCTGGGAACCTTTGTTAAAGTGGCAGTACCGGATCAACTCGTTCTGTATGTGTATATATATATATATATATATATATATATATATATATATATATATATATATACACTGTCTACATAGACACACATATATTGTATATTATGTGACATTGATTTTTGCATTTGGAAGTAAGTTGTTGTTGGATGACCCGGTTGGATTCTTGTTTCCCTTGAGACATACAGTAGATCAGATAAGTGCACATTTGTTTATTTTATATTGTGAGCGCCCATTATTAAACCTCTGATATATAGAGATTTTCATCATGCCAAAAATAGGCACTTTGCCAATATTAGTGGCTACTACATTCCCGCTCACATCTATTTATGAACTACTAGTGAGTTATTACTGGAATGTGTAAAGCAGTATTTTCACTTCCAGTTTGTGGGCTCCAACACCAAGATATGATGTTATATAAATGAAATATGTTATATTGCCCTAGTGATAAACCTGCTTAGAACTACTATTGCTGTAACTGAGATCTACTCATTTTGGCTCAAATGAGTATTAAAATGTGTCCTGATAAGTCAACGCAGTAGGAAGAATTGGGGCTACAATGAGATGACAACGTGCTTAGTTATTTCTTTTTGAAGCGACATTGTACAAGTCTATAAGACTCATGTTATGTGTCAAGGCCTTGGGCAGAACCAATGCTTTTGTGTAGCAGTGTAGAGTTCCAACCTTTCAAGAAGAAAAAAAATAGAATCAAAAGTTCCTTTCTGATTCTTAGAAGCAGTTGCCCTTATATCCTCAGTGTGTCACAGGCAGAAGTTAGTAACAAATATATATCATTGTCAAACACGAATAAGGAGTTGTGTTATTAACTGTTTGAATGTCTCTCGGAATTGAAACCTGAAAATAATTGAGAGCATTCTTCCCAAAGATCCTTTGTGCTTACGTTCCTTTTACAACCCAAAAAACTAATCTTCCAATACTCAGCTTCTTTCTCAGCTTGAAGGACCAAATACATGTTAAGTTTGAGAGCTGATCATATCTAAACTTCCCGTGAATCACAGCTGACAGTGTTCTTATTCCTGGGCCAAGATATTCACTCTTTGAACAAAACGCAATTTCTATGTCTTTTGAACCTGTGTTACCGCAGAGGGAAGCAGCAGGATCCCATATTGTATAATAACTGTCAGAAACAATTTCTGCTCTGTAAGTGAGGTGAAGCAAAATGTCAAAATATTTGAATACATTTCATTGAGGATATCTTCTTCTATCCTTCACTAATTTAAAAGAACAGAATCCTATTCGCTCACATAATAAATATGCATAGGACAGCAGAGCAGAGTGAATTCTAATAAAACAGCGTCCTAGCTTGTTAGCGCGCTGGAGGTCCGCAGCTATAAACCAACATAATTACCGGTGAAGGAAATGACAACTTTGGTCTTTTGCATACTCTAGTGAACGTGTGGCTAAGTAAGCACATTAATTAACAGAATAGCTCTTTGTTTTCCCAAATGAAATTATGCAACCTTTGCACGTTTCTGTAGCACATTTACAGGGGATAGAACTTAAAAAAATCAATTGAACATTTTTGTCATCGGTGGAAGACTGTTTTATCTTCGTCACTAAAAATAATTTCTAAATGTTTTTAAGTGCATACTGGGGAAAAAAAGGTTAAATGGTAATTATACCTCTTTTACTAAATCCTGTATGACAATTATATGATAATGTAACAATTTTATATATACCATACAAAATTGTGAAATGAACTAATTATCCTGTCCAGTAAGATAAATTGATCTCCACAATAGACCCAGTTAAATGCATTTATTAAGAAAGTTATACAGTGCTAGGTTTTCATATTTTTCAGTTTATATGTTGCAGTAGAGGGGTCAACACAATGTCATTTTCCATGTGATGCAATTGGTGTGCACTCCTATCTGGGTGTGGTATAGCTCACAGACAATGTCTCGGTTGAAAGTCCTTAGGTCGACAGATAAGGCGACATGCACAAGGTCGACACTGACAAAAGCTTGATACATGAAAAGGTCGACGTTAGTTTTTCAGTTTTTTTGCTGTTAAATTGACATAGTACTTAAGTCTGAATAAAGGGGTGACATTTAATTTCAGTTTTCAGATATCAGTTTATATAAGGGATGAAGCAAATAAATCATGGACTTTAACAACAAAGGTTGAACTTGATCGACGTACGTCTGGGTGAAATATAATAGGATGAGAGTTTCAGAAAGTGAGAGAGTTGGTAAGAAATCATTTACACTTTAAAATCAAACTGGTGTTGCAGTGTAAATGATTGCCGCTTTAAAAAAACTGGAGATTTCTTACCAAATCTCTCACTTTCTGAATCTCTCATTCTATTCAATTTCACCCAGACGTGCGTCCATCAAGTTCAATCTTCGTTGTTAAAGTGCATGATCTATTTGCTTCCTCCCTTATATAAACTGAAATCTGATTTAGTTATGTACAGATTATGATTGTTATTTGTACACAAACTTACATCAGTTAAACTTAGATTGTAGGAAATATTTTCTCCGCTAATCTAAACTCATGCCAACATATCCTACAGTCCTTTCTCAAAGCAAAAAGGGTGCCTGACAATTCACTATATTGGCCCCTGATATATTTGTACATGTTTAGCATGTCTCCCCTTACATGTCTCTTTTCTAGTGTAAACAATCCCAATTTTTACCATCTGTCTTCATAATTCAATTTCTCCAACCCTTTTATTAACTTTGTTGCTCTTCTTTGGACTTTTTCCAGTTCTATGATGTAATTTTTGTAGTGCAGGACCCAGAACTGTACTCTATATTCTAGGTGTGGGCTGACCAAAGCTTTATAAAGAGGCATAATTACATTTTCTTCCCTAGTCTCCATAATTATTGTTATACAGGCTAGTATCCTATTGGCCTTTTTAGTAGCTATGTGACACTGAGCACAACACCCCAGTTTGTTGTCTATTTGAACTCCTAGATCCTTTTCCAATTCTGATTTACCCAATGCCACCCCTTTAGGTTATAACTAGCACATGGCTTATGTCTCCCAAGATGCATAACCTTGCATTTATCCACACTAATTCTCATTTTCCAGTTCCATAAGCAAAGATTGAGATATTACTGAGTATACCCACCCCAATATCATTAATGAATATGTTAAATGAAAGAGGCCCTAACACTGTACCCTGTTGCACTCCACTTAGTACAGGTATCATATTCGAAACTGCACCATTTACAACCACTCTCTGTTCTCTATCCTGCAGCAGGGCTGGTGTAAGGTCTCTCAGTACTCAAGGCAAAACTTCAACCTTCAGTCCCCACCTGTGTTAAGTGCAATACAAGGAGATTTTCTTCCTCAAAGACATGCTTAATATTCTGATCTGCAGATTTGGTGCCCCCCCCCCCCCCTCATCTGCCCTCTTTAAAGGGTGCTGACTGCAACCTGAATTTGCCAGTGCAACAAATCACTACCTTCGGTTAGCAGCTTGTTCCCGTGCTCTAAGGAATGCCTCTTGGATCCCTTTTTATCTTGCCTGACTTCCAGCTTTGCCTCAGCCAGTGCCCGGTCTTGACCCTGCCATCTCTTTTTTCAGTGTAGGGTTTCTCTCTTGTCGCTTGCTGGCTGACCGCATCCAGATGGACCTAAGTCAATTCTTTGCTAGGCTCAGACCAAATCGCAAACCTAATCCAAGAGCTCCAATCAGCAGCTCCATTTTGGCTCCAAGTTACAGATCTAGTCCTCAAGTCCACAGCTCCAGTTCAGCTCCAAGTTACAGATCTAATACTCCAGAACACAGCTCCAGTTCAGCTCCAAGTTACTGATCTTGTTACTCCAGTCCACAGCTCTTTTCCGGCTACTAGGCTTGTTCTCAAGCCCTCTTCTACTTAGTGATTCAGGTTTTATTATAACAATAATAATAATAATAATAATAATAATAATAATAATAATAATTTTATAGAGTGCTCTTTCTCCAATAGGGCTCAAGGTGCTTAACAGATACTGTAGAATGAATGCATTACAGTACAGGAACAATGAAGTACAGAAAGGAAATTAAGAAAATGCTTGAATAAACAGGAAAATCTTGAGTCTGTATTTAAAGGACTCTAGAGTGGAGGCTTCTTGAACTGTGTGGTGAAGTAAATTCCATAAAGTCTGAGCCGCATGGTTAAAAGCTCAACCCCCCCAGATGAATTACAGGGGATCCTAGGTACTGCTATAAGTCCTTCATCTACAGAATACAGGTGGGACAGTTTGGAATCAGAAGCTGCTTTAGGTACCTTGGGCCTTGGTCATGTAGGGCTTTAAAACTCAGTAAGTTGATCATGAAAATGATTCACCAGTGAAGGGAGTAGAGAATGGGAGTTATGTGGGTAGAACGGGGCTGGATGGTTAACAGCCTGGCAGCTATTTTGTACCAGCTGTAATCAGTGCAGTTCTTTTGCTGGGAGACCAAGGTAGAGGACATTGCAGTAATCATAACAAGCTAATACAATGCATGTATGACTTTTGGCAGATCAAAGGGGATTAAGTGTTTAATTCTGGTTATGTCCCTCAAATGAAAGAATGAGTATTTGATTGTGGCAGCAGGTCCGTCATACCTTTGACTGTTTGTAAATACCCAGTTTGTTGTATCACTGTCTCCTATTGTAAAGCACAACGGAATATGCTGCGATATATAAGAAACTGATAATAAGTAATACAGGTTGAGTATCCTGTATCCTTGCATCCCTTATCCGAATTATTTCAAAAACCGTGGTTTTTGGAATCATTCAAATTTTTTTATTTTATTTTTTTTAACCCCCCTAACCCTCTTTTCATACTTACCAAGTCCCCGGGCATCCACAGCAGGCCTCTGGCATCTTCTCCAGGGTCTCCAGCGGTCCCAGGAATGCATTGCGCGAGTGTGCGCACGCGCCGGTGACGTCACCGGTGCGCACATACACTCGCGCAATGCATTACTGGGACCGCTGGAGACCCAGAGAAGATGCCGGAGGCCTGCTGTGGACACCCGGGGACTGCGTGGACGCCGAGGGACCACCGGACACCATCAGGGGACAGGTAAGTATGCCTAAAAAAAATATTCCAAAAACCGAAAAATTCCCCTATCCGGAATGCTCGTGGTCCCGAGCATTTCGGATAGGGGATACTCAACCTGTAATAAATAAATATCTGATGTTTAAGTGTCAAGCCACCATCCAGCACCACAAAAAGCTTCCTCACATCATCAGAGTTTTGTAATTCTGTACCCCCAAGTGTCAGTACAGTTGGGTGGCTCTGCTGCAGTCTTGTCCTTTGATGTTGAGGCCCTATCATAATGACCTCCGTTTTATCAGGATTCAGTCTCAGCATTCTGGCACTCATCCATTCCTGGAGCTCAGCTAGACAGACATTTAGGGTTGTTATTGGGTTCTCAGTGCCCGGATCAAAGTACAAGTACAGTTGTTTATCATCTGCATAGCAGTGGTAGACCAGGCCATGGCACCTAATTATTTCACCCAGTGGCAGCATGTACATTGCAAAAAGCAAGGGGGTTAGTATAGAACCTTGTTGGCATTACATGGCAGTGGCACTGCCTAAGATGAGTATACTCCAGGTGACACTCTCTGTGACCTGCCAGTGAGAAATTATTTGAACCAGCTTAGTACTGTGCCATCCAGTCCACAGAAATTTTTCAGGCGTTCAATCAGAAGCCCATGGTCCATAGTATTGAATGCTGCAGAGAGATCCAGAAGAATTTAGATTTAACAGTCACTCCGTCTCTTGACATCGGAAGATCATTTAGAACATATACCATGGCTGTTTCAGTGCTATGTTTTCTCCTGATTGGAATGGATCATACATATCATGAGTTATCAGGTGGGTTTCCAGTTGATTCGCAACCACTTTTTCAATAACTTTTCCTAAAAAAGGAAGGTTTTGATATCGGTCTGTAGTTGGTCATGCAATCTGGATCTAAATTAGTTTTTTTTTAAAAGCGGTCTGACAATTGGTTTGGGGGTTGAACAAAAATACCTGTCTGCAAAGAGCACTAAACTATTTTTGCAAAGACTGGGCAATTACCAGTCATAAACCCTATTAGGAGCTTGGTTGGGGAAGGGTCCAGGGACTCAAAGTCCGGGCAATTTCAGCAATGTCATTTAGTTACAATATAAATAAAAGAGCACTGAATAAATTGCATAGGAAAATCGCATCGCATCGGCACTTACAATGGCCCATGAGATGCGATGCAATGCAATTTTCCTACGCAGAATAGCCCACTAAGCAAATAGCTTAGTGGGCGCTGTGATAATACACAAGTACCCTATTGTCAAACCAGGGAGCTTGAGGATGTGGTTTGAGACATCGGATATGCACTGGGGCTATAATATCGATTGCAGCCATCACTTCCTTATTATAGTTACAGGCTAGGGAACAGGGATCTTCACAAGTTCCTATTAAGGCAGAGAGGTCCAGATTGGCTGCAAGATCCTGTGGAGTCATACCCCTCCTTGGATGATACCTGGTCAGCTCCATTGGCAAAGATCTATTTTGAGGGGTTGCAATGGAGAACCAAAGGGAGTGGTGATCTGATCACATTACTGGGTTTATTTTTAGGTCAGTGACTTGTAATACAATCTAAAAGACAAGATCTAGAGTGTGACCACTTTTATGTATGGCAGAAGGAATGATTTGTGTGAAGCCCAGACTATTCATTGTGCACAGAAGGTCTTGGCCAAGGCATGAGAGCTCATCATCAACCCATGCTTTGAAATTCCTGAGGATGAGCCATCTTTGATGCTCCAGAACTAGACCAGCAACAGTGCCATGCAAGATCTTGAAGAAATAACCTTCTTTCTCCAGGGGGTGATAAATGAAGAGCACTCTGAAACCTAATCCTGTCAAACTCCAGTCAATGATGCACTCAAATGAGTGAATCATTTCTGAAGGGTAGACCCTAAGTTTGAGTGATTTTTTTAAGCAGATAGCCACCCTGCCTCCCTTGCGTTGCAGTCTTGGGTTGTGCATCACAGAGAAGTTTGTTAGGACTGCAGCTTCCAAGATCTGGCATTACAAAGGACAGATCTGATTGGGCATATGAGAAAGCCTGCAGTTTTCTTTATGTTAAGCGCAGGGGCTCTGGGTACCGGATTCATGATCGAGGATTGACAGTTCCTTTCTTCCAAGTGCAGGGCTGTCTTCTGGGTACAACTTCTATTTGTTTTCTCTTTGAAACTGGAGGTGAGAAGGTGGGTAAGGGACCTCGGTGGTTATCTGTGTTTTTTCTTTTTTTAAATGCCAAGTTCTTGCAGAAAAGAGACCTGTACTGGTGTAATAGGAACTGCAGCACATTGTGGGTGGAGAAAAATAATGAAACTGGAGGTATATGTATACATTGGTCCATCAACGTTAGACTTTCTATAAGTATGAACTGCATTTGGTGATGAAAGATGGAGATAAAGCAGTTTTTTATTTCAATTCATTGTGTGATCCAGAGATTATTATGGGTTAATGAACAGATCCTAAATTGTATCAGTCATTGCTATTACCTATAGCTTCTCTTTGATCCAATAGATGTATGAAACTTTTCTTTGAATTAGTAAATTTTTACAGGATAAAGCAGGCTTGTGAAAAGGTGTAATGGGCCCTACAAATGGGGTGATATTCAATCATTTTCTGAGTGAGTTTCCATAATTGTATTAATTGCTCAGAAAATGGTTAAATATTGCCGTGCTGCATAAATTCATAGTGGTCGCTCAGAAGGCCCTGCATATCTCCGCAAATGTGGTGGCCTTCTGAGCGATCACTGTTACCGCCCAAGGAAGCAGCCACACCCCACATCCCAGGTCCGCACTGCCTCAGCCCACCGGAAATTAGTGCTTGCACCCCACTCACACAGCCGTGGGAACTTGTGGCATCGTCAGGGTCCTGCTCTGAGCAGCGGCAGCTGTTTGGGCCCCCCCGCACTGGTGGCAGAGTTGGTCCCAGTCCTCCTCATTGGTAGCATCCGGGTCTCCCTCATCCATCAGTGACAGCTGGGAAAGGAAAAAATGTTATTTAAAAATGTCTGCCACCAGCTAATCATGGCTCACCGCATCACCGCCACACCCCAAGAGCTGTCTATATTAGCCAGCTTCAGACAGGGGGCAGACAGTCTGATGGCAGAGGAGGAGCAGAGAAGAGCTCCTGAAGACCATGTCCTGGGAGGTGGGGGCCATGCAAAAGAACTTAAAAGGCTGTCACCCCCAGGTGAAGAACACAGATGAAGATGCAGAAGCCATGGGAGGAGGCAGCTATGCAAAAGAGCTTAAAAAGTCACCACCCCAGGTGAAGACACCACAGAAGCAATGGGGGGGGGGGGGTGAAGAAAGAAGAACTTGTTTAATCAATTATTTTAAAATGCGTGCTTGTGTTTTTATATGAATATTTCCTTTTACAGGGGGCTATAGGTACCAGTGGGTCTTTAATGCCCCACGTGCTGGTACCTGTGGTTCTCGCAAGTACCAGCAGATTTGCTGTGACCTGTAGGACAATATTACTGGTTAAATCCAGCCCTGCACCCACCGCCCATGGGTGTTTAGAATAGCCCCGGGCTTCAGCCCCACCTCCCCAAAAACTCCCGGCCTGGGCTGACTAGTTAGGGTGGGAAATTATTTGGCTACGAGACCCCGTCAATCGTGTCCCCTGGCTATGGCATTACAGAGTCTGGTGCTAGTCCATAAAAAATGTAAAATGGATATAGCTGAAATAACTGCACTCACTGAAAGGCAGGGGTGGGACACTATTGCCCCTTTGGGGGTGTGTGTGTGTTTTTTTGGGGGGGGACACAACACCATAACACCAACCCCTGACCATTGTCCGCTGCCCCATTCATCCACCCGGCTAGCGCTTTTATTTGCCCGGAGAGGTAGTACATTCTAAGATCTGGTAGGGACATGCCCCCTTCCTCCTTCTTCCTCATTAACGTCTGAAGCTTAATTTTTGGACGTGCATTATTCCAAATAAAAGAAGAGAACATGCTATTAACTTTTCTAAAAAATGTATCTGCTATATAGCATGGGGATTGTTGCAAAATACAAAAATTTAGGGAGAATTGACATTTTCAGAAGATTTATTCTTCCTATCATGGTCAATGGTAATCTGGCCCATTGCTTTACTTTCGCCGACAAGTAGGTTATTAATGGCTCTAAATTCAGTTTACCAAAATCTTTCGGGTCTCGGGATATCCAGACTCCCAGATATTTAAAGGAGTCCACATATTTAAGGGGTGTATGTGAGGGCAAGAATTCTAAAGTTCCAGGTCTAACCGGGAGGACACATGATTTCCCCCAATTCACCCTGAAACCAGAATAGTCGCCAAACTCCTCAATTTCTTCCAGAACTAGGGGGATAGCCTTTACTCCATCTGCTAAGAATATTAGCAAGTCATCGGCGTACAAAGACACCACTTCAGTACTGTCTTTTATGCTGAACCCTGCTATCTCTGGATGATTACGTAGGAAGCAAGCCAATGGCTCAATCGCCAAAGCGAACAGACTGGGAGACAGAGGGCACCCCTGTCTCGTTCCTCTGTATAGTGGGAAAGGTTGGGAAATGTTCCCATTAATTGCCATTCTGGCTTGGGGGGCAGAGTATAATAATTGCACCCATTTAATGAATCTTGATCCCAACCCGAACGACCGCATTACTGCCCAGAGGTAGTGCCACTCGACCGCGTCAAATGCTTTGACCGCATCAAGCGACACCACCACTGGGCATGGGTCCTGCTCTCTAGGGATCTGCAAATGTGTGAATAATTTGCGAAGGTTCAGGGATGTTGCTTTACCGGGCATAAAGCCCGTCTGATCACTATGCACAATTTCCTCTATATGGCGGTTCAGTCTTGCTGCCAGCACCTTGGCCAGGATTTTAGCTTCGACCGATATTAACGATATTGGACGATAAGAGTCCAGTAGCATAGGGTTTTTTTTCCGCTTTAAGGAGAACCACCATTTTTGCTTCCTGCATCGAAGTGGGGAGCTTGTTCTCTATAAAGCTCTGATTTAGTGTGTCTAATAACATCGGGGCTAGTACCTCAGAATATTTTTTATAAATTTCCCCTGGTATACCATCCAGGCTCGGAGCTTTTCCATTTGGCAAGGAATTAATTGCCTCATTAATTTCCTGTAGCGTTATTACGGCTTCCAGGTCCTCCCTACCTTCGATGGATATCTTAGGGAGATTTATGTTCTTGAGAAAGTTCATGGTCTCTAATTGGTTGTACAATGGCCTGGATTCATATATCTTGGCAAAATATTCCCTAAAGACATTTAATATATCCCCCCCTGCATAGACTATATTCCCAGAGGGGTCTGTAATTTTAGGAATTGTGGTTGAGGGCCGGTCAGCTTGCGCCAGATGTGCCAAAAAGCTCCCAGATCTATCTGAACTTGCATATGTGGTGAAGGAATTATACCGTAGCAGTCTGGAGTTTTCTTCCTTCAGCCCCTCTAACCACTCCCCCTGTGCTGTTAACCATGCATTTTTATTTTCTTCTGTGCTACTACCAAGATATACTATCTCCCCTTCTCTGCATTTTTTTTCGAGGTCAGCTATTTTACTCCTGCCTTTCCTTTTTGCATTACTGATTTCTTTTTTTAATAATCCTCTTAAATATGCCTTTAAGGTGTCCCATACAACATACAAGGGTGCAGAATCCTTATTTAAATCCCAAAACTCCAGCCATTTCTCCTTCAACTCGTCTGCGTCGTCTATTTTCTCTAACCACCTGGTGTCGAATCTCCAAAAGGAAGCACCCGTTATTTTATCATCACAAATGTCTAACAATATTGGAGAGTGATCGGATATCCCTCTAGTCAAGTACTCCACATTGTTAACTTTGGACATTAATCCCTTGGATATCAACACCAGGTCGATCCTAGAGAATGAGTGATAGGAGGAAATGATAAAACTAGATAGGGAGGAAAATACACCTCTTCAAAAATTACTAAAGGGACAGATGAGTAAACATGATCCCCCCTCGGCCATTCAGGCAGTTAGAGTCTGGAAAGAAGCAAATAAAATTCTAAAATTCCAATCAATGGAGGTAGAGCACCCATTAAACGATTTTAAAAGGCTAAATGGGTTAAAAGACCTTCAGGTTGCTAAAGCATGGGGCCCATATAACATCACGATGGTGAGTCAACTATTCGTAAATAGAGATCTAAAGTCCTTCAGTCAGTTGCAGGAGGAGTATAATGTACCCCCGACTTACTTCTTTAGATATGTACAATTGAGAAGGGCCCTGTACACAGAGTTTAAAGGAGATCCCCCGGAAATCGGGATCTCTCCAGTAAAAAAATTGCTAACAGCAGGCAACAGAGACTGTAAGATCTCTAAAATTTATAATCAGTTGATGTGTGTAAAAAATGAGGATAGCCTACCACAAATAAGGGAAAAATGGGAGAAAGATCTCGGGCCTTTAGACGGTACAGAGTGGGACAGTGCACTATCATCAGTTCATCGATGCACAAATTCTATCAGGGTACAGCAAGTGCAATTGTACATACTGCATAGAGCCTATCTAACAATGGAGAAGCTGATGAAATTTGGGGGAAGAACCTCAGATAAGTGCCCGAAATGTAATAATGCCCCCGGTACGTTTTTTCACCTGATATGGGAATGTCATGCCCTACAAGTATTCTCGGACAAAGTTAAAAATACCTTGGTGAACCTGGGGATAAACGAGAACAGCCTTACGCCTAGATGCTGTTTATTAAACACCGATGCAGTCGGTATAGCGAAGAGGGAGGATAAGGTGTTCATTATGAACTCCTGCGCACTAGCTAAAGTCATAATAGCCAGAACATGGATGGCGAAGGAAGCCCCAGACTATGGGAAATGGAGGGCTCTGATGGATTATACGGCATCACATGAGAAGCACCTTTATAATAATAGAAACACAATAAATAATTTTTATAAAATATGGCACAGATGGCTAATGAAATGATCCAATATTAGGATCCATACGTGATCACGGTATTTCAATTTTTTCTGTTTTAAATAGTTGTTTTTTTTCCTAATTTCAAATTAATCACTCATCCCTTTTTTTTTTTTTTTTATCTTCTCTTGTTATGTTTGGCACATGTTTGGTGAAGACTCGCTAACCATTGGGGGGAGGGAGGGATAGGTAAGGTAAGGGGAAATATAAAGAGAATTTATAAATATAATAGATAGGATACACTCTTGACAAATAATGGGTTATTCACTAAATTTAATTAGAGGTTGCTAAAGTATAATCCATCCCTCCGTTTATAGGGGAAAACGCCCCAGGGGAATTTGAGATCTGTCAGCAAGGTCGGTCCCTAGAATCCGGCGTGAGCACCTTGATATAGAATCTACAGGATATTGAGTTGTAATAGACCTGGTTTTTTTGAATAGAGTAAAAGGTAAATAGCACTGGACGTATATGTTTGTTGTAAATTGTAAAGTGATGTATTGTAGGATGTTAGATGTATTGTATGGATAATTGGCAGAGTTTTTTAAGCGGAGCAGGGAGATGGAAACCTGGACAAGTGATATGGAAGGTTAAATTTTATGAAATCTCCCCAATATAACAATTGTGTCTTGTCGTTATGTGTAATGTACTATGTCTCTCTGTCTTATATATGTTAATTGCAAATTTTAATAAAAAGAAGTAAAAAAAAAAAAAAAATAACACCAACCCCTGAAGTCACCTAAACACTTTCAGAGAGATTTTAGCTCAAGGGAAATCTCTCATGCTAATCTCCCATTATGAATCTCTGCCACAAATCTCTCCATGTGTAGAACACTTAAGGAAGGGGCTGGATGGGACTAAACATATATTGTATTCCACAGTATCTTGATTAGGGTATCCAATACAGAGTACAGGAGATACCAACTGAAGGAGTTGTCAGTGGAGAGATGCAGAGGTTTCAATCCAGTGTTTATCTCAGCATAGGAATGCAATCCGTTGATTTTGATGAGATGTCCATGGGGAGTAGTACAAGTTGGAGGTAAGTCAATGGATATTTATTATGATTCAGAGGTCAGTTGTGTTGAATTTAGGCTTGTTTAAGGAAATGTTCAGGAGTATGCAAAAGGCGAGGCAGACAATTTGGACTAAGGTTTCAAGGTAGCTCTTGATGCTACAGTCTATGAGAAAAATAAATTATATCTGGTCTCCCTGCCTGATTCACTCTGCAGAGTCAGCTCCTCCAGCCTCACACAGCTGAGACTAACTTTAAGCCTGACATGTATCCTTTATAAAAAAAAATGCCTTGCAGTGCCAGCCACTATATTGTTGATGTCTATAGAAGCACCAGGTAAATAAATTCTGTTATTGTCAAATGCTAGTTTGATATGCAGCCATTATTTACCCTGCATAGAAACAATATAAATTAATTGCTTGGTACTTGTTTCCTAGCACGGCCACAATCGCGGGCATCGTGTGTCATTTTTAGTGGTATACGACGCGACCGACGCAATGCCCCCGATTTTCCCATTGAAATGCATTGAAAATAGTCAAAATCGCGTCGGTCGCCTCGTATGCGGCTAAAAAAGCCTTAAATGGTCCAGACGCGATGCCCACGATTTCCCCATAGGAAACAATGTTAAATGGCTCAATGTACCCGCGATGCCCCCGATTTCTCATAGGGAACAATGTTAAATACCTCAATTTCACCAAATCATCATAGGGAACAATGGTAAATGGGCCAGAAAGCCCCAAAAACACCCCAGAACAGTGAAATGTCCCCCCAAAAGTACTTTACGGCACCCCACGATCAACGCGAACCCGAAGCGTGGCGAGTGCAGCGAGCCCGTGAGGGGCGGCGGTACGCGTCCTCCAACCTTTTCATACCCCCACTATCCACGTCGGCGTGGAGTTGAGAATAGAATAGTGTGGCGAGCGTAGCGAGCCACCGAGCCCGAAGCGTGGCGAGCGGACGCGGATACCTTCACAGGTAAACGCGTCCCTTCACGGGCTTCACAGGTATCCGCGTCCGCTCGCCACGCTTCGGGCTCGGTGGCTCGCTGCGCTCGCCACACTATTCTATTCTCAACTCCACGCCAACGTGGATAGTGGGGGTATGAAAAGGTCGGAGGACGCGTACCGCCGCCCCGTGCGGGCTCGCTGCGCTCGCCACGCTTCGGGTTCGCGTTGATCGTGGGGTGGCGTAAAATACTTTTGGGGGGACATTTCACTGTTCAGGGGTGTTTTGGGGGGTTTATGGCCCATTTAACATTGTTCCCTATGATGATTTGGGTAAATTGACCCATTTAACATTGTTTCCTATGGGAAATCGGGGGCATCGCGGCTAAATTGAGGCATTTAACATTGTTCCCTATGGGAAAATCGCGACCATCGCACCCGATTTTTTAGTGCTTGCGATGGCCGCGATGCCCCCGATTTTTCCTCACGATGCCCACGATCATGATCGTTGTGGCCGTGCTAGGAAACAAGTACCAATTGCTTTATTGCATTACTGATTCTGGCCCATAGTGCTCAATTAAATTGTCCACTATATAGTAAAAAAAATTCACAGGAAGTTCTGGGTGTAATAAAGAAACATTTATCTGACATCTGTAATCTACTATGTACCTTATGTGAATTGGCTTCTTATCAATGGTTCTTCTTCTTTTAAAACATGCATACGTGTACTAAAATTTAAAATGCAGCCTCTATAGTTATCCTTTGAAAAAAATGATTTCCTTCTAAAGACCCCGACACCCCAAAATACTTGTCAGCTGCTCCATTTCCATTTTTCTTAATGCCTTTTAAGTAGCCTTTTTAAAGTACTCCAATATATCTTTGTGATTATTGTTGCTTATGTTCTTTTTCATACACTTGTCCCATGCTGTGATTTTGATTTTCCTTCTCTTTCTGAAACCTCACAACCTGGGTGGCCTTTATTTTAAGAATGCAGAGAATGAATTTTCTAACCTTGGGATGGAAATTAGGCATGGTACAGAAAATAGAAAGAACAGATCAATCCTTCATTTTTGTGTTTTAAAATAAAACTTATCAAACACTTCTATATACAAATGTTCACGGTTCCACACATTAGTTGGCTTGTTACTGCATCTGGAAACTTTTCTATATACTTTCAGTGTGTTTACTTTTCTGCATTTTTATTTTATTTATACAACTTTGTAATAATTGATGACACTCCGTGTCCTTCACTATTGCATGATAGGCACATGACAGGCAATATTATTTAATTTCCAAAGCAGATGACAGCTTTACACTTTTTTTGTCCTCTGTATAATTTTCCCACAAATGAAAAAAAAAAAAAAATCACTTGTCTGACCAGAAAGTATTGGTCTGATTCAGAGATACAAGCAAACCAGTGGTGTTTTCTAAGCTGCGCATGTGCAGAACCTATTCTGCATACGTGTAGAGTGGGTCCGGCGTTGTTGGATTGACAGGCTGCGGCTATTTTAGGGTGCGGAATGGGCGGCTACAGTGTTCTAAAAAGCTACAGAACTCAGAGGCGCATTGTGAGTAACCTTGGGCTAAGATGGCAAAGTCGTGATCAGACACCGCAAGGTCTGCAGTAATTGTCTTGTCCTAAGAGGCCCCCTGTGACATTAAAATATTTTTGGCATTGCTGCTGCATTCAAAGACAGAGTAGCACTGCAAATAGCGCCCAACTCTGAATCAGGCCCTACTGTGTAATATAATTAAAAATATGTTAATATGAATTGCAGCACCTCCTTCAGCACCAAAACAAGTTTTTTTTTTCTTATTATGAGATAAACTGGATGAATTTTGTGTTTTCCACAGATATTAGTGTATTTTTTATACATAAAACATGTTTGGTCAAATATTAGGAATTTATCAAAGAGCAGTATGTGAACGGATGTTATCAGGCATAAGTAATTAAGCCAAGGTACAACTTTAACTGTAACACCACACCAACAACCACTAATAGGGGAATTTACTTGCCAGTGGGAAATTTGAAAACTCATATTCAGTTGCAGGGCAGGCAATGGGACAAGGAGATTTCTATAGAAATCAGTACATCTTTTTTTCTTGCACCTCCAGAGAAAGTCTGATTTTTCCTAAAATAATTTTTTGGAAAAATCACCAGAATTTGTTCTGGCACCCTGGTGCAGCAGGGGTGAACATATAGTATATGATAGTGTGTATGAAATCTGTGGGTGTGTGTAAGTGTGCATGAGTGGGTGTCTGTGTGTGTGTGACCCCCTGTTGTAAGTGTAAACCCCTCCTGGATCCAGCCACTGGGAGATAATTCTCCAAGCAGCCCTTGAACCTCCCCGCACCACAGAAGAATTCCAGTTGCCCCATCTCCAGTGAAAATGGAGAGGAGATGCCCAATCAGGTGGGAAATTGGCTGAATTCACTGGGATTTCCCTCAGTATTGGGGAAGAGCTGCATGTGAGTATACGCACATATACACACAAATGTGGCTTCTCAAGTGCATTGGTCCGGATATAGCGGTTTGTTATTGTAGACGATGTTATTGTGTCCATCAAAGGGGGAGAGTCCCAGCTTTTTGAATATACCCTCAAAAAAACTCTACGTCAGACAGAACCTTAAATATCTGACTGGGGAGGCTTGGATGGGGACCACTGATTGAAGTCAGATATCTACGGTCCCCCAGGGCTGATTTTTTACATTTTTGTACCCATGGAAAGAGGGGACCCTCAGCTTTCAGTCTAGGGCTCTTAGATTCCCGAGGGGGGGGGGGTGTTTGTGGGTACTCATAAACCCCCCTGCATGTGCCACTGGACCCCCTATTGGATCTCATTAATTAGTAGAACACTATTACCCTGAAATACTGCATTAACATTTGTGTAAGCACATGCCCTGACCGATTATCAGTCTACTGTGCATTAGCTGAAATGTACATGTGCCGGGCCCAGCTGCGTTTGGCTTCTTGGCAAATATTTCTATTTGCAAGCTGAATGCAGGGTGATTGACAGGGAGTGGGTGTGTTGGGTAGATCCTGGCACTTTCATGGACGTGTCCACAAAAATGGTGCCCCTAACGAAACGCTGGGAGTGTCAGGGAAAAACACAGGTGTGCTTAAGCTATGTGGCGGCTGTGAAGACCTGGGACCAGAGGAAAACTCAAATGATGGTAAGCGTAAAGCAAATGATTTTGCCTATAGCTGCATGGATGTGAATGGATGTGCACCCATACACATCCAGTTGCAACCTCAGCTAAACCATTCACAAGGCGGGATCTTACGGTGACGAGTGCGGTGACTCACTTGATCACAGGGTGGCCGAATTCAGCCCTGTGCGATCAGGTCTGAATCAGGCCCACCGTTTATTAACCACTGCCTTAGTAAATAGTTCCATCAACTCGGTCTTCAGGACCCCAAACAGTTGTTGTTTTCCAGGTCCCGTCACAGAATGACAAGTAAAAATATGTAGCTTTACCTGTAAATCTTTAATAAGTAATGGATACACAGTGAACCAGCTTAGTAAACTGAAAAACATGAGCTGGTTAAGGTCCTGGGGACAGAGTCAAAGAACCACTCCTTTAGTACATATCAAGAAGCAATATAAACAAGGATTTTGTTTGCATTTTTTATTTAAGCCCCTTATCTCAGCTTTGTCCATAAATCCATCTCTCCTTAAAAAGCGTGACCGTGCAGGACTTCAAATGATACAGTGTACATTTTCAGGTGAAGTCCATAAAAACGCAATGGGCTGGATATCAAGACACCCAGTTCAGTGGCCGTTTGGTATGCCTTGCAAACTACAGTAGGACAGGTTTTAAAGGGGCAATCACTTACAAGCAAAATCATGCCATGTGATTGCCCCTTTAAAAAAGTTTGGGTGACATAATTCGCAGCCGCCGAACTTGGTCATCATTACATCCAGGACAATGTCTGTGTGGCCTAATGAAAGTGCAAAGATTTCTAAATCAGTGTATGCCCCTGTGCTAGATACTGTATGTACTGCAGGAGGGCAGTCAACGTATATTTGGAAATTACATAAATAATATTTAATGGGGCAGATGAATTAAGCTTTAACAAGAGATAAATGCAAGGAGAGATAAACGTCCAGCCAATCACCTGCTAACTGCCATGTTACAGCCTGTGTTTGAAAAAGTCAGTAAGGAGCTGATTGGCTGGCTGTTTATCTCTCCTTACCACCCTTGCATTTATCTCTTGTTAAGGCTTAATGCATCTGCCCCATTGTGCTTAATACAGACATGAAAAGGTATTTTATTTCTTTATTTAGATTCTCTTTATCTATTGGACTAAATTATGTACATAAATATAAAATCCTATTTTTAACTTAAATGGAGGTCAGATTACCGATAATTATGAAGGGTTTGCACTTTCTTCCACAACAGCAGAAATATTGATAAATGCAAACATAAGAGAGCAGTAAAAGAGCATGAAATCATATTGTAAGGTCTTTGTTTGGCTGAAACACAATGTTTGTCAAACTTATTTTTAGATATAAATCTGTTGCCAATCACCATTATTTAGAACATTGTTCGTCTCCTTCCCCTCGGTGACGGATGTTTTTTCCCTTTCTTCTTGCACTATAATAGATCATGAGGTTCACAGATAGTGTAAATGACATGACAGTTTTATTCATTTCAACTACATCCTTAAGGCTGACAAAAGGAAGCATATTCTGCAAATCAAGTTGGTTAAGTTCCACTTCAAACTGTGGTCTTGACTGACTGCTAGTGGAGCTGTCAGCCTGTACAGGCATCAATGTCTTGGGCTGTGTCATCTGTCATTGTCTGTTCCAGCTCACTGTACCACACAGAGGGGATGCGCTGTTGCTTTCCAATTGATAACACGCTGCCAGAAGCATGTTACTTTCTCATCTGTCTTCTTGTAGCTGTCAGAACTGGAATCCATTAATTAGTTTGTTCTTGTGAATTGTGGTTGTTCCGTAGACATGCAAAAATATAAATAAAATTAAAAAAGGAAAGTATAATACTATAGTTTCCACACTATAATTAAATACTAGGGAGATTGTAAGTAAAACAGGAAACAGGGGCTATCACATACGGTAATTGTACTCATGCCACTAAATTGCAAAATTGACACTCTCCTACTATTAGTCTTAAACTGACCATGGGGCTGATTCAAGTAGCCCCGCACATTAGCAAATATTGCAGATTGTGACTTTTGGCGCTCTGCGCATGCAACAGTGCATCAGGCTGTGAACTGCGACTGCAGTCCATGGTGAGATGGGGCAGCGAGGGAACCACGTAACATACAGCCGCTATGACCCAAAAGATGGCCGGACTGCGCATGGCTTTGCAGAAAGGCTGCACTGCCAGGAGGCAGACAGTAATGTGCAAGCACTTCCCTGTAAAGCGAAGTGCTTATACTTAAGCAAAGTTTTGCATTTGCAACAAAAATCTGCTTGCTTATGCTAGCAAATGACAATTGGCCATTTGCTCCGAAATGCCGGAACACTGACAAAAACAATCATTCCAATCGATTAAAATAAGTGGATTTAACCAATTTGTCTGAATGGCCATTTTTGTCTTTTCTTCAGTGTTTGGGAGAAAATTATCAGTTGTCATTTGCTCCCATATAGTACCAGATTTTCATCCCGTTAAATCTTTTGGTGTATGGTCATACAGTATGTGTTATGTGCAGAAGTAGAAGTTAGAAACAGAATTTTCAAAGATTTGGAGGAAATAGGTTTAAATATGTTTCCTTCTATACATTATATTTTATGGAAGATATCAAGTAATCTATAGTAATGCTGACAGAGGAACTCTCATGGTAAAACACCTGAGATTAAAGCTACGTATAAATTAATAGAAATTCGTTCTAAAACTAGGATACATGGAAATGGCCTGATTATGTCACTCATTTTACTAGAGACAATACATATATATTTTAATAAAAAATACACATGGAGGCATAAATCCATTTTACTAAAGTGCAGAAGCTGGTTTACAATTAGTCTGCATGGTATGCAGGAGATTCCTCATCATTATACAGGGCCGGTTCTAGGCATGTTCTGTTCTGGGCATTGCCTTAGAATGCTGGGCTTTCCCATGGAAATTTGGCAGTGATGTGGCTGCCACGGGCGGGTCAGCTGACATCACCGGACAGTGCGCACGCAAAACTAAGGCCCCTGAGAGTGTCTTAGCTTTGCGTGTACGTACCAAATAATTTGATGGTTGCCGACCATCTAATGATTTGGTCCCCGCACCCAAGGCAACCGTGCGGGGAACTCATCAAGCGTGGGGGGCGGGCGGATGAACGAGTCGTGGGTGACGTTAAAACCACATGCAGCGCTGCGTAATTCGCAACGCTGCATTTGGACCAGAATATGGTTCCATACTGCAAGTCTGGAAAAAATTACATTTAAAATAGTTCAGTAATTTGGGCCCCAAGACAATATGTATACTTTATATTGCACTTCTTTTTAAAATCTTTCTCCTAAAACAGTTGTTCAGTCTGAGGTGAACTTAACCATTGGGGGCTTATAAAATAAACTTGCAGCTGGTCAATCACTGGCGGCCTCTGCAGCACAATGAACCGATATATCTGCAGATGTATATGTGCTGCAGGAATGAAGCGATATGTACACATCTGCCAACACGTCCATGATATATTGCTCAGTGTGTACCCAGCTTTTGTGTGCCTTCGCCTTGAGGACCACAGGGTTAGAGCAAAATTTACTATGCAGCAGCTTTAGAAAGCTGCCAAATTTAGCAGTTGTGAGATTTAAAGTGATAAGAATATGTTATGCAAGGCCAGGTGGGTTTTACATTTACTGTTTTAAATTTCAGGGCCAAAACCACTGAAGCAGTATGCAAAAAAAGCACTTTACTAAACATACCCCATCGGGCTCTATCTGTGGCCTCTGCTTTCCAATATGTAGGCATACTACCTCCAGGGTGCAAAGTTGTCTCTCACACACCAAAGCATACCTCCCAACATTGTAAATAAGGAAGCCATGAAAAGGGGCATGGCCACAGAAAATGGATGTGGCTTGGTAGGAACGTTGCTAGCATGAGCCACACTCCAGAATTTGGGGTTATTCAGACCTGATCGCGGGGCTGCAAATTAGCTGGTTCATAAAAAACACTCACAAATAAATGCTGTATTGTATGCACCAAATAATATTCATTATCAAATGGGACATAGCCTGCACACATGGACATAAAGTTATCCTGTATAGACCTGGGTAACATTACAGACATGTCTGCTGGCTATGTCCCATTGATGACTGAAGGGAGTATGTCTGTGTGCTATTACAGCATCTGAACATTGTATTCAATTGTTAACTGCTATAAGCAAGAACTGCTCTTACATCACAATAGCCAATTGCAGCAAATACAGTATCAGCTCTTTTTTAAATTAGCTTGGTCCCGAACCAGTAAACATGACAGACCTTCCTATCTAAAATACTATGTTCCTGAGAGATCTGAAATACAAACTGGTTTATTGAAGAATTTTCTGATTGCTAAGCTTTTCAATTTACAATGTATGCAGAAATGACTGTTTTATCCATACGTTTATGACACTTTTATTAATGTAGACATTGTGCACAGCATGATGTTTCAGAACACTACCCCTTCATTCAAAGTAATATCAATGCTCGAAGGTCTAAATATGTACCCTAAAAAAGAACACTTACAGTAGTGGGGTAAATTAACTAAGATGGAAGTTCTATTGCAGATGTTGCTCATATCAATCAGGTTCTACTTCTTATTTATTTAGCACTAGAAGATAATAGATAGAATCTGATTGGTTGCTTTGGGCAAAATCCCATTTTCAAAAGAACTCGTATCTTAGTAAATTTGGACAGCATGGTGACCCAGTGTTTCCTCACAACACTAAGGTCATTGTGTTACATTTCCAACCAGGACACTGTATAGAGTAAGTTTGTATGTCTTCTTGATTTATGCATAGGTTTTCTCGGGTGTTCTGGTTTCAATCCTAAAACTTTACTGGTAGGTTAATGGGTTCTGATAATCCCTAGTGTGTATGTGTGTCCATGTTGGTAGGCAGACCTGGCTCTGACATGGGAGGAAAGCAAAAAAATAAGTAATGGGGTCGATATATCAATAATCGGACAGTCTGCATTGTTCCCTCTGATTTAGCAATGCTCCAATGTATCATTGTATCGCTGTTATTTTTCATTGATATGCAGAATTTTTTTTATAAATACAGACCTGACAATTATGAAAGGTTCGTCATTTTACTAGTAACGGTTGGCAAACTGCCCGATGACTACTATACACTAGCAAACTACTGAGCCAATTGTTCAGTGAAATTCAGCATGTTGCACAACCTGATTTTCTGATTCCAATCACATTTTGGTCTGAATCGCTGACTTGTGTAAATGCAGATTTTTTTTTACTGCAATCATATTCAAAAAAGAGAATTGCCCCAATCAGATATGTTTTGGGACAATAATTGTGCATCTCAGTAAAACCATTTTGAACTGGTTGTAGAGTTTTATTTTAGGGATCATATATCTCTCTTAGCCCAATAATAGTTATTGAGATTGAGATATTATTATATAAAATATATTTATTATATCTTGTATTGATATAACACATATATACATATATTTAACATCTGCAATTATATTCTAATAGACCTTACAATACAATATGCAGAGTACTTGCAATAACCCGATTCCCAAAATATATAAGAGTTCATGACTTGTAATTTTAGCTCAGAAAGTCTGATATTTATTTACAGGCAAAACAAACCATACAGAATAGATTAACACAGTAATTGATGTATATGCTATTATATATATATATTTATATACGCCTCCTTGCTTATATTACATAAAACGACATTAAACAATTGACAGACAGACTGCTACAATACTGACATAACTTATACCTATACCCATAAACGAACATTCATAACTACCATATTTACTGTTAGTCTCTCACTCCAGCCCATCGCTTCGGTTCCGTTCTCTCTCCTGCTCGTGTCTCACATCTCTCCTCCTGACTCACTGAATGGGTTTCTGGCTGACTGTCCGTGTGTCTGTGAGTGAATGTCTACTCTATCTCTCTCCTTATATCACAAATACATGGGTTGAAGTTCCCTGTTCTCATGACGTTATTGAATTTATGGATGCTAATGGTGACAGGGTCTCCTGCTTGTCTGGACGCTAGTGGTAATCTCCATTGCGAGATCTCCTGTTTCTGGTCTCTCCCTGTGTATCAATCTATTTTACACTCCTGTTGTCAAAATACAATAGTGTCCTGTCTGTCCTGCAATGTAACTTGGATGAAATACTAGCAGTCTACATTCTCCAGAAAGGAAACCAGATGGCTGGAGTCTGGCCCATAGTGTATACATTGCTTAATTAATAAATATAGATATATCTGGGGAGGGTAACAACACTCTACTGTATCTGCTTAATAGTATGCCTTAGACATTTTGTCTCCTAAATGAATTCAGTTGCATTTGATATGTTACAAAGTGGTCATTCATATTATTTAGTAAACCCAAAAGCTATACTACGAGGTCTAAACATTAAACTCAGATGTCCTAATTATTAAGCTATTCCTTATACACATACATAATATATACTATGGTTAAAATCACATTACATTAATGATGGTATAAAGCAATATCTATATGCCTATATGGTAACAGTCCCCCGCTTGTGACCATGAGAAATTATTTTGATTGGTCACACAGTAAATTACCATACTTGCTTCATATATATTTCCAAACTTATCTTTTTCAAACTATCCTAAACATAAATTAACCATTGGTATGAAATATCCTTCATTTAATTAACCTATTTTACCCTATAATAACTCAATTTGACCAAGGACAGAGGTTATTTATATTCAGTATTCATGAGGAAAATATTTTCATTGCTACAGACAGTTATATGCCATGCCATGGCTTGCCTTGTAGATGTTGTTTGGTCGATGTGTGAGGACACTTTCCTTGTACTGTTGCTCACAGTGATTTCCTGGCTGAGTGCTGTCACTTGTGTGGGTTGCAGTTCTTGGAGACACTTTACATTTGCAGTATGGTGGACGTAGAAGTAGAATTCTTCTTCGAGGCTGTTGACTTGCTTGACATGTTGCTTTACATGTATAGAGGGAATGTGTGTGGCCCTTGGAGTGCTGTGGTCTTGATAAATTTCTTCACCACAGTTTTGAAAAACAAAGGGCCTTTGATAACCCTCATTGATGCAGTCCTTAGCGAGTTTATGTCCTTTACGATTATCGCTGTGATCGTGACAAGTGTCCTTGTGCGTCCTATAAGATTATCGCGCTGCAATCATGATAAGTGTCCTTGTGCGTCCTTTAAGATTATCGCGCTGCAATCATGATAAGTGTCCATGTCTCTCTTTAACCCCAACCTCGTTGTGTTGAACAAAACAGTTTGTGATGTTGAATACAGCAGTTGAAACTTTAACCAAGTATTTTTGCTTTACTTGTTGATAAGAACATTTATCTTCAGGCATTGGCAGGTAAATGTCTGGGGTAGATTCTAAAGGATCCACTCCATTTATACTAAATTTCCTCACTGAATAATAATTTACCATTCAGTCTCTGATCTCTTACCTACCTTCCTATATGCTATCTTATCTTAAACTAAAATAACCATACACCAGCTAAATCCAATAACTAACAATAATATTTTGATTTGACGTATCTATGAAAACATCCTATCAATACAATAAATGACTACGATTTTGCTTCAAACAAATATTAAATATCTGTTAAGAATGGGTTTGACTATATCTGATTCCTTCCAGTGTGTGTGCTATGCAGCCATGTGCATATAAAATAACTACAATATCTATTCTCTTCTCTTAGACTTGGTTATGTCTGTATTAAGAGAAATGACTAACAAAACGTTTTTCTTTTCCAATTTGATGTAAGGCATACCATTCTTTGTCTGATATTTAAATTAGTTTGAAGCTTTTTAAGAAGGAAGCGTATATATACAATCAGCATATATTCATAAGAAGAAGATGAAAAAAAAACATACAATATTTACAAGGTATATACAGTTACATAAGAATGAAGATCATATGTGTGAATTGATCGGCAATTAAAAATGTATGTACAAAAGGATTCTGCATACTTGGTGGTGAGAATGATGCACACTGTAAATGGAATGTGCATGTGTCACAGTGTCCTGACAAACAAACAAACAATGATTGCTGTAGTGAGGGGGTTAATGAACTTCTCCTGAAGAAGAGAAAAGGGGATTTTGTCCATGTGTCCAGAAAACAAATAATAGTTGCTGTAGTTAAACCTTTTCCTTCTCTGAAGGACTGAAGAAAGAAAAATAAACTAATAAAAAAAAAGTCCTTTGATTTTTGTCCATGTGACAGTTTTTGGATCCTCCTTAGGCCACAGATACTGACTGTGAAGGAGACTGGCTGTTTGCATAATTGCAGCAATAAAAGGGTTAGTAGAACTTTGGTGTAAATTGGAGCTTTGTTTGGGATTTTGCATCCATTAGTATTGAAGCTGCTTGTGCAGAACTTGTAACCTAAAATTGAAACAAAAAGAAATACAATTACTATTATTGCTATTTCCATACTTTTGTGGCATTGCTGCTATATCTTTTGTGCTATCTACTGGTCCAACATTGCTGGCCATGTTTTCTGGTTTGTACCATTTCTCTCCTCTATGTAATAGTATATGTCACTGACAACATAAACTTTGCTGCAGGTATGATGAGGTTACATTTAATCTGGATCTTGTATCCATTTAAACATGTGGCAGTTCCTTACACCACCCAATAACTAGATTTAATCTATAAAGTAAATGAACAATACTCCCTGTTGTCATTGCCAGGATGCATCTTTTTCGATTTGCTTTTGGTGGTCCTGCGAGTTTCTTCAGTCTGGAAACTTGGAGCTTCTGAAAAATATACTTGTGGGGCGAAAAACTCGTTAGGCTGTGCCAAATATGCTTGGTATGACTCGGGACTTCATGTTTGACCAAACCTAAAATAAAATGGTTAGGACTCCAGGACATATAAACATTCTCATCCTGGTGATGCTTTTTAGCATTCCTGTACTTCTGTGTGGTGTTCACAGATTGACACACTGCATGTGGTCTCTCTAAGAGACTGTGGACATTTGCTCCACCACTAGATGTCTCTAACTGCTGTGTGGGGGTTACAGAGATGGTGGAACCTTTTGTGTGATCATGCATGCTCAAATTCATGGCATTGCTCAGCTCAGACATATTTGTGGCTGTATACATTTGCTCATTTAATTCTGTGACAACTTTACCTACAATTGGAGTGTGTGTATACAAGGTTATTGCCAGTTCTCTTTTCCCTGAGGGCAACACAATTTCTTTTGTCACAATAGGGAATATGAGAGTGGATTCTGCAAAATCACTCTCCTTCTCATTGTACTGATCTCCCCCCTTAATCAAAACAGTGCAGGGGACATCTCGCATTGCTTCTGCTTTATTTGCAGTAATGTGTGCTTTGAGGATAGGTACATCGTGCACAGTATTACGTTCTCTCTCTATTACAGAGCCCTGATTAGCATCTGTGACCATTTCAAACTTTGTAGTCTGTTTGTGAATGAGCCCCTCTGTGGTCTCATCCCTGCTCCTAACACCTTTGCTGGGTGCTTCTGTGATCCCTTCATGAGAGATCTGGACAATTTGTTCACAATCTGCCAGAAAATGTACTTTTGTCTCAGAATTCTTCTGAGTACACTTCTTAACCTTTAGGGATTTTAAGAAGGAATGCACCTTTGCATTCATTTTCAGGCATGCCCTCTTGAGACGTGAACCTGATTTCTCTTTACATTCCTGCTTAACTTCTAAAGTCGCTGCTCTGTGCATTTTCCTAAATGCTACAGCAACTCTTTGCATTTTCAACATTGCACTTATTTTACAATGCTGTATTTATACTTTTGTACACAAGATATCCTCCCAATGAGAGTGTCCGGATTCTCAAAGTTAACTCTAATATCTGGTACTAATTATCATTTATTTGAAAATGCTCATTTCCACTGTTTATTTATTCTAGGCCTTTACAATTATGAAGTGCCTATTTAGTAACATACCCCACTGTGATCTTGCAATGTGTCAGCAGGCTAACCAGCCCTTGTGCTGAGCCTAGTAAATATAGTATTAGTTAAAAATGTTTCTGAATAATGCCATATTATCAATATCTAAGCGTGCACTCCCAGATAATGGTAACAATGGAATATCAGTTCTGTTTCACCAATACGTTATTCTAGGTCTACAAACAATGCAAGATAAAAATACACAATAGTATTACGTTTTCCTAGATACATCCTCACTGTGATTCTGTAGGTTAGGTAGCCAGCTTCACGCATCTGCTACTCCTTATAAATATTATAATCATACAATCAGATACCAAAATTCACAAGTCCCTTCGTGGTCGCCATTGTAGAGTTTTATTTTAGGGATCATATATCTCTCTTAGCCCAATAATAGTTATTGAGATTGAGATATTATTATATAAAATATATTTATTATATCTTGTATTGATATAACACATATATACATATATTTAACATCTGCAATTATATTCTAATAGACCTTACAATACAATATGCAGAGTACTTGCAATAACCCGATTCCCAAAATATATAAGAGTTCATGACTTGTAATTTTAGCTCAGAAAGTCTGATATTTATTTACAGGCAAAACAAACCATACAGAATAGATTAACACAGTAATTGATGTATATGCTATTATATATATATATTTATATACGCCTCCTTGCTTATATTACATAAAACGACATTAAACAATTGACAGACAGACTGCTACAATACTGACATAACTTATACCTATACCCATAAACGAACATTCATAACTACCATATTTACTGTTAGTCTCTCACTCCAGCCCATCGCTTCGGTTCCGTTCTCTCTCCTGCTCGTGTCTCACATCTCTCCTCCTGACTCACTGAATGGGTTTCTGGCTGACTGTCCGTGTGTCTGTGAGTGAATGTCTACTCTATCTCTCTCCTTATATCACAAATACATGGGTTGAAGTTCCCTGTTCTCATGACGTTATTGAATTTATGGATGCTAATGGTGACAGGGTCTCCTGCTTGTCTGGACGCTAGTGGTAATCTCCATTGCGAGATCTCCTGTTTCTGGTCTCTCCCTGTGTATCAATCTATTTTACACTCCTGTTGTCAAAATACAATAGTGTCCTGTCTGTCCTGCAATGTAACTTGGATGAAATACTAGCAGTCTACATTCTCCAGAAAGGAAACCAGATGGCTGGAGTCTGGCCCATAGTGTATACATTGCTTAATTAATAAATATAGATATATCTGGGGAGGGTAACAACACTCTACTGTATCTGCTTAATAGTATGCCTTAGACATTTTGTCTCCTAAATGAATTCAGTTGCATTTGATATGTTACAAAGTGGTCATTCATATTATTTAGTAAACCCAAAAGCTATACTACGAGGTCTAAACATTAAACTCAGATGTCCTAATTATTAAGCTATTCCTTATACACATACATAATATATACTATGGTTAAAATCACATTACATTAATGATGGTATAAAGCAATATCTATATGCCTATATGGTAACATGGTGAACCAGTTTTAATCCTTTCAGTGCCAACATCTCTGTGAGAGATGTTCAAGATATCCGCTAAAAATGCCAGCGTGGCTCACATTTGTTATATAAATGTAAACAAAAAATGTTGTTATATTTCCTATATAAGGTAAGCCTTACAGGTCATTACGATGAATAAAAAGGTTTGCTTGCCAATTTTCACACCTATTTTGACAAATTTGCTTGGGTAAAATATGCAGAGTTTTAAATTTGAGTATGTTCAAACTCAAAACTGAATTAAAGTGTAAAATTCAAACAGCCCAGTATTTGTGGGCTACAAGCAAAACGCAGACACTGTTTACTCTTCATGCAAAAAATAAATATATATTATTACATTATAGGTACTTTCACAACTACAAACTGAATTTTTATGCAATAAATGCTTCATCACTAAACTATCCTGTAGAACAGGTTTTCCAGTTGTATGGAGCTGGGACATGCGTGCCGCCATCTTGCTCTAAGTCAGATGACCTTGATTTCAATTTTACTGCACTTGACTGCTTTTGCAAATCATCATCGGTTGAGATTCATTATATAAGTTCCTTTTTTTATTTTATTTGCTATTAAGACAGCATAGTGGTACAGTTATAAACATTGTTGACTCAAAGCATTGAGGTAATGAACAATATTCCCAACCAGAGTCCTCTCTGGGTGGAGTTCGTACATTCTACAGGTTTCCTTCCTTAAACCAATGGGGCAGGGACTGATGTGTACAGTATGCCAAATATTCTCTGTATGTGGGCAATATATACTGTAAATAAATAAATAAATAAATGACAATTATTACTATAAGGAATATTTTGTCATAAGAGATACATTTAGCCATGTATAACATTCTTACAAATAACAAATATAAAAACAAAAAGGTGATCCATTTCATTTTTAAATTGCATGGCATAAAATTCAGGTTCCTAAATAGAATAATTAGGCTATTAATTTCTAATAAAAAGGTCACATTTCATTTTCCATTTTTCCTGTGCCTGAACCTGCTAATATAGTACTGGCCTAAATGTCATGGGGGTTTGAATCCAAATTAGTCAGTAGAAAAGTTACACGATACTAGTGTAACCATTAAGTTGTAATTAAATAATAGTAGCTATTATTTAGCTAATTAGCTTCTCTATAAATATCCACATCGTTAATGTCAGCTTTTAGCTTGCTCACTGATCATCTCTGCTTTGCGGTTTACATTTTAATGAGACTTAATACATTTTCCGCCTGATGCAATATTTCCAAGTCATAAAGTTCACAGTGCATATGCAATAGTGTATTTACACTGACACATTTGTGTCAGCACCAATTACAGGTAACAATAGTGGCTGAGGGCATTATTCTAGTTCACTCTTTCTGACAAAATCCTTCTTAGATGGACAAAACAATGTGCACTGCAGGGGGGTAGATGTAAAATGTGCAGAGAGAATCAGATTTGGGTGAGTTATTTTGTTTCTGTGCCGGGTATATATTGGCTGCTTTATTTTTACACTGCAATATAGATCTCACTTTGAAGTAAAACTCCACCCAAATCTAATTCTCTCTGCAAGTTACATCTGCCCCCCTGCAGTGCACATGGTTTTGTCCATCTAAGAAGGATTTTGTCGGAAAGAGTGAACTAGAATAAGGCCCTAAAGGTCCTAAAGGCCCTTACACACTAGTAGACTTTCATTTCAAAAGACTTTGCCAAAATCTTTGATAGATAAATCTTTCACCAAAGTAGTGTGTACACACTGGACTATTTTCCTCAAAGAGCAAGAGATTTTCAGGAGGCGAAAGACTTTGCTGAAAATCTTTCATATACAAGGCTATTTACATAATGGGCTGGGTTTGAATTCCAAGGGTGGGAGCAGGGGCCATTTTAATCAGTGCATTCCTGTTCTTGGTGCCTGATTCAGAACTGATTGCTGGCCTGCGTATATTCGAAGCCCAGCAATCAGTAAAACTCCACCCCGTACCGCCGTGACTGGGCAAAATCCCGCCCGTGTGCAGGGCAAACATTTCATTTGTAGCCGTGCATGTAGGGAGAAATTTGTTCACTTTTGCCAACAATGTATACGTTACGCCATAACAAAATATACATGGGGGGGGGGGGGCAGTGGCGGTGGTAACATATACATTGCTGGCCTGCGAAAAGTTTAAGGCATGGCTTGCTGGGACAGGGGACTAAACACACCATAATGCCCATTACACATTATACCACATACTATAACGCCCATTACACAATATGCCACACACCATTAGGTGGTGGGCAGTGGATGATAGTGATGGATAGTGGGTGGTGACATCAGTGTGAGGGTGATAAGCAGTGAGTGATAGTAATGGATAGTGGGTGACAGCAGCATAAGGGTGGTGGATGAGGTTGATGGGCAGTGGGTGACAGCAGCGTGAGGGTGACGGGCAGTGGGAGATAGTGATGCATAGTGGGTGACAGCAACGTGAGGGTGACGGGCAGTGAGTGATAGTAATGGATAGTGGGTGACAGCAGCATAAGGGTGGTGGATGAGGTTTATGGGCAGTGGGTGACAGCAGCGTGAGGGTGACGGGCAGTGGGTGATAGTAATGGATAGTGGGGGACAGCAGCATAAGGGTGGTGGATGAGGTTTATGGGCAGTGGGTGACAGCAGCGTGAGGGTGACGGGCAGTGGGTGATAGTGATGCATAGTGGGTGACAGCATCGTGAGGGTGACAGCCCCCACCAGCGGCCGACTACCGCCATGAGACGCTCATGCGCCCTTTGCCAATGGAGCTTGGCGGGCCTCCCCTGGTTCCACGCGCCACCCCAACCCCCCCCCCCCCCCGAACTGGGCAGCATCTCCCTGAAGCGTAGACAGGCAGCCGCCGCGATACTGGGACGCACATGCATGAGACGCTGCCCAGCCGCCGCAATACTGGGACGCACGTGCGTGTGAGACGAATGCGCGTCCCAGTCCCTATCGCCGGCGCTCGCCAGTGAAAGGGATCTGGCGGGCGCCTGCCAAGGATGAGCGGCGCTACATCTGTATACATGTATATATTACTAGCTAATACGTAATCATTGGTGCCCAGTGGTACCAATAATATATACATTGCTGGTCTGTGCCAGCAATGTATATATTACTGGCTTATTAATGACATTGGTGCCCAGTGGTGCCAGTAATATATACATTGCTGGCATGTGCCAGCAATGTATATATTACTGCATTATAAACATTATTGGTGGCCAGCGGTGCCATCAATATATACATTGCTGTCATGTGCCAGCAATGTATATATTAATGGCTTGTTAATATCATTGGTGCCCAGTGGTGCCAGCAATGTATATATTACTGCATTATAAATATCATTGGTGGCCAGTGGTGCCAGTAATATATACATTGCTGGCTTGTGCCAGCAATGTATAATTACTCCCTTTAAATATTGGTGGTCAGCGGCTGTGTGTGCATACACACTGTGGAGCAGGGGAGGATGCGGCCAGTGAGCCGGGGGCGGGGCGTTTGATGGGGGCGGGGCGCTCCGACATGCTGTGTAGCCAGGAGGGGGAGAGGAGGCTGTGCTGCGTTCAGGTCTGCAGCGTGTGACCCGGACAGCGTGGGAGCGAGGAGGGGTGAGTATTAGCAGGGGGAAGGAGCGACAGGTCAGCTGAGCTGAAAGTCTGTGATCTTTCAGCCCGGCTGCTGTACACATTTAGCGATGATGGCTAAAAAAACAGCCATCATCGCTAGATGTGCTGGTAAATCCAGCAGACTTCCCACCTCGCTAGCGGTGATGCGGGAGCGCGCATCATCCCTAGTCCGGGATCTCTGGCCCATACACACTAGGTGATTTTCAGCCGAAAATCGGTCAAAACACACGTTTTGACAGATTTTCAGCTGAAAATCGTCAAGTGTGTATGGGCCTTAAGTTACACTATTCGGTACTTGTTTCCTAGCATGGCACCAGCGATTTTTATCTTAAGCATCGGGACCTAAAAAATTGCGTCGATTGCATCGCATGCAACCAAATTGCATGCGATGCGTTTGACGCAATCAACGCAATTTTTACATTGGAATCAATGTAAAATGGTCCCTGAGACCCAATGGTCTCAGGGACCCAAATGGTCCCTGAGACCCAACAGTGGGCCCAATGTAAAAAGCCCCCGAAACCCCAATTTTAATTGCATACCCCCCCTCATGGGTGAAATGGCCCCCCATTGTTAACGCCAACCCGAAGCGTGGCGAGCGCAACGAGCCTGCGAGGGGTGGCGGTACGCGTCTTCCGACCTTTTCATACCCCCACTATCCACGTCGGCGTGGAGTTGATCTTATAAAGTGCCCGAAGTGCACCGAGCCCGAAGCGTGGAGAGCGCAGCGAGCCCCGCGAGGGGACGCGCATAACTTCACAGGTATACGCGGCCGCTCGCCACACTTCGGGCTCGGTGGCTCGCTGCGCTCGCCACACTTTATAAAAACAACTCCACGCCAACTTGGATAGTGGGGGTATGAAATAGTCGGAGGACGCGTACCGCCGCCCCTCGCGGGCTCGCTGCGCTCGCCACGCTTCAGGTTGGCGTCAATAGTGGGGTGGCGTTAACATTGGGGGGACACTTCACATACTTAAAACCCATGACGGTGCATATACAATCAAAAATTGGGACCATTGGCCCATTTCCCATTGTTACCTATGTAAAATTGCGTTGAACGCGTCGATCGCTTCGCATGCCATTGTAATGGCATGCGATGGTCGCGATCAAAAAGCTAATTTAACATTGAGCCCTATGTAAAATCGCATTGATCGTGTCGGTTTTGCTATAGGCTATTCAATTAGAGCCTGTTTTTTGCGCTCATTTAATTATCTGATTTTAGTGCGGAAAAACATAGAATCAAGTTTATGCGTTTCCACTGCTTGCTTGTGGAAATATCTGTTTTTTTTTCCAGAGCCTACAAAGGTCCCGACATAAATCCCCAATTAGTGCTGCCGATGGTCACAATTCAGAGCTAATTGGATCCATTGGGAAGGTGGAGTCAATTATCCATGGGAAATTACTGTACTTAATTGGATTCCCCCTATATGTGTATTTTAACAATTAACCAATAGCCAGATTATGGGGGGGGGGGGGGGGGTGGCACAGGGGATATTGTACCCTGGGCCCTCCTCTGTCAGCTCTTCCCCCCACAGATCACAGTGACATCATTAGTTCTACTCATTCCTGTCACAGTGTGTAAGTATTACAGGGGTTCCTTCTATGCAGGTGACAAGATAGATGATACAGTAGATTACATTTTTCTATGTCTATTTTAAGGTTCTTTAAGTTGTCTTTGTATTATTAACATTATAAAATAGTTGTTTCTTAATTAAGTGGCGCTATAAATCCAGACATCTATATATTATATATATATATATATATATATATATATATATATCAAAATCGATGTGTGTAAGTGTGTTTATTCCCTATGGACTCCAAAACGGCGTGATTGATTTTGATGAAATTTTCAGGCAATCTTCAGATTAGCCCAGCGGGTGATCCTGTGAAGTTTGGTAGCGATCAGATAAACAGAAATTTTATTTTCGTTTTTTTGCCAATTTTCATCAAAGTTGTGCAACGGAGCCAGATTGACCATCAAAAATTGTCACCAAATTTAATCGAGGCAACAATCATTGGTGGCAAATTCAAAGGCGAAGATGTACTGATTCCACGCATACCGATGATTTCCAACGATTTACCATTCGAATTCAATCGGCTCCAGTTCCCTTTGCGTCTTGCCTTTGCTATTACCATCAACAAAGCACAAGGTCAATCGTTGACTTTTGCTGGCTTAAATTTGGAAAATTCATGTTTTTCACACGGCCAGTTGTACGTGGCTTGCTCCCGAGTTGGTACACCAAAATATTTATACGTTTTTACTCCAAACAAAATGCAAAAAAACATTGTCTATCCACTGGCCTTAAGATGAATTAATAAAAGAAATATAATTTCCCATTTGCCTTAAATACATGTGTTTTTTTTTCTTGGGCGTAGCAAGGCAATGTACCTATAGATATCTGCTAAAACTTCATCCCATGACCGCCCCCATACATCCACCAGAAGTCATCTGCCTATAGATAATTAGTGCTTCCCGTGCGAAGGTCACTATTTATTAATAATACCACAATGGTTTAAATTAAAGATACACAATCCAGACCTCCCAACATGACCAATTATAGGAGAATGTCATTTGAATTAGTGGAGAAAGGTGCAGAGGAAAAAGTGGCGGAGCCGATAGGTGATGCGGCCTGGGAGCTGATAGGTGATGCGTGTTAGCAATGTCGTGAATAAGCACAAACTTCTTAACAGGAGACTGAAGATGGTATGCAGGAATATAGTCTGCCAGCTGGAGGGTTAACGAGGAGACTTGCTAGCAGCAGCACAGGTATCAATGGAAAGATTAGCCTGGAAGCCTTGGATGCTGACTTTGGAGTGCTATCACAGGGAACTGACAAGTTGTTTAAGGCGACTTGGAAGTGTTGGGGGCCTGGCTCCATGCTTGTCTGTGATTGGCTGCAAGTCGCAGCATCAATTAACCAGGGAAGTACCTGTGCACACCTAGAGCATGTGATCAAGTGCACAGGTCAGAGATCAAATAAAAGCAGGCAGCACATTGGAGGAAACCTATCAGCTGACTACAGGTGTCATGGTGGCACCCATGCAGCGTGAAATCGGCATAGAAGCTGAGTGGGAAGCCGGCTAGCCCTTGGGGGACTACAGGAAACATCATGCCATGGACTGCGGCTGAGGATAGAGCTGCCTGCAGGAAGATGCACCAGAGTACAGGTAAGAGCTGCGGCTGCAGATGTGGACGCACAATGCAATTCCTGGCACACAATTCCTTCCAGGCCCGGAGGCCCAACACCCCAGTTCTGGTAGATTACCTGAAGTTGTAGCGAAAGGCCCTGACGGAGAGAGAAGTGACTGCATGGGGATCCCTAGTCTGTAAGTATATGTGTATATATTTATCATGATTGCGGTGTTTTTTTACTTATGTGGTCTGGATATGGGCAGAAGCGCGAAGTGCCATAGACCAATAAAGCACAGTCTTTTTCACTATTAAAAAGAAATGGAGTGACGCCCTTTACCACAAATATATATTTATATCATTTCCGATATACGCTACCCAGACCTTGCGCCCCCACAGCGATGGCTCCCCCAAGCCACCACTTGGGCTGCAGTACCATTGTTACGCCACTGGTTAACCCCTTCCCGACATTTGACGTATATATACGTCATGGCCGGGAAGTACTTCCCGACACATGACGTATATATACGTCATGACTTCTAACTGTCACTGCGTCTAGAGACGCAGTGACAGAGGGACGATGTCTGCTGTCCCTGACAGCAGACATGTCCCTGCATGCCCAGGGGGGGCTGCGATGCCGCCCCCCCG
This sequence comes from Crinia signifera, assembly GCF_055691185.1. Taxonomy (NCBI): domain Eukaryota; kingdom Metazoa; phylum Chordata; class Amphibia; order Anura; family Myobatrachidae; genus Crinia; species Crinia signifera. The sequence continues at coordinate 178,609,344 of NC_139219.1, forward strand.
TCGGCGATCGCTGTGATTGGCTGTTCAGTGTGAACAGCCAATTACAGCGTTTTCTGTGTCACCGGCGAATAACGTTCGCCGGTGACACGGGATCGGAGGTGATTGGTGCTGTAAAGTACAGCACCAATCACCGCGGGGTGTAAGGGTGACACTGGTGTCACCCCACCTCACCCCGCCCGCCCCCAAAGGCCGTGATTGGTCCGTCGGACCGACGGACCAATCACAGCCATGGAGGGGGGTTTAAACTAACGGTGACTGCACTGCAGACGCCATTCCGGTCTGGAATAGCGTGCAGTGCGGTCACCGTGCCCAGCTCTCGCCATTTACTGACCAGAACTTGCTAAATACTTACCTGATCACTGCCTGGATCTTGCTTCTTCTTGTGACATCCTGTGCTGTGTTGTGCTGTGTTGTGCTGCTGCGAGTTATTAGATAGAGAGATAGAGAGAGAGAGATAGAGAGGCCTAGTGACAGAGAGTGCTATATTTTGTGCTGCTGCAGTGTAATAGAGTTATAGATAGAGAGATAGAGAGAGATAGAGAGAGATAGAGAGATAGTGACAGATTGTGCTATATATTTTTTATATAACTGACTGCTGCCCCCCCTTTTGTGCTGATCAGTATAAATTAACTGATCAGCAACTTTTTGGGGGCGCAGGGTATTTTTTATATATATATATACCTGTCAGTGCTGCTGCTGCAGTGTCATAGAGTGATAGATAGTGAGAGATAGAGAGATAGAGAGATAGAGAGAGATAGTGACAGAGAGTGATAGAGACTGCTATATTTTGTGTCTGCTGCCCCCCTTTTGTGCACCCCCAGCAACTTTTTGGGGGTGCAGGGGTTATTTTTCATATATATAACTGTCAGTGCTGCTGCTGCAGTGTCATAGGCCCTTATTCTGGTTCGGGCGGTACGGCCCGCGTGCGGCCGTACCGCCGATGTTTTTACTCTGCACATGCGCAGAGGTGAATCTGCGCATGTGCAGCCCCCTTCGCCGCAGACGTATTTCGTCCGCCGCAAAGGGGGCGTATAGGGGCGTGAGAGGCATCATGCCCTCATTTCCCTATGTGTACGCCCCGCGTTTCATGGGCGTTCCCATGCAAACGCGGGGCGTATGCATGGTAATGAGGCCATGACGCAACTCATGGGGGCGGAAAGCTGACGTCGCCGGATGTCAGCTTTCAGCCCCCATACAAGCTACCACACGGACGATTGTCCGTGTGGTCTCAGCTTGCGGGAGCTGCCGCGGCGTGCGGACCTGCCTTCGATGGTCGACGACCATCGAATGCAGGGGGCAGCTCCCACCATGGTGGAGGCGTACGCCTCCACCATTTTTATGCGGATCGCCAGCCGTCCGTGTACGGACGGCCGTGGCGATCCGTAGGGTGGGCGGGGATTGGTTTGTGCGGCCGGAGCCCCGTGTGCGGCTCTGGCCGCACCAACCAGAATAAGGGCCATAGAGTGATAGATAGTGAGAGATAGAGAGATAGAGAGAGATAGTGATAGAGAGTGCTAAATTTTGTGTCTGCTGCCCCCGCCTTTTGTGCTGATCACTATATCTGAGGTGATCAGCAACTTTTTGGGGGTGCAGAGGTTTTTTTTTATATATACCTGCCAGTTGCACTGTCAGTTGCACCTTTTTTTTTTGTGTGTGTGCTGTGGGGTCTTTTTTTTATTTATTTTTTACACACACTGTGATTTTGTGGGTGTCCTGTGGCCACTGTGCGCTGATCAGTGACGTACATCACTCATCTTTTTCGGCACAGGGTTGATCTATTTTTTTTTTGATCAAATTCCTGTTGCCTTTGAGCGCTGTTCAGTGACGGACGTTACTGACCAACATCTGTTTTTTTTTTTTTTTTAACCCCTTCAATTTTTTTTTTTAACCCCTTAAATTTTTTTTTTTTTAACCCCTCCAATTTTTTTTTTTGTATAAAGTATTTTTTTTTTCTGCACTACATACACACTACACACTACATACCCCCCGGGTTGAAATAAAGTTTGTACCCCCCCCCTACACTATACACGTGTTGAAACATTTCACTACCAGTAACACAAAAATAAAAATGGCATCCCAAATGGCATCCCAAATGTCATCCCAGTCATCCAGAAGAATGTATTCAGCGGAGGAGGCATATGCCATGCTTGCCTCTGACTCTGACACAGCCAGTGATGCAAGCGGGGAATTTGAAGGATTCGTCTTAAGCTCTTCTTCCTCCTCTGGTGATGAGGGACCCCCTCAAAGACGCCCCCGTAGAGCAGCTGAGACCCACCCCCCAATAATTGATCTCGTATGGACCCCACCACCAGACAATTTTGAGCCCCAGGTTCCTGAGTTTTTGGCCATGCCAGGAATCCAATTTGATTCCACAGGTCTCAGAGAAATTGACTTTTTCAAAAAAAAATTCTCTGATGATTTTATAAATTTAATGGTGGACCAAACTAATTTATATGCCCAGCAGTTTATTGCTCAAAACCCCACGTCATCATTTGCTAGGTGGACCCCTGTAGATGCAGTAGAGATGATGATGTTTTGGGGTCTGGTGTTTCATATGGGCATAGTAAAAAAGCCAGAAATTAGGCAATATTGGAGTACAGATGTTCTGTACAGCACCCCATTTTACCGTATGGCCATGCCCCGGGCTCGATTTGAGACGATCCTTAAATTTTTGCATTACAACGATAATGCACAGTGCCCACCCAGAGATGATCCCACCTTTGACCGGCTATTCAAAGTCAGGCCGGTCATTGATCATTTCAGTGCCAAATTTGAAGAGATGTACATCCCAGATAAATTCATTTGCATAGACGAGTCCCTTATACATTTTAAAGGAAGGGTTAAATTCCGCCAGTACCTTCCCAGTAAGAGGGCAAGGTATGGCATAAAAATGTATAAGCTGTGTGAAAGCACCTCAGGGTACACTCACAGGTTTAGGGTATATGAAGGGAAGGATTCAAGAATTGAACCGCCAGAATGCCCCCCCTCCCTCGTAGGTGTTAGTGGAAAAATTGTCTGGGATTTAGTGCACCCCTTCCTGGATAAAGGTTATCACCTCTATGTGGATAACTTTTACACTAGCATCCCCCTGTTTAAGGCCCTTGGTTCAAGAGGTACAGCAGCTTGCGGTACTGTGCGCAAGAACCAAAGAGGCCTCCCAAAAACGCACATTGCCCAAGTAATGAGAAGGGGTGAAAGCAGGGGGAATATGCACCGAAAATATGTTGTTGGTCAAATATAAGGACAAGAGGGATGTCCTTATACTGACAACAATTCACGGAGACAGTACCACCTCCGTCCCTGTACGAGGTACCAGTACCCACACCTCAAAACCTAATTGTATCCTGGATTACAATAGGTACATGGGCGGAGTGGATCTTTCAGATCAGGTACTGAAGCCGTACAGTGCCCTGCGGAAAACAAAAATCTGGTACAAGAAGCTGGCCGTGTATATCATCCAGATGGCACTGTATAACGCTTACGTGCTATTCCGTTCTACCAGCCAGAGGGGGACATTTATGCACTTTCAAGAGGAAGTCATAAAGGGCCTAGTATTTGGGAACCAGCAGGCAGAGGGCCCCAGTACTTCTAGTACTGGCCCCCGTATTGTACCAGGGCAGCATTTTCCGAACGAAATCCCCTCCACTGCAAGAAAGGGCAGGACACAAAAAAGGTGCAAAGTTTGCTATAAAAAGGGAATAAGAAAGGAAACTATTTTCCACTGTGAAACTTGCCCCGACAAACCCGGCCTATGTATAAAGGAGTGTTTTAAAATATACCACACATCTATGGATTATTAGGTTCATCATTTCACCGTGCTTCGGGGGTCTTGCTAATGCCACATAGCACCCACCAACATTCCACCAGAATCTGAGCTGCAAAATCCAAAAATCACTCCTTCCCTTCTGAGTCCTGCCATGCACCCAACTGGTATTTTTTGGTCACATATGAGGCATTGCCATACTCGGGAGAAATTGGGGCACAGATTTTGGGGTGCTTTTTCTCCTTCATACCTTATGAAAATGAAAAATTTTGAGCCAGAACTGCATTTTTGTGTAAAAAAATGTAATTTTTCATTTTCACTGCCCAGTTGTACCACAATTGGTGAAACCCCTGGGGGTTTGAAATGTACACTATACCCCTAGATGAATTCCCTGAGGGGTGTAGTTTGCAAAATGGGGTCACTTGTGGGGGGGTTCCACTGTATTGGTGCTTTGGGGGTCTTGCTAATGCGACATAGCACCCACCAACATTCCACCAGAATTTGTGCTGCAAAATCCAAATATCACTCCTTCCCTTCTGAGTCCTGCCACTTTTTTTCACACATGAGGCATTGCCGTACTCGGGAGAAATTGGGGCACACATTTTGGGGTGCTTTTTCTCCTTCATACCTTCTGAAAATGAAAAATTTTGAGCCAGAACTGCATTTTTGTGTAAAAAATGTAATTTTGCATTTGCACAGCCCAGTTGTATCAAAATTGGTGAAACCCCTGGGGGTTTGAAATGTACACTATACCCCTAGATGAATTCCCTGAGGGGTGTAGTTTGCAAAATGGGGTCACTTGTGGGGGGGTTCCACTGTATTGGTGCTTGGGGGGTCTTGCTAATGCGACATAGCACCCACCAAAATTCCACCAGAATCTGAGCTGCAAAATCCAAAAATCACTCCTTCCCTTCTGAGTCCTGCCATGCACCCAAATGGTATTTTTTGGTCACATGTGAGGCATTGCCGTACTCGGGAGAAATTGGGGCACAGATTTTGGGGTGCTTTTTCTCCTTCATACCTTCTGAAAATGAAAAATTTTGAGCCAGAACTGCATTTTTGTGTAAAAAAATGTAATTTTTCATTTTCACTGCCCAGTTGTATCAAAATTGGTGAAACCCCTGGGGGTTTGAAATGTACACTATACCCCTAGATGAATTCCCTGAGGGGTGTAGTTTGCAAAATGGGGTCACTTGTGGGGGGGGGTCCACTGTATTGGTGCTTTGGGGGTCTTGCTAATGCGACATAGCACCCACCAACATTCCACCACCAAAAATCACTCCTTCCCTTCTGAGTCCTGCCATGCACCCAACTGGTATTTTTTGGTCACATATGAGGCATTACCATACTCGGGAGAAATTGGGGCACAGATTTTGGGGTGCTTTTTCTCCTTCATACCTAATGAAAATTAAAAATTTTGAGCCAGAACTGCATTTTTGTGTAAAAAAATGTAATTTTTCATGTTCACTGCCCAGTTGTATCAAAATTGGTGAAACCCCTGGGGGTTTGAAATGTACACTATACCCCTAGATGAATTCCCTGAGGGGTGTAGTTTGCAAAATGGGGTCACTTGTGGGGGGGTTCCACTGTATTGGTGCTTGGGGGGTCTTGCTAATGCAACATAGCACCCACCAACATTCCACCAGAATCTGAGCTGCAAAATCCAAAAATCACTCCTTCCTTTCTGAGTCCTGCCATGCACCCAAATGGTATTTTTTGGTCACATGTGAGGCATTGCCGTACTCGGGAGAAATTGGGGCACAGATTTTGGGGTGCTTTGTCTCCTTCATTCCTTGTGAAAATGAAAAATTTTGAGCCAGAACTGCATTTTTGTTTAAAAAATGTAATTTTGCATTTGCACAGCCCAGTTGTATCAAAATTGGTGAAACCCCTGGGGGTTTGAAATGTACACTATACCCCTAGATGAATTCCCTGAGGGGTGTAGTTTGCAAAATGGGGTCACTTGTGGGGGGGTTCCACTGTATTGGTGCTTGGGGGGTCTTGCTAATGCGACATAGCACCCACCAAAATTCCACCAGAATCTGAGCTGCAAAATCCAAAAATCACTCCTTCCCTTCTGAGTCCTGCCATGCACCCAAATGGTATTTTTTGGTCACATGTGAGGCATTGCCGTACTCGGGAGAAATTGGGGCACAGATTTTGGGGTGCTTTTTCTCCTTCATACCTTCTGAAAATGAAAAATTTTGAGCCAGAACTGCATTTTTGTGTAAAAAAATGTAATTTTTCATTTTCACTGCCCAGTTGTATCAAAATTGGTGAAACCCCTGGGGGTTTGAAATGTACACTATACCCCTAGATGAATTCCCTGAGGGGTGTAGTTTGCAAAATGGGGTCACTTGTGGGGGGGTTCCACTGTATTGGTGCTTTGGGGGTCTTGCTAATGCGACATAGCACCCACCAACATTCCACCACCAAAAATCACTCCTTCCCTTCTGAGTCCTGCCATGCACCCAACTGGTATTTTTTGGTCACATATGAGGCATTGCCATACTCGGGAGAAATTGGGGCACAGATTTTGGGGTGCTTTTTCTCCTTCATACCTTATGAAAATGAAAAATTTTGAGCCAGAACTGCATTTTTGTGTAAAAAAATGTAATTTTTCATTTTCACTGCCCAGTTGTATCAAAATTGGTGAAACCCCTGGGGGTTTGAAATGTACACTATACCCCTAGATGAATTCCCTGAGGGGTGTAGTTTGCAAAATGGGGTCACTTGTGGGGGGGTTCCACTGTATTGGTGCTTGGGGGGTCTTGCTAATGCAACATAGCACCCACCAACATTCCACCAGAATCTGAGCTGCAAAATCCAAAAATCACTCCTTCCTTTCTGAGTCCTGCCATGCACCCAAATGGTATTTTTTGGTCACATGTGAGGCATTGCCGTACTCGGGAGAAATTGGGGCACAGATTTTGGGGTGTTTTTTCTCCTTCATACCTTCTGAAAATGAAAAATTTTGAGCCAGAACTGCATTTTTGTGTAAAAAATTTAATTTTTCATTTTCACTGCCCAGTTGTACCACAATTGGTGAAACCCCTGGGGGTTTGAAATGTACACTATACCTCTAGATGAATTCCCTGAGGGGTGTAGTTTGCAAAATGGGGTCACTTGTGGGGGGGTTCCTAAATTTTAGCATCTTATGGTGCCTAGAAACCTACATGGTGCCTAAAAAATAATCTCATAAAAAGGAGGCTCCAAAATCAAGTAGGTGCTCCTTCTATTATGAAGCCTGTGGTTTGGTCAACGTGCACACTAGGGCCACATATAGGATATTTATGAAAACAAAAGAATTGGGGGAATCAATTTTTAGTCACATTTCTCTAGTAAAATGTACTGTGTTCCTTAGAAAAATGTATTAAAATTGCAAATCTGCAAAAAAAATGAAATTTTGAAATTTCACCTACACTTTGTTTTAATTCCTGTGAAACACCTAAAGGGTTAACAAACTTCCAAAATGCTGTTTTGAATACTGTGAGGGGTGCAGTTTTTGAAATGGTATCATTTATGGGGGTGTCTCACATACAAGTCCCTCAAAGTCACATCAGAACTGAACTGGTCCCTAAAAAAATCAGTGTTTGAAATTTTCTTGAAAATTTTAGAATTTGCTATTCATATTGTAAGCCTCCTAGTGTCCAAAAAAATTAAAAGGAAGTTGAAATAATGATGGAAACATAAAGTAGACATATGGTCTATGTTAGTTATTAACTATTTTGAGTGGTATGTTTATTTGTCTCTCAAGCAGAAAATGTGACATTTTGCAAATTGCTAAATTTTCCATTTTTTCACGACATTTTGGTATTTTTCACAAAAAAACACAGACTGTATCGACCCAAATTTACCACTAATTTGAAGTACAATGTGTCACGAAAAAACAATCTCAAAATCACTGGGATAAGTAAAAGCAAAAAAAAGTTATCCCCACTTAAGTGATACATGTCAGATTTGAAAAAAAGGGCTCTGTCAGGAACGCAAAAACTGGCTCTGTCAGGAAGGGGTTAATGAGCATCTTCTGTGTAATGGCATGTTAGTTCAGTGTGAGATTGGTTTATGTGAGTTTATATGGTCTCTATGTTTTTTAGATATGATGATTGCAAAGCCGCATGTTTTTTGCAGAAAACTATGTTTTTATAAAATTGCAGCCTATTACATTTTGGCCCATGAGTTTATTATGTATCTCATAGACAGCTAAGTATTATCTGAAGACGTCTAATTTCTCCAACATCACCCTATGGGGGTTATTCAGGTTAATTCGCAAGGCTGCGAATTCGCAGCCTTGCGAGTCCACCAAACCCCGCCCGGCGAACACACGCCCCCCCCCCCCCCGCCGCCCCAGCAAAGTGCGTATTCACCCGCACAGCAGCGAATGGATGTTTTGCATAAACATCCATTCGCTTTGCTGGGGTGTCCGCCCACATCATTCGCAGGGCCGGAGCTACCACTAGGCAGCCTTAGGCAGCTGCCTAGGGCGCTGGCCACTAGAGGGCGCCCCTATACTATCATCATAAAAATTAAGTATTTTAGTGGACTTATCGGGTCCTAGGAGAGCCTAGCACTTCCCCCAGCACATTCAAATGCTGTTACCCTGGCCAGGCAGGGTGCAGGTACTGCAGGAAATTGCTGGGCTCAGCTTCCAGCAGCAGCCAGCAGTCGTGATGCTTGTGTCCCTGCTCTTCAATCTGATCTGAAGTTCTGCTTCAGTCAGTGCTTCCTTCCTGCTGCTGCTCTTCACACAGAGATCGTATTGTAGCTCCGCCCCCCTCCAGCACAATCTCCTAGAGATGATGCCAGACATACACAAAAGGTAACTGTATGCATATGAGGGAGGTGTCTGGGTGCAGGGTTGGTTTGACATGTGTGATGGGGAGAGTAGTGGGCTGGGGGACATGTGTGTTGGGGAAAGTGCAGGGCTGGGGGACATGCTGGGGAAAGTGCAGGGCTGGGGGACATGTGTGTTGGGGAAAGCGCAGGGCTGGGGGGACATGTGTGTTGGGGAAAGCGCAGGGCTGGGGGGACATGTGTGTTGGGGAAGGTGCAGGGCTGGGGGACATGTGTGTTGGGGAAAGTGCAGGGCTGGGGGACATGCTGGGGAAAGCGCAGGGCTGGGGGGACATGTGTGTTGGGGAAAGTGCAGGGCTGGGGGACATGTGTGTTGGTGAAAGTGCAGGGCTGGGGGGACATGTGTGTTGGGGAAAGTGCAGGGCAGGGGGACATGTGTGTTGGGGAAGGTGCAGGGCTGGGGGACATGTGTGTTGGGGAAAGTGCAGGGCTGGGGGACATGCTGGGGAAAGCGCAGGGCTGGGGGGACATGTGTGTTGGGGAAAGCGCAGGGCTGGGGGACATGTGTGTTGGGGAAAGTGCAGAGCTGGGGGACATGTGTGTTGGGGAAAGTGCAGGGCTGGGGGGACATGTGTGTTGGGGAAAGTGCAGGGCTGGGGGACATGCTGGGGAAAGCGCAGGGCTGGGGGGACATGTGTGTTGGGGAAAGCGCAGGGCTGGGGGGACATGTGTGTTGGGGAAAGCGCAGGGCTGGGAGACATGTGTGTTGGGGAAAGTGCAGGGCTGGGGGACATGCGTGTTGGGGAAAGCGCAGGGCTGGGGGGACATGTGTGTTGGGGAAAGCGCAGGGCTGGGGGACATGTGTGTTGGGGAAAGTGCAGGGCTGGGGGACATGTGCGTTGGGGAAAGTGCAGGGCTGGGGGACATGTGTGTTGGGGAAAGTGCAGGGCTGGGGGACATGTGTGTTGGGGAAAGTGCAGGGCTGGGGGACATGTGTGTTGGGGAAAGTGCAGGGCTGGAGGGACATGTGTGTTGGGGAAAGCGCAGGGCTGGGGGACATGTGTGTTGGGGAAAGGGCAGGGCTGGGGGGACATGTGTGTTGGGGAAAGTGCAGGGCTGGGGGACATGTGTGTTGGGGAAAGTAAGGGGGGGGGGCGCAGTATTTGATGTTTTGCCTAGGGTGCCAAACCTCCTTGCACCGGCCCTGATCATTCGATGGTCGGTGGCCATCGAATGATGTTTAGCATGCACGCTTATATGTGACTTTTGAGTTACTTACATTTGCGTGCACGCTGGCGTGATATGGGCGGGCAGCTAACATCCGGTGATGTCAGCTACCCGGCCCACACACCCGCGTCACTGCTTCATTACCATGAGAACGCCCATCGTTCTCATGGAAACGCCCATGGAACGCTGGGCGTTCCCATATGGTAATGGGGCAGCCCGGCGCTCCCCGCCCATCTCCGCCCCCCCTCGCTGCCATGGGTGCGTGCACCCGGCGACCCGAAAGGTCGCCGTGGGTGCACGCACCATGCGGCTGCACATGCGCAGAAACACGCCTGCGCATGCGCAGACGCACAACATCGGTACTGCATGCGAATGCGCGCAGTACCGATGAAATCTGAATAAGGCCCTATGTGGTCATCCTTTATGTGTATTGTATTGATATCTAATTCAATTTAAGAATTACATTTTGAAGCAAAACAAATGACCAACTTACAACTCATAAATATTATTAAAAAATTCCTACAGTATCTGATGCCAATTGAAAACAGTCAGAGCCTATATGATTTCAAATAAACAACTGACTAATCTTCCCAACATGTTTTACAGCAATATAAATGCACATGATTGCCTCATGCAGAAAAACATATGCACTGGCTCAAGATAGTGTTGAGCATAATATGTCTGCATTGGCTACTTGCCTGTATCGCAGTCAGCATGACTTATATGTGAAAGCTGCGGTACCTTACTGTCTTATGAATGAGCCACCCCAGTGATACTGTCTGCCCTGGGCAGACCATCAAAGCATGTGCCTCGGGGCTGTACTCTTGTGATTTTGCCAATGTTCTGCATCCTTTTGTGTATTTAATTGATTCTCTGGTTATTCCTGTAAGTGTATGTATGACAGCACCAGATCATGCTGAACAAAATATATCTTAATTATGTGAAATATGAATAGAAAAATAATTTGATTGTAAGCTCTTTGGAAAAGTGTAAGTTTATCTTTTTTGGGGGCTCTTATTTTGCAAACCACTTGTTATTGTTTTCTGTTTTGACTGCATTTTGAATTGCTAGTGTCAGACCACTGGATGACTCCCATCTGCTTATTAGGAGCTGATTAGCTGCCTGTTTATCACTCTCCAGTTGATCTTTTTTTTAAGCTTGATACATCTGGCCCATGGGGAGGGCGATGGTCTAGGCACATGAACAGAGGTTTTAAAGTTACCTAAAATTAGGGATGAGCGGGTTCGGATCCTAGAGATCCGAACCCCCATGAACTTGCCTGATCCGAGCCGTTCGCGTCCATCCCGCCGAAAATCCAGTCCGAAAACGAGGCTAGAACATCATCTGCTTGCGTCGGATTCTCGCGAGACCGCTACACTACAGTATAAATCCCGGCTTCCGGCGCCTGAAACTAGACTTGTGACCATGCCAGTTCATGGGCCCCGCTGCTGTCTGCACCGCAGCCGCCATTTTCCTGTCATTCCTGCCATTTTCCTGTCCGTAGTGCGGGGGCCACGGAATGACAGGCTTTTGTGCAGCGGGCGGGGGATGATCAGTAGTGACAGATCGGATCTCTGTTGTGGATCCGATCTGCGCCGGCACTGCTCCCCCTAGTGATAGCTGCCGCCTGTCACAGTCACACACACAGAACACAGGCAGCGGCGCTCGCAGCATGGGCTGTCTACGGCGGCGGCCTTCCTACCTCTCCTGCCCGCTGGTCCTCTTGTCCTACCACAGCAACCTCTAAACCTGTAAATGTATGCTAGGCAGTAGGTTATGCAAGGGTAGAAGCATATGGAGCGTATGTGGGTGGACAGGAGGAGTAGTGTGTGTGTGTGTGTGTGTGTGTGTGTGTGTGTGTGTGTGTGATGGGTATAGAAGAATGGTGATAGCTGTTAGGGGATGTATGTGGACTGTTAAGTGGTAACAAGCGAGAGGAGAAGTGCAAGGGTAATGGGGCATAGAGGTACATGGGGACGCAGTGGGGCACTGAAAGGCTAAGTCTTTTTTTATTTTTTGTGGGCTGCCAACCTCCTGCCGCTACTGCTTCTGAGTGCCTGGAGGCAAAAGGGGCACAGCAGTCAGTGAGCAGCAATTGGAAGCAGCAGAGGTGGGACGTCAGCAATAGTGGCACCGGCAGGCAGTCTGCAGTGGAGGGGGAGGTAAGCACTATAAATTTTCTTGACCTCGGCAGCGATGGGGATTTCAGCACTAAGGGGCAGTGCTGTAACTAGGGTGCAGCAGCCGCAGGGGGGGAGCCGGCGCCAAGGGGGCGCAAGATAGCAGTGCAGTGGTTTGCTGGGCCAGAGGCTGCGAGAGCTGGAGGCAGGATGAGTGCCAGACCAGGGGTGATGCTAGTTGTGCAGTATCAGCCTAGGGGGTTGCTAAGTGTGTCATGTCAGTCCAGGGGTGATGATGCTAAATGTGCCGTATCAGTCCAGGGGTAATTCTAGGTGTGCAGTATCAGCCTAGAGGGGATGCTAAGTGTGCCATATCAGTCTAGTGTTTGTGCCGCACAATTGTGTGGCTTATCATAGTTATCCAGCTACCTCGGTGCAACCTTTTGCCCTAAAAACAATATTGTGAGGTGTGAGGTATTCAGAATGGACTGGAAATGAATGTTATTGAGGTTAATATAGCGTAGGAGCAAAAAAAAAAAAATTCGGTGATTTTAGCAGTTTTTATGCTTTTTTAACAAAAAAAATCAGAACCTAAAACCCAAAAAATCCAAACACAAAACACTTAGGAGGTGTTTTGCCAAAACCCATTAGAACCCAAAACCTCAAGGTAATCAGAACCCAAAACCCGAAAAGTGGCCGTTGCACATCCCTACCTAAAATGATGGAACAATGGATAAGAAAGTTGAGCAATGTACAATAAGGAAAAAAAAAAGAGGTAAATTAGAGATTTCACAGTAGTTTGCAGTGATAAAGATCATCAAGGTGTTGAGACAGACCAAAAAAGTGGTGAGGCCGGAAATCAGGCTCTGAACTTACAGGCAGAAGCCAGGGCCGTAACTAGGGGGGGGCTGGGGGGTCACGCGCACCGGGCGCTGGAGGGGGGGGGGGGCGCTGTCAGGTCCGGGAGAGCGACAGCCAGCGGGGTTTCGGGGACTGATGTAGCCCGAGTCCCGCTGCTGTTAGCTAACCCATCGCTTTTTCACTGCTGCTGCTGACGCCGTTAGTGCCCGTCTGTGTCTGTCGCGCACAGCATTACTGGGAGCTTGGGAGAGGACGTGATGACGCGGCAGCCGCCTCCTCGCCATTGGTTGGCGCAGCCGCGTCCCCTCCCACACTCCCAGAGAAATGCTGTGCGCGGCAAACACAGACGGGCATTAACGGCGGCGGCGGCGGCAGCAGTGAAAAAGTAAGCCTAATGCAAAGCTTATGTTATGATGTCTAGACCTCATCAATAGAGTGGCAGGGGGAGGCTGGATGTTTTACACGATGAGGGAACATTAAATCTCCCACCACCCGTCTCCACTCTGATTCTCCCTACTTGTTGCCTTTATACAGTGCAGCACAACTTCCTTTGGTAAAACATCTCCACCCATGATCCACCCACTCCACCCACTCATTAATAAGGAGCATCAAGGTGTGTGGCATATGTATAATGGGCATCATGTGTGTGACATATATGTTTAATGGAGCATCACGCTGTGGGGCATATGTATAATGGGCATCATGTGTGTGGCATAAGTTTAATGGAGCATCACGGTGTGTGTCATGTATAATGGGCATCACAGTGTGCGTCATATGTATAATGGGCATCACGGTGTGTGGCATATGTATAATGGAGCATCACGGTGTGTGTCATGTATAATGGGCATCACAGTGTGCGGCATATGTATAATGGGGATCACAGTGTGCGGCATATGTATAATGGGCATCACGGTGTGCGGCATATGTATAATGGGCATCACGGTGTGCGGCATATGTATAATGGCGCATCACGGTGTGCGGCATATGTATAATGGAGCATCACGGTGTGCGGCATATGTATAATGGAGCATCACGGTGTGCGGCATATGTATAATGGAGCATCACGTCGTGGGGCATATGTATAATGAGCATCCAGGTGTGGGGCATATGTATAATGGAGCATCACGGTGCGGATCATATTTATAATGGGCATCACAGTATGCGGCATAGGTATATTGGGCATCACGGACTGCACTTTTGGGGTCATGTGTATCTGGCACTGCACTATTGTGGGCATATGTGTATCACACCTCCATTTTCTATGGCCGCACCCCATGTGGATACAGCTCTTAGAGAGCTGACCATGCCCTCATAGCGGAAAAAATGGGGGATGTAGTCTCGCAGGAGTACCACGGTAGTAGGTGAACGCTCTAATTTTGGGCGCGTGCCTTCGGCACGCGCAGATGTCTCCTCTACTCTGCCTCCTCTCCTCTGCCTCCAGTGTTGGGAGGTATGTTTGTGACATATTGGACATTGCAGTGTGTGGCACATTGTGTATCATTCAGGGACAGTGTTCTATCCAGTGGCAGCAGCAATTAACCATTGCTTATAATGTGTACTGGGGGGGCATTACGGTTTGTGGTGTAATGTGTACTGGGCATTACGGTGTGTGCTGGAATGTGTACTGGGCATAACGGTGTGTGCTGTAATGTGTACTGGGTAATACGGTGTGTGCTATAATGTGAATTGATACTACTATGTGACCACACCACTTCTCCCCCCCCCCCCCCCAAAAAAAATGCCCTAAATTTTTAGCGTGCGACTTCGGCGCGCACTGTCCCTGTTTTCAGGTTCATATAGTTTCTAGAGGGATCATTTATAAATATATATTTCATTTCAGAATACAGTGGGGGGGGGGCACTAAATGAATGTCTTGCCCCGGGCACCAGAAACCCTAGTTTCGGCCCTGCAGAAGCGGCTATGGCCAAAGGTGGCATGAGGTAAAGTGAGGTGGGTTTGGGGGTTGGCAGGCCTTGGAGGCAGTGGCATAACTATAGCCCCGCAGCCCCCGTGGTGGCGGAGAGGTGCTTAGGTGAGGGCGCTGGGGGGCTGAGGGGCTATTGTTACCCATTGCCGTCTGCCCCGGGACCTGCCGCCGGCGAATCAGTCTACGGTCCGGCTCTCCCTGCTCTCATGGCTCCTGCTGCTATAAAAAATGTGACACACAGAAAATGGCTGCCCCCATACTGCAGACATTTTTAGAGGATGCAAGAGGAGGTCCCGAGGCAGACGGCAATGGCATTATGTGGAGGGGTAATGGGGTTGTGGGTTGGGGGGAGGGGCGCTGGCAGGGGGGAGGATTTTTTTTTAGTTATGCCACTGCTTGGAGGCAATCCAGGCCCCATAGCACCTGCACCCAAGACAGGTATGCCAATGCTCATGGATATTAGGAAGTGGGTCACTTATTTTTTATCCAAACTCTATGATGCATGAGATGCGGGAGAATAACAAAAGGTAAATTAATCAAGTGGTTTGGTCTGCTAAGATATTACTGTTTTGCTATTATAGTATAATAAAGATTTGTGTTACTTTTGTTACAATCACCATACAGTGTATAAAGGGTCATAAATTGTAAAGAAATATAGTTTCCCGGTCAGCATTGAAAGTTTTCTACTGTAAGGGCGGTGAAAATGAAATTCTTTACCACGATATGGCACATTTACATACAGGGCCGGTGCAAGGCTTCTTTGCACCCTAGGCAAATTGTCTGCCCCCCCCACCCCCCCCCCCAAAAAAAAATATTGCTAGTTGAGGTGTTTATCTTGTGGGGTTAATTGTGGGATTATGCTGGTTGCTAGGGGGAGAGGGGTGCAATATACATACTGTGCAATATACATACAGTATGAACGAGGTGTCTGGAAGGGCAGCGTTGGTTATAGTCTGTCCCCACCTGTACACCGCACTGGCGGGAGGCTGGCGGCTTCTGCTGCGCTGGGCTGGGTCAGGGCTGCTGATTCTCCTCGGCGGCAGCACAGACAGGAAGGAGCCGTCAGACATAGTAAATTGCGGCCACATTGTCGTTCCAGGGTGGGGGTGGGGGGTTGCTCCGGTGCTTGCTCGCTCCTTCGCTCCCCCGGGGGAGGGGGTTCCGCTCAACACGGAGGGGGTGCCGCTCCACACGGGGGGTTGCGGGCATTGCGGCGGGAGGCCGCAGTGTCGTTCAAGGGGGGGGGGCTGCTCCGGTGCTCACCCGCTCCCCGGGGGGAAGGGGTGCTGCCGCTCCACACGGGGGTTGCGGGTATTGCGGCGGCAGGCCACAGCATCCTTCCAGGGGGGTTGCCAGGGGCATGGGGTGTCGGGTGATGTGGTGGCGTGGGGGACCAACTCCAAACTGCCGCCCTCCAGTGGCCGGCGCCCTAGGCAAATGCCTAGAGCTGCCTAGTGGTGGCACTGGCCCTGTTTACATACAATTTTTAAAAAGAATTTGAAAGTCTATTTTTTAAAAAGAAATAATATGTAAAGATATAACTATTAAACGAAATTGAGATGAATGATATACAAATTAGTGATTTACATTTTAAGATCAAAATTTTTCTTTTACTATCACTGGGATTCAAAATAGACCATTGAAACAGGATGTGTCTAGCATCCTGGTAGATGAGATCCTGGCAGTCAGAATACTGATGCCGGCATCCTGACTACCAAAAGGAAACTGGTGCCGTAATGCTGACATCAATTAGGATGGTGGCGCTGGAATTCAAAAGCCGGCAACCCAAAGTAATTATGCGGGGAGTAGTAGCATTAGGAGGGAGCGGCAAAGGTGAAGATTAGGCACTAGAGCACATGTCTTCAACCTGTGGCCCTCCAGATGTTGTAGAACTACATGTCCCAGCATGCCCTGACAGTTTTGGCATGCTCTCATAGGAAAAAATGTGGCAATGCATGTTGGAACATGTAGTTTCTCAACATCTGGAGGGCCACAGGTTGAAGACCCATGCACTAGAGGGTGGATTATAGGATTTGGCTGCGGGGGGGGGGGGGTGGGGGTATGGTTAAGGCTACAGATAGGGAGGGTTAGGCACTTAGAAAGGGCGGTTAGGGTTAGGCTGTGGGGAGGTTAGGTTTACTTGACCCCAGTCGGGTATGTTGACCACCGGCATCCCCAGTTATCCGATACATCCAAAACATGTTTGCACAATTATGAATGGTTGAATTTGATGGTATTTTAACCTTTCTAATGATGTAGCAAAAATTTAGTTAAAAGAAATTTAGATTAATAAATTAATAAATAAATTAATAATATACAATAATATTAAGCAGTACTTTAATGTAATGTTTTTACTTTTGCCAACATGTACATTCCTATAACCTATAGTACTAGAAGCCCAAGCAAAGTGTCTGTGAAGGACAAACATGAGTCCAGTGAGGACATGCTCTAACTCTAAAGTATGCTTCTGGTGAATAAGTAATAAGTGTATTATATAAACAATAGATGTCTAGACTATATAAATAGACTTCTCGTCTGGTTCTATACCAATGGTTATGATTTGGATTAAATCTATAAGCAGAAAGAAGGCCTGGAAGCCTACAACTGAGACTATGGGCCTGATTCAGATGATTTACTTACCTCTCCAATATGTACAGATATGTGCACTAGCAGCACCTGTACTTTGCATGGACAGATCTGTTTCTGTGCCATAGAATGATTGACATGCTGGTCATTTTGGTGAAGGAAAACAGGGCAGTGGCAGTCTGTTTCATAAAATAGGAGTATGATGGCCATTTTCTGGGCATAATGAGGCCATTGACTGCATCCTTGAACACAGCTTTAATGGTCTCAGAAATGTGAAAACACCAGCCATAATGAGCAACCTATGGGTTAATCGGATGCCTGATGTTCACTGATATGATCTGATGCTGCATCTTTGGATGTAGCAGCCGGCCAGAGCAGCTGGTGTGTATTTACACATGAAGCCTCCTGCGGCATTAGCATGTTATTGCACAGCCACTCAAAGACATCTCTGAATCAGGCCCTATGTTATGATAAGACTGATTCATGGTAGTGCCTGGGACCTCCAGAAACTCACATAAGCAGTAACTAGAAAGCTCCTTAATAAATGTAAATGTAATTTAACTACAAAAATGGTTATCATTGATTCAATTCAAAAGGCTACACTACAATGCTGAACATGATATATAGTATAATAATACTCTCTAAAAATAATGGATTTTGTGCATTATTCAGATTTTAGCAGAATCTACTACTGCCAGCTATCATATGCTGAGGCTGCCTTGCATGCTAAGGGTCGTCCAATCTAATTGTGATCATATTACAGGCATCACCGCAGTTATTAGGGTCAACCCCTACTTGTGCAGCCTGGCTGTGAAAGTAGGGGCACCAACACCATATTGCCATTTGCAGCGGCTGCGTGTGACATCACACACCCACCTCAAAAATGGTCCAGACACTCCTCTGTTGTTTGGATCACGCAATGTAAACACTGCTTTGCCTGCCCCTGGACACCAACCACTGTCTATCAAAATGTGATCACATTGCAATCACATTTTAAAATTTTGCATTGGCTCGATGTGGCCACTGTGAATATGTAGAAGTATGATCATCGCCTAATTACAATTTTCGCTTCTTTGCTTCCCTTACTGAATAAGGGCTCTAGTCTGTGTTAATTAAAAAAGGATTTTTTATTTTTCGCATACTTTTTACAAATATATTTAATAAAATGACACTTTGCAATTGATGGGGTATTGAGCTGCAGATATTATTTTTGTTTTCAAACTTAAAATTCATTACTAACTTACAAAACGACAAATGATTAAAGCTACATTAGCAATACAGTCGCTGATGCCTAGCGCAGTGCAAACCTGGCATTGCTATAATACTATTTTGTCGAATGTGATAAAAGTTGTAGCTAATTGGTTTGGATCAATGAGTTTACAATGTTTGAACAAAATTAAATTTCAATTAAAAGCAGAAAAGGCTTTAGACATTGGGATTGATAAGGCATTGCCACATCTCCATCTGGTACTAACTCAATGACTGTTTAAAATGCTGGATGCCAGTTTGAGAGACACATTTGATAACCGGCCAAGGTCCACTGGAGGTAAAACAATGTCCACCCTTTTTACAAGGGTTCATTGTTCCAAGACAATAAAGCTCTCTGGCTTATTTGAATGTCAACAATTCAGGCAATTTGATGTTCAGAGCCATTAAATAGAATATTTTGTGTACCGGTTTATTATTTCAGTGGCAGTTATTTGCATCATTCATACTAAAGGATGTTTGCTAATGAGCGCTTGGCTGCTGTAAATTCCTGTGAGGCTGAATGCTCTTTGTGATCACAAAAGGGTCCAAATCACTGGAGAGAGACCGACTGGACAAATCATTCATCTATGCAAATGCCAGCTGAAATGGTCAGATGCATTTATTACCCTGCTCATTATAGTAAACAAGGAAAGAATCGTGACTGTCAGTTATCAACTTGCCCTACGGTATGATTTGTTCTCCAACCACTATTTAAATGAGAAGAAAAAAGGCATGCCGCAGGGGACTATATTGGTTTGTAAAAGAGTAAATGTCACATAGACCTATGCTTAAAGACTTTTGATTGACAAATGTTTTACTTGACATATCAAATACTGGCGTTTTCCATATCAAATACGCTTTATTTATGAATTTCGTTTAACCCTTTTGCAGGTTTTAATACTATAGAAGCAATTAAGTTACTGCTCATTATAGCTCAAATTCCAGCCTCAAAAAACACACACATACACATATATGTGTGTGTGTATATATACTTTACGAATTACATCACCGCAATAAACTAATTTATCTGCAAACATTAATATTAGTCCCTTCTGTGCAAAGTATCTTCCCACAACATTTTATTAAAGTTTTTTACAAAAAGAAAACGGTTATTTATGAAAGTCACAGGTGATATCAATTCATCCAAATTAGAAATTCAATCAGCATTATCAGTGGTAGTTAAACTTCACACATGGTGCAATTCTTGGATGTGTTTTGAACTTTTTAGTTCAAAATGCATCGCTTGTAGTTCATATCGCATAGTGTTTATTTTGGGTTGTGTTGTGCTGCGCGATCCCGCATAGATCACATCGCAAGCCAAAACAGTATGTGCAGCAAAAACTTTGTGTACTAGATCGCATCGCGTCCAGTTCAAATCGCACGCTGTTGTAGCACATAAGGAAATGAGTGACACTAATAAATGAAACCAGCTTTTCTTTTGCTCAGATTACTTTTATCACTGCATCATCAATGCCACCGCACTGCAATGACACAAATTCAGAAATAGATTCAGAAGGAGTAAATCAGAAGCAAGGAGCAAACAGAGCAATTTACTAAAGGCCGATTTAATGTTTTTTACTTATTTAAAATCATTCCAAATCCACTGAAATTAATGTTGTGTTTTAGCATCTATAAAACACATTTACTACGAGAAAAAAATGCATTATCGTTAAATGTCAGTAATTGTGTATTTCGTACCCTAGAACACAATATTGATTTAATTTGCTTTTATTGATTTTAAATTTTTAAAAATCAATAAAAATTATGTTTAGTAAACATAGGCTTTGTATTAAGACTGCGGTCAGT
Organism: Crinia signifera; assembly: GCF_055691185.1. Lineage (NCBI taxonomy): Eukaryota > Metazoa > Chordata > Amphibia > Anura > Myobatrachidae > Crinia > Crinia signifera. The sequence goes on from NC_139219.1 coordinate 178,629,676, forward strand.
AGATGACAGTGGTAAATGCAGTATTTATATTGGAGGTACCCATGCCATAACATTGGAATGCGAATGACCAACAATCAATTGGCATGGTTGTCATTTTAAACAGGGCTACTGTATCTCTCCAACTTCTTCCCATCCTCTTCTGTTACATGGCCAATGCTGCTACTAGGTGCAAGCAGCTCTCACCTCACAAGCAGTGTGAAGCATTTACTACAGTACCTCCAGACAGTTCTTGTAGTTGATAGAGTGGCACAGTAACCAAAAATGCAAAGAAAAGGTGACAGACTGCATTGCTCTCTCCTAATTGCAGCTGTTTGTGTCTTAAACCCAATCTCTACTTGTTTGTACCCTGGAATACTTGGGCCATTTTTGTAGAAAGGATAGTTAGAATAAGACAGGCTTAGGTTCCCATCACACTGAGCTTGATTCAGGGTTGGATACAGCGGGAGGGGGGCGCAAAGGTGTGGTCGTTCCTCTAGATCCGCTCCTGGCCTGTAGCCATCACTCCCATGTCCCTTCCTGCGCACAGCCTGTTCCATACGCACGGACGCTGGCACTGCACCCATCTTTTCCTCTGACACTGAGCCCAGGGAAAGACTTGCCTGCAGCTGTTGCTCTGAGTAGTGGTCACGCTGCGCTGATGTTTCCTCTCTTTCCGCCGTGTCCAAGTCCCGGGCGGTGGCAGGGGAGTTTTGCTGGGTGCTTTGCCCAGCAAAATCAGCGTGGGGAGAGCATGTCCTTATCAGCTGTGAGCGGCATTTATCGGTATGTGGCTCCCAGGTGTAATGGGGACGGGCTGCACTGGGAGTGCAGTAACACACCTCTGCCCCACCAAAAATACTATATAAGGACATACAGAGTCATATGTATTTGTGTGATAGAGAAGAATCAGAACTGGGAAGGGGAGGAGTCAAGATTACACAGTAAACCGCCCCGTCCCCCCTAGAAGAAAAGTTTAGATCCGCCCCTGGCTTGATTCAGATGTAGACAGAGGTGCTATTATTACTGCTTACATGGAAAGAGCAGTGATAGCTCTAATATGGTAATGCAGAAGGCGGCCTCTCCCCTCCTGCCTGCATTAGTGATTCGAGCTGTGTCCTAGGATGCAGCACCGAATCATCGGTGGCCCAATAACTGGCTGCATGACCCATGGTGTCCCATCTGGGGGGGTGACTCTGGACTGGAGCTGGAGTGTAACGGAAGCTGGTATCTTTAATAAAATTAGACTGCATAGAGAGTACTGAAAGTCTGTGGAGGAACTCCTCACAGGGGAATATGTAGTCTCTGGAAGAATAGATGAGCTAGGGACTAACTGGTAAGTATTGATAGGCTCAGTTTGTAAGAATAATGATGAGAACTACTGAATGAAGTCACTGCAGGTAAGTATGCACTGGGTATCACTATGGTCATCACAGAAGAGGTTCACCGATGATAATGGCAACAGCAGGTATCTGTATTTAGTGCAGATATTGACGTTAGTCTGTCTGACTGGCAACTTGACAGCTGTAGTGAGGATGAAGCAATGTAGGTACTAATAGCAGGTAGATAGACCAGCAGGTGTAGAAGGCAATCAGAAAACCAGGTATTCTGATAATGGATGCAATGTCCCGGACTGAACACTAGAGGGAGTCAGGTTGCAGGCAGAGTGGAATGCTGCAGGTGCTGAAGAAGCAGAAGTACTAGAGAGCTTGGAAAGCTGCTACTTCAGTCAGTCAGTCATTGTACTGACTGACTTCTGGCTCCAGTCTCAGGGTATATATAGGTGGAGACTGTAGCTGATTGGCTGTTGCGGGGTGATATCAGAATAACCATTCCCAGATTGGTTGGTGAACTCTTGTGAATCAAACCAATATGGCTACTCCAATGTTGGAGACACAAACAATGTTTGATGTGCATGTGTAAAGGCCTGAGGCTTGTAACAGAGAAAAATCCTAGTGCTAGGAGTTAGTGAGCAACAAGGCCACAGGCAGTGGCGTAACTACAGAAGGTTCCGGGGATGCAGCTGCTATGGGGCCCGGGGGCTTGGGGGGCCCCATAGCAGGACCAGATTGCTATTTCCTTCACCCTTCTGTAGTTAATTTATTTTTATCTTTATTGTTCACCGGAGGTAGCGGGCGGTAGTGGGATGCAGGGGAGGGTATGCGTAGCGTGCAGTTGGGGAGAGATGTGTAGCATGCTGGGTGGGGAGAGATGTGTAGTGTGCCGGGCGGGTGGGGAGGTTGGATGTGTAGTGTGCTGGCTGGGGAGCTCAGGACAGTCACCTGCAGAGATAGCAGTGTTCGGAGATTACCGGAGGTAGCAGGGTGAGTGAAGGGTTCAGGAGAGGGAGGAAGGGAGCCCTGGTGGTGAGAAGAGAAGTCAGTTATTAAAGAAGAGGCAACAGCAGCAGTAAGTTCTGGAAGTAAAGTTCTGATGTGTGGTGAGCGGAGAATGCGCTAAACCCCGCTATAACCATTGCAGGGTATATAATGTTCACGCAAGCCTTTAATACCCTGTCCCCCCCCACCAGCATCAAGTAGCATCAAATAGTGTGTACACTACAGTATGCACTTGCTGATGCCGACAGCTGTCAATATTGTCAGCCTGCAAGAATCGCCCAGTGTGTACGGGCTTTCATAGAGATACCCACCAATAATGGGGGGAGGGGGGCCCTTTCACGATTTTTGCTATGGGGCCCATAAGGTTCTAGTTACGCCCCTGGCCACAGGCTGTGTTCAGCGGCACCCGCTGTGATGACATAGTGGGAGACACTGACCGTGCACCTTGTGCCAGCCAGACAATGGGACGCCGCAGCGCTGACCCGGATTATAGTCCTTGAGCAAGTCTGGCCAAGTACCTGGAATGGAGATAAGTATGTCTCAGGGTTGCCGACTTTCAGAAAATCCTCTCCGGGAGAAGCCCGGAGAGGAAGCTTTCATGACGATTTTTGGGGGCGGGGCTTAACCGTGACGTCATTAAGCCCCGCCCCCATTACGGGAAATAGACTAAATAACTGATATCCATGGAGGGGGCGGGGCTAAAACGTCACGATTGTGCCGTTTTAGCTCCTCCCCCTCCCCTGAGACCCGCGGATTGCGGCATATAAATGCCGCGATCGGGGGGCTCAGTGGGGGTCCCCCTGATTCCGGGAGGGTTGCCCACCCTTCCGGGGGCCGGGAGGAAGGACCCGATTTTCGGGAGACTCCCGCAAATTCCGGGAGGGTCGGCAACCCTGGTATGTCTCAAACCCTAAGTTGCGACACATGGGATTGCACAAGCTGTGCATCGCAACACCTACCAAGAGGCCAGGAAATTTGTTTTGAGAAATAGAGGCTGTCCCCAAATGGCAACAGGCTGTGAATCCCTGACAGTCTGATGCCATACTGCAACTGATATTGGCCATTTACACTATGTGCAGCAATTCCATCCACATCTGAAAAAAAGTCCATGGCCAAAATGAATGTCAAATGTAGGGCAACCTTGTTTCTATTGGTATTTTTCTAGGAAAGCAAAAATTATAAATGTAAAATCAGCAAAGTAAAATTATACATCATAAAAAACATAAAAGAGGACAAATAAAATACAGATAAAAATATCATATATTGCTATAAATAGCTGATTATAAAGTTATTATATACACAAAACATAATTAATGCAATCATCTTTACCACATCATACAAGAGATGTGTGAAGCCATTATACAGATGGAACCAGCCTCCCTCTTGCTGGCGAATCGCCAGTGGCTAGGTGTTCCATCTGACTGAGACGCGCGTGCGTCTCACACGCACGTGCGTCTCAGTTTCCGGGCGGCGGGGCGATGGGAACCCTGTCCGTCTCCGCTTCAGGGAGACGGACAGGGTTAGGTGGGAGAGCGGGGAGGCGGTGGGGACCCCGGGTGACCGCCGGCAAGCCGGCGGGGACCCGGGGGAAGCGCCGGCGGAAGGGGACGTGCGCGCATCTCGTGCGCGCATGTCCCCTTTCGCAGATCAGATGGCGGCTGGCGGGGGATGGCGGCTGGCGATTCTTCCGCCATCCCCTGCAAAGCTGGGACCAGCTCCATCTGTACATGTTATAGTGTAAACTGTAGTATTGGTTTTATGCAGAGATTTTACATATGCATTATAGTGTGTCCTTTATGAGATGCAGGTGACAAAGGAGTGAATGCTAATAATTATGATAACCTGGGACAAAGCATGCTTCGGACCAGCCCCGTAATTAGAGTGGTGCGGACTGTGTGCAGCACGCAGAGCATTTGTTCTGTGTGTGCTGTGGCTGCTTCAACACACAGTTGCTCACCTAGGTATATTATATTCTGTTGCTGGCTGCAGCGCTGCCCACTGTAATGTATAGTAGTAGCAGTGTGTCTGGCTCATTCTCTACCAGATGCATTGCTTCTAAAATAATTAACAGTAGTCAGAGCTGCAGCAGCCTGCCCTGTGTGCTTCGCCCCGTTTTTTCAGTTCCCTCAACCAAGAAAGATCAGCAACCTATTGCCCAGCAATTTGAGGATCAGTGCAATTGAATGCAAATCAATTGCTGATACATGTGCAAGCCATTCTAAGATGACTAAGGCAACATAACCCTCTACACTAAACTAGAGGGTACTTGTGTAGTTTCACGGCGCCACTAGATCGCATGTGATATCGCATGCGATTTGCCATCCGATATCGTATGCGAGCGCAGCGAGCCACCGAACCCGAAGCATGGCGAGCGCAACGAGGGGACACGGATGTTGTTTCAAAGCAACTGACGATATCGCTTGCCATTTGCATGTAATTCCATCAAATACATTCCGTGTCCGCTCGCCACACTTCGGGCGCTCGCCATGCTATATAAAATCAACTCTATGCCCACTTGGATAGTATGGTAATGAAATGGATAGTAAATCGCATGCGATATCGGATGTCAAATTGCATGCGATATCGCATGCGATCTAGTGGCGCCGTGAAACTACACAAGTACAAACTAGAGAAATGTGGTTCTTTTGTTGAAAAACTCAAGTTCAGAGAACACAATTGGTGTGATTTAATGGCACCCGAGTGCAGAATGCCAGCTCAACTTGGACATGTTTTTATAGGAAAACCATGCCTTGAAAGTGTTTGCCCCTTTTAAAAAAGTCAGAGTTCATCCGAAATACTGCACTTCCGCTGAACTCGGTTGGCATTGGATCATGCAGATTGTAAAGGCATTAGCATGTTTCCCAGCAAGATGCAAGCTCTCCAGAAGAGGCCAACAACCAAATATGTTAACCCTATGCAAAGTTTGGTATGGTTTGTCTTCTCCTGAATTGCCAAAACACTTACGTAATTAAAGGCCCCATCAGCAATAAATTGGGCCAGTTTGGAGATTTGCAGATGATTGCACAGGGTGGGGAATAAAGATATCCACATTTAGCAGTGGCACAGGTCTCAAGTCAGTAGGTTAGGCTCTATCATTTTCAGTACCCATCATGATTTGGACCAGTGAACATCATGGCTTTATTGTTCAAGCGTATTATGAAAACTATAGTTCTGTGATAGCAATGCAGGGAGTGTTCTGTGCACGCTTTACGCTCGGTCCAAATGCATCTTTACCAGATCGGAAAATTTTTTGCTTTGGATTTCTAAACTTCAGGCAACTGAATCACTAAAAAGAAAATCCCCTGGCAGACTTAGGATCGTTAGAACTCCAGAAAACGTGGCAGCAGTAAGAGTATCCTTTCAGCAATCGGCAAAGCTTTCCACACGGAAGCATGCCATAGCGTTAGGGATATCAAGTAAGAGTTTGAGGAGGATCCTGCATGCCATTTTAGAACTGCATCCTTAAAAAAAATTTTGTGGACTTAAGAATTAACTCAGAGAGGTCATGCCAACCGCAGTGCCTTAAGTGTGGAATTAAAAAAAAAATCTATTTATTAAAGTATTTTCACTTACAAGAATGTAGAAACAGATCAGTAAGCAAATATGCTCAACATCACACATCACAATAAATCGCATTAGTTACCGATACACATTATGGTTTCAAATGACATCGGAGCATATTCACTCATCCAAATCAACTGTACAAGGAGGAATAGAAAAGGCACAGTCGTGTAAATATAGCATCATACAAATTACAAACTTACATAACATTACATAACTTTAAGACAGAAGGGGTAGGAAAATGAGGATAGGATGGGGGGGGGGGCAGAGAGGAGGGAAGGGGAAATGATTAGTGTTAACATAAATACTTAGGTATCACTAATGAACAGTTCTAATCTAGAGAATGTTCCAAAGTAGAGGAGATATGTACTTTTGTGGCTTCATCTAGTGTATTTATAAATAAAGACCATTTCGTATAAAATTTGTAAGCTCCATTGTGTATCTCTAATCGCGCATACCTCCTTTCGAAATATAATATTTGTAGTAATTTCCGTTTAACAGTTAATAGTAGTGGAGCAGATTTCTTTGTCCAAAAGATTAGGATACATTTCCTTGCCATCGTAACAATTGTCAAAAATAGCCGAAGAACTTTTCTGTTGATATTGTTTACATTCCAGTTATGAAAGTTAAGTACCATACACGCTGAGGGGTCTGGAATAAAATTTGTTGAAAATATCTTGTTAATAAATTTAACAGTCTTTCACCAAAATCTTCTTACTTTTTAGCAGTCCCACATACATTGGAAGAAATCAGCCACCAGGGCACCACATTTGATGCAATGGCCATTCTCCTCCAAAACCATGTGTCTCTGTTGGCAAGGCGTGATATACGCCCGATGCACGGTGCGTAAATATACTTAGGTATGAAAAATTGAGAGACTTCATGGATATCAAATTTAGATGTACAATATCATCTATTGTTGCAATGGAGTTTAAATCTGAGTTCCATTTTTCCAATAAAAGCGTCCATTGTTGATTAATATTATAACATTTGTCCATGATCACCTGATATAAACATTTCAACTTATAGACATTATTAGATATATGCTGCAATAGGGAGTCAACTGAGACTATGAAATCTTAGAGGGGAGTGTAGATGTAGGGATTTTCATAGCAGATACTGTAGGAAATACCTCACTTGGAAGTAAATAAATAGATGCGTTTTAGGCGTCAAATTTTTGTGAGAGTTCAGCAAAGGAAAATATTTTGCCCCCTGGGTCAAAAATCTTATTTGAAGTGTCTAAGCCCTTCTCTTTCCAATAGATGAAGTGGGAGTTAAGTAGCAACGGGGGGAATGATGGGTATCCCCATTGTGGTATATACCTAGTAATCAGTAGGTTTTCGTTACATATTTTATTAATCTGTACCCAGGCAGCATGAGTATCTTCAAATAGGATATGTTGTCAAATCCGTAACAGGATATCATGTATATTAGATTGTGAAAGTGCACTTGGTGCCAGGCCCAGATGGCTATTCAAATGAGTATTCTTAAACTCATGCCACCATACATAGCTATGTATGGTGACATGAGTTTAAAAAACTCATTCGAATAGCCATCTGGGCCTGGTGCTATTGCTAATTTCAATTTCTCAATAGCCCATTTTACCTCTTCCACAGTAATTGGTGATATTAGAGAGATCAAAAACTTTTCTGGGACCTGGGATAAAGAGAGAGAATCCCAATATAAGGAAGGGAGAAGAAAAGGAGGGTGTGTGGAAAGTATCTGTGCATCCATTGACTTGTCCGAGGAAGACATCGGGGAAGAGTATACGGTCTGATAATAGTTTTTCAAGACCTCTGCTATTTGTGCATCTGATGTTGTTAAAGAACCATCATCAGTTATCAAAGGTTGGACTGTTGTATAGGGTCTCGATCCTTTAGTAAGTCATTTACCCACCTTGTTACCAAACCTATAAAATTTAGAACTTACGTTAAACAAATATTGGTCTCCTGAAATTTGAAGGTAATCATTATAATGCGCTTGGTCCATTAGATATGCCTCTCTATTTACTAAGGTGGGACATTTTTGAATAATTTAAACGAGGCAGTCAGGTTAGATTGTAATTGTAAGTATTGGCCTTTATGTTTCTCGAAACAAATGCAATGATCTCGCCTCGAAGAACAGCTTTCGCTGTTTGCCAATTTTTCTCTGGTTTTTCACTCTTGTAATCAGCATTTTCCATTTGAAAATGTTTCCAAACAGCTATGAGTCTGTTACATAAGTCTCGAGACTGTGCTATCTGGGAGGGAAATCTCCATAAAGGTTTAACATATCCAGATTGCTTGAGTGTTAACGTAATAGTGACTAGACCATGATCAGACAACGTGGGAGGATAAATAGTCGGGGAAGTCATTTTTGAGAACAACGGCTCCGCTATCAATATATAGTCAATCCTGGACCAAGAATTATAGGTAAGTGACAAGCATGTAAACTCTTTTTCTGTAGGATTATGGGCTCTCCAGGAGTCTATTAGGTTCAGTGATTTGACTAGATATGGGACTCCAATTTTTGGTAGTGTGAGTATTTTCTTAGGGGGGAGACCTATCCAAAATAGGAGAAGATATCAGATTCAAATCACCGCATAAAATTAAAGTGTATAATTTTGCTAACAAACTAGTACAAAAAGATTTCTTATATATGTATATGTTACATAAATTTAACGAAACACCTTCTATTATGATATTAAAGATAAGGAACCTGCCCTCTGGGTCTGAGCATACCGATGTTACCTGGATATCGATTATTTTCTTCGCTAAAATGGCTACTCCACATGACTTGGAATTCAAGGATGCTGACCCACATATTTTGTATGTATGAGTCCTCTTCCTGACGCTGCTGCTCCTGCTTGGATAAACACAGGGGAGGTAGGGGGAGGGAGAGAACTCCAGAGCTATCTCCCTCCAGGACAGCCTTATCGTCTGAACTCTCAACTGCATTCACTGACCCTGCGTGTAGGCATCCTGATCCCAGCAGCGCGGTTCCCATTCTGTCTGTCTCACAAGTTCACCTGTGTGAGACTTCCTCCCAGGGCAAAGCATGGCCTCATGGGACTTGTAGTTTAAACGTTAACTGCTCAAAGTTTGAGCAGTAACATATGAACTACAATTCCCATGATGCCACTGTCCCTGCTGCTCTGACCTGCCGATGGCCTCTGAGTCATCGGCAGCTTAATCTCGGCACCTCCACTCCTCTCCGACTAGCACTGTAACCAAGCGCTGCAGCTGGGCGGGGAAGCAGGGCAGGGGTGCCGGTGGCACGCGGCTCCGGCGCCATTTGATCTCTCTGCGCCCGGAGCGCGTGCTCCGGTGGCTCCGCCCTCGCTACGCCCCTGTTAATGGATTCCGGCAGCCTAATTATCCTCAAATTATTGCATCTTGCTCTGTTATCTGCATTTTCCAGACCCTCATTAATTAAAATATTTATTATCAATATCTAAAATGCATACAGCCTTCTGCAAAGTGATAATATCATCTGTATTTTTCCCTATACAGGTTTCAGCTGTAGTAATGCGGTCTGATAGTCTAGTGCAGTGGTAGCCAACCCTAGCCCTCGAGAGCTACCAACAGTTCACACTTTCCAGACAACCTAGCTGCAGCACAGCTGCACTCATTAATCATTGACACATTTTAAAAGATACACAGATGGAGCTAATTAGCTCACTTGTGATTCTGTGAGGAGACCTGCAAAACATGCACTGTTGGTAGCTCTCGAGGACTAGGGTTGGCTACCCCAGGTCTAGTGATTTCAGAAATTATATCAGCTACCACTTTTTGTAGCAATTGCTGCAATGTAGACTGAATGGCAGTTATTATATCTTCATAAGACAATGCTGCTGTGTCTGCACCCACTCACTGCGGTATCAGCATCAGTGTTGGTACCTGTTATCGTTTTTTTGTGTGCTGGCATCCCCGGGGTGGTGTCTGCCGTCGACGCCATGTTATGTTCTCCCTTGCGTTTCTCCTGCCGCTGCTGTTGTGGCGCAGGAGAAGCATTTAACGTTGGAGGAGAGTTAAGGAACTTGTCCATAACTGCAGGGGACTGGTGGGTTGATCGCGAGCGGTGTCTCCTAGTAGCCGACAGCGTGAGAGAGTTTAGAGGCTGTGTTGGGAAACGGAGCCGTGGAGAGAGGCTGCTCACTCCTCCATGCTGGAACCGGAAGTCAAGTGTGGAAATTCTTGAACAGGTTCCTACTGCAGCAGTTCTTGTGAGTACCCAAGAGGACATTTCCATATCAATGGAGCCTTAAACAAGCAGAATTTCTGCTACTGGGCCAAACTTAACCCCCATGAACTCCATGATGTGTTGAGGGTGTTTGATCTCTTTAAGGCGAGATGTGGAGTGGCCGGAACAATCAACAGATTTAAGCCCATGTAACTTTTTTCTTTCCTAAAGGAAAAAGTTTCCAACATCACCCTCAATCTCTTGAGAATTTAAACGAAAATATCATTGAGGAAATTGTTGCCATTCCACCTGAGGTGATCCGGAGAGTGACTTCCTGAAATGATTTAAGCAATGTATTGCCGATGATGACCACCATTTGTCTAATATAATTTTTAAAACCTGATAAAAAAAACTATTTTTTATGTGCTTTTCAGAAATATAATCCCTTTTTTTCTAGATAGCATCATTAATTTTTTATGCCCCTTCAAAATGTGGAAGATCTTTATGCCCCACCTAGTATAAATTTGCAATGTATGGGGTTAACAGATAATAGAAACAAAAGGTGATTGCAATGGGTAAATCAGGTTGTCCAAAATGTTGGATTTCACAGATCAATTGGGGCTGTAGATTGTCGGTTTATGGTAACAATCAGCAGATTTGCAGATCTGTATTTTGTAAAAAGACAGTCAAAATGACGGCTTTTATCATGTACTTTCACTTTGAGCTCTGATTGTTTTTAGCTCACAAACTCTCCACCCCACCCCCAGTTCCTATCTGCTCCTACCTCCAGTCTCTTTCTTCACAGCTCCCTCTCTATATACCCGGCAAGTTTGAAACAGATCAGTGTCCCAGTAAAAATTGCTTTCACTTTCTGTAACATCTTTTATCAGACAAAAGAGTAATTTGTTTCATCAAGTGGCCTCTAGTAGTACCTGACTTCACAGCAGCCAATGATCAGTTTAGACACCGCCCGACTCCAGTAAAATCCTGCCTTGCACATGAATGTGCTCACTGTGCGTATGGATGTGTATGGGCGCACACCTGTTAGTACCCATGCGAATATGTTCAAAATCCTGTGTAACAGGCTCACCATGGAATGATTTTCACATAGGGCAGAAGTCATTGCAGGCACCGCATAGCCTGAGACTTACATACCTTCCAACATTTTCATTTTAGGAATTGGGATGCTCACATGGCACATCCTGACAAAGTGTGTGACCTATATCATAGGGGAATGGCCTCATGGGGATGTTTTGGCCGCACTCCCCATTTTCCATCATTTTCTGTCACTAGGGCAATGAAAAACAGGCACATCCGGGCTTAAGCTAATGTCACAAACCTCCCCTAATCCGGCTTGGTACACCTCATTTTTCCCGATACTACCAGTGTTATTCTAGGCATGCCTAGCATTTTCTTAACCCTCCCAAAAATGGATGGTTTCCACCCCCCCTCTCCCTGTCAATGCGAACAGCCAGCGAACAGAACTAGTTGCAGGAATTCATCGCAAGACGGCCTCGCTCATACGTACTGTGAACCGTTCGCATGCACAGCGTATTGACCACTGTGTGAATTCGCAGCTGTGCAATCAGGTTTGAATTGGGCTCTATATGGTAAATTTATGTGAAAAATATGACACAAAATTGTATGGTATATGACTATGAATTAATATTTACTTTATTAACAGTGTTTACTAAATAAATATCTATTTGAACAGTTTCAAGAGTGCTAATGAGGAATATTTGTGTTGTTTGTCTTGTAATTACAGTAATAATAGTTATTTTCACAAAATAAGTGGAGAGCCCACACAAAAACCTTTTTTTTTTGTGCTATTTTCTACGTTGACTCTATGGAACACCATCAGACACAGATACATCTCCCAGTACTACTGTGTGCTAATCCTGTACCAATGATTCATTATAAGTGAACTACTCTTGTACAGGATGCTATACCCTTACTTTATAAGTAAAAAGTTACAAGCAGCAAAAAAATAAATAAACCCACATTATTTTAATGTAAGCAAGAAAAAAAAATGCTTTATTTGAATATAAATTTTCTGCTGTTGCAATCCTGGTATGGAGGAAAATGGGGAAGCTTTTGCATCCAATCAAATGCAACGACCACCACCAGCAATACCAGATGATGGCCATCTTATCCTGTTGGGCTTGATAAGCAAGACATACTGTACATCTGTATTTGCTGACTTTAAAATAAAATAATGTAAATGGGAATATTTCTAAATTTTATGAAAACAGATTATCCATGTGCATCAGTGACCCAACTGTATAAAGCCTAAAGGTAATAAAAAATAATATTCCCATATAAGTACAATAAAACTGTAGATGCACATATCTTTGTAAAGTTCTAATACATTGCTACAGATGTCCTTTATCAGTGTTTAAATGAGTATAATAAAAAGTGCACATTTGAATACACTGTTTTCAAGTTCGCATAACAATCTCCTTGCACATAAACAGAGATCCATGCTAATTGTGCATTAATTCCTTGGCTGCATAATTGAGATATTCAATGCAGCAACATAAAAACTGAATCTTGTTCAGCACTCGAAGTAGCATGTCCTGGGCAATGAGTGAATCATGACAACCATACGCAAGTCTTCATTAATCAACTATAAAAAGCAGCAGGGTTATCAGAATCAGGAAGTGTGCACATTTTCTGCATGGTTCAATTTACTCCAATTTACAAATGTTGAGAAGTTGAAAAACCAATGGAAACATACATTTCTAAGGTGAAGACAGCACTTCACTCTATGAAACCAAAATGGCTGTTGGTGAGTACAAGTTTTGCACCTTAAATACCTCATTGTTTCAAACAAGAATCACATTTTTTTACTGTAAAATATACATTTTTATTGAACGTGAGCTGTCCAGAACCACCTCCATGTTAAGAGTTTTTGAGTATCTCTGACTTGTGCCTGCTTGCAGCTGAAGACATGGAAAAGATAAGAGCTGGGGCAAGTGTAAGGGGGGTACAGTAAAGCATATTCACATAATTGCTAAAAGGTGGACATTATATCAATAACAAAGAAAGAGAAGAAAGACTGTTATGTGCGTGACGCACTGTTAGGACAAGAACATTTTTACCTTTAACCCCTTACCGACGCAGCCTGTTTTTGCCTTCCTGACAGAGCCCTTTTTTTCAAATCTGACATGTATCACTTAAGTGGGGATAACTTTTTTTTGCTTTTACTTATCCCAGTGATTTTGAGATTGTTTTCTCGTGACACATTGTACTTCAAGTTAGTGGTAAATTTTGGTCGATAGAGTCTGTGTTTTTTGTGAAAAATACCAAAATGTCGTAAAAAAATAGAAAATTTTGCAATTTGCAAAATGTTAAATTTTCTGCTTGTGAGACAAATAATCATACCACTCAAAATAGTTAATAACTAACATAGACCATATGTATACTTTATGTTTCTATCATTATTTCAACCTCCTTTTAATTTTTTTGGACACTAGGAGGCTTAAAATATGAATAGCAAATTCTCAAATTTTCAAGAAAATTTCAAACACTGATTTTTTTAGGGACCAGTTCAGTTCTGATGTGACTTTGAGGGACTTGTATGTGAGACACCCCCATAAATGATGCCATTTCAAAAACTGCACCCCTCACAGTATTCAAAACAGCATTTTGGAAGTTTGTTAACCCTTTAGGTGTTTCACAGGAATTAAAACAAAGTGTAGGTGAAATTTCAAAATTTCATTTTTTTAGCAGATTTTCAATTTTAATACATTTTTCTAAGGAACACAGTAGATTTTACTAGAGAAATGTGACTAAAAATTGATTCCCCCAATTCTTTTGTTTTCATAAATATCCTATATGTGGCCCTAGTGTGCACGTTGACCAAACCACAGGCTTCATAATAGAAGGAGCACCTACTTGATTTTGGAGCCTCCTTTTTATGAGATTATTTTTTAGGCACCATGTAGGTTTCTAGGCACCATAAGATGCTAAAAGTTAGGAACCCCCCCACAAGTGACCCCATTTTGCAAACTACACCCCTCAGGGAATTCATCTAGGGGTATAGTGTACATTTCAAACCCCCAGGGGTTTCACCAATTTTGGTACAACTGGGCTGTGAAAATGAAAAATTACATTTTTTTACACAAAAATGCAGTTCTGGCTCAAAATTTTTCATTTTCACAAGGAATGAAGGAGACAAAGCACCCCAAAATCTGTGCCGCAATTTCTCCCGAGTACGGCAATGCCTCATATGTGACCAAAAAATACCATTTGGGTGCATGGCAGGACTCAGAAGGGAAGGAGTGATATTTGGATTTTGCAGCACACATTCTGGTGGAATGAATGGTGGGTGCTATGTCGCATTAGCAAGACCCCCGAAGCACGGTGAAATGATGAACCTAATAATCCATAGATGTGTGGTATATTTTAAAGCACTCCTTCATACATAGGCCGGGTTTGTCGGGGCAAGTTTCACAGTGGAAAATAGTTTGCTTTCGTATTCCCTTTTTATAGCAAACTTTGCACCTTTTTTGTGTCCTGCCCTTTTTTCCAGTGGAGGGGATTTCGTTAGGAAAATGCTGCCCTGATACAATACGGGGGCCAGTACTAGAAGTACTGGGGCCCTCTGCCTGCTGGTTCCCAAATATTAGGCCCTTTATGACTTCCTCTTGAAAGTGCATAAATGTCCCCGTCTGGCTGGTAGAACGGAATAGTACGTAAGCGTTATACAGTGTCATCTGGATGATATACACGGCCAGCTTCTTATACCATATTTTTGTTTTCCGCAGGGCACTGTACGGCTTCAGTACCTGATCTGAAAGATCCACTCGGCCCATGTACTTATTGTAATCTAGGATACAAATAGGTTTTGAGGTGTGGGTACTGGTACCTTGTACAGGGACGAAGGTGGTACTGTCTCCGTGAATTGTTGTCAGTATAAGGACATCCCTCTTGTCCTTATATTTGACCAACAACATATTTTCGGTGCATATTCCCCTGCTTTCACCCTTTCTCAGTAATTGGGCAACGTGCGTTTTTGGGAGGCCTCTTTGGTTCTTGCGCACAGTACCGCAAGCTGCTGTACCTCTTGAACCAAGGGCCTTAAACAGGGGGATGCTGGTGTAAAAGTTATCCACATAGAGGTGATAACCCTTATCCAGGAAGGGGTGCACTAAATCCCAGACAATCTTTCCACTAACACCTACGAGGGAGGGGGGGCATTCTGGCGGTTCAATTCTTGTGTCCTTCCCTTCATATACCCTAAACCTGTGGGTGTACCCTGAGGTACTTTCGCACAGCTTATACATTTTTATGCCATACCTTGCCCTCTTATTGGGAAGGTACTGGCGGAATTTAACCCTTCCTTTAAAATGTATAAGTGACTTGTCTACACAAATGAATTTTTGGGGGATGTACATCTCAGCAAATTTGGCGCTGAAATGATCAATGACCGGCCTGACTTTGAATAGCCGGTCAAAGGTGGGATCATCTCTGGGTGGGCACTGTGCATTATCGTTGTAATGCAAAAATTTAAGGATCGTCTCAAAACGAGTCCGGGTCATGGCCATACGAAGAAGTGGGGTGCTGTACAGAACATCTGTACTTCAATATTGCCTAATTTCTGGCTTTTTAACTATGCCCATATGTAACACCAGACCCCAAAACGTCATCATCTCTACTGCATCTACAGGGGTCCACCTAGCAAATGATGACGTGGGGTTTTGGGCAATAAACTGCTAGGCATATAAATTACTTTGGTCCACCATTAAATTTATAAAATCATCAGAGAAAAAGACTTTGAAAAAGTCAATTTCTTTGAGGCCTGTAGTATCAAATTGGATTCCTGGGTTGGCCAAAAACTCAGGAACCTGGGGCTCAAAATTGTCTGGTGGTGGGGTCCATACGAGATCAATCATTGGGGGGGGGGGTCTCAGCTGCTCTACGGGGGCGTCTTTGAGGGGGTCCCTCATCACTAGAGGAGGAAGAGGAGCTTAAGACGAATGCAAATTCATCGCTTTCTTCACTGGTTGTGTCAGTGTCAGAGGCAATAAGAGCATATGCCTCCTCCGCTGAAAACAGTCTTTGCGATGATTGGGACATTTTTATTATTTTTGTGTAGGCGTGTATAGTGTAGGGGGGGGGTACAAACTTTTTTTTAACACGGTGGGGATGTAGTGTGTATGTAGTGCTTTAACACGTGTAAGTTAAAAGAAAAATAAAAAAGCTCCTGCGCCAAAAATTGAGCACAGATGTTGGTCAGTAACGTCCGTCACTGATCAGCGCTCAGCGGGCACAGGACACCCACAAAAGCACCGTGGGTGTAAAAAAATTTTTAAAAAAAGACTCCACAGCACCCTCCAAAAAATAAAAAAATAAAAAAAAAACTTCTGATGAGTCAAAGACAACAGGAATTTGATCCCAAAAAAAAAATTAGATCAAAAATGCTGATCAGTGATGTACGTCACTGATCAGCGCTCAGCGGGCACAGGACACCCACAAAAGCACCGTGGGTGTAAAAAAAATTAAAAAAAAAGACTCCACAGCACCCTCCAAAAAATAAAAATAAAAAAAAATGCTGATGAGTCAAAGGCAACAGTAATTTGATCAAAAAAAATTAGATCAACCCTGTGCCAAAAATGCTGATCAGTGATGTACGTCACTGATCAGCGCTCTGCGGCCACAGGACACCCACAAAATCACCGTGGGTGTAAAAAAAAATATAAAAAAAACCCCACAGCACCCTCAAAAAAAAAAAAAAATGCTGATCAGTGATGCAACACTGATTAGCAGTGAGGGGCAGCAGGCACACAACTGTGGGTGCAACCTGACAGGGTATATATAAAAAAAAAAAACCTGCACCCCAAAAAAAATGCTGATCAGTTAGTTTACACTGATCAGCACAAAAGGGGGGCAGCAGGGGGCAGCAGATACAAAATTATATCACACAATTTAAATCTCTGACACAATGACGCTGCTGCAGCAGCAGCACCAGCAGCACAAGCACCAGGAAGTCACAGCAGGAGCTGGCAGCACGGATGCCACCAACGCTGATCAGGTCAGTATAGGCACAGATGGGCACGGAGACCGCTCTGCACGCTGTTCCTGACCGGAATGGCGGCTGCAGGGCTGTCTCCGTTATTTCATTTGAGGTGTAATGGCTGTGATTGGTCCGTCGGTCCGACGGACCAATCACAGCCTTTGGGGGCAGGTGGGGTGAGGTGGGGTGACCACCAGTGACACCCTTACACCCGGTGGTGATTGGTGCTGTACTTAACAGCACCAATCACCACTGATCCCTGTGTCACCGGCGAACGTTATTCGCCGGTACACAGAAAACGCTGTAATTGGCTGTTCACATTGAACAGCCAATCACAGCGATCGCCGATGGGTGGGGGCATCGCTGCCCCCCCTGGGCAATGAGGGAAGATGTCTGCTGTCAGGGACAGCAGACATCGTCCCTCTGTCACCGCGTCTATAGACATGACGTACATTTATGCCATGTGTCGGGAAGTACATCCCGACCATGACGTAAATGTACGTCAAATGTTGGGAAGGGGTTAATTGTTTATTTTAAGATTTGCAACATATAAAAACAATTGCCAAAGAGGCAAAGACGAAGAAACAAAGTGTTTTTAAAAGAGGGGATATAGATCCTCTCAAATTGAACCCCAATGTCCTGTTCCCAGTATAATTTCTAGATTAGGTGCGTGTTGCTGTAAATCTTACAGTGTGTACCCACTCATAAAATGAACAGATCTGTTACAATTTTCACTTAAATAAGTTACTTTGGTACTCTTTACTTAGAAGGGCGCCCACGATTTTGATCGTGGGCATCGTTAGTAAAAAATCTCGGGCATCTCGGGCATTGAATGCACTAAAAAATCGGGTGCGATCAACCGACGAGATGCCCGAGATTTCCCATAGGGAACAATGTTAAATGTCTCAATTGACCCAATTTTCCTGTTCAATGCCTCAATTGACCCGATTTTTCCATAGGAAACAATGTTAAATGGGCCACAGAGGCCAAATAGGCACCCTGAAGTGTATAATGGCCACCCGAATTGTTAACGCCACCCCACGATCAACGTCAACCCGATGCGTGGCGAGCGGCGGCGGTACGCGTCCTATGACCTTTTCATACCCCCACTATCCACGTCGGCGTGGAGTTGAGAATAGAAAGTGTGGCGAGCGCAGCGAGCCACCGAGCCCGAAGCGTGGCGAGCGCACGCGGACAGCTGTGAAGCCCGCGAGGGGACGCGGATACCTGTGAAGGTATCCGCGTCCCCTCGCGGGGCTCGCTGCGCTCGCCACGCTTCGGGCTCAGTGGCTCGCTGCGCTCGCCACACTTTCTATTCTCAACTCCACGCCGACGTGGATAGTGGGGGTATGAAAAGGTCATAGGACTTTACTTAGAAGGGCGCCCATCTCGGCCATCTCGGGCATTGAATGCACTAAAAAATCAGGTGCGATGCGACAGACGAGATGCCCGAGATTTCCCATAGGGAACAATGTTAAATGTCTCAATTGACCCGATTTTCCTGTTCAATGCCTCAATTGACCCAATTTTTCCATAGGAAACAATGTTAAATGGGCCACAGAGGCCAAATAGGCACCCTGAAGTGAATAATGGCCACCCGAATTGTTAACGCCACCCCACGATCAACGTCATCCCGAAGCGTGGCGAGCGCAGCGAGCCCGCGAGGGGCGGCGGTACGCATCCTACGACCTTTTCATACCCCCACTATCCACGTCGGCGTGGAGTTGAGAATAGAAAGTGTGGCGAGCGCAGCGAGCCACCGAGCCCGAAGCGTGGCGAGCGCAGCGAGCCCAGCAAGGGTACCCGGACAGCTGTGAAGCCCGCGAGGGGACGCGGATACCTGTGAAGGTATCCGCGTCCCCTCGCGGGGCACGCTTCGGGCTCGGTGGCTCGCTGCGCTCGCCACACTTTCTATTCTCAACTCCACGCCGACGTGGATAGTGGGGGTATGAAAAGGTCGTAGGACGCGTACCGCCACCCCTCGCGGGCTCGCTGCGCTCGCCACGCTTCGGGATGACGTTGATCGTGGGGTGGCGTTAACAATTCGGGTGGCCATTATTCACTTCAGGGTGCCTATTTGGCCTCTGTGGCCCATTTAACATTGTTTCCTATGGAAAAATTGGGTCAATTGAGGCATTGAACAGGAAAATCGGGTCAATTGAGACATTTAACATTGTTCCCTATGGGAAATCTCGGGCATCTCGTCTGTCGCATCGCACCTGATTTTTTAGTGCATTCAATGCCCGAGATGGCCGAGATGGGCGCCCTTCTAAGTAAAGAGTACCGTTACTTTTGTTTAATATTAGTTTATAACACAGAAGAACTGTGCAGATAAATTAGGACAGCAAAGTAAATATGTCTGTTAGGTCCTTTCAAACATCAGAAAATGGGGTGCCGCCTAGTATCTGCACAGATATTGCGCAGTGTGTAGCACAGTCTTAAATAATCACAGACTACGGGGCCGGCTGGTAGTACACATGCCGTGTTTCACATCTAAAGTGTGCCCATTAGATCTGATATTGGGAACACAAATCGGCTGCTAGTGTTCTCCGCCGTTTGTGTAGTTCCTCTCCGCAGGGAAAGTAGCTTGTACGTATGCCACTGTTCCCGGCTGTGCTGGTAGCGTGTCGCTGTCTGTGGGGAGATCACAGTCAATGGTGGGGCTGTGATTCTCCAACTTGCAGACCCGCGTAGCGCTCCGTCACTGACACTGCGCCTAACAGAGGGACGCACCGGCCGGGTGCTGTATTTGCATTTGACATTACCGGATGTCAGCTGCCTGCCCATTTCCTTCCCAGCATGCATGGATAGGTAAGGTTGCTCAGAGCAACCTTATATATGCAAGCACCATCGAAAGATGTGGGTGAATCCCCCTGGCCTGTGAATGGATGTTACTGTGTAACATCCATTCACATGCTTTGCGTGCGAATTGCACATGCAAATGGGTGGCAGCAGCCAAACATTCACAAAGCGGGGTTTGGTGGACTCGTAAGGCTCTGAATTTGCAACCTTGTGAATCAACCAGAATAACCCCCAAAGTGTGAGTTGGATACAATGCGGGATGCATACAGTGTGTGTTGCATACAGTGCTGAACAGATACAGGGGGTGATTTTGGTTGGTTAACTCTCTGTGCATATGTTACATCAGCCCCACCTGCAGTGCACATGATTTTGTCCATTAAAGAAGTTTGCTTTTGCAAACCAACCAGAATCACCCCCACAGTGCGATATAGAGCAGGTTGGATATACAGTGTGAGATATAGTGTGGTTTGGATACAGTGAAGGTTGAATACAGTATGAGTCAGATACATCGGTTACGGTATTTTAGATGGGTATGGATCATTGGATAGACAGCAACTAGGTCGACATGCATTAAGGTTGACATAACTGACGGTTGACATGACTAAAAGTCGATATGTGCATTAGGGAACAAAGAGAAATGAAGGAGATCAGAGGGCGCTCAGTAGGATTTATAGTGGAAAAATCAGTATCAATGAAAAAATATTTACTATCCAAGCGGTCTCTTTAAGAGCAAAATAAATTGGTACTTATGTATTATCTGGACTCCCATGTTAAATGCACCCCATTTTTTCATACCCCTACTATCCAACTACGCACAGAGTTTATTTTATATAGTGTGGCGAGCGCAGCGAGCCACCGTGCCCGAATCGTGGTGAGCGCAGCGAGCCCCGCAAGGGGACGCGGTCTCATAAGAAAAACAGGAGTCCAGATATTACATAAGTACCAAAAATTTTAAACTATCGGGTAAAGTTCATGCACACGAAAAAGAGGGGATTCCAATTAAAAAAAATGGAACTTTGTAAGTCGGACCTCCAAGGCAAACTTGTTTGAATTTAATGCATGGCCGCGCCAGGCTGGGTAATAGATATTAAAACATAAACCAAACTACACCAACATACATCTCTTCTCTTATGTCAAAATATCTTCCAACCCGACCTCTTCGCTCCTCACAAGATCTACATCTCTCATTCACACACATTCAGGGCCGGCGCCACCACTAGGCAGCTCTAGGCATTTGCCTAGGGCATCGGCACCTGGAGGGCGGCAGTTCACCCCTCACCCCCAGCATGGAGGGTTAGCGAACTGTGGTACCTGTGTAAAAAACTTGCGTCCCCGGCGTCCCTGCAGTGCTGGAGCGTGCAGGGGTGTCCGTGCCGCCGGGGGAACCTGCGGCGCTGTCATTGTGTATAAGCTGGCCGCGGCCGGCGGCGTCCCTACAGTGAATAGAAAATAAGTAGCGCTATGCGCAGGAAGCGCTAGTCATTTTCTATTCACTGCAGGGACCCCGCCGTCCGCGGCCAGCTTATACACAATGACAGCGCCGCAGGTTCCCCCGGCGGCACGGACACCCCTGCACGCTCCAGCACTGCAGGGATGCAAGTTTTTTACACAGGTACCACCCCCCCACCGCCCACCCCGGCACCGGGGCGCCCCCACCCCGACTCGCCTGGGGCGCTCCGGTGCCTTGCACCAGCCCTGCACACATTACTTCCTCCCATTCTCGATTGCAGGACTTACTTCGGGCCGCATCCAATCTGTGTAATGCTCTCCCATGCACAATAAGACTCTCCTCCAGTCTCCAAACCTGCAAGAGTTCCCTACTCAACTCTTCAGGCAAGCTTATCAAATTCCAGAACCAGACATTTAACCTTCAAACAAACAGGTCCACTCATGAAATATATTCATACATCAGTACCACACTTCATGATAATGGAATATTGCAGTATGCGACTAGCATGTTTCCATCTAGGACAGTCGACACGAACAATCGACACAGACAGATACACATAACTGTCCAGTCACCGCACTGCGGCTCTTAAATCATTTAGAAACCCATGAATGGGATATCACAGTATGTGATGTAAGAATTCCAGCTCTAGACAGGTGGATTACTATAGCCACCTCCTTTCTCATTTACATACCATGAATATGCATGAATTATGGGTACTTAAGGAGCCTCCGGATGTCAGCCGGGTTGGTCCTTTGAAGCTCTCTGCAAAGCGTACGCAGACCTGACACACCTAGTGTGTGCTCCAAGCCTTCCCCTCCCACTGAAATGTTATTTTGATCTGTTTAGTTTAAATGGTGCGTTCCCGCTGCCGGCTCTCCCACCCGCCTCTAGCCTCAGACACGGTGTTAAACACTGAACACTGCGCAGTGTTCATTTGCAGGCAGACGGCTTATCAGGAGTGAAGCGGCTGTACTTTACCGCTGTCACTCCAAGCCAGCAAGCCGCGGCTGCTGCCTATTGCCATCCTCACCCCACTGGCTGTCCTTGTAGCCACAGGGAGGACGGGGCTAATACTTGCCGCTGCTGTGCCCATTGTAGACGGGCACCTCACTGTCTACTCCACACGGGAGTCGCCTGGCACCGGGACAACAGACCTAGATCTGTTAGACTGCCCGAACAAGCAACCAATCGATTGCCTTTATTAAACTGATAGGAGGATTCTCCTTTATTGTTTGGCAGTTGGATACTGTTGCAATATCTGTGTTTTAACTGTTACCGTGGTTAAAAACGCAACATTGTTACACATGTTCACAAGCACCACTACAGAAAAACCCAGATAAAAAGAAGGGACACAGATCCTGGGAGCCTCACGGTGTGAGGATTATTCCTTTTAATTTCACTGTCCATTTATGTATTTGTGTTGTATATTTTGCAGCTTTTTAGAAATTAATGAATAAAGGTTATATTTTATCTAAATCTGCAGGTGCACCACACCGAGACACTCTTCCTTTCCCCCCTTTCTTTGTAACCTTCATATGCCGTTCCTTTTTAATCACATTCCCACTGTACAGTCCATTCTAGTTTTCGCATTTTCTATCCTCCTGATCCCTGGCCAAATTGCTAGGTCAATGTATCATACAGCATATAACAAATCTTTGCATTCTAGTGGAAATAATGCATATTTCCTTAAAGATTGTAAGCTTGTGACTGTCTGTAAATATATTTTACTTGCCAAGGGAGGAAAAGAGAAAAAGAAAACTCTTGGTGGGGGCACCCTTATTCACAGTTTCAAAATAGTGTACATGATACAATGTAAAATCACAAAACTTTAATGGGTATATTTTAAAATAAATGTTCCTTGCTGATATTTGTACTGACAGTTTTGAGTTTAAGTGCTGCAAAAATATATTACAAAATCTGAGGCAATTTTTGCCACTTGAAAAAGAGGGGCGAAAGACTGTTTTTTTTTTTTTCACTTGCATAATGTGATCCTCATTTCTCCTATGATTTCACCATGATATTGGTATCTAGGAATATTTAGGATTTAAATCATTGGATCATTTTTTGTAAAAAAACCTGTGATCTCACTGAAGGCAGATTATTGCACTAAACAGAAAAAACTTTCTTTGCTGTAACTTGCATATGAGCTCCCCAGGGGGCAGTGTGGTGACACAGTTTGCATATACCTGGTATTGGTCAAATAATAATTGTGTAAGAGTGACCGGGTGATAGAAAAAGAAAAATCCACTGGACTGAGCCAGTGGTTACCTTAGGGACCTATCAGTCTGTGACAGTTACTGATATGAGGTCCGCCGCTGTGTCTCCTACGGTGCTGCCTCCTGTCTGAGCTCCTGCCTGGCCGGTCACATGTGTACACCACGTGGTCCGGCAACCCTGACGTACGTTTCGCTGTTGCGTTTGTTCACAGGGGGGTGTGTGTGAGTGATCTTCTGCTGCTAGTCAGTGTCTTTATTAGACGCCGCGCCAATGGGTACCCTAGGCTGTTTGATTGACATCTTTAGCATCCAATCTGTGTCCTGGTTGTTCAACCAGTGACGCTATGGGGGCTCGTGTCCGGCAGCCAATAGATTGCTGCATAGGACGCGGTGTATGTCTCTACCCTGGTCAGCTATGTATATTGACCCTTTATGAATACTTTTTTGCTATCTTTTGGTAGCGCACCAGTGGGAAGGCTAATGTTACATAACATATTGCTGTACAGATATTTCTAGTGAGCAAATTTATTGGCACCAGGCGCCGTGCGGCATTATAAGATTATTACGTGACTGCACCATATTTACTGGGGTCTTACCGAGTATGAGGCATTATATTATGTGATTATATAATATTTGTTGATCATTTTGTCTTGGCATGTAAGGTCCTCATTAACTGCTGCTAGTCAGTGTCTTTATTTAGATGCTGCACCAAAGGGTGCCCTGGGCTGTTTGATTGACATTGTTAATATCCAATCTGTGTCCTGGTTGTTCAACCAGTGACGCTATGGGGGCTCGTGTCAAGCAGCCAATAGATTGCTGCATAGGACGCTGTGTATATAGCTACCCTAGTCAGCTGTGTATATTAACCTTTTGTGGGCACTTATTTGTTATATTTTGGTAGCGCACCAGTGGGAAAGCTCATGTTACATTACATATTGCTGTGTGGGTATTTCTAGTGAACAAGTCGTTGGCACCAGGCGCCGTGCGGCATTATAAGAATATTGTGTGACTGCACCATATTTAGTGGGGTCTTGCAGAGTATGAGGCATGATGCTATGTAATTATATAATATTTGCCGATCATTTAATTTTGACAAGTTGGGTCCTCATAAACTGTATGTTGTTGACACCGGGGCAGACGGTCAAATGTATGTGTTTTGGGGTTTGTATACCTTTTTTCTGATCATGTTGTGTCAATACCTAAGTGGTATGTCATATTATACATTGGTGGTAATAGTGGGGGGTTTTTCTCTTCGGGATTATGACAGAGAATACCCGAGGTCCTTGATAATAGAAGAGTTCCTTATTTATTATAGCAGTCTGGGATCCAACAGTTCAATGGATATTTGTAACGGGATCTGTGCTAGATTGCTGAAGAAAGAGAGTCCTGGAGAAGAAGTCTCATAAAGTCTTAAAATGGTCTTTCTTTGTCATTGCATGCTTTTAAGGGGTAAGGGTAAGTATCTGAGAATTTTTTGAGACTTTTTAAAGAGTACTTTTTGGATGCTGGGATTGTATTTAGTAGGTGCATCCTTCATATAGGATAAAAAAGGGTGGTGTTAGTATTGTGTAACACTAAAGGGTGATTTATGTGTGGAAAAGTGAAGGTAAATAAGACAATATTTATTCCAGGTAAGTAAATTAGGGTAAGCTTGAAGAGGAGGGACACCATTGTAATATTTGTGAGATATATTTTATTGGTGAATTTCGCCTGATATCAGGGATTGGTATGACACCTAGGGCCAAATGTAATAGGGTGAGAGTTTCAGAAAGTGAGAGATTTTGGGAGAGTTTTCCCATGTTTTTTAAAGCAGCAATCAATTACAAGGCAAAATCAACCTGGTTTTGCAGTGTAATTGATTGCTGCTTTAAAAAACATGGGAAAACTCTCCCAAAATCTCTCACCCTATTACATTTGGCCCCTAGTGTTCATAGGTACGGATGGTGTAATGGTTAGCATTACTGCCTCACAGCACTGAGGTCATGGGTTCAATACCCACCATGGCCCTAACTGTGCGGAGTTTGTATATTCTCCCCGTACTTGCGTGGGTTTCCTCCGGGTACTCCGGTTTCCTACCACAATCCAAAAATATACTGCTAGGCTAATTTGGCTCCCAACAAAATTAACCCTAGAATGTCTGTGTGTGCGTGTACATGTGGTAGGGAACATAGATTGTAAGCTCCACTGGGGCAGGGACTGATGTGAATGGTCAAATATTCTCTGTAAAGCGCTGCGGAATCTGTGTGCGCTATATAAGAAACTGCTAATAAATAAATAAATAAATAGGAGGTCTCCCTTCCCATTACTGACCAGGCCCTTTGCTGCTTAGCTTCCAAGTTCGTTGTGTTTGGGCGATCCAGCACAGGATTGATCGTAATCTATGACTTGAATCCGGCATACTAGATCACTTAGTTGTGCACTCTGGGGTGCACCACTGACTGTCCCAAACTAGACACTAAACAGGCCAATCAACCTACAGTGTACTGGACACATACCTTGCTGTCCAAGGTTTAAGTCAGTTTTTCACGGTTTCCTTTAACTATCTTTCCTACATATAAAAAATACCAGTGCGGTTATACTCCAATTTCCCAATTTCCCCTTTCCCTAATAAGTAAACCTAATACTGTCTGTAAATACCCAGTTGGTTGTATTACTGTCTCCTATTGTAAAGTGCAACGGAATATGCTGTGCTACATAAGAAACTGTTAATAAATAAATCTAATCACCCCCATAACAGGGCCGGATTTGCTGTTGTTTAACAGCGGCGAACAAGCTGTGCAGCACCCCGGGCAGCTGCACGGCTTGTCCACCTCTAGAAACGGCCCTGGTTATGTGGTCTTTTTATTGCTGCTGCTGAGGGAAGCTAGCAGTAACTACTCATGACATTAATATGTACAATATTAATAAGTAAGGAGAACAGATGAGTAATAAAACCCTGTCTTGAAAAGTGTTTATAATAACCTTAAAGCTGGGTACACACCTACAGTACAGATTTATCTTTCCAATCTATCTGGTGCGACAAAACTCTGGTAATGTATGGGATCAAAGGAAAATCAACCATTTGCTTAAAAATTCAGGATAGCAGAGAACAATCTGTTAGACAAGTTGGTTAAAGCAGTTAGATTTAACAAACTTATCTTAAAGGTGCGTACACACGTACAGATTTTCTGTCTGATCTATCTGGTGAGAACAAAAACCTGGAAATATATGGGAGCATATGACAATCAAAAAAATTGTTCCCAAACACTTGAAAATAGACAGTGATCAGTCTGAAAAATTGTTTTATCGTTCTGATATAACAAATTTTTCCTGCATTTGGTAAGAATTTTTTTTTTTGTTTAATTGTAATATGCTCCCATACATTTCCAGGTTTTTGTTCCCATCAGATAGATCAGACAGAAAATCTGTACGCGTGTACGCACCTAAACAATCATTTTGATCCATTTTTCAGCATTTGAAAGCAAATGCTTAACTGTCATATGCTCCCATACATTGCCAGATTTTTGTTCCCACCAGACAGATTGTACAGATACATCTTTAGGTGTGTGCCCAGCTTAAGTCAAAAGTTCACAAATGCAGTCCTCAAGTAAATGCATAGCTCAGCACAGATGGTTAAATCAAATTGACTGAGGTACAATTTAAGTTACCTGTGGCCAGGCATGGATATACAGTACTTAAAATCTGGAAAGTTGGGGTGCCTTGTGGACCCTGTGCGAGAACCTCTGGCTTAAGTATTTATTGGATGTTGAAGTATGTTTAGAAACTAATTAGCTAATAATGTTATCAAATCAATTAACCTTTCTTTCATGCAACACATCTATATATATAAAAGGCTAACTACTCCTCACCTCTTTGAGGTGAAGTACCGCCATTGACCACTAGAGGCCACTCAACCGACCAAATTACTCATTTGTGTGCTAAAAGATTTCATCACAGAAAGTGAAAGCAATTTTAGCAAGGAAACTGTTCTATTTCAAAATGTCTGGATATGGAGAGAGGGAGCTATGAAGAAAAAGATTGGAGGTTGGAGCAGATAGGAACTGGGAGTAGGATGGAGAGTTTGTGGGCTAAAACCTGTCACAGCTCAAAGTGAAAGTTTATTGCAGAAGCCTTCATTTTTATAGCCTTTAAACTAGTTAGTATATATATATAATGTGTTCTTTTTTATCAGGTACCTATTGGAGCCCTGTTCAACACATTCATTAGCCACACTGTGAGCCTTAATCATTATCTGGCTTTTGACCTAATAATTATAATTTGTTTTCAACACTATTTGCATCAATAAGCAATTATGTACTGCCAGTATATACTATTGCCCTGATAGGGTACTTTCCATGCAAGTTGTAAAAGTAAAATTTACTTTAATTTGCCAGTGGCTTCTGACTTACTTTGCATGCATGAGTGTTGAGTGCTGAGGAGGGATACTACAGATCTTATTTCCATCAGCTACAATGGCTAATGCCATCTGAAAGCATGGCTTTCTTTGGAAGCTAGCTTTGCGGTTGAAAATGTGGGATCATTATCACAGCAGACATTTCTAATATCTGCTGTGGTCCCCTGTAAAAAGACCCCTGTATGTCATTAAACAATATTTCCAGTACATATAGAAAAAGCGTTTCTAAACCTGGCCATACGTCAGAACGATTCCA
Organism: Crinia signifera; assembly: GCF_055691185.1. Lineage (NCBI taxonomy): Eukaryota > Metazoa > Chordata > Amphibia > Anura > Myobatrachidae > Crinia > Crinia signifera. The sequence goes on from NC_139219.1 coordinate 178,657,848, forward strand.
GGCCCGAATGCACGATTTTGACGGATTGTGAGATCGATTGAGGTATTTCGGTACGATAAAGATGTGATGTCACGCGGGTCGAGAGATCGCTCCACTGACCATATGTGCTGCACATATGATTAGTTGGGATGGTTTGCCGTAGTAAGCAATTCGTATGTGTTTTAAGCACATACGATCTTCATTGTAAGTAGGTCATTCTACTGTATGTCCAGCTTTAGTTTTATACATACTTATAGCAGGGTTGCCTCTATTCCAGGAGGCTCCCGAAAATCGGGTCCCCCTCCCAGCTCAGCCATGGAAAAGTGGGCAACCCTCCCGGATACTGGCGGCCCTCCTCGCATCTCCCACGCAGCAGAGTTAATTTTTCATGATTCGTGGCTTTTCAGGGGAGGGGGCTAAAGATGCTAATCGCATGAGTTGATGACCTCTACATCAGGCACCGCACCCCATAGTGCTGATGACAGTCTCCCAGAGAGGAGACTTTAACCCCTTGAGAGGTGGGTTTTGCTGGGGCAGGACAAACCTACCATGGCAGGTTTGTCCTGCCCCAGCAAAATCCACCATAGATTGCAGGAGCCCCCCCCCCCACCCCCCCTCACCTGAGCTCCCCTGCCACCAGTCACAGCAGTGACCACAGGCGGTAGGCTCAGGGATGTTCGCGACGGCTTGGGAGGACTCAAGTCGCCTGAACTCCTGAGCACTCCCGAGTCCCCCCGAACATCCCCGAGCCTGCCACCTAAGTCACTGCTGTAAAATGAATGGCGGCAGGGGTCAGGGGAGTGCCGGCATACGACCGCAGGAGCGGAGGTGATGGGGTGGGGCTCTAGAGGTGGTGCACACCTGGACACTACTGGCGCGCACCTTCTGCATATTAGTGGTGTGCCCAGAAATGTACCACCCAAGGGGTGAAAAGTAGGCAACCCTGATAGTACACTCAGAAATTAACAATAAGTATTACCTCGTATTTTGGCGTACTGAATCTATTTTTGGTCTTTTATATATTTATTTGTTAACAGTAAAAAGTATGGGATTGTTCATTCTATATGGTATCAATTAGCAGCTTCAAATATCAATGCAAACTACATATATTTACAGCTTGTACGATACTTTTCGTTTCATTGCTGATTAATATACAATGAAACCAGTGGCTTTATCACGAGCATAACATTAATCAAACTTTTTTTGTACTGCTAAGTATGTAAATTTGATGTGCCTCTGATATACACCAGGCGCATATATATTATACTGTACTGACAACACGCACAGTCAGCCACCGACCGCTGGGCAGTCACTGTCCAGAAAAGAAAACCCATCAAGCACGCAGGCAGCATGCATGCACTCTAGAGATGGGTCTTTCGTGAACGATCCGGTTCTTTTAAACGGTTCCGTTTAAAGAACGAGGGAGCCGCTGATCCCAAAATGGCGATCCGGATCAGTTTCGCTTTACATTGCATACAATACAATGCATTGCTTGAGCTCAGCACTGCCACCTTTGGCAGCTGAGATATTTTCTTCTCATTGGAGACTGTGAGTGAATAGAAAAACAAGGCTGCTTGTGCTGTTGCTGCTGCTGCTGCTGTGTCATGTGCAGATCTAGATTCTTCTTGAAGCCCTGAAGGAGGTCAACAGCAGACTCAGCAGAGGCATTGCAAGATTGCTTCACCATCTTCTACTAGTACAGTATCATAGAAAGGTGTGTAGAAGTATGAACACACATTCTCACAGACACACAGACTTTAGTTAGGCAGTGCACATGTTTTTTTTTTTTTTACTAGATCTGTGTTTGCTGGGCTGTGTAGTACTTTTAACTTTAATTTGGAGGGGGAGGGGGCCTTCTTTTAACCTTCATTTGGGGGGGGGGGGGGCTTGGCGATGAGCAAATTTAGTCCCCCTTGGCAATGAACAAATTTAATCCCCCTTGGCAATAAGCAAATTTAGTCTCCCTTGGCAACGAGCAAAATTAATACCACTTTTACACCGCCGCAAAACCCCGGGTCTTCAGCGGGTCAGACCCCGGTCAGCGGCAGTGTACATGGGACACGCCGTGTCCCTTTACACGGGACTTCTACCCAGGTCCTGGGAACTGGATTGTTCGTCAGACAAGCGTTGGTCAGACAGTCACTAGGTCGACATGCAGAAAGGTCGACATGGGAAGAGGTCGACATGGAACAAGGTCGACGTGGTTTTAGGTCGACATGGACGTTAGGGTGACATGAGGAAGGTCGAAAGGTCATAAGGTCGACATGGGGTTTTCGCTGTTTTTTGACCCGAATGTCAACACAGTTGGAAGTGAAATCGGACCCTCGCATCGCTCGCAATGCTTCGGGCACAGTGGCTCACTTCGCTTGCCACACTATTATAATCTCACTCCATGCCCTAGTGGATGGTAGGGCATGAAATACCGCCTGTCGGCACATGTCGGCTCAAAAAACAGTGAAAATCCCCATGTCGACCTTATGACCTGTCGACCTTCCTCATGTTGACCTATAACCATGTAGACCTTGTTCCATGTCGACGTAAAACCACGTCGACCTGTAACCATGTTGACTTTTTCAACACACCCTGTATGTTACCTTGTCATTTGTTTTTGTTTGCTATGTACGGCGCTGCGGACACTTTGCGGCGCCTTATAAATAAACGTACTACTAACCACGTCGACCTTGTTCCATGTCGACCTAAAACCACGTCGACCTAAAACCACGTCGACCTTTCAGCATGTCGACCTAGTGTTGTTGACCTAATGTCGACCTAGTTCAGTCGACCAAACGACTGTTTCCCCAGGTCCTGACCTGGGTAGAACATGACTATGACCTGGGTAGAGGGCAGTCGGTGTAAATGGGTACACTGGGTCATCCGACCCGGCTACTATTTACATTTATCAATGGGGGACCGCAGCATCCGCAGGTTGGACAGGGGGGCACAGACAGCCTGCGCTGCTGTCTGCTATATTCAGCAGACAGCAGCGGAGGAGGTGAATGGATGCCGGTGTGAGGCATCCATTCACCTCCAGGACGATGGCTGGAGGGGTGCACGGGGGCTGGGGGCAGCCCAGCAGCTTACCTTGGTGCTGGGCTGTCCCTAGCACGGCGATCAGTGGTCCCGGCGGGGATCACCGCGGGCCTGGCGCTTGGAGATGATGTCATTACATTTCTCTTAAATGTGCAATGTACAGAACGCTTTAAGGAGCCGCATCCCGCTGTAAGCTCCTCTTCTCCTTCTGACACCCTCCGTGTACTCCCTGGCTAGCAGCTGTACATGTACCAGAGACATGGTATCTTCTACTCTAGTAAGCCAGTATCCCCTAAATGTATCATCGGGGAACCGCTGCAGGAATCTCCGATCCCTGCTGCGATCCCCCTTTCAGCGCCGCCGGCCGCATCCCCATAGGTTTCTATGGGGGATGCGAAGCTGCCCGATGTACCAACATCGAGCAGCCTGGCTTCGCACCCCTGGGCTACCGCCATTCTGAGATGGCGATAGCCCATTGTAGTCTATGCCTACACATCGCACTGCCCGGCTCGGATGAGAGGGGTAGATTCTACGGGCTAATACTGTGGAGAACAATCTATGTTAAGTGCACCACCTAGGTCAGGGTTAGAGAACCTTTGGCCCCAGCTGTTGTTGGACTACACATCCCAGCATTCCCTGCAACAGTTTTATCATGGCCAAATAGCAAATTGTAGCAGGGCATGCTGGGATGTGTAGTCCAACAACAGCTGGAGGGCCAAAGGTTCCCAATCTCTAACCTACGACTTTGCTCTGTTTCTGGACTTCCCTCTTAACGAATGATTGCTATTACCTGTTCTAAACAGGTAAATGGGTAAGAAAGGTGTTTCCACACAGGTAATAACAATCAAACATTAAGAGGGAAGTCCAGAAACAGAGCATTGTGTCCCTCCTGGAAAGGGTCATGTTGGGAGGTATGGTACACTAACTCAAACCATAAATAATTGTCTTTTTTACACAAACTGAGCTGCAGAGCCGCCCAAAGGATCTAGATCTTTTCACTGACCGACCCAGGTCGACCCGGGTCCGCTCAGGGACCCGTTTTGCCCATCTCTAATGCACTCAGTCACCGCTGCTCTCTACAGTACAAGCGCGCTGCGGCGGCGCGGCGGCGCGCCGGGAGACTCCTCCCAACGGCCACCGCGCCCCTCCTGTTACATTGGCGGAGGGATCTTTCCAATGCTCTACCGTCAGTGTGACGCTCTCGGTGACGCAGGCAGTGAGTCGCGCTGCGGTGACGCTCCTACATGGCAGGTCAGTGCCGCGCGACTCGCTGGCTACGTGACGTCAGAGTGCCCGGTGTCAGAGGTATTTTGCCGGGTGCAGCGCCCGACAAAATCGGCGTGTGGAGATCCCGGTACGTAGGTGTGCTAGGGCTGTCAATGCTAGAGCGGTTATAATTGCTGTGTGATTCAGCGGTGTGTGTGGCTAGCAGCGCACATGTAGGGATGATGATGATGATGATGATGATGTGCATCCTTGTTATACTGTGCAGTATTGTTATGTGCTTTCAGTAACAGGTGGAATGTTCTTTGCAATTGTTTTTTAATTGTATTTTTGTGTTTTCTGCAGGGATGTGTTTACCAGGTCAGCTGTCACCTGCTGATACCCAGAAGCCGAGCTGTGCCACTTATTGGTCACTTGTCACCTTGCGTTCCCATGCTCACCGTTCTGAGCATGTATTATTATATCTGCCTCCAGCGGCGGGCCCGGTTAGCTAGTAGGGGGGAAATGATTAACAGTCGTAGAGCCATTGAATCAAACAGCCGCGCTTTGCCAATGTCTACTGAAGCTGTGCAGTATGCCAAAGAAGTTCTGGACTTCAGTTCTCACTATGGAAGTGAAAACAGCATGTCCTACACCATGTGGAACTTAGCAGGCACTCCCAATGTGTACCCGAGTTCCGGGGATTTTACCCAGACTGCTGTGTTTCGAACATATGGAAAATGGTGGAATCAGTGCCCTAGCACCCCTTTTCCTTTCAAAAGAACATCACCAAGTTTCTTCAGCCAGGATTATGTAGAGCTTGCATTCGAGGAACCTGTTTATCCTACAGCAGTTCATATCCTGGAAACTTATCATCCAGGCTCGGTGGTGAAGATTCTTGCTTGTTCTGCCAACCCCTACTCTCAAAACACTCCAACAGACGTGAGGTAAGCGCTAATGAATAACAGTCACCTCCCTAAGGAAATTATACATTCACTTTTACATTTGTACCAGTAGTGCAGTATGGATGCCTATATTCCTTATAAAACCATCAGTATAATAAAGAAGTGGTAGTTGAGTGTTAGCACGGTGCCCACTAAGGAAATTGCTTAGTGGGCGATTCTGCATAAAAAAAATCGGATCACATCGCATGCGGGTTTTTGCGTGCGATACGATTTTCCTATGTTTATGCACTACTCTCTGCCCACGGGCGGTGCGATAGCACCGTACGCTAAATTGTGTGCAATTTTATAGGGTGCGATGCCATTTACTTTACTATACACTTCTATACGATGCAATGAGATTTAGGCACCCCCCCACTATCCACGCCAGCCTGAAGCGTGGCGAGCGGCGGCGGAACGCGTCCTCCCGACCTTTTCATACCCCCACTATCCACGTCAGTGTGGAGTTGATTAGACATAGTGTGGCGCGTGGACGCGGATTACGTGACATGTATTCCGTGTCCCCTCGTGGGGCTCACTGCGCTCGCCACGCTTCGTATTTAGTGGCTTGCTGTGCTCGCCACACTTTATAATATCAACTCCACGCCAATGTGGATAGTGGGGGGTATGAAAAGGTCGGGAGGATGCATTCCGCCGCCCCTCGCGGGGCTTGCCACGCTTCGGGGTGGCATTGATAGTGGGGGGGATGCCTACAATCTCATTGCATCTCATAGAAGTGTAAAGTAAATGGCATCGCACCCTATAAAATTGCATGCGATTTAGTGTGCTGTACGATCGCATGCAATCGAATCGCACCGCCTGCGGGCAGAAAGCAGTGAATAAATTACATAGGAAAATCGCATCGCATGCAAAAACCCGCATTTCCCTACGGTGCCGTACGTATGCAAATAGGCCGCCGTTATAATACACAAGTACCAAAGAAGTTCCAGTATTTGTGTAATGTATTTGGTTTTAATAAAAAAATGTAAAGTATTAAATCCAAATACAAATTTTTCTCAATTTAGTTATTAACCGTTTCTTATAATGAGCAGCATGTTCCGTTGCACTTTACAATAGGAGACAGTGATAAAACGAGACTATCAAAGGTATGAAGGCCCTTCTCACAAGCTGCCAATCTACAGGTAAATAGGCATTGAGACCAATGGATAGATATTCTTTATTGTATAAAGTCCACCAGAATGCAAAGGTTCCTGGTGTGCTGTATGATACGGCGACCCAGCAGTTTGGGCATGAGGATGGAAAATGTGAAAGAGAGAATGTGTGTGGCCTGTACAGTGGGTATTTGATTGGTTAGGAATGGTATATGAAGGTTAATGTAGTATGGTTTTGTGTGTAAGTAGAAGTATTTTGTGTTGGTTACAGGTAACCAATGAAGTGACTGACCGAGTACTGTAGCTTTGCAGACAATGAATATCTGGCTAGGAAGATTATCCCCGCAGCTGCATTCATGATGGACTGTAGTGGTGAGAGTCTGTATTGGGGAAGGCCAATATGGAGACTTTTGCGATAATCAATGAATGAGATGATGAGAGCATGCATTAGAGTTTTAAGTCTTGTGTAAGGTAAGGGCAATTTTTTATATTTTTTAGGTGCATGTGGCATGATTTCAAGAAGGATTGAATGTGGGGAACAAAGGAAAGTTCAGAGTCAAGGATGACACCTAGGCAGCGAGCTTGAGTGGTGGGAGTGATTGCCATATTCTCAATAGCAATATCTGGTTGGTAACTATTTGTTGATGTAAATGTCATTCTGTTTTTTGAATTTGAATATGTACCTTTCTCATCTGAGCTGTGGTACCCTTCTCCACTCAAGCAGTAACTGGCTCAAAATATATTAAAGAATAAAAAAAATTATACTAGAATACATTATTCATCATGAGGATTAATTAGCCAAGATTAGATGCTATAACCCAATATGTATGTTGTGCAAACCGCAACATTTCAAATCTATGCGATTCTTAAAGAGTGTACACATGGGCGATTGCCTTGCTATTTGGTCCCTATTCGATCTGGATTGAATCGCACGGCATGCAAAACTCATTCGATTTTGACTATATAGTACAGATCTGTACAATATAGTCTAGCCTGCACCTGCACAGTCTCATTTTTCTATTCAATTTCAATGGCGTGGGGCTGTGCATTGGGATTGAATCGGCATCAAATGCGGGTGAAAACTGTTTGTTTGTTTTGATTTTGGTTCGTCTTTGACTATATAGTCAAAATTGAATTGACAGCTACTCAGAATTGCACAGTTTGTATGAGGCATTATTTAAGCTCAACCAGATATGATGCTGAAGTGTTTTCAAGCACCCAACTACCCAAATCGGTATATGTACCTTTAAAAAATAGTTCCTGTCCTAAATACTTCTACTTTATGTGAGATGATGTATGGTGAGAGAGAATAGTTGTGCAGCTGTCAGTTGAGCTTCTTTTTCTGTGATTAGTGCAGGGCTCGACAAACCCCAGGTCGCCACGGCGACCAGATTCTGCTTCCTGGCAACCAGATTTTTGTGGGGAGGAAGTAGAATCTGGTAATGGCCGGGTACATGGCAGAGCAGGTCCGCCGCGGCTATATGTCCTCTAGAGCCGGCATCGCGGTACTGCACCCATGTGCCCGGCTGTCAGAGCCTGGTCTCCCCTGCACACAGAAGCAGTAGCAGCAGCTCCGGCTCCTCTTCTGGCTGATTCACACATGTACCCAACAGCCAGCGCTGTCAGAGCCTGGTCTCCCCCGCACACAGGAGCAGCTCCAGCTTCTCCTCCGGGTGGATATGTACCCGGCTGCCGTTGTCAGCGCCCGGCCTCCCCTGGACATAACAGCAGCTTCTCCGGGTGTAAATGGTCACCGCCGCTGCCGCTAACCCCCAGTTACTGTCAGACTATGGCATGGCAACAAGCAGTTTAACCCCTTGGCAAAAAGTGGGTTAACCCCTGGCAGAACAGGGTAACCCCTTAGCAACAAGCATGTTAACCCCATTGGCAATGAGCAAGTTACCCCCTGGCAGACCATGGTAACCCCATAGCAACAAGCATATTGTCCCCTGGCAGAGCATCTTAACCCCATTGGAAATGAGTATGTTAACCCCTGGCGACAAGCAAGAAATCCATAGCAACGAGCATGTAGGTATAAGCGGAACTTATGTGGCATACTATGTAATTACGGCATGTGGTATTATATGTCATGAGCATTATAGTGTGTGGTGTAATGGTCATTACGGCATGTGGTATACAGATGGAGCCAACTTTAACCGGCGCCCGCCAGATCCCTTTCACTGGCGAGCGCCGGCGATAGGGACTGGGACGCGCATGCGTCTCACGTGCGTCCCAGTATCACGGGGGTTGGGCAGCATCTCCCTGCCCATCTTCGCTTCAGGGAGACACTGCCCAGTTCGGGGGGGGACCGGCGGGGGATGTGGCGAGGACCCCTGGCAGGCTCCGTAGCCACAGGGCGCTGGAGCATCTCGTGCGCGCGCGCCGCTGGTGGATAGAATCGCTAGCCCCTGCAAGGATGAAGAGGGCTACATCTGTATGTAATGGCCGCTTTTTGGGGGGCACGCCTTTGGAGCGCACTGTCCCTATTAATTTATCTGACTCCTACATTTTCATCCTGGCTCCTAGATTTTAAAGAAATTTGTAAAGCCCTGGATTAGTGTCTCTGTTAATGATGCTAGTGGTTACATTTGTGGAGTGATACAGCTGTTACTGTGATGGTGTTTTGTGACCGTTGGAAATAGTTTGGGTGTTCAGTCTTTGGGGTCAAAATCCGTGGCCTGAAATCTGCTTGGGGAAAATTACCTACACCAGGGGTTCCCAAACTTTTTTGAATCACGGCACCCTAATGTATCGGAATTTTTTCACGGCACCCCTAGGCCCAAAAACAATTAATTAGATTGGCTTTATATGCGATTCTTAGGGTCAGTTATGTGCTAAAGGGCAGGATTTGCTTCTGTTTGTACACATTTTATGATTGGCAGCCACCAGCACTGGTTTTGCCCATAAATAATTAACCATAAAAAAATTGAATTGGTCCTGGACCACCAACCTGGGGCACCCCAACAAGTGTCCCGAGGCACCCCAGGGAGCCACGGCACACAGTTTGGGAACCACTGACCTACACCATTGATTCCCAAACTGTGTGCCATGGCACTCTGAGGTAGCACAGAACACTTGCAGGTTTGCCTTCAATTGGTGGTCCAGGAACAATTCATATTATTTGGAGCCAATGTATCAGGCAAAGCCAGTGCTTGTTGCTTTCCATCATAAAATATGTGGACAAACAGAAGTAAGTCCTGTCCCTCACCATATAATATCCTATATAACATTATACTTTCATTTTTTTTTATGTTTTATTTCTACATTTGCCAATAAGAAACTTTTGCCTAGGGGAGCTGGGAAAAAGCATATACTATAGGGTGCGGTGATTTTTTTTTTTTTTGGTAACCATTGACCTACACAGTGGGGAAACCTCAACGCAATCTGTTCTGTGGTTCGGTGACTCTCTAATTTAGACAAACAAAGAAACCGATGTGCTTTCATTTGTAAGATGTATAGATACATTTTCATTTGTTTGCATTAACCTTTTAATACAAATTTTAACCTTTTTGTTATAATAATACTGTGAAACATTGCTATGTATTACAAACCTTGATCAATCATATTTTAATGTTTCTAACATTAACAGTAAAAAGTTATTAAGCTTATGATTTATTTGAAATCTTTCAATAAAACCAATTTTGGATTAAGGCCTCCATCATCTACAATGTGGGCTCTTTTCCTGTGATTGCGGTAATCGGTCACAGGAAAGGAGCAAAAATTGCAGGAGAATGACAGCAGGTCTGATATGATGCGCAATTTTGTGTGAAGAGATTATAGTACAGATGAAGCATGCTTCATCCAGCGGGGGTCTGGCGGTCAGATCGCCAATGCCCCCCCCCCCCCTCAACCAACCAACCCTGCCCGTCTCCCTGAAGCAGAGACGGGCAGGGTTCGCATCCCTCGCCGCCCCGAAACTGAGACGTTCGTGTGGGATGCTCGAGCATTCTGGCCAGCCCTGGCTATGGCTGAGAGGCACTCCATCTGTATCAATCAGATTCTGTCATTTTGCAACCAGACCGTAGTAAAATGCTAGATGCTGAATGGTACTGTATCTCTCTCCCAGGTGTTGCACCTGTGTTTGAAAAATTATAAATGCTGAATGGTTGGTATTTTATCTCTCTCCACTTTTTTCTCTCCAAGGTTTAATACAGCTCTCCCTAAGTGAGTGTTTCCCAGCCAGGATGACTTGAGGCACTAGCAGGGTTGCTTTGGGTTGGTGGTGGTTCAGGACAAATTGAAATTATTGTCAGTATAATAGGCAAAACCATTGTTTGTGGCTTCCCATAACAAAACGTGTGGACAAACTGAAGTAAATCCTGTCCATCACAATATAACTGAATCTAAGGATGGCTTATAAACACAATTTACTCAATTTGTTTTTCTGAATTTTACAATAAAAAACCTTTGGCTTAGTGGTGCTGTGAAATAAATTCTGATCCTCTAGTGTGCCATGGTTCAAAAATATTTTTCACCTCTGCCTAATGCTGAGTACACGCTAGACAGGATGCACACAATACTATGCGGCTCACAATTTCCTTTGAAATTCCTCGATAAACAATATTGTTATAGTGATTTTACATACGATATACGTAATGGATTTTGTTGGATTTCTGCCAAATTTAAATGGAGTTGCATGTACAGATAACACATGACTCGCGGGAGTGTGCACCACAAGGTATACAGTGCATTTGAATGTAATGATTTAAGAATTTGTTATAACAATCTGTATTTATCGCAGATTCATTTAAGATGTCTACTAATGTGTATCCGTCTAAAGTGCTAGATTTGGAGTTGTTAAAATCCATACTGTAGAATAAAAGAGAGAGAAATTTATTGTTACGAACAGATAAAATTGGTAATATCTGTTTCTCTTGTAGGTGGGAAACTTTGTGGTCGGGAGAACCCAGAAGTGTACATTCTCCTCAAGCTCTCCAGTTCACTCCATGTATAAAAGAAATCGATTTCCCAACAAACCTCTTGCGACTGGAAACCAACAGTTCTCTCTTGGAATATTACACAGAGCTAGATGCTGTGGAATTACATGGTATTAAAGAGAAGCCAATGCTTTCGCTGAAAACGACTACCATTAATATGAACGATTTAGACGAGGATGACTATGATGACAGCTGTGGAATAGACTGCCTTACTAATCAGTTTAGTAGCTCCAGCCTCAGGGAATGGACAAATAATGGCTATTTTGATAAGCTGCCTTATGAGGTAAGACTACAGATCAGTCTAATTTATAGTGGTGATAGTGTAAAATATAATATACAGTGCACCCAGAAAGTATTCACAGAGCTTCACTTTTTCCACATTTTGTTATGTTACAGCCTTATTCTAAAATGGAATAAATTATATTTTTTTCTCTTAAAATTCTACACACAATACCCCATAATGACAGTGAAAAGTTATTGGGGGGAGAATATTGAAAATGTAGTAATAATAAAAAAAAAAACTAAGACTACTTTCCGGATTCACTGTACATGCTAAAACTAATTTTCATATCTGCAGAGTAATGTTTTGAAGAAACCATGAGTGACTATTGTACATTAGGAGCATAGCATAGAAACATAGAATTTGACGGCAGATAAGAACCATTTGGCCCATCTAGTCTGCCCCTTTTTTACCCTTCAGGTAAACTCATATAGCATATAGTGTTGTGTATCCGTTTCAATACATAGTTGAATTCTGCACTTTATTAAAAGATGTTCTGTGGGTGCTTGGGCTTTATGTACAAAACAGTGGCCTACGTAAGTCACCATTTCTGTCCTTTTGGAGCTGAAAATTGAAAGTGACAATCAGTCTGCATAAAAGCTGGTCTGCATTACGATGTTAGCGCAGCCTTAAATTTTCAGCTATGATCCACCAAGAATCGGTCCGCTTACAAAAGGCACTGTTTAACTACCTGTCACATAAAGATGATGCTCTCACTCTATCAGCCAATCGGTACTTTCCTGTTCAGTTTTATATGGAGTGTCCTTTAATAACTGTCACTTTCAGTAATTACTTAGAACTGAATGGGGAAGTGTTGATTGACTAATGGTGTGTACACACTGTGAGATTCCTTTGCTGTTCGACTAATGCTATGTACACATGGTGAGATTTGACATTAGGTTTTCACTATATAGTCAAAATCGCATGCAGATTGAACAGGTTTTTTTTACCTTGCGCTCCCGTGACAACACAAATCGAAACGCAGATAGACAGAGCAGCAATGACTATATAGTGCAGATTGTATGCACTGTATGTAAATAGTACAGAATTAGCAAAGATTGCATAGCAGGGTCCCTGCAGCGGATGGGAACTACTAGTTCCTGTCCACTGCAGGGACCCCACCACTGATATCACATACACCTCAAGGACTCGCTGCCGACCTGACCCTGCTGCCCAGCCGGATCACTTCCCTGCCTTGCCCAGGTAGGAGGGGGCTCACCCACGTATTCGCTCCATAAGATGCACACACTTTTCCCACCACTTTTTTGGGGAGAAAAAGTGCGTCTTATGGTCCGAAAAATACGGTAATAGTCAAATGCCTTGGAGTGGAAGGGGATAATTTAGTTTCCTAGATTTGTTGTTTTGGAGTTGTGTTTTTTTTTTTTTTTTGCATAGGCAATTGTTTTTCTAATCTTTATCTTTGCAGTGAATCCCAAAGACAAACATTGGAAAAACAATTGCCTGTGACCATGCTCTTGTATGCTGTATTATGCTTTGAGATATGTGGTACTCCCATAATCAATTAGCATGCTCTGATACCTAGTTCTGTGTTACTGTACTATCACTGTAGTGGGAAAAATAATTGGTTTGAAACTTAGATGTTTATGTGCCTCCCCCTGCTCCATTAATCATAAAGGAATGCTCTACTATTCCTCAATGTGCCATTAGGCTGACATTGCAGGGGTTATTATGAGTCACCATCCAATGGGTTAGGATGCCAGAATGCCAACAGCTGGCTTCCTGAACCAGGAGTATGTGAGGCGAGGTCTCATGCAGCCAAGGAAGGAAGGGTTATGTTTAGGCTGTACTTGGGGTTAGGCTGCTTTAGTGGGCAGGGTTAGGGTCAACTGCAGGACAAGAGGTTAGAGATGTCTGCTAGAAGGGAGGGTTTGGGTGTGGCCTGGGGAGAGTACATATACTTACCTGAACCCTGTTGGGAATCGCTCCTTTGGAATGCCTGTGAAGGTATGCTGACCGCCGGTCATCCGTATCCTTCCCCTATTAACAATTGTCATTATTTTGAATGCAAAGGTGGCAAACTATTGCTAAATGCATCCCAGGTGTGCCTGTTTTTGTTATGCAGTCTGTCACCCAAATATTAGCACAGTGACATTATTCAGTTACTGTTAAAAACTGTACATGCTGTCCATATTTTAATATCCCTTGTTTTTAAACGGCAAGAACCAGGCTTAAGCTTCCTAAAATGGCAAAATAATTGTGCTTATTTTTTTCATTCATTTGGAAAGAAAATGTTGTAAGTTACATATTACCATTAAAAAAAACCATCTGGTCGGTTCTAGACATATTTCTGACTGGCATAAGTAGCCTGGCTGCCAGTCTGTCCTGGAACGTGGCCACAAAACACTTACGGCACAGACTGTAAATAGCTTTCAAATGCTGCAGTAGCACAGAAGTTATTTTTTGCAAAACGAAAACCAAGCCATCCAGCTGTATCTCTTGTAGAATATTTAAGTAAAGGTACAAACTGTTTAGTCTTCAATCATTGTGGTAGTGAATATGTATGCTACCGTACATCTACATAAGCAAAACTTTTTAGTTTTTTTTTTTCCAGCAAAAGTGTTGTTCTTGCTAGGCTTATGTAATGATGAGCAGACGTGCAGTTACACTCTGTAATGTATAGGAAGTTGGCAAACTAAAGTAAACCTCAATATATGGGCCCAAAATGTCATCACCGCAGCATCGGCACGGCCATAGGCGTGCGCAGCCCATTTTATTAGAGGGTGCACCATTGGAGGGGCATGTCTATCACTGCCTAATGGGCGTGTCTATCACCGTCTACAGGGCATCAATACAAACTAACAGACTTATTTATGTATATGGGCTTCAGAATGAGTTGTGTCCCCCCCCCCCCCCCCCACTACACACACACCATGTACACACTGTAGAGACAGGGTGTGCATCAAAAATTTACACCGTAATGTCCATTACACATTATGCCACACTCCGTAATGCCTTTTACACATTATACCAAACATTGCAATGCCCATTACATATTATGCCACATGCTGTAATGCCCATTGCACATTATGCCGCACACCATAAAGCCCATTACACGTTATATTACACACACTGTAATGCCAATTACACATTAGAAAACATGCCATAATGCATATTACATATTATGCCACATAAGTGCTGGGAGAGCGGGGACAGCGGCTGGGCGGAGAGCAGTGGGCAACCTGCCCAATTCCCTTGATACATCATGTGCGATGTAACAAATGCAATCCCCGATCCCTGCTGCTGGGAGGGAGTCCAACCAGGAGATAATACGTGCAGCACGTATGATCTACGTGTCTGATCCAATGCGGAACTGATCGGACGTCAGACACATGCTATTTGCATATTGTATGGGGGCTGTTTGTATAGTGTATGGGGGCTGTTTATTTGCGACATCTTACATAAGTTCCTCCCTCACACCACGCACCATATTTATATGTAAATATCTTTTCCCACCCCTACCCTTATCAAGTATATTTACTTATTATACCTCCCCCTCCCCCATGCTTTGACAAACGAACCCCCACAAAGCACAGGCAGCTTCCTAAATGTCCAGCTCCTGTACCTGTTGCTGCCGGGAGTCTTCTTTGCTGTCTGCGGTGATTGAAGCTTGCCGCAGCAGCATGGATGGTGCCAGGGCGGCACTTGTTTCAGCGCAGCACGGCCACACTACATAGCAGCAAACCATGTGCCGCAGTGCCGCTCAGGAAGTAAGTGTGTGGGCGGGCGCGTATATGGGGACAGCGCCGCGGCCACAGCTAATACCCGCTCCGGTCAGTGCCGCACAGGAAGTAAGTGTGTGGGCGGGCGCATATATGGGGACAGCGCCGCGGCCACAGCTAATACCCGCTCCGGTCAGTGCAGGCGGCTCGGCTCAGAAGCATGAGCAGAGCCGCCGCTGCCTTTGGCAAAATTGCACTGCATACAAGCGTGAGGGGGATGCAGGCATTAGGAGGTGCCTGTGCACCCCCGGCACCCCCCGTGCGCACGCCTATGGGCACGGCTCAGCATTATTCCATAAGGCATAAGTGTTCAAATAGGTTGAAGTCTGGTATCTGAGATGAATAATATTTTGTATAGGTTTCATGCTCCTCAAAGTAGTCTATTACTGCTCTTGTCCTTGTGGCGCAGGACATTGTCGGGATGAAAAGTTCAGTTCCAATCAAGCCTAAAATGCTTCAGAGTGACAGTGATTGGCCAGCATGGCTTTGCATTTATTGGAATTGACCTGCTTATTCACATACTTACAGTATTTGGCTATATTGAGGGTTTTGTGTCCTGTGAATAGACCTGTTTCTGATTTCTTTAACCAATTGTGCTATGTATTGTATATGGCTGTTGCACCTGACTATTATCCCTCTTCCAAACTCAAAAGGTGTTCACACAAACTAGATGATCTATCGTTAACAAAATAGCGATCATGGATATTGCTAACAATAAATTGTGCATATAGTCTAGTGTGTATCCACTAAATCGTTTATAATGTGCACTCGCGTGGGTTGTTAAAAACCCCTGTCATCGTCTGTACATGCTGGTCAATCCTGACTACGTCACATACAGCATGTTTGGAGCCATGTCAGGATGACTTCACTGAAGGATATCATAAACAATATCATTAAGTGTTTATGCACTACATTGTTTGCCTAGGAGTTCAAGGGACAACACTAAAAATATCGCTCATGAAGCATATAGTATAATGTGTACTCAGCTTTATGCTGGCCTTACATCAGACCAACTTTCTTCCAACCCTCCAACTAGTTGGTTGAATGGAATAAAAACCTGGTACTTGATAGGAGCAAATGTAATTTGTAATGAAGTCCTTTGTTTCCCAAATCGGGAAATGGACAACAACTGTCACTCAGACACTGTACTGTAGTTGGACCTATTTGGTTTAAACAATTTCTCTGAATGTTTTTGTCCATTCTCCTAAGTTTGTGAGCAAATTGCTATTGGCATTTGCCCCCCATACAGTATCAGATTTTCAGACCAACTAGTTGGTCTAGTGTAGTGGTGTCAAACTCATGGCCCTCCATCTGTTGTGGAACTATACATCCCATCATGCCCTGCCAGAGTTTCAGCAATCCATTATATAAAATTTGTGCCAGGGCATGCTGGGATGTGTAGTTCCACAACAGCTGGAGGGCCATGAGTTTGACGGCCCGCATAAGGCTTCAATTTTGTGCTTCCTATAACGCTATCATATCATGCAATTGCTTTACATTGAACTTACATTGTTAGGAGACGATTATATGCAGAAACCTTGCATTACAATTATTCTGACTCACCTTTACTAATATCATACGGCTTTTATCTCTCTATTTAGTGTTGAATATACAAATAGCAGCATTTTGATCACAATTTACAGCTTGTTAAGCTTTTTGGTCCCACATAATATAGACATGTACAGAACAAAGTACTTCTTCAATAGCTGTAAATTACTATGGTTTCAGTTATAAAAATGTGTTCATTTTATTTTGCATTTGATACAATCTGTTTAACTGATTCATTGATTCATTACTTAAATCTTTGTCTCGCAGCTAATCCAGTTGATCATTAGCCACTTAGCACTTACAGACTTGTGTCGGCTGGCGCAGACTTGCAAGCTCCTGTATCAGCATTGCTGTGACCCTCTTCAGTATACTCACCTAAGTTTACAGCCTTATTGGGCCAATCTGAATGATGCTTCTCTGGAGTACCTGTTGCCACGCTGCACTCTGGTCCAGTGGCTAAACTTATCTTGGACTGGCAACAGGGGCTTTATCTCTACCTCAGGATTTAGCAGGTAACTTAAATGTATTTCTTAAATTCTGGTGTACCTTAAATTCAATGACTATGTGTTCATATTTGGACCCACACATATTCAATCTTGATGGAATTTTCGGATTAATAGTTGAAATTCTATTATCAGAATGTATTTTTCAAGTTAAAGCAAGAAACCTCACCATGGTAAAATGGGAGGAACCCTTCCCAGGTTGTGTAAGACTTTAAAGAATTGGAAAGCAGGAGGAAGGGAAGGCACCTTAATAAACAGTTATTGTACAGAGTTAATCATTACAATGTACCTCTCCACATGCCTTATTAAATGCCTCTTAGACCATGTGCACCTAAAATACCGTAATACAAACCTACGAATGTCCCAACAAAAAGTGCTATCTCACAACAAGATGTACAGTTAAGCTAAAGCTTAAATGAAATATAAAGTTCATCCAATATCCATTTGACAGATTGTACAAATGAATATTGGATGAACTTTATATTTCATTTAAGCTTTAGCTTGACTGTACATCTTGTATTCAGTAATGTCCTTTTCCCTTCTAGTCAATTGTGCCTGCATTCAACTTTTTTTTTTTTTTCCTGCAGATACAGGTACGGCTTTGCTAAGCCAAATCTGCATTGGTGGAAAATAGTCTAAAACTGACACATTTTGGACTAAATCCTGTGGATCGGTGAATAATTTGCAGATCCATGTGTTTTTTTTGTTTGGCACTTTAATTGAATAGATTGAATGTAAATTTGACCGGAAATAATGATTTTATTTACTATACAAAATTAATCACTAATTGACAACCCTCTAAATGTATTCTACAAGTCTGTATACAAGTGCACCAAGTAAAATTTCTGAATTCAATGTTTTGAATTGAAGATCTTTGCGATAACAGTGAAGGAACAGTAATTGAGTATGTACACTTAATTTTCTGAACTTGAGGCTTTGAAATAATATACATTTACTAGTGATCCCTCCAGGATCACGCCTATGTAGTTACTAACATACACTACATGTACGTTAGCATTTATGTACCCGAGTGCAAATTACTATGTCGCAGATCTCAAGAAATGTTGCTATACAAAAACTCTAACTTTATATTTGTTACAAATGTTCTTCTTCCTTCATAGTGGTGATTTATATATTTTATTTGGCAGCATTTTCTCATAATACCCATGCTCACGCTCTCTTGTTGTGCAGCGGATGTGCAAAACACGACTGCAGGTCCTCCCCTCTTTCTCCTTGGCATTGGTTCTGTTAACTAGTACTAGAATAGTAAAAGGACACACTTTCCTCCATATGATTGGCTAGAATGCATTTTTTTTTTTTTTGTAACTCTCATCGACAACAATTGAATCTACTCTTATTAGTTTATTAATTATGTATATTTTTATCAAGCTGTTTGCACATGGTGTGATTTAGGCTATAGGTTTTGACTATATAATCAAAATCGATAGCAAGTTAATGCAACTCGCACCGTGTTTTGCCCCACCGTATCCCAATTCAATCCCGATGCACGGAAGTAGTAGACTGTGCCGCACAGTCTACTTCTACTATCTCTGAACAAAGTACATGGCACCCACGCCTTCCCACCCTGCCAGCCAAAGCCGGCACACTGCCATATCGGCGGCTACCAAATTGTCCCGTATGCAGAAACCATAAGATATGTTATTTAATCTTTATTTACTGTTAGGATTTAGATTGTAGGAATGTTAGCAATGGTGGGCTTAAATGACTGACCTTATCTAAAGCTAGAGAAATATCAGTCGCCATGATGGAGGCAAGATTCCTGGTTATGTTGATTTTAAAAAGATAACCATAATCGTATTTCTGGTATTCTAGTGGCTCAGTCAGTGATTTGTGCAGCTGCATTCTGAATGAATAGGATTACCCTTCTCTACATTATGGGAGGCAGTGAATGAATAGCATAATTACATCATGCGCAAATGGTTCATATGCATATTAAGTAATAACACTGAGGCAGTGTGTCAGCTGCTAAGCTTAAATAGTCTAGCATTCTAAATGCAGACCTAAGATGTTTGAAATAAACACTCAAATGAACGTATGTTAAGATACACATGACGCCATTATTTAGTAATGATTAAAGCTTTTCATGATGCTCTTTAGTGGCCTGTCATTAAAAATAAAAAATACCTGTGGTCTGTAATTTTGTAACACTATTATCCCCAGCATATAAACTACATGGTTATGCTGGCACTTCCTCACGCTGACATTTGACTGTAGAAGATATGCCTATGAAAATAAAGCGTCAATAACGGCTGTTGTCTTCAGAAGTGCTGTTGATAACATGTTGTTCACAAAATCAAAACGGTTCTTTTATGCATTCCTATGTCATTTTTATACCGTTTCAATAACTCTGCACTCTCAAGTAAAAAAAAAAACAAGGGTGTTGTTTTTGTTACCATCCAAACCTCAGATGTTTCTCAGCACAGCTGATCTGTAGGTAACAAGTTGTTCATTTCCAAACATCTGGGGAGCACTAGATGTTCTTTCTCACATGATGCAGTTACTGTTCTGATCCCTGAAACTAGGGGTTCAAATCGGACCTGGGCTGCAAGTGTTCAGAGCCCAGCGCGCAGGTAGCCGCTGCACACTGAATGCATGCGGCTTCCGTCCCTGTGCACGGGTGAGAATGCATACTCAGCTGTGCACACCGTGGGGAAAAACATTCACCATGGAATGTTTTCTCCCCTGCTCTCAGCACTGAGTGAGCCAGGACTCACTGATGACGTCAGGGGGCCTCCCTCCTAACAGCCAGGTAACTCCTGCGTTTTCTGGGACACTCCCAGAAAAAGCAGACGGCATGCCCCCAAGCGGATGGCCCACGCATGTGCTCTACGTGTCATGTGCAGTCGTTTGAGAATTGTTTGATTCCTAGCCCGATGAGTGTGTCTGAATGACCCCCTAGGTTCTGCTTATTCCAAGTGTTCACCAAACTTTAACAGCAAAATACCATTAAGATTTTTTCTGGAGCACAATGAATAATGTAAGTTCTGATGTTCATATGTCGGCTAAACGTTGAACAGTGGAAGCTAGTGAAATTGACTTAGTCACACGTCAACCAAATCCTACAATCTGTCAAGACGTGTGGATGTTTGTAATGGCAGTATATCGCAAGCACATAATGTCTAGTGTTACCTTGTACCCCCTTAGGACTGCATGGTAAATGAATGATGGTGCTTTTCCATAATTATACATAGTGCGCACAGCTGCCTCTGATTGTGGATCTTTTTTTTTTTTGATTGCCCCTGAAAATTGAACACTGTAAATATTATACGTAGATGTTGGGGTTCTTCTTCAAAGACTTTTTCAACGATAGATGATATATTTTTAAAGAGAGATGCTCAACCCACATTGCCTAAATTAGGATGGGGTTCTCCCTTTGGACCCATCTCCTCTGCACCAGTGTGCTGACTGATTACAATTGTGCTTCCATAAATTAGTTCCTGATTTGCAACTAGAGTAGATCCATGTGTCTGCCTTGTGTTTTGTGATACCATGCTGCTTCAAGTCAATGCTCCT
The DNA here is from genome assembly GCF_055691185.1 of Crinia signifera. Classification (NCBI taxonomy): domain Eukaryota; kingdom Metazoa; phylum Chordata; class Amphibia; order Anura; family Myobatrachidae; genus Crinia; species Crinia signifera. Next base: position 178,678,655 of record NC_139219.1, read on the forward strand.
GTGGTGTTGCAAATTGCAGGCACAACACCTCTTGGAGCATTGTCAACAGAGTAAATGTGTACATTTTTTTTTTTTTTTTATTTTATAATTACATATATATTGCTAATATAGTGCACTGCACTTTTCAATTGTGACCGTAATAAAATAAGACTAGGTTGACAACAGACAGACCAACTAAAAGGCCTTGCTTGCAATTGTGCAACAATAGTAAAAAAAGGAATTTGAGACATTAGGAGAAGTGCTACATATTGCATATTGATCCAGCCATCTTGCAATGCTAAAATATACTTTGTGGCTCATATGGTCCAGTCATACAGCAATGCTGGAATGAGGTTAGAGAGAAGAAAGAGAACTCCTTGTAAGGCTTATGTGAACTTTGTAAATAGGCGGTAATTAGCTAGTCTACTTATGCTGCTTAAATGGGTAGTTGAAAAATATTCTGTGTTAATGTAAAGGTATGAAAGTTTAGAGCAGGGATGGGGAGCCTTTTGGTCCTCCAGCTTTTTGTTGAACTACACATCCCAGCATGCAAAGCTGTTGCAGTGCATGCTGGGATGTGTAGTTCAACAACAGCTGGTGGGCAAATGGTTTCCCATCCCTGGTTTTTAGAGGCTAGAAGAAGTCAGGGTGGGTGCAGTTGTGATACAAACCTAGCATTTACAGCTCTGAAATGTTAAAGCGTTCCTAGTATCAATGTCTTACTTCTCTTAGGAGAATGTGGCAGAACAGAAACACACCAGAAGCAAGTTGTCTGTCTTTTTCTTTTTTTTTTTTTTTACATTAATTTCTTTCTCCTTTTTTGCTTATCTCTAAAGACAAGCACATATGTGGAATTTCTGCAAATGACTAATTGGTCAATACCATTCTGTATATATGTGAAAATAGTCTGCCTATTTAATTAGGCCCATTGGGCTTTTTTGAAAAGAAATAATGGTGCAGTTTCTGATTTTTAAATAGTTTTACACCTTTCCCAAATTTGCTCATGTAATTGTTCAGGAGTGAAGTATCATTCCAAGCATGTAACCTTGACAAGGCTCCTGGACTCAGCCAGAGGCAATGACATAATAATTAAAAATCACATCAGTCTTTTAACAAAATGTGCAACAGAGATTATAATTTAATACACAATTGAGAATATTTTTTTAAAAACATTTTCGGTTTTCAAACCCTTGTCTCATCAAACAAAGTAGTATTGCAGGCTTTGTTTTATTGCTAGCATTCCAGTGTGAAGGCACCATACATTGCTCCAGGCATGTAAATATCCAGAGGCTAGACTGAAGGTAGTTTCACTTATTGATCGTGTAATTTATGAGTTGGATACACTAGTTCATAATGAAACTGTGCTCCAGACAAGAACTAAATCCTGGCTAATGGTGATATTGGCACTATTTTAGCAGATGCTATGACAGTCTTGCCTCATGGGATTTTAACCTGTTTATTTCCTTGTGTGTTCCTTTTTAAAATGGTATTGAAATTAAGGTTTTAAGAAATTCAAATTTGAATAAAGCACTTAATCCAATAACAAAATGAATATATCATTACATATTTTTAATAAATGAATCATAAATGCACTGTAGATTAAGATGAATAATTCTTATAAAGTATAGAAGCTGCCCTTCTATTGAGCTAATGGAATATCTGGAGAATCACATTTGTGATGATACTCTCAAACTGGCCAGAAAAAGAGAACTTTTCATGTGACACTCAACGGTGTATTCTTGTTCTTAGAAACTAAGGCTATTCCATGTGAGAAATTGACAAGAAACTGAGCATTTCCTACAACAGTGTGTACTACTTCCTTCAGAGACAAACCTGCTCTAACCAGAGTAAAAATAGAAGTGGGAGGCCCCAAGTGCACAACTGGACAAGTAGACAAGCTAGTATAGTCATTTACCACATTAACAATGTATATAGTGCATTTCTGATTCATTAAAAGTTATCATTATTTAAAAAAAAAAAAAATTGTTTTTTTTTTTTTTTCAAATATAAGGACATTTCTAAGTAACCCCAAACCTAGTTAAATGCAATCTCAAAGGACGGCATGTTTTATTTAAAGAGGTAACTCACATATCAGTTTCCTCACTTTATCCAGGTTCAAGTTTTGTTTGCTTCTCTTATGGAGATTCAAAAGTACTTTTTTCATTCATAGGCAACTAAATACTAAATAAGAATGTTCATTATGTAAATGCTTCTTTTCCATGTCCCTTCTGAAATCACTGATCAGAAGTAGACTATCCTAATCCCAGTTAGAGGTGCTTATAGGGTCATTCCACATCAAATCAACACAGCCATTTTCATGACCATCACCGATTTTCAATGAAATTTGCTGTGCTTGTTAGGTCTGATAAACTAATTTACACCAAATTTCAGCATCATAGGCCCTTATTCTGATTGAGTCGGATGGCTCCGTGTGCGGTCGGACGGTCGATGTTTGGTGTTTGCGCATGTGCAGAGGTGTATCTGCGCATGTGCGAATGCTTCACACGTCCGAACACGGCGTGTTCGGACGTGCAGAAAACGATCGTACAGAACCATCCGAGCAGGGGGTGGAGATGGGCATGAAAAGCTGTTTGGGTACATTAACATATGCGTATGCCCCGCTTTTTATGGGCGTCCCCATGAAACCGCTGGGCGTACGTATGGTAATGCAGCCGTGACGCACGTGTGGGGACGGACAGCTGACATAGCCGGATGTCAGCTGCCCGCCCATATCCCTGCTTTCATACGGAAAAATGTCCGAGTGGTCTGGAGCACTCGGTGCTGCCGGACTGCTCGGTCCATTATTTAATGGTTGGCGACCATCGGAGGTTGGGGGAGGTTCCAACAATGGAGGAGGTATTCACATGAAACATCCACTCGCGGTCCGTTCGCTCGGCATCTTACCGCATTCAGACAGTGTGAGTGATCTGTACGGTAGGCAGGGCTAAGAACACTCAGTTCCTGTCCGAAATACGCATCCGTCCGAATCAAATAGAATAAGGACCCATAGGTTGGATATTTTCTGAGGTGGAGCCATTTAAAAATGAACAAAATAAGCAAACTTATTGTCTTTTCATTTGCCTTTAGTTCTAATTAAGACAGAGAGATGAAAGTCGTGTCATTTTGAAGCTTATGACTAGATATTTTTGTCAATTTTAATTTAGTAAGGTAGTACAAAACAAAAAGTTTAATAAACTTTGACCATGACCTTTGACCTTTGACCTAAATTTATTTTAAAAAGGTATTTTTTTTTTATTTTATTTTATTATGAGTTATCCCATATTTAATTTAAAGTTTTCACATTGGGACTCCCATGGGATAATGAGATGAGAATAATTTACTGGCAAGCAGGCAGCTAAATTATACAAAATTCTCACTTGCAGACAGTGTATTACAGATGTAGCGCCCGTCATTCAGGCAGGTGCTGGTGAAACTTTCGCCAGCCGTCTGCTCCAATCAGGGGCGCACGCCCACAAGACACTTGCGCACCCTGTGGTGACGGTGATCTCCCCCCCCCCCCTCGTCCCCAACGCTTTGCCGCCCCATTCCAAAGCTTCCTCCCACCCTGTTCCGAAGCACCCCCCTAAACGCCCAGCTGCCGAGAGACTGAGACGCACGTGCATCCCAGTTTAATGGATGGTCTGGCGAGAGCCGGACAATGAGGGGCTCCATCTATAATAAAGTTTTTATTTATTTTTTAAACCACAATATAACATTATAACAGACCAGGTTTTGCTCATGCTTTCCATGAGTTTAGTTTTGGAGTTGCAGACAGAGTTTATTTTTCTGTAATGGTGTACACACATCCGGTTGTTGTAGTCATTGGGTCTACTGTTGTCTGTATATCACAATGATGAACTAGAAGAATGTCTGGTTTCCCTGGGTATTTGTATGTCCTTGTGGTTTGAGAAAGCTGACCTTTTACTAATTCATACTTTTCATCTAGGTCAATAACACATGCTACCCACCACTCCATCATACACACAAGTGACAAATCCTTTAATGTCTAAAAAAAAGGCTTACCTGGAGCCACAGCTCCAAGAGATAAAGAACACATGCTAAGAATTGTGAAGGCAGCAAGAAAAGATGGGGAGGTGGATGTCATCGTCCACCTAGGCACAAATGACCTGGTTAATGCTGAAGTCATGGCCGTAAAAGATTAATTTAGAAAGTTAGGAACTACTCTAAAACAGGTGGCAACCACTAACTTTTTCAGAAGTATTGCCAGTACACCAAGTGGAAGATAGAACTCTGAGAATCAGAAACTTCAATGTTTGGCTAAGGAATTGGTGCAACGAGGAGAGATTTGGATATTTAGGTCAAAGTCAAGCTACCTGGCAAGACAGAGCCTTATATAAAAGTGATGGCCTGCACCCATCTTCAAGGGGAACGAGAATATTAAGTGAGAAGTTTGGAAGCTTCATAAGCAACTTTTTAAACTAGCAGAGGGGGCAGTGAACCAAATAAGAATGAAGAAATCTGCTCCCCCAACCTAGAGGTATTGTCTCTGCAGGCAAATGGAATAGGAAGCCTATCAACTGCAACAGAAGATAATGCCGATCAAAACCGAATGGATATAGGCAGAAAGATGAACATGAATAAAGGTATATAGCAGCGCTGATATTACAATGTAGAAAAATTTATTACACAATTAAAAACAGAAATAGGTAAAATACATTAATGAACCAATTGGTTCATTAATGTATTTTACCTATTTCTGTTTTTAATTGTGTAATAAATTTTTCTACCTTGTAATATCAGCGCTGCTATATACCTTTATTCATTTATTCCTTTCCATTTGGGAGCTCTGACTACTCCCTCCAGCAGCAGCTACTTGACCAAAGCAACTCCTGGTAAGCGCTCCATACCAACCTAGGTTGGTTCCGCTTTTCAGAAAGATGAACATAGCTAGCAGCAGGAGAAGCACAAACACAACTTTAAGAGCTATGTGTGCAAATGCTAGGAGCTTAGGAAATAAAATCAAAGAAATAATTGCAATAATGACAAGGGATGAACTGGATATTGTGGCTATTACAGAGACATGGTGCAATGAAAATCATGACTGGGACATAGCTATACCAGGATATACTTTATTTAGGAAGGACAGAATGGGAAAAATTGGAGGAGGGGTTGCAATATATGTGAAAAAATATATAAACACTACCTTAATATAAAGTATTGAAGAAAAAACAGGCCCTTTGGGTGACTATAGAAACAGGGGAGAAGGCGATTCTTCGTATAGGGATGATCTACAGACCACCAGGTCAGGAAGAGGAACTAGACAAGAGCCTATTGCAGGACATCAATAAAATGGCATTAAAAGGAGAGGTGATAATCATGAGAGACTTTAATCTACCCGATGTAAACTGGGAGCTGCCTGTTGCAAGTTCCACCAGAAGTAGGGACATGCTGAATTCCTTGCAAGGAGCATCCCTCCAGCAATTGGTGAGGGAGTCCACTCGTAAGGACGCAATATTAGACTTAATACTTACAAATGGTGACAGATTATCTGACATAAATGTGGGTGAAAATCTGGGATCCAGTGACCATCAAGCAGTATGGTTCAAAATAAAGACAGAGACTGACTCATCGCACACAAAAACAAAGGTGTTAGATTTTAGGAAGGCTGATTTTGTAGAGATGGGAAACTCTGTAAGGGATTCTTTGGCCAACTTGGAAGGAGTGCAGGATAAGTGGGAAAAATTAAAGTGCAATTCTAAAAGCAACAGAACTTTGTGTCAAAAGAGTTAGGAAAAACACAAGAAAAAGAAAGCCATTGTGGTTTGCAAAAGAAGTAGCAAGTATTGTGAAAGCAAAAAAGTTGGCCTTTAAGACATTTAAGCAGACGCAGAAGAATGAGGACAAAGAGGACAATCTTGTTAGACAGAAGGAGGCTAAGAAGGTAATCAGATGTGCAAAAGCACAGGCTGAAGATAAAATGGCCCAGTCAGTGGGTAAAGGGGGGGGGGGGTGGACTTATTAGGTATATAAGTGAAAGGAGAAAAACAAAAAGTGGAATAATTAGACTGAAGACAGAGAGTGGAAGTTTTCTTGAGGGGGACAATGTAATAGCAGATAATATTAATAATTATTTCTGCTCTGTATTCACTGCTGAAAGAGAGGGGAAGGGGCCACAGTTAAGTTGCAAGTATAGTCAGAAAACTGAGGGAGAGACCAGTACATTTACAGAGGAGAAAGTCCTCACAGAACTCTCAAAACTGAAAGTGGATATATCAATGGGGCCAGATGGGATACATCAAAGGATACTAAAAGAGCTTAAAGGGGAGCTGGTAAAACCCAATAACAGAATTATTCAACCAGTCACTAGCTACTGGAGCAATCCCAGAGGACTGGAAACAGCAAATGTAGTCCCACTGCACAAAAGTGGAAGCAAGGAAGAGGTAAGCAACTATCGACCAGTGAGCCTTACATCAGTAGTAGGGAAATTGATGGAAACCCTCTTAAAACAAAGAGTTGTAGAATATCTGAAAACCAGCAATTTCCAGGATCCAAAACAGCATGGGTTTACTGGGGGAAGATCATGTCAAACAAATCTTATTGACTTTTTTGACTGGGCGACTAAAGTAATAGATCAAGGTGGGGTTGTAGATGTAGCTTATCTAGACTTTAGTAAAGCTTTTGACACTGTCCCACATCGCAGACTGTTAAATAAACTTGAAAGCTTGGGATTGGATTCTAAGATAGTTGAATGGATAAGAGCGTGGTTGCAGGACAGAAAACAGAGTTGTAGTAAACGGAGTACAGTCAAAGGAGGGAAAGGTTACAAGTGGAGTACCCCAGGGATCTGTACTTGGACCGGTGCTTTTTAATATCTTTATTGGTGATATTGCAAATGGAATTGAGGGTAAAATGTGCATTTTTGCAGATGACACAAAGGTATGCAACAGGGTAGACACACCAGGAGGGGTAAAACAAATGATTGAGGATCTAGGTAGATTAGAGGAATGGTCAAGAGCATGGCAACTACAGTTTAATGCCAAAAAATGCAAAATCATGCACTTGGGTCTCAGAAATCCAAAGACTAAATATAGTATAAATGGCACTATAATGAAAACTACTGAGGGAGAGGGATCTAGGTGTGTCTATTTCAGGGGACTTAAAAGCAGGTAGGCAATGTAACAAAGCAATGAAGAAGGCAAGTCAGATGCTTGGTTGCATAGGGAGAGGTATCAGCAGTAGAAAGAAAGAAGTACTAATGCCACTGTATAGGTCATTGGTACGACCTCACCTAGAGTATTTTGTTCAGTTCTGGAGGCCATATCTCCAGAAGGATATAAATACATTAGAGACTGTACAAAGAAGGGCAACTAAAATGGTGCATGGCCTACATCACAAAACGTACCAGGAAAGACTAAAAGATCTTAATATGTATACTTTAGAGCAGAGAAGGGAAAGGGGGGACATGATAGAAACTTTCAAATATATCAAGGGTTTTAACAAGGTACAGGTGGGAGACCTTTTTCACAGGAAGAGGAGCAACAGAACACGAGGACATGCACTAAAACTAGAGGGAGGAAGATTCAGGGGAAATGTGAGGAAGAATTACTTCACAGAAAGAGTAGTAGATAAGTGGAATAGCCTACCATCAGAAGTGGTAGACGCAAATACAGTAGTACAATTTAAACATGCTTGGGATAAGAATATTGATATCCTTACAAAAAAAATGAGGATCAAATATGGTTTGAGGTAACATGTTTAAAAAAAGGGGCAGACTAGATGGGCCAAGTGGTTCTTATCTGCCTTCAAATTCTAAGAGATAAATTCAAGTGTGATAAGAAGAGATAAACATCCAGCCAATCAGCTTCTTACTGACACAGCCAACATGGCAGTTGGCAGGTGATTGGCTGGACGTTTATCTCTCCTTATCACACTCGCATTTATCTCTTGTTAAGGCTAAATACATCTGTCCCAATGTTTTCAAACATGAAACAAAGTTTGTGTACAATCTCAGATACTCAATTTCAATACCAAGCAATCATGTCCTTCCACATATATTTAGTGCCAGTTACATGTTATTTTCCCAATAGTGCCCAGTGATCGTGAAAACCCCCAAAATTATCGGTCCCTGGGACCCCTCACTTTTCTGGGTCCCAACGGAATAAAGCCTCCTCTCCCCTTCCCCAGCATGGCACATACAGAAGCCTCCTCCTCTCTTCCATATGGCATATACCCTGAGGCAAGGGCCAGCCTGAGCATTTTTTTTGTAAGCAAACAGATTTGGGCACCCCAAAACTGTAGCTGTTGGGGGGGGGGGGGGGGTAATGAATTGGCAATTTGCTCACTCACATAAAGCAAGATACACATACTAGAAAAAGGCATAATGTCGGAATAGGGACACCTGTGCTGCACCAATCAGGATTCTGCCCCTGTCCATTGTTTCTAGAACAAAATTAAAAGTAATGGCAGCAGGAACGTGAGGGAAATCCCAGCAGAGTCTATAGGCTCCTCTCCTACAGGCATCTCTGCCTGTTAAGAGTTAATTGGTGAGCTGCAGCCTTTCTGCCAGCCATGCAGTGAAGGGAGGAGGGGACAAGTGGGCCATTAACAGCCAGCACTCAGAGCCTGGTGACAGTGACACACAAGAGAGCAGCACTGCGAGGAAGGAGAGGAGGGGGGAAGTCTGCAGCCCGAGTCCTGCTAGCAATAAATCCCCATACATGACACAGCCAAGCAGCCTGCTAAATGGACCATGCACCCCTCTTACCTCTACTTCCTGCCCGGGTCTGCTCCGTCCTCACTGTCACACCTCCCTGGTTCTGGCCCCCAATGCTGGTTTCAGTTCCTCGTGCTCCGTCCTCACACCAGCCGCAGCTCTGTTCCCCTGATGAGCAACTGCTTCTGGTGTTGGTTCCAGCCATCTGTTGTTGAGGCACAGCTTACGCGGCTTCCATGCAATGCTGCCTATGACTCTGCGGTTACAGGGACCCTTTCATTTTCGCGCCCAGCAGATGTATGAAGCGGCCCTAAGTCACCCTGTGTCTTCTCCACGGTCGCATCACAACTGAGGGAAACAGATCCCTCCGCCCTGGTCACACATATTACCACGGCGTGCACACCGAAATGGCTGGGTCCCAGATGAACCAGCCATTCATAAAAAATGAGTCCCTGGTGCGAACCCTGAGTGCCAGTTACAGATGTACCCAGTAGGATTTTAGCAAAAAAAAAAAAAAAAAAAAAATATATATATATATATATATATATATATATATATATATATATATATATAGAGATATAGAGATATAGAGATATAGAGATATAGAGATATAGAGATATATATATATATATATATATATATATATATATATATATATATATATATATATATATATATATATATATATATATAGAATGAAGAAATGGGCACTCACCAAGGACTTAATCAGCAACATCAGTTTATTGTAGGTACATCCGACGTAACGTAACGTTTCGATCTAGTATAGACCGTCATCAGGAATAAGTACAGCAGGTAAGGTCAAGGAGGATGGATACCAGGTTGCCTGTGCTGAATATGAGCTTGACCTTACCTGCTGTACTTATTCCTGATGACGGTCTATACTAGATCGAAACGTTACGTTACGTCGGATGTACCAACAATAAACTGATGTTGCTGATTAAGTCCTTGGTGAGTGCCCATTTCTTCATTCTATATACCTTATGATGTTCAATCATCTGTTGGAGCACCCCCCCTTGAAGATTTAAGCGATTGAGTGTGGACTCTGCCCTTACATATATATATATATATATATATATAATTAATCCATATATTGCCATTTTGCTTATGAATCCCATATTAAATGTGTTTGCTTTACCACATTTATCCTTGATGTTTTATTTGAATTTCTATCTCCATGATGGTACAGTTACACTGCATTTCATTTAGTTTGAAAAATGATGTATGGACAACCTCAATAAAAAGAAGCTAAATTGGGGATGTACAGTTGTGCTCATAAGTTTACACACCCTAGCAGAATTTGTGATTTTTCTGGCCATTTGTCGGAGAATATGAATGATAACACTCAAACTTTTCTTTCACTCATGGTTAGTGGTTAGTTGAAGCCATTTATTGTCAAACAACTGTGTTTACTCTTTTTAAATCATAATGACAACAGAAACTAACCAAATGACCCTGATCAAAAGTTGACATACCCTGGAGATTTTGGCCCATGCACGCAAGTTGACACAAATGGGTTTGAATGGCTACTAAAGGTAACCATCCTCACCTGTGATCTGTTTGCTTGTAATCAGTGTGTGTGTGTATAAAAGGTCAGTGAGTTTCTGGTCTCCTGAAAGACCCTTGCATCTTTCATCCAGTGCTGCACTGACGTGTCTGGATTCTGAGTCATGGAGAAAGCAAAAGAATTGTCAAAGGTTTTGCAGGAAAAGGTAATTGAACTGTATAAAACAGGAAAGAGATATAAAAAGATATATAAGCAATTGAGAATGCCAATCAGCAGTGTTCAAACTCTAATGAAGTGGAAAATTAGAGCTTCTGTGGAAACCAAATCACGTTCAGGTAGACCAACAAAAATTTCAGCCACAGCTGCCATGAAAAATGTTCGAGATGCAAAGAAAAAATCCACAAATAACTTCAGCTGAAATACAGGACTCTGGAAAAAATTTGGTGTGGTTGTTTCAAGATCCACAATAAGGAGGCATTTGAAGAAAAATTGGCTGCATGATTGAGTGGCCAGAAGAAAGCTATCACTACGCAAATGCCACAAAGCATCCTGCTTACAATACTACAAACGGCACAGAGACAAGCTTCAAAACTTCTGGAACAAAGTCATTTGGAGTGATGACACCAAAATTAACTTTTTGGTCACAGTCATAAACGTTACATTTGGAGAGGAGTCAACAATGCCTATGATGAAAGGTACACCATTCCTACTGTGAAACACAGAGGTGGATCGCTGATGATTTGGGGATGTGTGAGCTACAAAGGCACTGGAAACTTGGTCAAAATCTATGGCAAGATGAATGCAGCATGTTATCAAAAAATACTGGAGGAAAATTTGCGCTCATCAGCCCGGAAGCTGCGCATGGGACGTACTTGGACAGTCCAACATGACAATGTTCCAAAACACAAGGCCAAGTCGACCTGTCATTGGCTACAGCATAATAAAGTGAAGGTTTAGTCTCAGTCTCCTGACCTTAATATCATTGAGCCATTCTGGGGTGATCTGAAATGTGCAGTTCATGCAAGACAGCCCATGAATTGACAGGAACTGGAGGCTTTTTGCCAAGATGTATGGGCAAATTTACCATCTGAGAAAATAAGGAGCCTCATCCACAACTACCACAAAAGACTTCAAGCTGTCATTGATTTTAAAGGGGCAATAAACAGTATTAAGAACTGCGGTATGTAAACTGTTGATCAGGGTCATTTGTGTAGTTTCTGTTGTTATTATGATTTATAAAGAGTAAACACAGTTGTTTGACAATAAATGGCTTCACCCAACCACTAGCCATGAGTGAAAGAAAAATTTGTGAGTTATCATTGATATTCAAATGGCCAAAAAATCACAAATTATGCTAAGGTATGTAACTTATGAGCACAACTGTAAAAAAGGTCCTATTTGCAATAGTGCTGATTATTATTATTTTTTTTTTTTATATTGAGCAATGTTTGTTTAGATATTTTAAAGAGGTGATTTTGCACTTTAAAGATATTTCAGCTTTAAAAGCATATAACTGGCCGGCCTAAACCTCAGTAAACATTTGTACATGCTGAAAAAGGGGTGGTGGTGACCCTGACCACACAGAGTGGGTCTGGGTGCAGGTGCGCCTGGCCGGAGCTGTGTTTCCCTAGCTGCTGCTCTGGGACAGGATAGTTAGTCCTGTACTGAATGAACAAGAAAAGAAAGGGGTGTTGAGCTGCGCTTGGTATAACTTTGTAAAAAGTGAGGTAATGAAACCTGTAAAGTTGGGTGAAAAAAATGAGGGATTGGTTGATCTAGTACAAAAAGATTTAATGTCTAAAATACATATAGCCAGAATACATTGATAATTCTCTAAAATCACATAAAATTCATATCTCACCAACCAAACTGGGGAAAATGTATGGCCCGGAGAGTCCCAAGAGTCCTGTATAGGGCTGAGATGTAAATCGTCCTGTATGGAGCTGCAATGATATGCCCAATTGGAGCAGTAGGGAGGGAGGACCAGATGTAAGAATAAGGAGCGGCTTAAGTTGACACGGATTGCCGACTCCCTCCGCTGGATGGACTGGAGCGGGATGGGTCCTCTACCTCTTGTTTCTTATCATTGTTATATTGTGTTATGAAAGATATTTTATATCCTTCCTTGCTGTCTGCTGCCTTGTTCTTATCTACCAGTAACGTGTTTCTGTCTAACTGTTCTATCTTAGTGCCCTGATGGTATGTGGGCTGTGAGGGCGGAAGTACCTGTGGTGCGACCTGTAAGGGCGTCCCCTCTATGCTTTAATGGCGGGGGGGGGAGGATTGCATGTCAGAGCTTGTTGTCCCTCCCTGAAAACGGAATGGAATCATTCGTCAGACTGCATTTGAGTCTACAAGCATAGGTCTACACCATTAGGTCGACTTGCATTATGTCGACCTGACTGAAGGTCGACATGGATTAGGTCGACAGGGTCATAAGGTCGACAGGTGTTAGGTCGACAGTGAAAAAGCTGACATGTTGTTTTTTTTGTTTTTTCTGTGTCGACGCTTGAAAAAAAAATGTCGGCTTTTTCACTGTCGACCTAACACCTGTCGACCTTATGACCCTGTCGACCTAATCCATGTCGACCTTCAGTCAGGTCGACATAATGCAAGTCAACCTAATGGTGTAGACCTATGCTTGTAGACTCAAATGCAGTCTGACGAATGATTCCATTCCGTTTTCAGGGAGGGACAACAAGCTCTGACATGCAATCCTCCCCCCCGCCATTAAAGCATAGAGGGGACGCCCTTACAGGTCGCACCACAGGTACTTCCGCTCTCAAAGCCCACATACCATCAGGGCAGAATGACCTGGAAACTAATAGGTTATTCCTCCAATTGAAATGCACGTTCGATAAGGTAATCTCAGTCACCATGACTACCATACTAACAAAATTGATTGCACAAGTTAGCGATCATAATCTAAGCACTTTACAATTAACAAACTATGTTTTAGTGTATATCTTATTATTGTATAATATTGTGTATGAATTTATAGTAACTTGCCTCCTACTTTAGCGCCCTATTTGTTTATAAAATAGATTGGTTGATCTAATCAAGTTGGTCACATGACCCATGTAACAGGAAATAAATAGCCAGCCATGTTTTAAACCTGTTATCCTCTGACAAAGCTGCCTGGAGCAGCGAAACCGGTCAGGACTCAGGTTTCTATCTCTTTCCAGAATACCAAACTGGTACCCCTAAAGAACCCGGAAGTGCTTATTTATGCACTTACTTACCACCCTTTGTCCAATTGGACCACCAAGTCCTAGCACAGGGCTGGGCAATTGCGGCCCTCCAGATGTTGAGGAACTACACATCCCAGGATGCTTTGCATTAGTTTTGCTATGTGGCCATGCTGAAACTGATGCAAGGCATGCTGGGATGTGTAGTTCCTCAACATCTGGAGGGCCGCAATTGCCCAGCCCTGTCCTAGCAGCAAGGTTGAGGTCGAGGACTGTATCCCGCTCCATTCCATCCAGCGGAGGGAGTCGGTTATTTGTGCCATCCTGGGCCGCTCCTTATCAACATCTTCAAGTCCTCCCCACCATCTGCTACATTGGAGACAACCATCACGCCTCACCAGGACCTGGGGGTCCCCTTGGGCCACGCACAGATCCCAGTCCGGTAATACCACCTCCACTGGTTCCATTTGGATTACAAATTCCTACAGTAAGGTAGAGGTAGAGGACCCATCCCGCTCCAGTCCATCCAGCGGAGGGAGTCGGCAATCCGTGTCAACTTAAGCCGCTCCTTATTCTTACATCTGGTCCTCCCTCCCTACTGCTCCAATTGGGCATATCATTGCAGCTCCATACAGGACGATTTACATCTCAGCCCTATACAGGACTCTTGGGACTCTCCGGGCCATACATTTTCCCCAGTTTGGTTGGTGAGATATGAATTTTATGTGATTTTAGAGAATTATCAATGTATTCTGGCTATATGTATTTTAGACATTAAATCTTTTTGTACTAGATCAACCAATCCCTCATTTTTTTCACCCAACTTTACAGGTTTCATTACCTCACTTTTTACAAAGTTATACCAAGCGCATTTGTACATGCTGCTCTGAAGCTGTAGATGTGTCACACACATATGAGCTAGGTGTGCTGAGGCAGCTTTCTGGCTCTAATAGCTAGTTGCAATGCCACATAGGCAATATAAAAAAATGCCTTTTGAACTGCTAAATGAGCATTCCTTTTTATTATTGTTCTTCTGTAACACAGCATGGGGAGACTGAGTGAACATTGCAGCAGCAACCAAGGGGCTGGTCGATTTTGGCTGAAGCCTGTCCTTGCTGTAAACTTAAGGCCCCCATACATTAGTCCGACTTGTCCTAAGGACAAGTCGGACCTGATTTCCCCCTGCAGCTCCCCGGGAGGGGGACACACGATTAGGCACTGATGTGCCAAGTTTTGCAAATGATACATCGCATGCGATGTATCATTTGCAACTCCCGGGGAGCTACAAGGTGGAGGGAGCATTGGGGCAAGGGACATCCAGGTGGCGGGTGGAGGACGCTGCGAGGTGGCTGGGGGGCGCTGCTAGTAGCCCAGAGGCAGCGGACACTGCAGGGGACACAGGTGGCAGTAACGTAGAGGCAGGCAGGGGGAGCCGGGAGCTGTCAGCGCTGGAGAAAAAAAAAGCCCATACAATGAATGGGTGGCCTGTGATTGGCTGAGCGCTCTCTCAGCCAATTGCTGACTGGCTGAGAGAGCGCTCAGCCAATCACAGTCTGCCCATTCATTGTATGGGCTTTTTTTTTTTCTCCAGCGCTGACAGCTCCCGGCTCCCCCTGCCTGCCTCTACGTTACTGCCACCTGTGTCCCCCGCAGCGTCCGCTGCCTCTGCGCTACTAGAAGCGCCCCCCCCCTGCTCCCTCCATCGGACGGAGCATTGACAGCTCCCTGCTCCGGCTCCCCCTGCCCGTCTCCCTCGCCAGCATCCGCCGCATGTGTCCCCTGCCAGGCTGCACATAAGATTTAGCAAATCTTATGTGCAGCTGGTCCGACCTCCCGACTCTGACCCGATGCGCACGGGACCGCGCATTGGGTCGGACCGGGTGTCTATACCTGCGATTTGGCCCGATTTCACTGCCCGATCCATCTGAATTGGGTGAAATCGGGACCAAATCGCATAGTGTATGGGGGCCTTTACCTTGCAGCATCCACTGCAAGCATCTATCGTACATTGCAATAGAGGGGACTGTTAAGGGAAAACCCAGCTTGGCGTAGTCTTTATTCGTTGCAACTGAATAACTTTGAAATTTGAAGTTGCCTTAACATTTGCATTTAGTGTTGCTGTAACACACCGCTTGCAAGGAAGAGATTTGTGCTGACTTGACTTTGGGAGTGAGCAAGAAGGGAAATCTGTCAGACATATTCACAGCGCACTTATTGGTAGATATATTATTCATCTATTGGGTGGAAGTGGTATCAGCTGTATGCTATGCACCCCTGTCATTATCACCATGATCTGCACTGCTATAATACATCTTCCCCTTAATAACATTCAAAAGTAGATAAACATTCCCTTTACATATGGTATTGTTGTTCTTTGTTAATCTGAAATGAAACAAATCAAATATGATCATGCATTAAGACTGCTATGTTGAGTTCTTCAACTTATAAATACATTTTACAAAACCTCTTACTGTGCGTAAATTATTCATTCTCATTAGTCTTAAAATTCCCATCTCTGCTTTGTCTTCTTTCAGTAGAGAAGCCTGCTGGTGCATTACTGAGATACAAGCTAATACTTTTGATTGATTTAAAGGAGGTTAGAAGTTGTAAGGTTTTAGTGGTGGTACTTCCATTGTGTAGGACAATATGGGACTTATACTATTTCCTTATATTGTTCTTAGGAACATCAGCATACTGTAGCTCAGCTTTGAATATAGTGCTGTGGCAAGGATATACAATCTATCCTGGACTCCCACCATCCTTTGCAAAGTTTTCTCTGCCAGCATTGCATTGGGAAAATTTACAGTATGTGCAAGTATTCATGCGGTCCACAAACACTTTCCTGAACACTTGAGTTACACATTCACTATTCATTTTTAATTTATTACATCTAGTGTCAGCTATTTTTGCTTTGACATCCCAGATACTGCCCCCTGCTTGTGAATATTCGTTGGGCAGTCTTTACAAAGAATTCCATTCACCAGATCAGTTTAATGAAGTCTTAAACAGCCTGGTGATTATTTCAGAATGCTACAAGATAGAGAATTACTGACCATCTATTTGAAGAAAACTCTGCTTACAGCATTGGAATTTGATTGGTAACACATTATCCTAGCTAGGTACTAAGGTTTGTTATTTAAAGAGTCTTAGTGTGTATGCTACAGTCAAAAATGTTTCAATCTCTAGCTCCGGTCACTGATTGTATTACCATTTTTATTAACACATTAGGCCTGATTCAGGTCTCGATGTAGAAGCAGTTTATATATCAAAGTACAGATGTACATTTATGGTGCTTTGTGCATGTACCGGCCCTGTACTCTATAGTGTATTTCTGCAAAGTTGGTCACAATGCAGCATTAGGCGGTTGATTGACCGTTATTCCATTTCAGGGAGGTTGCGGCTACTACCTCCATTTCCCGTAATTGTAGGGGACGGACGGGAACATGATCTCTCACTGTGTACAGAGATTTCCTGGCCTCTGTGTAGTAGATGCAGTGAGCGGCCCCATGGGTCATGCAGGCAGCTGATCAGTTGCCCTAGGAAGAATCGGTAATGCATGCAGGAGGTGTGTTGCATCTTGCTGCAGTACCATAGTGGAGCTAATTAACATCTGAATCAGGTGCAGTGCAACAATACTACAATATTGACCACTTTGTTTTTGACTCCTAGTATGCAAGTCTATGGTGAAAATGTAATTCAGCGCCAGTGTCATATATTATTATTTTTTTTTTTTTTTATAACTTGATATGTGTACCCAGCATTTGAAGACAACCATTTTCCTTCCTTTCCAGACTCCTAAAAGTGTGTGGCTCAGAGCTGGTGCGCCTGGAGCTAGCCTGTGGACACTTCTTAAATGAAGCATGCCTGGAAACCATAGCCGAGATGTGTCCAAATCTTCAGGAATTAAATCTCGCCTCTTGTGATAAGCTGCCTCCTCAGGCTTTCAGCCATATTTCAAAACTTTCTGGATTAAAACGCCTTGTTCTCTACCGCACAAAAATTGAGGTTAGGACTGAATTCTACTAGTTGTGTAAAAACCTTTTACTGCAAACCGTATATATTTTGTAAATAAAACATAAATGTCATAGTGGAATATAAACTTCTGAATAGTGAGGGCTTCGATGCTCAGATGCAAACCTGCACCTATATCATTGCTCTAAGCAAAAGCAACAGATCAGCAACTGTTTTTTTTCTATCGGTTCATCTTGAATCATGAGATAAAGATTGTTTTGATTGCATCTTTGAGCAATAAATAGCCCTCAGTATATGTGGACCAACTTGTTGATTGTTCAGTATATAGTGTTAGCAGTGACTGTTTAACCCTGTGCTTCCATTAAATGGCAGGCTGAAAATGGCATTCCCTGATGGTAGGCTATGCAGTCAGTTTATTGACACTCAGAATGTCAACACCAGAATGTATACATGGTCTGAATGTAATAGCCTTCAAGTTCGGTGGCCATGCAGGATGTCAACAGAACTTAGAGGTTTTTTTAAAGGGGCAGTCGGGTTCAAAGTAAAACCATGCCTTGTAAATTATTGCACGTTTTAAAAAAAAACCTCTGAGTTTGGCCAGCATCCCACACGACCGCCAAAACCAGAGGCTATTACATTTTGTCCGATAGTGTCAACATTGTCAGAATTTTGACTTGGTCAAACCACTTTGGGTTTGGCTTTAGGCTTAGGCATCAATTATGGTTAGTGATTAGGTTTAATCGGTCATTAAGTATAGAGTACAAGTGAACAAGGGATCCCATTGTCGATGTGCCGACTGTCTATTCATAGTGTTGATATTGTGAATGTTGACATTCAAAACTTTTGTATACAAGCTGTCAACATTCTAAATGTAAAAAAATATACCATACCACATGGCAGAACATAGAGGTAGATGTATGAAGCAGTGAAAACTGTGGAGTTGGTTGCCACCTCTCCACTGGTCCACTTCTTCTCTGCCCTTTTCACGGCTTCCTACATCTTCCCCATAATAGGGATACATTTACTAAGATTGCAGTTCTGTTGAAGATTAGATGTTGCCTGTAGCAACTAATCAGATTCCATTATCTCTTAGAAGGTGCTAAATAAATAAGTATAATCTGATTGGTTACTATGGGCAACATCCCATCTTAAATATAACTCCCATCTTAGTAAATTTTACCACATAGTGCTTAAACTCAATGCTATGTGCTACTTTCTCATCTGGATAAGGTTTTTCGATAAAAAAACTGAAATGTCCAGCCCCTAGAGTAGAAACAATTTGTATCATGTCCTTGCCATCTATAAAATCTATTTTATTCCTGTAAAAGAAGCAGCTCTATTATATATCCCAGTACAAATACAGCTTTTATTTACACCTTTGTAATGACTTGAGCATTGCCAGGGATGTCAGAGATTAATAGCTTCATAAGAATGTCAATACCTTGCTAAAGTGAGGCTATCCTGTATGTACTCTTATATCCCTTTTCAGACCTAACCGCAAATTACAGGGTGAAGCGGTTTCTACCCGGTAATTTGTGTAGTGTGAAAGGGTCATCCCGGGTCTTAAATCCCAGGCCACCGACCCTGCTTTTTACCAGGGTCATCAACCCAAGATTTGTGACCCAGGTTGACCCGTTCACACTACAAATAACCCGTGTATTCAGCAAATTAGCGGGTTGACTGTTTTTATTCTAGTAATTTGCTGCTATATAATATCATTTCAGCTATTTAAATATGAAATGCTTGTAAAATCGATGTGTTTTGATATGTACAGCTAGAAAATTGTATTGAGACTTAATATAGTTAGCAGTATTTAATAACTCCAATATTTTCAAAACAAATATAATGTCAAATGAAACACATTCTTGAAGTTTTAATAATATCCGAGTTTAACGCATTCAGGCTGCTTTGAGTAACCTCTCAGTGAAGACCTCTTTTGCAACGTTACCATTATAGCCATCTTCAATTAATGCTGAAGGAGAAGGAACAGCTAAGAATTTGGGGGGTTTATTTATAAAGAGTCTGGTTGAAAAACTTGTCACTTCAAATCCGGTTTCTACCTGATATATAAAAGCCTGCCTTGCTAGTAAAAGCATTGTCCTTTTAAATATCAATAAGAAAACACACCCTGAAGTGACTGAAAGAGATTACTAGCAGGCTATTCATAAATGACCACTGTCCTCTCTGGAAGCTAGGATTTTGGTGGGAGATTCATACAACAAACAGGCCAACCGTAAATTAGAAATTGATTTATTTGCATACCGAACCTATGAAGGAAACATACTCAAGATACATAGACCTAAAAACAGTGGTATACATGCCAGGCATCCATCAACATAAGTGTTTTTATACTTTTCAATGCTGAAGTCTCTTTAACCTGTGTCTACGCCACACTAATGTAATCAAGTATCATATACAGGTTGAGTATCCCTTATCCAAATATTTGTTGTATAAATTATTCCAAAAACCATAATACTTTCCAGAATACTTTTTTTTTGCTAAAAGTACTACTGGGACATCGGTAACTAGCACTATTGGGGACATAAGTAACTGGCACTAAATATGTGCAAGAAAAAATTATTGCTTGACATTCAAATTCAGTGCTTGAGATACCTTGTTTCATGCAAAAATAAAATGTATTTGTGTTTATACAACATAAATGCAAGATACATTATTGAAATATAAAAATATTCTTGAATACGAAATAATCCATTATCCAAAATGCTTCTGGTAGGTGGCTGGGGTAGGCAAAGTCTGACAGGGAAAAACAGTGGGTGACAGGGCAGCATTATGGCCCCTTAGACCTCAGCGGCCCCTGTGTGCTGTACCAATGGTAGTTTTGCCTCTGCAGGATACAATTCCTAAGATACTTATCTGGGGATACATCTACAGCTCATTAATGAACACAGACTTACCATAGCCTGTATACTCTTACCTGCCCCCATTTCACCTCTGCTGCAAGTGAACAATATACAAAAATGAAATCCAGTTTTAGTGGGCATGCACATTTCAGGAATGCATATGTTATGCAAGAAAACTTTTATAATACATCATACTCTTAAATTAGGCCTTAAGCCTGTATTAAATTGTGACATCTTAGGGCTGCCATGCAACAATGTGCACCAAAATTCAGTTTATTGGCTCCTGTACAACAGTTCAGTAATAATGCTGTTTCAAATAAATTATTTTCCAAAGTCTTTTTCCAAAAATGACCACAAAAAAATGTATTTTATTTGTGGCATTGATTTAAAGACTATCTCAGGAGAATTTATGGATTTATTCCACTCCATTACTTAAATAACATTTTATGTTTAATACAATTATTTTTCTTCTTTCAATTTGTTAAATATTTCCTCTCCATTGTATGTGACTTACAGTCTGCACTGAGCACTTTCAGTGCATGTTGGCTTTATAGAACTAGATAGACAGTCAGTGGTATCCTTGTCAGCTCATTGAATCCTGTGACACAAAGGTCAGAAACTCAGTGCTGATTCTCCTCAGCTCTATTGGCATTTCTATCATTCTTTGGATACAGATGTCAGAGATTCCATTGCCCGCTCTTATGGGATGCTCTTTGGTCTCTATGCTTATGACCTGGCCTCCCTATGTCTTTGAACTTAATCGTTCTTTCGAACAGAGATCCTTTGGGAAAACGCCTGCCAAACTTAAAGGAAAAGTTCTCCTCTAGGGAATAAGAAATCACGTCCAAAGTGACAGACATTTAGGAAGGTAATGATTTTTAGACTATAAATTAATCAATGTTTAGGCTACCTAGGGACTCATTAAATGGCTTTTGTAATGTTTGTAAGGGAAGCCTTAAGCTCCATTTTAAGTGAGGCAGGTGATGACCCGATTGACCTATTCTCTTCTTTTTTTTTTTTTCTTGTTTCTCAAATCTACTTTTGACATGATTCCAATGGCAGCAAACGGCACTGCTTAGCATTCTGAACTTCTGTCTAGAAATACAGCACCTTAACCTTGGCAGCTGTGTCTTGGTAAGTACCCTAAACTGCAGCTTGGCATTGTCGGCCATGTTGCATCCTGTTTGCAGATATCAGCAACATGACTACTGTCCTAACGCTTAGCTTATATAGTAGTTATGTAACCCTGTCATTTCCACATAAAGACAATGTTGTTAGATAAGGATTTGTCTAGCTGAATGTAGAATATTTACTTTTGTGATAATTTTTAATGTAAAACTCATTATGTATTCCACAAAGGCTAGTGTTTTACTTTAATGGACTGCTATGCAGGACAACTATTTAGGCAAGAAAGGTAACTAAAGTGAAATTACTAAAAGTTTTACTCTCGCAATAAAAGACTTTTACTGCAAATTTTGAAACAAACATTGAACTGTGACGACAATAGTAAAATATTCATAATACACTTACCTCACATATAACGGATAGTAAAAACTACTGGGGAATTTAGTTGTACACGAGTTTCTCTGAAAACCCTGTGGCATAAGAATTTCAAAATATATGGATATGAATCCCCCTTCCCGCTTTGCTAACTATGGCTTTTTTCTAACTATGGCTTTTTTCTATGTAAAAGCAGTAGTTCAGCCAATCAGAGGGGTAGATTTATGAACAAACGATCAGGGGAATATGCGCTATCCCCATGCCTAATGGCGCTGTGGGGCAGGAGGCATAGCGCAGCTACGATATTTCGTGCTGCGCGCCTGCCTCCTGCCCAATTTATGAACGGTCAGCGATGCTGACCGTTCATAAATTGGGCAGGAGGCAGAGCGCAGCACGAAATATCGTAGCTGCGCTATGCCTCCGCCGCCTGCAGCTATTGACTTCAACAGCTGCAGACGGCGATGCCCTATGCCTACAGCAGGGACAGTGCTGTCCCTGCTGCTGGCTCTGAGCTGCGCTGGGATCTCACGTGAGTAGCGAGATCCCGCGCATGCGCAGTCCAGCCGGCCGGGGAGAAGCAGACAGCGCGTCAATGTTAACTGACGCGCTGTCAGCTGGAGGGGACATCGCCGGAGGGGGGAGTTAGCGCTCCCCCGCTTCAGCAGTAAGATCTTAGTAGATCTTGTCGGTGTCCCCTCCTGCTTCGCTTCGCTACTGAGGCGAAGCAGGGAGTGTTAATAAATCTACCCCAGAGTTTTTTAAAGCATGGTTGAAAAAAGTGATAAAAAATTTTTTTTATTGGATTTTTATAAAATCGTCAAGTAAACAAATGCACAAAGTAAAAATAATACAAAGTACTGTAACTTTTTAATATAAATGACTTGACCGTTTCACCATGAATCATGGCAAGCTACACATACATCAAACTGCAAAAGGAAAGAAACAGCAATTTTGTAAAAAGTTACAATAGTTGGCAATTGCCTGATTCGCAAATATGATTAAGTGTACACATTAGGTTTACTGAATGCATTAAAAAGAAACTAGTTTTACAGCTTTGTCAGTACCTAACATTTTCTCAGCTTCAAATCAGCTGATCATGCTGCAGCAATTGGACAACTGCTACCATGATATTTTCATTAACAGCTACAATTACGGAAACAATGTGCATTTTTCACCAGTCTATTGGTGCTACTTGACACAACATCATAGTCAAACAATAGGTCATGAAACAGGGTTGCTTTTGTTTGAAATTTCACTAATGTTGGTAGTAGAGTATTTAATTGTGGATATTTTTCTTTGGCAAACTTGAGAGCTTCTTATAACTTTTCTTTTGCAGTTTTTAACCCCTTGAATGGTGGATTTTCCTGGGGCAGGACAAACTTACCAGGGCAGGTTTGTCCTGCTCAGAAATACCACAGAAGGGGCAGCCGCTGCTGTTTGTTTCGGCTGTTTGTGGACGCTTGGAGAAATTCAGGGGGGCTCGGGTGTTCGGGCGCTCAGACTTTTGTCTGTTCGGGCATTCCGGTGTTTGGACGACCAAACACCCGACCGGCCGAGCGTGGCTGCTCCTCCCAGAGTGGTGAAGTGGAGGATCGGTGAAGGAGAGGATCAGCGACAGGGGGGGTGGTGGTGCGCCAGTGGGTCAATGCCTTTGTTTACAGTGTTATTCCTGGAAATATCTCTGCAGAACCTGCTCCCGCCGTTCTGCTCAGCCCAAGAAATTTCCGGGCATACCACTGAAGGGGTTGAATCAAGTTGATTTAAGGCAGCGCAACCTGTTTTAAACAATCCTTTTATATACAATGCAATTAAACTTTTGTGTGCACCTGTTGACCACTGACGAGCATATGACATTATTTCAAATTAGATGACTAATTTTTGTACCACTGTTGCATTCTAAAATGTTAGCATGGACTTTCAAAGCAATGGATTGCATTGGTAGAAGAGCAACATATTAATGGTACGTAAAATGTGCCTTCAAAACCCTTTGTATTGTAAAACTTCACATCCCAGCATGACATGTCACCGTTTTGCTGTTAGGGCCTGCCAAAGCTATGGCTGTACTTGCTAGCACCTGGATTACTGGACAACACCTATTTCTCTGGAATGCTATGAGAATACGACAGTAGCTAGCAGTGCAATGTAATGACCCATACACATGAAGCGATGTTACAAACAATATAGCTCATTTATTTTGTTCAGTTATTGTCCAGTGTGTACGCTCATAGTTTGGTGCGTGCTCCATTAACTATGTGTTGTTCTCGAAAACCCCCCCATTATCTGGACGCGCAGCTCATTTGTACCTATTTCGCCAAGGACTGCATGTACGGGGCAGAGACCCAGTAAACTCGCTGAACGATATCATTCACTACATCATTCAGTCTGTATATATGCACTACTAGATCACTCAGTCAGTATATGTGCACTACTGTATATCATCTGCCTTGGAGTTCAAGGGAAATTGTTGCTATCATTTGTAAACAATATTGTGTATGGAGCTTTTGTCTTCAAAAGATAACTACAGATCTGACTTGTAGGCAAATTTTAATATTTTCACTGCTTTAATGTTCAAAGTGTCATCTACAGAATAGAACTAGCAACTTTGCCATCCTGATATGTAACTCCCCTATTTTAGGTAAATCTATTTCACATTAATACTCTCTCACCTTTTTGGTTGATGACCATCTTTTTATTTTGGCAGATTGAAGACTATGACCTAATAGTTGGAGTTATAGGTGCTAAGTGCAAAAAGCTACGCTCTTTAGACTTGTGGAGATGTAAAAATATTACTGAAAAAGGAATAGTGGATTTGGCTTCTGGATGTCCTCTTCTTGAAGAGCTAGACATTGGGTGGTGTCCTACACTTCATAGTGGTACTGGATGCTTTGCAAGCCTTGCACGTAAGCTTCCAGGTCTACGAAAACTCTTCCTTACAGCTAACCGCTCTGTCTGTGACTCTGATATAGAAGAACTAGCTGCAAATTGTCAACATCTTCAGTATCTAGACATTTTAGGTAAGTGCAGTTAAAAATATATGCTCATGTTCATTGGTGCTTGGCAGTATAAATGTTATTTCAGAGTAGTTTAACAGTAGATATGCAATTCATAGTTCTGAAATTCAGTTTGTAAACGTTTCCTATAGAGACTTATTGTCAGAGCAGATTGCAATATACGGCCAAGAACACATCAATCTTTTAAGTGTAAAACTTTTCCATTTGACAATGATCCTGAGATGTCTTCTTAACAGAACCTTTCGTGCTCCCTGAAGGGTAAATGCAAACATACATTTGCTGAAGACAGAGTGTAGACAGAATAGAGGTCCTAAAATAATGCCAGCTACTAAATACAATAATAAACTTACAGCTCAAATCATAAGAGCACATTCAGGGCCTGATTCAGAGCTGCATGCATTGCCGATTTGCACATGTTACATGGTGTACACACAAAGGCACTGATTCAACTTAGACTCACGGCATTAAAGATATATTATTCCTGGATGGGACAGGGAGATGTTTTTGAACGGATGCACGGAGATCGTCTGTCTTTTGTGCGAGTCATTGGAATGTTGCAATCATGTCACTGAATTGTTTGTGTGTACACAGGTGCTTAATCGCTTACTTTGGATATCTGATTATGAGTTGCACACTTTCAACTGTGCAAATTTATCTCTTAGTTTCTTTAGGTCAGTGGTTCCCAACCCTGGTCCTCAAGTACCCCCAACAGTGCACATTTTCCAGGTCTCCTCACAGAATCACAGGTGACATAATTAACCTGTGGATCTTTTAAAATGTGTCTGAATAATGAGTGCACCTGCTGGGTGACCTGGAAAACGTGCACTGTTGGGGGGACTTGAGGACCAGGGTTGGGAACTACTGCTTTAGATGCACCATCAAAACTTTCATTAGTCCTATGGCAGGTGCAGTTTCTCCATCTCCACATCCCCGTACTGTGTGAGCATTTGTGCATCATAAGACGCAGCTGGTGTCAGCCCGATCATTCCACTGTTACCTTTTTAGGAGTGCCCACAAAAATCTGCACTCCCTGTATTTAGATTAGTTCTGCTTGCCCTATGTTAATGCCATATCAATCGGGATGTATGGGCAGTACTTAAACCTTCAGCCAACTGTGTGCATAAAACACACACATGGTTTGAGGTAACATGTTTAAAAAAGGGGGCAGACTAGATGGGCCAAGTGGTTCTTATCTGCCGTCAAATTCTATGTTTCTATGACTCGGATTCAGGCCCACTAAGTACCTGCCAAAGGGCTGGTGTAAATTTCTATGGTGTGACAGATGGTGGTGTCGAAAGAACCATCAGGTGTTTCACAGACTATATGGACTGACAGCTGGCATCTCAGTCCTTGCACATTCTGCACAGAGGGGGAAGGATGGAAGATGTGTCTGCGTCTGAATCGGGCCTGCATTGTCATGTTAGTTGTATATTTTTTTTGTGAAATGTCTACTGCAAGATGGATACATTCAGGACAGCATTGATCTATATGGCAAAGGTGTTCTTCATTACTGCAGTGTAGTTTATTTATCCTAGAGATCAATGATCTCAGGTAGTGTGCATGGGTTCAGTATGATTTCCCAACATTCAAAATACAGAAAAGCATTGGCAGACAGTCAAAATGACAACATGTTTATAAAAAATATATATTTTTTTGGGGGTGGGGGGTGTCTTTGTTGACAGTTTAACATGGACACCAAAAAAGGGTACCATGTCCCCTCGCTGCACTTGCCATGCTGAGGACGCTATTATAATCTAACTCTATGCCCACATGGATCGTGAAGTAAGAACAAGTCCATTTCTAAGAAAAAAAATCTTGAAAACCTTTTGGCAACTTTTTGACATGTTGACTTTTAAAATGGTGAAATTTTGACTGCCTGCAATTTTAACGTGACTGTATTCTGAAGGTCTGCCAATGGTTGTCAGTACGTTGACTGCATCCCTTGTGCCCAGTATGCTGAATGTCGCTACCTGTACTGCAAGTATACTCTTTTTGTAAGTATTTTGTATGGACATAGATCACAGGTCTTCAACCTGTGGCCCTCCAGATGTTGTGGAACTACATGTCCCACCATGCCCTGACAGTTTTGGCATGCTCTTATAGGAAAAAATGTGGCAATGCATGTTGGAACATGTAGTTTCACAACATCTGGGGGGGCCATAGGTTGAAGACCCATGACATAGATGGTGGAAACAGGACTTGTTCACAGAAACAGTTGTACCAGATATATATTTAAAACCTTTTCAAGGAACCTGAAAAAAACGGTTTCAGATGTTTCTTATTATACCACCGATGTATATCCTAAACATGAGTGGTCACACTGTTTTTATGAGTTCAGATCACCTTGTTTGAAAAACTATAACTATTGTGTACTTTAATCTACATCTAGTATGTCAAAATATCCTATTCACTGTAGATATTTAAGCATAATGTGATTTTCAAATATAATATTGAACCCTAGCTGCAAAGATCAGTCGCACATTATATTTGTGACCTAGTCAATAAACGAACATCTTGTTTAAATGATACAGAAATACCTTTTATTAATTGATTTCATGTCTTTGTTTTGTCCTAGGTACTAGAATGGTGAGTCCTGCTGCCTTACGGAAGTTACTGGAATGCTGCAAGGAGCTTGCTCTATTGGATGTTTCCTTCTGTTCACAGATTGACAGCAGAGTAGTTCAGGAACTTTCCTCCAGATTTCCAAATGTGTCCATCAAAAAGAGTTTCACCCAATAAATACCTATGCTGCTCTGATCTTCATTTTCTAATATGTGAACTACAGACTTTGTTACATTTTGTTAACCCTAGCTCTTCCAGTCATATGCTCAATACATAAGTTTACAGAGCTAGAGTTTTTTTATGCATTTAAAATGTTTGATGCTTAAAAATCTATTCCTTTCTTGAAGTGTAATTTTAGATAATTTTATAAATCTTGTCGTCTTTGTTCTTTAAAAAGCACCTTGTTTTTATTAAAAACACCTTCTTCAAGCCCGGTGGTGGCAATGCTTAGAGAAAAAAAAGTTACTTGGTAGTGGTATTGCAATTTTATTTTGTTTTTCATATATTATCACTCTAAAGTGAAACAAATTGTTTAATACTGTATTGTAATTTGAGATGGTTTATGCTACCACATTTAACTTGAAGCATCAATACCATGAAAAAAGTGATTTTATTTATTTGAAACATTATTATCTGTGACAGGCTACAAGAAGAGCTTGACCACCATTCATTTTTTTCCCTTGGTTTGTTTCTTCAGGCTACTAGTAATGATTTATGATTCTGCTGAGCTTCTATAGCTTCGTGTGACTGCGATGGCAATCAGTCATATGGCACATGACCAGGGCCCAAGGTACTCGAAGCAGATCGTGATCCCTTACTGTCCAGTATGATTACCGCAATCTGTTAATGAAGTGCTATTACCAGTACCTAGAATCTCCCTGAATAGATCTTGGTGTCAAGCTTTCAGCTTTGTGACACCAACTCTATGGAAATCCCCCCTCAGTTCCAGAGGTCTCCACTCTGGAATCCTTTTAAAAATAGACTCAAGACTTTCCTGTTTACGCAAGCATTTCACTAATGTCACTTGTTAAGCTTGTTTTGTATGTTGTGCTGTAAAGCAAGTTTAGTACTATTAGAAGAAAGTGCTATATAAATACCATTCTTATGTAACGAGCAGAGCTGTCTCTTAGCTCTTTCTGCTGTAAGCCTTGCTACGCAGCCACTGGACCTGCTATAACACATGGGATCAGGGATTTCTACCCGGTCCCATATATTTTCACACGATTGGTGGTCCATTTTTTGGCCATTAAAAACTGCCTCTAATTTGATAGTGTGATAATGACCATCAGTCCTAAATATCCAATTTTAACGGCCAAAACTGCTTCAGAGATAACATCATCTTAGTATCTGTATGTGACTGCCCTCTAGAGAAATGTAACCACTGAAATGATTTCTATACAGCTATGCAAAATAACTATCAGATGCATGCTTAAAATCTACTTAACTTGCTACTGTATTTAAGAAAACCTAGTAAGAAGTGTTATTGTTTTAGAAAGTAATGAAATTATAATGAAGCACTTTTAACTTTTGCAGAATAAGATGGATGCTTTCACATTTTCATGTATACACTGCTGATAAAGCCCCTTGTTTCACTTCAGATATTGTTTTAGGCATAAAAACCACAAAAATCTGGATACAAATTTGTGTGGATGTTTTCTTTTTCATTATATATTCATACGTGTGTTGATAAACTGTTTTATATAGAAATACATACAGTAAAGTTTAGAAAAGGCAAGTATTTAATCAGTCTCCATCAGTACCTATGTATCAATAAAAATATTAGTGGCCATATATGGGATAATTTAGACCATTCTGGAACAGTAGATATGCCCAACATAAATCAGTGTAACTTTACATTATGCAGTTTACACCATGTCTGATTTTAGGCCACAAGCAAAGGTGGTATCTTGCAAAGATGAATGTTTTTACCTAGTGTGTTGGTTCATAATTTTACATAAGTTGCAAATATAATGTACCATGGTATTTAAGCAATAGAATTATTAAATCTATATTTGAAATACTTAAAGATGATCAGATTAGCTTTTGCAATGATCTTGTTCTTTGAAGACTAACACAAATATTTAGTTCCACAAGACTCCGATAACATTATTTGCTTCAATATGCATAATAGAAGGCCAAATCATTTATATTTAAAATGAAAATAATAATTTACTAAGTCATGTTTGAAAATAAAGGTCATTTCAACATTCTATTACTGTCCTTTATTACATACAGTTAAGTGCATAAGGGGCAAAATGGCAACACATTTAGTAGGAAAAAGGAGGAGTTCTCATGAACCCAAGGGTGAAGTGCAGATGTACTTCTCAGTGTTTTGAACATTTTTGCAGAAGTTTATTCTTTTAAGTTGCAGTAGAATTTTGACAATTGTTGTGAACATAGTTGTGCATGGGGCATTGACATAGATGCATATAAAATGTCTGGCTGTGATGATTTTCAAACTGGTTAACGACAGTCTACCTGATCATTCTTTCAAAATCAGTATTGCTGAATATTGTACACAATTCATACCTTGACTTATTGTGAACCACAGCCTCCCTATATTGATTTGTAGATAAACTCCATTAAAGTTAGTTTAAACAATTAAATGACTCACACCAGTAATTCCATTGATGTACTTTTTATCAGTGGCGTGCGGTGAGGTTAGGAGCTGGTGAGGCACATGTCTCTGCTACAGGAGAAATCATTTGATGGTCGCTGACCATCGACTGATTTTCTCCTAGCTTCGCAAATAAAAGTCAGTCTGAACTGACTTTTATTTGCATGTGCCAGCCTGAAGACAGGGCGGGCGGCGGACATCTTGTGACATCCGCCACCCGCTCCTGGCAGGCATCGGCCTGCCTGTGTAGTCATGGAAATGCCTAGCATTTTCATGGGGATGCCCATGAAAGTGCTGGGCCTTCCTATTGGCGATCCTGTCCGCCCTCAGCCCGCCCTAATGTATAAGAATGGCTCGGCAACTAAACTCCAGGATGGGGCCGAACTCGCTATATAGCGAGTAAATTAGAATCTCACCCCCTGTGAGCACAAATCCTATATCTTTACCCCAAACTGTGGGCAAGGATATGCAAATTGGAAGAATTCCGAAAATTACATGTTTGCAAGCAGGACAGTACCTCCAGCTCCTAACTTTACTGCCTGCACTGCTGCTGCACTCCTCTCCCTCTCCAGGGACTATTTGCCACAGCAATGCCCATGTAGGTCAAGCCCCAGCTAACTGTCAGGCTGGCCCCGTGTACACATTCCCGGCAGCGCTCACCTGTCCTGGGGTCCTGGCTTTGGTTGGGGGAAGTCCAGGAGAGCAGTTGGGCGGCCTGTGGTGGTGAGTGCAGACTGCTGAGTGCCGAGCAGCCCATGTAGACCGAGCCGCAGCAGGACAGTGAGCCGCAGCTCTTCCCTGGGAGCCCCGTCGTCCTGCCCGATCCTCCAGACGCCAAGCCCCAGGTGCGGTCGCGATTGCGCCCTTCACCCCCTCCTCTACTTGTATTCATGCCGTGTAGCCTCTCCGTCCCCTCCTGTGCCTTGTAGACCGAGCCACAGCAGGACAGTGAGCCGCAGCTCTTCCCCGGGAGCCCCGCCGTCCAGCCCGATCCTCCAGACGCCGAGCCCCAGGTCAGCTAGCGATTGCGCCCTTCACCCCCTCCTCTACTTGTATTTGTGCCGCGTAGCCTGTCCGTCCCCTCCTGTGCCTTGGTGACAGTCAGGAACATGCTTTCTGCTTATATGAAAGCACGTCCCTGTAACACTGAGGTGGCACCACTGTGCCCAATCACATTTGCCTCAGTGACAGGGGTGTGCTTTCATATAGGCAGAAATCACGTCCCTGTCACCGAGGCACTGCTATAGGTGCCGCCTATGCACCTTTTTTTAATGGGCTTTTGCAGCCCGGCGCTCGGCTCCGCCCACCTCCTGCCCCCTGTATCTGCTACTTTACGTAAGACAGCAGGAGGCACCGCTCTTGGTGCCTCCTAAACCAAATGAAAAAGAAAATGTAGTCATAATAAATAGAATGATATAAAGCATATATGTATGACACAAACTATGTGTCATAAGTATTTTTTTATTATATTAATCATTGATGACAGGGGAGGCACTGCCTCCCCTGCCTCCCCTGACTGCACGTCCCTGCTTTTTATTTAAACTCACTTTATAAATTTAATAAATTGGCATTTCTGGTTTGATTCCCACCAGCTGGCTGATTTCTGGATTATAATTTGTCCATGTTTTTATGGGTGTTTTGATTTCCCTCCGCAATCCAAAAACATGGTTGGTTAGTTGACTTCTCTGTAAATTCTCCATACTTTTTGTGCCTGTGGTAAGGGAATAAGATTGTACGCTCCAGTAAGGCAGGGACTGGTGGTAAAAATCTGATTTTGCAGCACCATGTGATGTTTTTTCACAATATAAATAAAAGATAATGGTAAAAAAAATACATAATTTAACAACTTTGCATGTAATAAAATGTGTTATTATATCTGTAAATGTCAGCTTCTGTTTCTTTTAGTTGTACCTCACAGCTATTTGGACATGGGGAATATACACAGGGATAGTGAGATGTTGCTGTTTGAGTAAGCATTGTATAAAATCATAATCTATAGTCAAACAAAGGTCATGGAAGGGAGAATAGGGTCAGAGGAGGGGAAGGCAAGACAGACTGGAAACCATTACAGATGCTCATGAAACTTCCTTTGTGTTGCATTGGCTTAATTCTTAGGGCAGTATTCAATGAGGCCGATTCACCATGTTCTACGGTGAACGTTTTATTTTTATTTTCGTGCTATTTCCGTAAGGTGAATCTTTTTACTGAAAAACTAATTCACCCTGTTCAACGTGCACTATTCACCGACGGTGAACAGCGAATGATGGACAATTCGCCGTCTGATAGTCACCGCAATTCGCTATGGTTTTTCAATGTGATTGTATTCGATGATCAGATGGCGAATTGCTTTCTAGGTGATTTTCGCTGTGTGTCACCGTGTAGCAATCGCCATCTTTTTATGGTGAACTGGAATGTGATCTTTAAAATTTTTAAATTTTTTTTTTTTTTTTTTTTTTTTTTTTTTTAATCTGGTGAAAAAAAATCAGGAATTTTATTATGTGAAGGGACATGCTATTTTTATTCATGTGCTTACAGCACATGAATATATTTATTTATTTTTTACACAGAACAGCCAGAAGAGGGCCGAGAGCCGCTCATTACATTTTCATATATTCACTTCACACTGCTCCCACTCATTACATATGCACGAGCAGTGTAGCGGCTCCCTACCCCAGTCCCCTGCTAGCTCTCCCGGGGGGCAGCTTCTGCTGCCTGTGTCCCCAGGAGCCCTGCTTCTGCCCCACAGTGTCTGGTTCAGGCAGGGAGGCTTCCATCTCCTTGCCTGCCACCGTCCCCCAGCTGCCTGCGGCGAAGTTAAGAATCGCCTTCATGGGCAGCGAGCCCCTGCGGCATTGAATACGGCGACAGGGAGGGCTGGCAGCGAATGGAACACGGCGACTGTGCAGAGAATCCTAAACCGGATTCGCTGCACATACCGAGTATTGTAGCCCTTAGTTGTAGACTAGCAGTAACTTAATCTGGGTGCATACCTGCTTGACCTTGATTAGACCACATGTAATTTGAAAAATTAGGTATGTTTGGAACAAACAGTCTTTCTGCATTATGCATCTAGGGTCCTAGAAATATGACTGCATATATACTAGAAATGCTTCCTGCCATCCTTTAAGGTTCTCACACACTAGAAAGATCTGTGATTTTAAGATTTAGCTTAAGATTTCCTTTGAAATATGTCATGCAGTATATTTTGACAGATTTATCTTAAGATTTCAGAAAAAATTGAATGCCGTTGGTGGTATGGCCAGAAATTCTCCAGGCTGATCTGTGCTGCTGGCAAAAACACAAATATCTGAGTACCCAAACTTGCTCAAGCACATTAACATGTCCAAATGCATCTCTGGCTGTTTTACTGTAAAAATTGGCCAATCGGGCAAAAAATCACTGTAGTGTGTGGGAACCTTAAGACTGCATGCATGGATCATTTTAGAATATTTCAGGGTATGGGGATCATTGAAGCCCACAAACATTGAGGCTTTTTGGTGAACTTGGGTTATTTAGCAGCAGTGTGGCCCATTCTAGAGATCAAGTGATTTTAGAAAATTGTCAGAAAGCCCTGTCTTATAGATAGACATTTTTTCTTAAAATATTGTATGTACACAAAAATCCTTAAAATCCCTCTATGCTAGTGTTACACAGTGTGCACACACAAAGCCACTGTTGTGATTAAGACACACAGTATCAGAAATGTTTTGGAAAAGTGCTAAGCGGTGACTGGGAGGTGACTAAACAGATGCACAGAGATGGGCCATCAGTCTTCTATTCATGCTATTGCAGTGTTGTGGGAGTGCTACTGAAGTGCTTGCATACATAGACGCTATTTTGTTCTCTGGAGGCCATACTCCGACAGATAAATCTGCACTTATGGGGCATGTGCACGTTTTAATGGTAGGACAGATCACGTCTAAAGAAGCACCAGGTGGTATTACAGCATCTACCGAAAGTAGGTGCCGCAATCCTTTGGCATCCTTATACACAGATGTACACTAAGGAAGGGCTTGCATTGGCAATTGTATAAAGTGACAGAAATACCAAAGGACATAGCTGCCACCACATCTGAACAAGACCATCATTTGCAAGGACTAGTTAATATACTAGTTTGTCTCTGTGGGTGCCGGGAGTTGGAACATGTGCTGCAGTTTGAGAGTGTTGACAGGAATGTTAAGGAAAACATGACTATACTGTGAGTCTTTAAAAAAATTTACTTTTATAGGCTTTGATCAACTGGTTCTCTTATTGTGGTGTCAGATCATTGCATCAGAAGGCTTCTGCGAGGCATCAAAATAATAAGTTTGACCTATGTTATTGTTTCGTGCCATTACGCAGCTTGTCAATTGAAGCCTGTACTGTAGCTGTAAACATGTGGTAACAACTAAATATAAGTTGTACGTGTGAGAACAGCCTAGGGCAGGCATGTCCAAACTATGGCCCTCCAGCTGTTGTGAAACTACAAGTCCCATGATGCCTTGCCACGGTATTGCAATTAAGGAATGCTAAAACTATTACAAGGCATGCTGGGATGAGTAGTTTCACAACAGCTGGAGGGCCATAGTTTGGACATGCCTGACCTAGGGTCTATGCTTAAAAATAAATTCTACATAGATTATCTTCATAAAAAAACAATAACATCAGTTTAGAAAAATAAAATAATGTAATGGTGTTCAAAGTGGCCCTTTAAATATTTAATCATACATTGGTTTATCTATATACACAATGGATTTCCTGATTTGTATGCATATGCTTGTCCACTGTTTGGTATATTCAATTACAGTCGAAACTGCCATCTTGTCAGAAAGACAGGGATTACGACCTATTCATTTCTGGCTGCCTTTTTCCGATAGGTCGGAATGTTCAAACCTGTCAGAAACAAGGAGGATTGGCGAAATAGCCGTCACTCCACCCGCTTTTGTCGGAAACGCGGCCAAATTCGACAGGTTTTGGAACAGTTTCCAACCATCTCAATCCGACTTTTATATTTAAAAAATTGGATTGAGGCAGGGAGCACGGTGCTGGGTGGGCAGCAGCAGCTCACCCAGCGCCAGCCTCCTGCCCGCCTCAGACATTGCTTACGTCCCATCATCGGCTGGGTGAGCAGCAGGCAAATCCAACAGTTGGATTTGCCCGCTGAATTGAAAATGTAGTGAATGTTGGAATGGATACAACACTACTATCCGATGTGTATGCAGTACTTTTTACATTGGCCAATGGCATGCATGTTAGTATTGTGTGCAGCCCAGAGGCATAAAGAGACATTGGAAAGAAATAGCATTATATTGGCACCGGTTCCCTATAATACACACACGTCCTATTTCTATCACAAGACATGCTTTTATTTCTATCAATTACTTTCTTAATTTCAGTCATCTAACTACACCCTAACACCCTTCCTTTTTTTTTTTATTCAGGTTCTATAAAAAATAAAAATAAGCAGATAGTTAATCATTTGTATGCTTGCATAAGGTCATTATCCTCTGTGTTGCATTAGTGACACCACATGTCAATAATGATTGTGTATGACATGCAGTGATTAATGAGCATTCGCACTTCAGTTCTTAGATCACTATACATTAAATTGCGGTAATAGATTAAGCAGTGTTAGTGATAAAATGCAACAACAGGCAAACTCTCCTGATCCAAATGCTTGTGGCTTTAGTTATAGGAAATATTACGTTCCATTCTCAAATCTGTTTTCATGCCTTCTACTAGTATGTATGTTGTTACCAGTGTGTATGAAACATTTCAACATTAGTCTATCTTGTGCAATGTAGTTTTCTCAAAACTTACCAAAAAAGGAACAAAAAATAGGTAACCATGAAGCTGCCTGCCAGGTTGTCTTGTAGCGGATATATAACGGAATAGAGAATTCGGAAGAAACACACAAACAATCCTTGACACTGCTGTAAACCAGTAGAGGATTATTATTATTACTATTGTATATTTATATGGTGCCTTAAGGGTTCCGCAATGCCTGACAATACAGAAATTTGCAATGCTAATTAGTATGAGTGCATGGTACATAGACAGTTGCAGCAGCGGACACTGACGCAATCAGGGTGGCAGAGACTTATTCTAAGAAGCAAACAAGGAGAGAGGGCCCTGCTCATGAGAGTTACTATGCCATTCTATTTGTACATAAATTACCAAAGTCTCTTGCAAACACAAGGAAATCTACTTTCCATTTTATGGCACATCTGCTCTTAGGCAGAGATGTGTTTTTAAATTGAGAGTTGTCTTCCCAGAAGGTGTCCCACTAGAATGAACACACAATGGACCTTAGTACATGGACCTCTTACACATTTAAACACTCAGATTGCACTGGCTAAGACTTGTAGAAAGATAAAGTGGATGGAGATGAAGTACCAGCTCTTACTTCTCTCAGTACTTCTCTCCATCCACTTTATTTCTCTGCAAAGTGCCTTAGTACATAGTCATAAATCTTTAACATTATCTTATGACTTTATACACATTGGACTTGATCACAAAAAAAAATAGTATCAGGCATTAATATATGCAAAATAATTTTGAGCCAATTGCAAATGTCCAGTTATTTTAACAATGTGTCCACCAGTGGCGTAACTCCCGGAGGCAATGGAGACATTGGCCGCCGGGTGTTAGCCACTAGGGGGGGCACAGAGGAGCCAGCACCAAGCCTCTGAGGTTATAGATAAATACATCTATAACTGGGTGCACCGCAGTAATCAAAGGAATATGAACTACAGTTCCTAGCAGCCCTTGCTGAAGGAAGCTCAGGGCTGCTGGGAGCTTAAGTTTACTTTCAGTTTCGCCCTGCAGCCCCAGACCAAGAGGGAGCTCGTTGCTCCGAAGGAGCAGGCAGCTGAAAAGGGGGCGGGGCTACACGGAACTAGACTGTACAGTGTACAGTCATTCAGTGCCAGGCCAGGCCCTCCAGCAGCATGGAGAGTGCTGGTATAGTGTACAGTGAAGTCAGCAGCATGGTGAGTGTGTCTCAGGAAGGTGCAATGTATGTATTTATGTGTGTGTGTGTGTGTGCGTTTGTGTATAACTATTATATACTGTATGTTTTTATCTGTGTGTTTGTGTGTGTGTAATTATTGTACTGTATGAATGTGTACATGGGTGTGATTAAATTATGTATGCATGTGTATGACAGCATGTATATAAAGTATGCATGTGTATAGGTGTGTGATTTTATGTAGGTATATGTGTGTATGGGTTCTTTTTTCTTAATCTGCAGCTCAAATTAGTTTGCGTGTGTGAGATTATTTGCATACATTTACAGTTACACAAATGCAGATAGGGTGATGGACAAAACTGCTGGAAACAATAGAGTCGCCTTCCACCGGGTTTCTGTCCCGAAGGGGGCACTTCTCTATTGTCTCCCACTCTCGCCCGTATCTCTCTTCACTACCTTTTTCACACTTCTCCCTCCCTCTCTTCTCTCAATAGCTCTGTCACCCCTCTCTCTCTTACACTCTCTTCCTTCTCTGCCCCCCTGTCACCTTTTCACTTTCCACCACTGCTTCTCCTCATCATACCTTAGAGGCCAAGAAATTGCTGTGATGCCACGCCCATTGTTTTGGGAGCATGCAAAAATACCCCCTCCCCCTGTCATGGTCCACCCCTGTTTTGTTCTAAATCCACCCCTGTACAGAGGTGTGAGTTTTCATTGTGTTTTTGTGGATATATTGGGTGGGGGCACCAATATTTATATTTATGGGAGGAACTTACGCCACTGGTGTCCACATATATATGGGTGCTTATACTGTACTAACAATTTGTGTTACAGGCTATTCGGGACTAATTGGATAGCTTCGGGTGAATCCATTAGCCATGAGAAAATCTCATGGCTAATTGGATACCACCAAGTGTCATAGTTATTTCCTCTCATATTTGTTGTAATATATTTGGTTTCCATCTTATTTTTCTTTCCATTAGCAGTGGGTAGAGCTGTTAATAATTTGTTCTTTTTTTGGATATCCTAAAACAAAGTTGAACATAGTTAAGTTTGTTAGGTCAACTGAAGCTTCTGTAAATGACATACTCTTGGGTTTCTATGTAGTACATAAAGTTTAGCGAATTGTCTTAAGTTTACCTGTGCACTTCTACGTACTTTTTTTTTCAATTGGTAATAAAGATATATGTTCAATACTGTTTTGTCTACCAGAAAATATGAACTTGTGGTTGAGTTCAGTCAACAACTGAATGGCGGATTGATATTTAATTTTCAAATCTCTGCATATTCCTCTACTCCTTTTGAAATTACAACAATGGGTTTCAGCAGGGGCTAGAGTATTTACATTCAATACACTAGCCCAGGGGTGGCCAACCGGTCAGAGGTAAAGAGCCGAAAAATATCGGTAGTCAAGCTAAAGAGCCGTCATCATGCGCGCGCCAAAGGCGCATGCTCCAAAAAAAGGGGCGTAGTCTATTTGGACCCCTTGGGTGGGTGTGATACAAATATGCCTCCAATAGTGCAGTGCCATATATACATATGTCCCCAATAGTGCCAGATACACATATGCCCCCCACGGTGCCAGGTATGCACCACACGGTGCCGGGTATGCCCCCACAGTGCCAAAAAGCTGGTATACCCCACAGTGCCACAAACTGCTATGCCGCCACATTGCCACAAACTGCTATGCCCCCACAGTGCCACAAACTGCTATGCCCCCACAGTGCAAATTTCCCAGCAGCAGCACTCACCGTTGTTGCTGCTGCTGCAAGGCGGGGAGAGGACAGTCTGGTGTCCCCCTGCAGTCCTCCTGTCATGTCACCGATGGGAGGAGCGCACAGCACACCAAGCGTCTCCTTCCCCCTCACTTCCCTGTGACTGGGCCGCCCACCAATCAAAGCTCGCTGGCTGGCTCCTGATTGGCTGCTGGCCCACGAGCTCTGATTGGCGGATGGCCCAGTCACAAGGATGCACAGTAAGGGGTAGGAGAGATGTGCGATGCGCGCTCTCCTCTCCTCAGAAGGAGAAGGGATTCAGGGAACCGGCAGCAGGAGGGACTGGGACAGACGGTGGGCGGCAGGCAGCAGTGGGAGCAGGATTCGCCCTTTACAAGGGGGAGAGCCGCATGAGGCTCAAGAGCCACAGGTTGGCCACCACTGCACTAGTCCATAAACTAATGACTTTATATTTTCTATGCTGTGGTATTATGGGATGATTACACAGCATATTGAAAAAACATGGTAACTTAAATGAACAAATGCTGAACTGCTAACATTTTCTCTTACCCAGCTCCAGAAATTGAGAATTTTCTGGTATGCTAATTTGGCATTTTCAAAAAGTAGTAAGTCATTTATCATTGTTGAAACTTTTTTTTTTTTTTTTGCTTACTTGCTACATTTTTAAAGACTTTAACAACTATTAGTTTGGTGTCAAAGAAATGTTGTTATTTTTTTTAAATGTTTGACCTTTATTTTAAATCAATTTTAGCATTGTTAATGCTAAAATGACATAATTGATGTACATAAGTAGTTTTTTATAAAAAAAATGGCAACATAACACATGATTTCTTGCAAACACCTTAAACGGTAAAGGTATAAATTGCTAAGCAATTTCTCAAAAGCCTGAAATTGTTGCTATAGGTGTGCACAAACCTTGATCCTCATAGCACACAACTTGTTTTGGGTTATGGCTTGTTTTACATAATATGGACCTCCTTTTGACACAATAAGTAGCTTCATATTTAGCATACTAACATAGTAATTGAGGTTGAGAAAAGATGTATGTACAACAAGTTCAAGCATTTTGTTTTTTACAGTACCCATTAGAGCAGGCGTGTCCAACCTGTGGCCCTCCAGATGTTGTGAAACTACACATCCCAGAAGGCCTTGCCACAGTTTTGATATTAGGGAATGCTAAAACAATGGCAAGGCATGCTGGGATGTGTAGTTTCACAACAGCTGGAGGGCCGCAGGTTGGACATGCCTGCATTAGAGGGTATGTTCTAGAGGGATGCAGTTACGATCCCGGCGGTCGGGATCCCGGCGTTCAGAATCCCGACGCCGGAATCCCGACCGCCGAAATGCCGACACATTCTCCCTCCTGGGGTGTCCACGACACCCCTGGAGAGAGAATAAATTAGTGTGCCGAGCGTAGCAAGGCACCGGGCCCGATGCATGGCGAGCGCAGCGAGCCCGCAAGGGGGGGCGATCCACGTCCCCCCCTTGTCGGCATTTCGGCTGTCGGGATTCCGGCGTCGGGATTCTGAACACCGGGATCCTGACCGCCGGGATTCAATACTGAATCCGTTCTAGATGTGGTATCCCTGCATTATGCCCTTTGTTTCAACTATGGGCTAAAATAGTGGCTATGGTTTGTACCCCTGAATGGTTTTCTCTAGTAAATGTTTGTTCAACCTTATTTTAAATGTATTCACTGTGTCTGCCAACACCACCTCTTCTGGAAGAGAGTGCCATACCTTTTAGTGCCCTTGCCATAAAAAAGCCTTTCCTTAAAAGAGTATGGAATGTTCTCTCCTCTAGTCTGAACGCATGCCCATGTGTCTTAGGCAACCTCATTGCTTTGAGGTCGGAGACTGATAGTTCTTTTTATTGCCCCTGATATATTTGTACATGCTAATAATGTCTCCTCTTAAACATCTCTTTT
Source organism: Crinia signifera (assembly GCF_055691185.1). Taxonomy (NCBI): domain Eukaryota; kingdom Metazoa; phylum Chordata; class Amphibia; order Anura; family Myobatrachidae; genus Crinia; species Crinia signifera. The sequence goes on from NC_139219.1 coordinate 178,719,156, forward strand.
CTAGTGTAAACAATCCTAATTTGGTTATTCTGTCCTCTGTCCCTTTTATTAGCTTGGTAACCCTATTCTGGAATTTTCCCAGTTGTATAATGTCCTTTTGTAGTGTGGGGCCCAGAATTGTGCTCCAAATTCTAGATGAGGTCTAACCAGGGCCTTGAGAGTAGCATAATGAAATTGTCATCCCAAGTCTCCATACCCCTTTTTATACAGGCTAGTATCATTTTGGCATTCGTGACTGCACCCTAGTTTATTGGCAATTTGGATTTGCCCAATTCTACCCCATCTAGATTATAAGAGCACACTGGTTATGTCTTATAAAATGCATAACCTTACATTTATCAACATTGAACCTCATTTTCCATTTATCTGCCCACTCATCTAGTTTATGCAAGTCTCTTTATAGCTGGGGTAGCCAACCCTAGTCCTCGAGAGCTACCAACAGTGCATGTTTTACAGGTCTCCTCACAGAATCACAAGTGAGCTAATTAGCTCCATCTGTGTATCTTTTAAAATGTGTCAGTGATTAATGAGTGCAGTGCTCTCGAGGGCTAGGGTTGGCTACCACTGCTCTATAGCATGGAGACATCCTCACCTGTTCTAATCACCCTGAACAATTTTGTGTCATCCGCAAAGATGTATAATCTGTTTAGTATTCTGTCCTCTATATCATTAATGCACTAACACTGTTTTAAAAATGCAACATTTACAACTACCCTCTGTTAAACTCTAGTCCCAAAATCATCCATTTTGTAAATCAGCCTCTTATGTGGCAATGCTTTAGATGTGGTCTACCTGATTGTGCAAAAGCATTTCACACAAATGCTTTTGCACAATCAGGTAGACCACATCTAAAGCATTGCCGATGTCTAGTTTTGTGTTAACTTCCTAATCAAAATGTATTCGGTTAATTTGGCACCAATGTTTCCATGCTGATTTCCACTGATTTTATTAATCTCTAAGAAGTCCTGGATTCCATCTCTTAAAATACCATCAAATAATTTCCCCACGATCAACATTAAGCTCACAGGTCTAAAATTCACTGCGTCATCTTTTCTTTCTTCTAACTATCGGTACTACATCCGCAATTCTCCAGTCCCCTGGCACTATACTAGACAAAAAAAGATTTAATGCAGAGGAATTGCTAAATCCTCCCGTAGTTCCATCAGAACTCTTGGGGGATTCTCCCTTGAGGATCTCCTCTGCAGTGAATTATATGTTAAGTTCTAGCAGGCTCACCCTTCTTTAAAAAAGCTGCTCCTAGATGTACTGTAAGCAGGGAAACGCTGGGCCACCCAATAACTGCCGGCCAGCACATCTTGGTGGAGATTATGGGGGAAATTGGTACTTATGTAGTATCTGGGCGCCCGATTTTTTGATTGTATGCCTTAAGTTAAGGCATACAATCAGATGCAATGAGATATCGCACCATATCGCATGCGATGCGATGCGATGACCCGATTTTTCCATAGGATTCAATGTTAAAATGGACTAAGTCCATTTTAACATGGAATTCAATGGGAAAAAGGGGTCCTTTTCATACCCCTACTATCCAAGTGGGCATGGAGTTGGATATAAACCTGTGGCGAGCGTAACGAGCCACCGAGCCCGTAGCGTGGTGAGCGGACGGTATTCTGTGTCCCCTCGCGGGGCTCGCTACGCTCGCCACGCTTCGGGCTCGGTCCATTTTAACATTGAATCCTATGGAAAAATCGGGTCCATCGCATCGTATCCGATTTGATCGCATGCGATGCGATGTGCCCGATCCGACCCGATTTCTAAATCGGGCGCCCAGATACTACATAAGTACCGGGAAATTTACTAAAGGAAATTTGTAAAAAATAGGTGTATTTGTATCCAGAAATACACTTATTTTTGACATTTACTATCCCGAAAATACGGCAATTTGTATTCGTATTGATGTTGCCATGTAAATATTGAGGCCGCCTCTGATATATTGGGGGAAATTTACTAAAGGAAATTTGTAAAAAAAAATAGGTGTATTTGTATCCAGAAATACACTTATTTTTGACATTTACTATCCCAAAAATACGGCAATTCGTAGTCGTAGTCTTGTGTCCCATCCAGAAGCATATCCCACGAGTAGCAACTATACTGCAATCATACTGCATTTGACCATCTAATTATCACACTGCTATTCTGCTTTCTGTGATTGATTGCACTTTAAAACACTGCCATTTTCTACAAAGATGGCTTATTAACCATTAATCAACTACAATACATCAGTGGATTAAAAAAACCTTTTTAAATAATTATCTATCTATACAGATTTATCAAAACAATGTTTATATATTTTTTGAATTCCATCAGTCAATACACCTATTGGGATGCCTGTAAATTCTACTAACGGTCCTCCCTATGCTATTTCCATAAGCATTGGTTAAAAGGCCTATGTTCTCTTTTATTAACTGTTAGTTGATGTATTTAAAAAATACTATTCGCTTTTTAGTTTCCCTTTTAGCTGCTTTGATTTCCTTTTTAAAAATTCTATTTAGCTCTTTGTACTTTTTGAATGCCTCCCCATCCATTTTAGCCTTGTATCATTTTAACTCTTGTTTATTGCTTCCCTTACATTCTTGTTGCACCATGACGGGTTTGTCCTGCTGATATTACCCTTATTTCCCTTTGGGATAAATTTATTTGTTAATGTATCTAACAACTTTTTGAAAGTTTCCCACATTTCCCCTCAAATAGAACATCCCACTATGGTTCTTTTATTGATTCCCTAAACAAATCAAAGTTGGCATTCCTGAATGTAAGTATTTTAGATGGTTCCCTATATTGTTGTTTAACCCCTTCCCGCCGCAGCCTGTTTTTGCCTTCCTGACAGAGCCCTTTTTTTCAAATCTGACATGTATCACTTAAGTGGGGATAACTTTTTTTTGCTTTTACTTATCCCAGTGATTTTGAGATTGTTTTCTCGTGACACATTGTACTTCAAGTTAGTGGTAAATTTGGGTCGATACAGTCTGTGTTTTTTTGTGAAAAATACCAAAATGTCGTAAAAAAATGGAAAATTTTGCAATTTTCAAAATGTAAAATTTTCTGCTTGTGAGACAAATAATCATACCACTCAAAATAGTTAATAACTAACATAGACCATATGTCTACTTTATGTTTCCATCATTATTTCAACCTCCTTTTAATTTTTTTGGACACTAGGAGGCTTAAAATATGAATAGCAAATTCTCAAATTTTCAAGAAAATTTCAAACACTGATTTTTGTAGGGACCAGTTCAGTTCTGATGTGACTTTGAGGGACTTGTATGTGAGACACCCCCATAAATGATGCCATTTCAAAAACTGCACCCCTTACAGTATTCAAAACAGCATTTTGGAAGTTTGTTAACCCTTTAGGTGTTTCGCAGGAATTAAAACAAAGTGTAGGTGAAATTTCAAAATTTCATTTTTTTTGCAGATTTTCAATTTTAATACATTTTTCTAAGGAACACAGTAGATTTTACTAGAGAAATGTGACTAAAAATTGATTCCCCCAATTATTTTGTTTTCATAAATATCCTATATGTGGCCCTAGTGTGCACGTTGACCAAACCACAGGCTTCATAATAGAAGGAGCACCTACTTGATTTTGGAGCCTCCTTTTTATGAGATTATTTTTTAGGCACCATGTAGGTTTCTAGGCACCATAAGATGCTAAAAGTTAGGAACCCCCCCACAAGTGACCCCATTTTGCAAACTACACCCCTCAGGGAATTCATCTAGGGCTATAGTGTACATTTCAAACCCCCAGGGGTTTCACCAATTGTGGTACAACTGGGCAGTGAAAATGAAAAATTAAATTTTTTACACAAAAATGCAGTTCTGGCTCAAAATTTTTCATTTTCACAAGGAATGAAGGAGACAAAGCACCCCAAAATCTGTGCCCCAATTTCTCCCAAGTACGGCAATGCCTCACATGTGACCAAAAAATACCATTTGGGTGCATTGCAGGACTCAGAAGGGAAGGAGTGATATTTGGATTTTGCAGCACAGATTCTGGTGGAATGTTGGTGGGTGCGATGTCGCATTAGCAAGACCCCCGAAGCACCAATACAGTGGAACCCCCCCACAAGTGACCCCATTTTGCAAACTACACCCCTCAGGGAATTCATCTAGGGCTATAGTGTACATTTCAAACCCCCAGGGGTTTCACCAATTGTGGTACAACTGGGCAGTGAAAATGAAAAATTAAATTTTTTACACAAAAATGCAGTTCTGGCTCAAAATTTTTCATTTTCACAAGGAATGAAGGAGACAAATCACCCCAAAATCTGTGCCCCAATTTCTCCCGAGTACGGCAATGCCTCACATGTGACCAAAAAATACCATTTGGGTGCATGGCAGGACTCAGAAGGGAAGGAGTGATATTTGGATTTTGCAGCACAGATTCTGGTGGAATGAATGGTGGGTGCTATGTGGCATTAGCAAGACCCCCGAAGCATGGTGAAATGATGAACCTAATAATCCATAGATGTGTGGTATATTTTAAAACACTCCTTTATACATAGGCCGGGTTTGTCGGGGCAAGTTTCACAGTGGAAAATAGTATCCTTTCTTATTCCCTTTTTATAGCAAACTTTGCACCTTTTTTGTGTCCTGCCCTTTTTTGCAGTGGAGGGGATTTCGTTAGGAAAATGCTGCCCTGGTACAATACGGGGGCCAGTACTAGAAGTACTGGGGCCCTCTGCCTGCTGGTTCCCAAATATTAGGCCCTTTATGACTTCCTCTTGAAAGTGCATAAATGTCCCCCTCTGGCTGGTAGAACGGAATAGCACGTAAGCGTTATACAGTGCCATCTGGATGATATACACGGCCAGCTTCTTGTACCAGATTTTTGTTTTCCGCAGGGCACTGTACGGCTTCAGTACCTGATCTGAAAGATCCACTCCGCCCATGTACTTATTGTAATCTAGGATACAATTCGGTTTTGAGGTGTGGGTACTGGTACCTCGTACAGGGACGGAGGTTGTACTGTCTCCGTGAATTGTTGTCAGTATAAGGACATCCCTCTTGTCCTTATATTTGACCAACAACATATTTTCGGTGCATATTCCCCTGCTTTCACCCCTTCTCAGTACTTGGGCAATGTGCGTTTTTGGGAGGCCTCTTTGGTTCTTGCGCACAGTACCGCAAGCTGCTGTACCTCTTGAACCAAGGGCCTTAAACAGGGGGATGCTAGTGTAAAAGTTATCCACATAGAGGTGATAACCTTTATCCAGGAAGGGGTGCACTAAATCCCAGACAATTTTTCCACAAACACCTACGAGGGAGGGGGGGCATTCTGGCGGTTCAATTCTTGAATCCTTCCCTTCATATACCCTAAACCTGTGGGTGTACCCTGAGGTGCTTTCACACAGTTTATACATTTTTATGCCATACCTTGCCCTCTTACTGGGAAGGTACTGGCGGAATTTAACCCTTCCTTTAAAATGTATAAGGGACTCGTCGATACAAATACATTTTTCAGGGATGTACAACTCTGCAAATTTGGCACTGAAATGATCAATGACCGGCCTGACTTTGAATAGCCGGTCAAAGGTGGGATCATCTCTGGGTGGGCACTGTGCATTATCGGTGTAATGTAAAAATTTAAGGATTATCTCAAAACGAGTCCGAGTCATGGCCATACAGTAAAGTGGGGTGCTGTACAGAACATCTGTACTTCAATATTGCCTAATTTCTGGCTTTTTTTACTATGCCCATATGTAACACCAGACCCCAAAACGTCATCATCTCTACTGCATCTACAGGGGTCCACCTAGCAAATGATGACGTGGGGTTTTGAGCAATAAACTGCTGGGCATATAAATTACTTTGGTCCACCATTAAATTTATAAAATCATCAGAGAAAAATAATTTGAAAAAGTCAATTTCTCTGAGACCTGTTGAATCAAATTGGATTCCTGGGATGGCCAAAAACTCAGGAACCTGGGGCTCTAAATTGTCTGGTGGTGGGGTCCATACGGGATCAATCATTTGGGGGGGGGTCTCAGCTGCTCTACGGGGGCGTCTTTGAGGGGGTCCCTCATCACTAGAGGAGGAAGATGAGGTTAAGACGAATCCTTCAAATTCCCCGCTTGCATCACTGGCTGTGTCAGAGTCATAGGCAAGCATGGCATATGCCTCCTCCGCTGAATACATTCTTCTGGATGACTGGGATGACATTTGGGATGCCATTTTTATTTTTGTGTTTCTGTAAGTGTAATGTTTCAACACGTGTATAGTGTAAGGGGGGTACAAACTTTATTTCAACATGGGGGGTATGTAGTGTGTAGTGTGTATGTAGTGCAGAAAAAAAAAATACTTTATACAGGAATTTGATCCCAATAAAAAAAAAAAAATTATATCAACCCTGTGCCAAAAATGCTGTTCAGTGATGTACGTCACTGATCAGCGTTCAGCGGCCACAGGACACCCACAAAAGCAACGTGGGTGTAAAAACAATTTAAAAAGAATAAACCACAGCACTCTCCAAAAAAAAAACAATTTAAAAAAACTGCAGAAAAAAAATTATATCAACCCTGTGCCAAAAATGCTGTTCAGTGATGTATGTCACTGATCAGCGCTCAGCGGCCACAGGACACCCACAAAAGCAACGTGGGTGTAAAAACAAAACCCCACTGCACTCTCCAAAAAAAAAAAACTGCAGATCAGTGATGCAACACTGATTAGCAGTGAGGGGCAGCAGGCACACAACTGTGGGTGCAACCTGACAGGGTATATATACCCCAAAATATAGCCTGGACCCCAAAAAAGGTGCTGATCACTTAGTTTATACTGATCAGCACAAAAGGGGTGCAGCAGGGGGGGGCAGCAGTCAGTTGCACAGGCAGCACAACCTTTGGTGCAACTGACAGGTATATATATAAAAAAAAAAACCTCCTGCACCCCCAAAAAGTTGCTGATCAGCACAGATATACTGATCAGCACAAAAGGGGGGTCAGCAGACACAAAATATAGCACTCTCTATCACTCTCTGTCACTATCTCTCACTATCTCTCACTATCTCTCACTATCTCTCACTATCTGTGACTCTATGACACTGCAGCAGCAGCACACAGGAAGTCACAAGATCCAGGAAGCATCCAGCTGCTGGCAGCACGCTACCAGCGGTGATCAGGTAAGTATCAGGCAAGGATCAGGTCAGTATATCACGACAGATTGGCACGGTGACCGCTCTGCACGCAATTCCAGACCGGAATGGCGTCTGCAGCGCAGTCACCGTTAGTTTAAATCACGCGCCATGGCTGTGATTGGTCCGTCGGTCCGACGGACCAATCACAGCCTTGGGGGCAGGTGGGGTGAGGTGTGGTCATCACCGGTGACCCCCTCACGCCCCCTCCCACCCGGCGGTGATTGATCCCTGTGTTACCGAGCGTCTGATTCGCCGGTAACACAGGAAAACGCTGCGACTGGCTGTTCACATTGAACGGGGGGGAGGCATCGCCGCCCCCCCTGGGCATGCAGGGACATGTCTGCTGTCAGGGACAGCAGACATGTTTAAACTGTCACCGCGTCTATAGACGCGGTGACAGTTTAAAGTCATGACGTATATATACGTCATGTGTCGGGAAGTACATCCCGGCCATGACGTATATATACGTCAAATGTCGGGAAGGGGTTAAAAACACGAATGTCAGATAAAACCATGTTGTAGTCACGGTTTCCTAGATGTTTTATTCATCTGGTATTTGTAACTTACATTCTTACAAGTTATTATATTTTTAAGTTTTACATGTTTCTGGTTCCCAAGATGCTCTTGGGATATTTTGTTACTGAAATTTCACATACAGCATGTGTCTTATGTATTTTTTTGTTTCACTTCATTTGTGAAAATTGCCATCCAATATCTGTATTTATACCATGTTCTGGATTTTCATGTTCTACACAAAAGAAAAATGCCAGAGAAAATTCATAAGTCACTGAAAAAAAACAAAAACATTTAACTCAAGTATAGTACACAAGCACTTAAATTTCATGCATTTCGGTGCACTGGGAATAACATTGGTTTTTTTGCAGTTAATAACAGAAAATAGTGACAAACTACAGCTAAACATTTGCAATATCTGTTTTGATTACTGCTGCAGAGCTGCATGACAAGATACTCTATCAGAGTATCAGGAATGTAAATAGTTGTTCTTAAAAACTATTATTTGTTACAGTTGAAGTTTTCAAAACTGTCTTTCAAGTTATGGTTAGAGATTCGTGGAATGGCAAGCTGTCTACTGTGTAAATGGAATTGCCTTTTGCTGATGGAATTTTGAACCTTTTAGCTTTTCAGATGACTTTTTTTTTTTTTACAAAATTGTAAATTATTATATATTTTCCCCCAAACACACAGACATTAGAAAGCAATTTTTAGATGATATGTGGGGGTTTAAGGATTAAGTGTTAAATTAGAAAATTATGTATCAATCAGTTAAAAGTGTGGGAAAGTTGACCAGTGGAGAATTTGCCCATTGCAACCAATGAGCTTTGAGGTAGCATTTATCAGGTAGGTATTTTACATAGAAGCTGACTGGTTGCTATGGGCAACTTCTCCAGTCTTTTGCCTGCTTGATACATCAACTTTATAGAAACAGAATATTATATCAGAGTAATCAAAAATGCTTGAATTAACTATTTTTTTTGAACTGGTTCAAAAATTAAAACTCTACATTTTGGATTGTTTATCACCCAAACAAGCAAGCTGAATATGAGAAAGTCGTACCGACTAAACCATGTTTGATCTTAAATTGACACATTTTAGCTTTCTTAAATAGCACAGGTTGTTACTTTTCACAGTTTATTTCTATATGAATCAATAAGTCAAACACTTTCTTATTATGTTAATAGTATTTGAAATTAAAATATTTCTAATACTGTACTGTCAGATTAGAACTTTTGAAAATCCTGGTCAGGCTTTAGTGGCACAGTAGGGAAAAGAGTGCTCCTGTTATAGCAACAGAATCTCAAAATGAATCCCTTTTATACACAGGGCTTAAACAGGTCCTGGAGAGGTGGGGGAACTCATTTCGGTACTTGTGTCGTTTCACGGCGCCGCCGCGCGCACACTCTGTCTCAGAAACTTGGCAGCTTGCCAGGCGCTCTGTTTAACTGTGCGCGTGCCGCTCTAGCTGTTCTCAGCATAGCGCTTGGCTGCTTTCCATATGTAAGCTACGTTAGCGTAGCGCCGGGCGGCAGCAGCACGCTGCCCAGGCACTTGAAATTGATCAAAGGGAGTTAATCCGCACAGCCCAATTCAAGTATTTTGATGGTCAGATGTTCCCTATAGGGGGTGATGCCATAGATTCAGGCTTTTATCTGTTTAGTGTCCCAAGAAAAATATGTTAAAATTTAACTTTTATTATTATTATGTAAAAAGCTGCGAAATATGTTAAAAATAGTAACAAAGTGCAAATGAAGTGACAATAATTAAAATAGCGATGACCGTTCCGCTTGTGTATTTTATCAAGGTTCTATACCTATCTTGCGGTTGTATCACCCTTTCTGGGTTTAATGTGTCCAGATGGATAATCTCACCACAAAGATGTAGTCTGGCACCTTGTTATCTGAGACAATTCTCAGAGTGTCGTAACTTTTAATAACAATTTCTGCAATTTGTGTTGCTCTAATGTGTTACCAATGTGCCTCACAGCTGTAGAGGAGATGCAAGTATATCACCTCAAGCCATTTGATTCAATGTGGTGTTATTACACAATGATCCGCCGGGTTTGAATAAGTATAATGCACAGTAGAGCCCAGCCAGGCATTAATTCATTGAGCGGGGAGTACTGTATGCCCTGTAGTTTGAATGATACAGAGCAAAATTGTAGTGTGCTTAACGGGGACGTGCGATCGGCCGAGGTTACCTAGAGTCACCAGAGAGGCCGGGGGCGGCGGGAGGCCGGAGCCGACCCGTCGGGAACCCCCGGATTGGTCTTGGACTGATAAATGCACGCATCCCTGGGGGTCAGCGCTCTTCGGCATGTATTCGCTCTAGAATTACCACAGTTATCCAAGTAACGGGGTCGAATGATCAAAGGAACCATAACTGATTTAATGAGCCATTCGCAGTTTCACTGTACCGGCTGTGTGCTACTGGCAGGATCAACCAGGTTTACCATATCCAGTTCTCGATTGACTGTCGACCTGTTGAGGTCACACTCAACCTAATGATCCACACCCAATAATTAACATCTGTGATCAGTGGCATTTATTGCTATCCACATTTCACCTAGTCAGGGCCGGCGCTTCCCACTCAGCAGCTCCTGCAAAGCAGGGAGGCGCCATGCTGAAAAGGCGCGGTCTCCCTCCCTGCTCTGCTAAAGCTGCCTCAGCCCTCACTGTCACTGCCTCCTGCATGCCGCCCGCAGCACCTGTCTGACAGCTGGTGGGCGGCAGTATAAAGAGCTGCTCCCTGCACCACGCACACACTGTCCTCCTCCTGCGACCTGCCCCCTCTTCCTCACGGACACTTGTGCTGAGGCATGTAGTGCTGTCTGTGAATGCCTGGATGACAGGTAATGTCCGGATCCGCCCCCTACCCATTGCTCCCTGCGCCTGTCAGCTGTCAAACAAATGACGAACAGGCAGCAGTGCCGCCCTTCCTTCCCTGTTCTCAGTGTGCATGCATGCCATGCGTTGCGAACTAGCACATAACGTATGCGATTCTCGCAGCGTGTATGGGCACCTTTAGTGCCTGCAACATTTTGCGGACACAGCACTGAGATGGTCTATGCATACATGTACATGCACCCGAGATCCTACATAGGATCGCATGTTGCATACGCTCCCACAATCGGGCTGCAGCTTGTTGCAATGGCAATGTGAAAGGGCGCAAAATGTATGGTTTGCAGGAGGGCTCCAGACACCCTAGCACCGGCCCTGCACCTAGTTTATGAACACTATATTCTATATATTTATTTTATTATTTTAAGCTATCATCATTATACTTCATGTGCTTCTGTGATCTATTGCTTCAAATGTATCCATACATTTGGGGTTCTGTGTATTAAGACAAATAAGAAGACATTAAGTGGGAATTCCCACTCTTTCCCCTGCATTTGACACATTCTGTTGTTTCTACTTCTCAACTCATGCCCCCTCCCGCACATAGATGGGGCAGGGCCTCCCCTAAAGGCTTGGTGGTACAAGCTTATGGTGAGAAGGGATTGGGCTACAGATTGCATGCATTAAAAGCTTCCCATTGGTCCATGCATCCAAGACACAGCAGATCCAGGGCCAAAATATCTTGCAGTGGCCCTGACTGTGCATAGTTATCTTCGGTACTTGTTTCCTAGCACGGCCACAACGATTTAGATCGTTGTGGTCGGAAGATAAAAAATCGGATCGGTCGCATCGCATGCGATTTGGTCGCATACGATGCGACCGATCCGATCTGCCGATTTTTCACCCGATTTTTTTATTTTTTCACCAGATTTTTTTTAATTGCCCCCCCAAATGTTACTAAGTGTGCTAGACCCCACGATAGACGTGAACCCGAAGCGTGGCGAGCGCAGCGAGCCCGCGAGGGGCGGCGGTACGCGTCCTCCGACCTTTTCATTCCCCTACTATCCACTAGGGCGTGGAGTGAGAATATAATAGTGTGGCGAGCGCAGCGAGCCACCGAGCCCGAAGCGTGGCGAGCGCAGCGAGCCCCGCGAGGGGACGCGTATAACTTCACAGGTATACGCGTCCCCTCGCGGGGCTCGCTGCGCTCGCCACGCTTCGGGCTCGGTGGCTCGCTGCGCTCGCCACACTATTCTATTCTCACTCCACGCCCTAGTGGATAGTAGGGGAATGAAAAGGTCGGAGGACGCGTACCGCCGCCCCTCGCGGGCTCGCTGCGCTCGCCACGCTTCGGGTTCACGTCTATCGTGGGGTCATGGCGGGCACATAAAAAATGTGAAATGGGTCATATTGACCCATTTCACCTTTTTTATCAATTTTCCCTATGTGAGATGGACTTAATCAAGTCCATCTCATCTTGTGCCATTATAATGGCACAAGACCGACACGATCCTCCCGATTTCAATGTTAAAAGATTTTTTAACATTGAAGTCTATGGAAAAATCGGGTCAATCGGTCGGTCGCATCGCGGCCGATTTTAATTGGTCGCGACCGACCGATTGACCCGATTTCTGTCAATCAAAGGCAAAAAAATGTAAAAAATCGGCCACATCGTGAGGATCGTGTCCCTTAATTAAGAGCCACGATCACTCACGATTGTGGCCGTTCTAGGAAACAAGTACCTTATCTTCTACAATATAGTCAATTTCCCAAACTTTTAATTTACTTTAAAAAGTGGCTGAAATTAAAGTCAGTTCAGGCAACCATTAAATTAATTCTCTCACCTTCGGCAGAGGGGATGTGTTCTCAGCAGCGAGTAGGTCTGAAGCAGGCCCATGGAGTTCTAATTAGATGAAAAGCAGTTACCTGCGATCAAAATGTTGCCACCCAGAAAGAACACAGCCCCTGCAAATTTGTGAATGCATTGCAAATAGTGATCCAGAAAAACTAAACATTGAACACTTTTTCCATCTGCACCAGATTAAGGGGGAGATTCTCTAAACTAAAAATGCGGTAAAAAACCAATGTTATAGGTTGAAAAATCTATGCCCCATAGAAGCCTACAGAGCTGTGCTGCCCGGACCTGTGACCTCCTCCAGGTAAGGGAGGGAGGAGGGGGGAGCCGCCAGGACCCGATGGGACCCGCTGACACCGCAATGGACAGCTCTTAATGCAAGAGCTGTCCTTTGCCATAATTATCGCATATGTTAGAGCATATGCGATAATTATGTATGTGATGGGTGGCGAAGGGGGCGGAGCTGGGGTGCGGATGTTAGAACATCCCACCCTAAGGCCCGTTTCACACACTCCGGCTCCTGCCGGATGGTGAAATCCCGCACGGCCAGGGAGCCGTGCCGCACACAGTAGTTTATCATGGAGGGGATGGCCACAGCCCGGCAGCCGTCCCTTCCAGTGGCGGGATCCGGCTGCAGCCGTGCGGCCGGGCCGTGGCCGTCCCGTGTGAATGGACACAATAGTGTCCATTCACAACTAATGTGTGCGGCATGGCTCCCTGGCCGTGCGGGATTTCGCCGTCCGGCAGGAGCCGGAGTGTGTGAAACCGGCCTAAGGCTTCCACTAATCTGCAAAAGAAACATCGCTGATGTCAGAGACCCACCCAAAAAAACCTAGGCAAGCCTGACTTTTCACAAACACCCAAAAAACACTTTTAAACACTCGCTTCTCATCAATCAAACTGCAACTGCAATGGGTATGGATATTTATTTTCAATATGCATATGTACCTAGGCAATGCAATAATAATAATAATAGTAATAATCGTTAATCAACCGGATTGTGAATTGTCTAGGTAGCGGTCCATGCTGAATAAGACCCTATGGGTGAAATGTAATAGGGGGAGAGAATCAGAAAGTGAGAGATTTGGTAAGAAATCTCAATTTTTATTTTAAAGCAGCAATCATTTACACTGAAAGACCAGACTTTTTTTTTTAAATTAGAGATTTCTTACCAAATCTCTCACTTTCTGATTGTCTCACCGCAGTAGCGCAGTACCCAGAAACCCCCCCAGGAGTCTACTGGCCCTAGACTGAAAGCTGAGAGTCCCCTCTTTCCATGAGTACAAGAATTTTTAAAATCGGACCTTGGGAATCTGACTTCAAAGCAGTGGTCCCCATCCAGCCTGTTAATTGCTCTTCCCAGTCAGATATTTCAGGTTCTGTCTGACTTAGAGTTTTTCTGAGGGTATATTCCAAAAGTTGGGACTCTCCCCCTTTGAAGGACACTAGAAGCTTGTCTCTACTGTTCCGAAAACCAGAGATATCAGCCTTTCAGCAGTTGGTTACTGCTCCAGGTCCACACACCTGGTATGTAGTTTTATATACTCGTTGGCAGATTGCTCTGCCTCCTGAACTCTGATCCCCTAGTCCCCAATATCATTTGGTAGGTGGGATTCTCTAGTTTTTAATTCCATTAAAATCTAAGAAATCTATTTCCGGGAACTGGATATCTCTGCATTCAAGCAAGCTGTCCTCCCACCAGAAAATTATGAATAATAAGCCCACTCCACTATACACCCCTCCTCTGCATATTAAACATCCTCTACCACCCTGGAAGTTATGTATCAGGGCCCCTTCATTCAGCCCAAAGCCCCCTTCTCCCACCCCATCTCCCACCATCTGTGCAGTAAAGGGGTAATTAGTGGAAATTACTGATCCAGGCCCTACATGCTGAGCGGTTGATATAATACCCCCTACCACTCGCGGGACATCAAAGCATATACTGGGTCACCTAAGTGTCCATCTCCGCGCTTTGCTCCGCCCCTCTGGAAACCCCCTTCTGAAAATCCTGCGTTTGCCGCTGCACCCTATTACATTTCACTATATCTCTAATAATATTGGAAGTGAAGGAAAAACACACCAGTCACCCAGCAAGAGAGAAAAACATAGAATACATAAATTACAAGTATTCCAACATTAGCTAATTTTAACTATTTCCATTTCTTTAAAACATGGAAGAATTTCAAACATTAAGTTTAGTGAACAAACCTAATAACCATAGACTAATTACCAGCATGGAAAGATCTGTATATGGCTGAGCGCCAAGGGAATTTGTCAAAATTGGTGTAAAAAATTGGCAAGAAAATATGTTTATATTATATAAATATATATATATATATATATATATATATATATTTATATCATAAAATATTTTGTGCGTCTCCCGTAGAGATATTGGCAGGGTTTAATTTATTTATTTTTTTACTTTTCTTCTGGTCTTTCTGCATTAATCACAAATAAGTGACATTAAATAACAACATATACCTGAAAACACAACTAAATGGCAGCACATGTATACAAATATGACTAGGTACGCTTATAAAATTAAAAGCAGTGATATGCTAATTTTTCAAAAATCAACAACTTCTCTCAGTGAACGCCTGATGCCCCAAGAAATGTGCTCTCATTCCCTATGTAGTGATTGTCTACTGATCACACAGCACACATCCTTCCTCCGCCTGCTGCATGCTGTTTATGTCCTACTTTAACTGTTACTAGAACTTGTTGAACTCTGCATGCATCCACAAAGATTATATCTGACAGCCTCTATCTAATGGTTTGAAAATAAATGAAAACTGCTGTAACAACCGCCCTGAGACTCTTTGCTAATGAAGTCTCAATTAATAATTGAGTTAGGTTGAGCTTAATTTATGATTTCTAGAATGTGACTCTATTTAATTTTATTTTATGAAGCATCAGGAGCATTTACTGCTGTCAATACTTGCATCCCGCAGCAATGTTATAACTAGTATTTTGAGGACACTGATGAATTGCACAGAGCTGATTTTATTTTGTAACAACAGGACACTACAATGCGTTGGGCTAGGGATTCTGTGTAACTATGCTCTCACTGCTTATTTACATAAGATTTAAATGTAGTTTTCATATTATACAAATGCTACAGAGGGTTTTTTCTTGCCGTATACCTTATGTGTTTCAACATTTCAGACATCCAGACTTTTTTTATTGAATGAAGAAGTCAAAGAACCTTGGAGACCTATACATACCTACCAACTGTCCTTATTTTCATGGGACAGTCCGGTTATTTAGGTGGACTGTCCTGCATCCCACTCACAGTGTACCAGGGTGGGGGGAGGGAGTTGGTAGTCCTCCTGCCTTTTTATTCTCTGCCGATCAGAGCATGGTGAATAGACATGTGCGCATCTATTTCTGTAGACAACAGTCTACAGGTAGTGTTGCCAGCAGCTTACGAAGTGCTGGCCATGCTCCCAGCATCCTTTTTAGGAACACAGGGTGGGGCCGCACACAGGAGTCCAAAGCCCCACCATCCAAATGTTAGGAGGTATGCATATACACTAAGATTAAATGTGAAGGGTGTGGCATAGTTGGTCTAAAATGTCTAGATTGACCCCAAAAGGGGTTGACATGCACAAGGTTTCCAGGATGCAGCAGGGGGTTGTGGTGTACACCAATCAATGCTGCTGGGCACATAGCATGGCAGTCAGTGCAGCATGGTGCGGGGCGCCACTCCCTGAGGTAGTTGAGGCCCCAGTGTGGCGGTCACTGTGCTGGGTCCTCCACCTGGGGTATGTGGAAGTCCAGGAGATGGACGGCTGGACCCCATTGGAGAGCCCAGACATGTCTGCTTGGATTGTTAATTATTTATCTCCTCTTTGTCACTCTCCAAGGCTTAGTACATTTGTCCTGAGGAGTCTTTGACAAATGTGAAAAACTCCTCCAACATGCCTGAGATGGTACTCGCAGGGACAGCAATTAATACTTCCATTTTCCATGTACATTATAGTTAGAACATAGAGGGAGCATTTTTGTAAAAAAAAATGTTTTAAAAAGGACTGTTAATAGTCACTGCACTGACACAATTATTAATACTTAAGCACCTTAATATGTTATCAATCTGTTAATTCAAGAATATTTTTTTAATTTAAACAATCTTTGATATAAAAAATATCTTAAAAGTAGTCATTTACAATCCTATTATTATGCACATTATGCTTATTTTATAACTAGGGCTTATTAACTTTTTATATTTCAATAATTGTTATTGATATTATAAGGTTCGTGTTCATATGACATTAGAACTTCCATAATATATTTTCTGAATTCTTGCATTAACATGATTGTGATTTGCATTATTCTAGTTAAATAGAATATTTGCAGGACAATATGGAACTCATTGGAAGGATTATTATAATAAATATTTGCACTCTGCTGGCAAACTTGAAATAGAATCTTCTGACAGCAATAAATCTTTATTTTATTTGAAATAGAATCTATAAAATAATGATATTGTATTGAAACATGCTTTTACAAAAAAAATCCCTTAAAATATAATTTTTCGCTAAAGTTTACTTTGTGGAACAATTGGTTCCTAAACTCTGTCATCAAGGCACTTATGTTTTATGGATATCCGTGGTTAATTATGTCACCTACATGATGCTCAAGCATGGATAATATATTTGTCAATATATTGTATGCAAGATAAAATATATATTTAAGTGCGCTTTTTTACTATTAAAATATTTTTTGTCTTTTCATATGATTATTTTGTTTTGATCGACATCAAACTAAAAAACACTTTTGCTGAAAAATACAGAAAGAATCCATGAACATAAAGCAATATATTTAATAAATGCTGTAATAATGTACTGTATATCCAGATAAATATGTCAATGTAAACAACTGGAAGACACAGGAAATCATGCCAAGATGTTGAAAACGTTGAAACGTTGCATAGAGCTAGTGGCCAGCGATGGGGTTAAACAGCGAGGATCGCTGGTTCTCTGTGATCCTCGCTGCTTAACCCCCTCGCCGGGTAAAGTGTAATGGGGGATCACTAATGATGTCTGTGTAGTATATGGGAGTCACTAATGATGCGTGTAGTACAGTATATGGGAGTCACTAATGCTGTTTGTAGTATATGGAGTTTACTGATTCTGTGTGTCTTATATGGAGGTCTGGGTTACTTTGTGTAGTATGTGGTAGTCACTGATGCTGTGTGTAGTATGTGGTAGTCACTGATGCTGTGTGTAGTATGTGGTAGTCACTGATGCTGTGTGTAGTTTATGGCAGGGTTGCCGACTTTTAACTGCTCCTCTCCGGGAGAAGCCCGGAGAGGAGACTTTCCTTACCCGATTGGGGGGCGGGGCTTGACGGTGATGTCATTAAGCCCCGCCCCCATTATGGGAAATAGTCTAAATTACTGATCTCCATGGAGGGGGCAGGGCTAAAATGACACGATTGTGCCATTTTAGCTCCGCCCTTCCTTTGAGACCCGCGGATTGCGGCATTTACATGCCGCGATTCAGGGGGCTCAGGGGGTTCCCCCATATTCCAGGAGGGTTGCCCACCCTTCCGGGGGGGCGGGAGGGGGACCCGATTTTCAGGAGGACTCCCGGGAGGGTCGGCAACCCTGGTATATGGATGCCTTGTGTAGTATGTGGGAGTCACTGATGCTGTGTGTAGTATGTGGTAGTCACTGATGCTGTGTGTAGTATGTGGTAGTCACTGATGCTGTGTGTAGTATGTGGTAGTCACTGATGCTGTGTGTAATATGTGATAGTCACTGATGCTGTGTGTAGTATGTGGTAGTCACTGATGCTGTGTGTAGTATATGGATGCCTTGTGTAGTATGTGGGAGTCACTGATGCTGTGTGTAGTATATGGATGCCTTGTGTAGTATATGGGAGTCACTGATGCTGTGTGTAGTATGTGGTAGTCACATATGCTGTGTGTAGTATGTGGTAGTCACTAATGCTGTGTGTAGTATGTGGTAGTCACTGATGCTGTGTGTAGTATATGGATGCCTTGTGTAGTATGTGGGAGTCACTGATGCTGTGTGTAGTATATGGATGCCTTGTGTAGTATATGGGAGTCACTGATGCTGTGTGTAGTATATGGGAGTCACTGATGCTGTGTGTAGTATGTGGTAGTCACTGATGCTGTGTGTAGTATGTGGTAGTCACTGATGCTGTGTGTAGTATGTGGTAGTCACTGATGCTGTGTGTAGTATATGGATGCCTTGTGTAGTATATGGGAGTCACTGATGCTGTGTGTAGTATATGGGAGTCACTGATGCTGTGTGTAGTATGTGGTAGTCACTGATGCTGTGTGTAGTATGTGGTAGTCACTGATGCTGTGTGTAGTATATGGATGCCTTGTGTAGTATATGGGAGTCACTGATGCTGTGTGTAGTATATGGGAGTCACTGATGCTGTGTGTAGTATATGGGAGTCACTGATGCTGTGTGTAGTATGTGGTAGTCACTGATGCTGTGTGTAGTATGTGGTAGTCACTGATGCTGTGTGTAGTATGTGGTAGTCACTGATGCTGTGTGTAGTTTATGGATGCCTTGTGTAGTATATGGGAGTCACTGATGCTGCGTGTAGTATATGTGAGTCACTGATGCTTTGTGTAGTATATGGGGTTCACTGATGCTGCGTGTAGTATTTGGAGTCAAATATGCTGTATGTAATATATGACAGTAACTAGTACTGTCTGTAGTATATGGGGTCACTAATACTGTGTGTAGTATATGGTGGTCACTATTACTTTCTGCAGAATATCGGGGTCACTGAAACTGCCTGTAGGATCCGGAGGGCAATAATACTGTCTGTAATATGTGGGTGTCACTCAAAATGTCTGTACTATATGGCCGTTACTACTACTGTTTGTAGTATATGGTGGTCGTTAGTGCTATTTCGAGCATATGGTGGTCAATAATGCTGTCAGTGAACTATATCCTGATGACGAGGTGAATGTACCCCAAAATGTTGATTAATGGATTAATAGATTGTCCTACCTTTACACTGTCTACAAAGTCTCTGAGTGCCACTTTCTCCTGGTATCTGCATATTGGAGGCTGCATACCCTCCTAAAAAGAGGGCACCGGAGCAAGATAATCACAGCGATAAGTCCTGAGTTTTATATATTTATATATATATAAATAAGAGGGGGTTAGACTCTGAATTGCGCTCGATAAAGTGTGCAGCACCACCAAAATTCCTCCTGTTAGTGAGGAACAGTATACAAATAGAAGAAAAAAGGATGATTGGGGTGTGCTACCTAATACAAACAATGTACCTCCCAATTTCTAAAGTGTGCAGCACCACCAAAATTCCTCCTGTTAGTGAGGAACAGTATACAAATAGAAGAAAAAAGGATGATTGGGGTGCGCTACCTAATACAAACAATGTACCTCCTAATTTCTATCAAAGTAAAATCACAGATACATTCTGAAATTCATTTTCTTGTATTCAATGTCAATAATGTTCACAATGATTATGCACAGTCCATTTCAAGATGAATAATCTTTTTATTATGGTAAGAAAAGAACCCAACGCGTTTCATCACTAAGACTTCATCAGAGGTGAAACCAATTGGAATATTATTTGAGTAGCTGGTCCTAGTGAGAATCTTTGCTGGTCATTGTAGTTTTTTACTCAACATTATAAAAACATATCATTATGCAATTTTGGATATAATCCAGTTTGGGATAATTCTGGTTTATATCGAAAATGGACTTTATATCGGAAGTGGACATCTGAGATATTTAGTCGATCCGTGCACAAGAGAGAATTTCAAGACACGCTCTCAGTGACAACCTCCTTGCTTTGCATTCAGAAATGGAATGCTGAATATATATATATTATATATATATATATATATATATATATATATATATATATATATATACATATACACACACACACCCCGGTGCCGACCAAATGAGATCCCCGACCAGGAGCTCCACATACAATCTATAGGAGGCGGCGCATGGAATAATAAACATTCTGAATGTTTATTATTCCGTGTGCCGGGGATCTCATTTGGCTGGCACCGGGGTATATAAATAACTCAGGACTTAGCTCTGTGATTATCTTGCTCCATGGACCTTTATGGTTATTGTACGAGTGTGCTGCCCGTTCTGGAGATATATATATATATATATATATATATATATATATATATACACACAGATGGAGCCGGCCTCTTTCAACTTTTCGCCAGCTGCCACCAGCTCCCGCCAGGGGGCATGTGCGCACGAGACGCTCGCATGCCCCGTGGCTACGGAGCTCCCCCAGGGTCCCCGCCGCAGGAGTGAGAAGGATTGAGACAGAGAGGTACGGAAACTAAATGAAAGCAGCAGGGAGTTAGAGAAGAGAGGATTAAGAGGTGTTAGAGGGATGAGGAGTTAGAAATGCAGGGGATGAGAGGTCATGAGAGGATTGCAAGGAGTGAGAGAAGCATATGATAAGATACAAAAGAGATATGTGGGGAGAGATAGAGTTACCCAGGATTGGTATATGGAGAGAGTAACAAAGGAAACAGAACAGGTAAGGGAAAGAAGGGAAACATAACAGAAAGGTGAACAAATACCTAATAAACATTAGAGATATATACTGTAGTAACATTTGAGACATTGAGGAAAGGTTAACATACTGACCAGCGAGTTGTGGTTCTGAAGTCATATTATACTGTAGCTGTTGCATCGCATATGCAGGCTAGGACTTGGCTTTGACACTTCAGTAAACTACTGTATGTGCTCAACACTATAATTACAGAATTTGCATTAAGATCTTGTCTTAAGCTTGCCATTAAATGAATGGAAGTTTGCATAATTTTTAAGGATGTACAATTCTAGTTATGTAACATTAGCATTAGACTTTTTATTAATTAACGTGTATATATGCTGTGAGTGAGCAGTCCCATAAGACTGCAGCCAATGTAAAATGCTAATCTGAACTTTCTATAAAACACTGTCAGATTCCCCATTAGCCTGTAGTCCTAGAGAGATGTGTGCTGCTTCCCAGCACTGAAAACTAGCGTTCTTGGAGCCTTTGATAATGTGCCCATCATACTTTACATAGGCATTCTTGCAATGTTGTTTAATGTTTAATTACATGGTACAGAAAATGATTGTGCTCAGCATGTAAATAAACTTGAGATATTTCATTTTGTACAGGATCTAATGTAAGATCTGTGATAAGTGATAATAAAAAGTGGTGTTTAACGTATTGTACAACATGTACCACCTAGAGAGGGCAGATTATTTCCTATGCCAATACAAATATTGCACAGCTGTACATTTAATGAAAAATATTGAATGTAGTTGGTTTGTGTAAGCTTTAGATAAATATTCCAGATTTAAAGCACTGTCCAATGTTGAATCTTAAAAACACCAGTTTAAAATGGACATGATATTATATTAACAGATAAATCTGATCTTCTAGATGAAATTCACCCACAATTCCACTAGTTCTCATGAAGTCATCCAATATTGAAAATAAACAAAAGCCGTAGCATAATATCTCATATAATAATAACAACGCCTAGTTGTAGATGGGTATTAGTATGTTAAATATATATCCATCACTTATTAAATATAAGAAAAGCAGAGAGTTTATGGTAAACCCCCAGGGTTGTAACTAATGTGGTGCAGTATGTGCCCACTTCCTCCTCTTCCCTGACATCACCTGACCATCCCATCTCCCCCTCAAGTCCATAGGCACCTTCAGTCACACACTCCTTTATTTAAGGCATACATTTCAAAATACTCTCATACTGTACTTCCCATACAAGAGCAAATAGCTTAATGAGAAAGGTGTCTGACTGCAATAAGGAAGGTCATGGGTTTGAATCTTGGGTATCACAGGATTTTGTAATGTGTGCTTTTAGGAAAGGAGGATGTGACTGAAGATCATGGGTATTGCTAGGAAATATTTGATTTCAAATAAAGGACAATGTAACCATGGGCCTGATTCAGTACCGCTAGCTAAGCAGCGGTCGTTCGCTGCTTAGCGAGTGGCTTAAAGCCTCCTGCTGCCTGGCCGAATGCCCACCCTCTCCAGCTGCCGAATCCCCTGAATGGCCATAAACCACTGGGCTGCTACCCACCCCCAGCAGCGAACAGCCTGGTTTAAATATCCAAAGCAGTTTTCACAAACCCCCACCCTCATGGCTGGGGCCGAATGAGCGATCCTGAATTGGCCCCTAAATGACAATGAGCTTTCATATTAAATACACAAATGATGGTATCAGAGGATTGGTGTTAATAGTGACTTTGAATCTAAAGGCCCCCATACACTATGCGATTTTGGGACGATTTCATCCGATTTCGGCACTTTGTGCCGATAATCGGATGAAATAGGCCCAAAATCGTAGGTATGTGACATTTGATCCGATCCGATGCGCGGTCCCATGCGCATCGGACCGGATCAGGGAGGTCGGACGGTCTGTACATACGATCACGTCCGACCTCCCTGTATGCATATGCATACAGACACCGGGGGAGTAGTGGGGGCGGCCAGCGGCAGCGGTGGTGGGGGCGGCCAGCGGCGGTAGTGGGGGCGGGCAGCGGCGGCGGGCGGCGTTTGCGGTGAGTGCAGTGTACTTACACATAGCAGCAGCGGCGGGGACGGGACGCGCAGTGGCGGCTATTATATTTTTAAAATACTTGTCAAATGACCGGCCGCTCTCTGATTGGCTGAGAGCTCTCCGGCCAATCAGAGAGTGGCCGGTCATTTGACAAGTATTTTAAAAATATAATAGCCGCCACTGCGCGTCCCGTCCCCGCCGCTGCTGCTATGTGTAAGTACACTGCGCTCACCGCAAACGCTGCCCGTCGCCGCTGCCCGCCCCCACTACCGCCGCTGGCCGCCCCCACTACCGCCGCTGGCCGCCCCCACCACCGCTGCCCGTCCCCACTACTGCCGCTGCCCGCCCCCACTACTGCTCACCGCCCTGCAGCTCCCCGGGGTTTTTTTTACATGGGATAAATCGCATGCGATTTATCCCATGTAAAAATGGCACATCAAGTGCCAAATTGTATGTGAGCCTCCCGGGGAGCTGCCGGGCGGCTCGCAGGTAAATTGGGTCCGACTTGTCCCTAGGACAAGTCGGCCTAATGTATGGGGGCCTTTAGTGGTTCTTATAACATGTAATATAATAAATGAGAGCTTTTTTAATTTATGTTTTACTGCATCTGAATAATGAACATTATGTACAATATCTATTTCAATTCAGTGCAAACAGGACATATGATAGGTAAAAAGAGGATGTTTAGTTCCAACCTATTATTATTGTTTTGCGATATTGCACTTTATTGCTGTTTTTTAATGTCAGATTATATTTTATTGTATATGCCAATAATATTGTTTTCAGATGATTATATTCATATAGCAGTACCCCATTTATCCATGTTATGTAAGTTATTCAAGTTGGAAGCACTTTCTCCTGTATTTAAGCATGTATGATCAGCAGTCCATTGTCCACCTTCAGAAAGACATTAATAGTCGAGAGAGAACGCATACTGGGCCTAATTCAGCATTGCTAATGAGAGAAAATGTAGTAGACTGCAAACAGAAAACCACCGCCCAGACAGAAAGAAAAACTGCCCCTTGCAAAACTGTGAATGCATCGCAAAAAGCAATATATTCACAGATCCAATTGCAAAAAACCGAACCATCAAACAGTTTTTTCCCATTTTTGCCAATTTCGGACTTCTCCTTATCTGCTCAAGAATCAGGATTTTCACAAATACACCCAGAAAACACGATGTTTCCACCCCTAAATGGCAGCTTCCTGTTAATCAAACTGTGGCCACTTTGAAACTTCGGTACTTGTGTAGTTTCACGGCGCCAGCATGGCGGGCTCGGTGGCTCGCCACGCTCGCTAAAATCAACTCCATGCCAACATGGATAGTGGGGGTATGAACTATCCATGTTGGTATGGAGTTAAGTTAGTTTATTTTAGATAGTTTGTGGCGAGCGTAGAACCCAGAAGTCGCAAAACTACACAAGTACCGAAACTTCTATGCATATGGATATTTTGTTCGCTAATTGACCCTGCTCTGACTATGTGAATGCTGGCTCCTTTTAGTAGGGAGCAAATGTTACTAGGTTTCATTGTGCTTGATTATATGTTACAATGAAAGATTGTAGAGAGATAAAATAGGGTAGTTGCATAAAGCAACCAATCAGCTTATGGGCCAGATGCACTAAGCTTGAAAAGTGATAAAATGGATAGTGATAAACAGCCAGCCAATCAGCTCCTTCCTGCCATGTCGCAGACTGTGGTTGGGATGTTCTAACATCCGCTGCCCGTTTTCGCTCCCCCTTTCCAGGGGTGGGGGGGGGTACCGCATTCTAAATACAGTATGTTCTAACATATACGATTATTAGCACAAGGGACAGCTCTTGCGATAAGAGCTGTCCCTTGCGATGCAGCTGTCCCTTGCAATGCCGTGGGGCATGCTGGGAAGGATGCTGTAAATACTAGGCACAAGCTAACTGTTTGGTTGTTTATCACTCTCCATTTTATCACTTTTGAAGCTTACTGCATCTGGCCCTATGTCACTTCAAATACTGGACTAGATAAATAACATTAAAAAGCTGATTGGTTTCTTTGGCAAATATATTTTATTTCGGTACTCTTTACCTAGAAGGGCGCCCGCGATTGGAATCGCGGGCGTCGGGAGTAAAAAATCGCGGTCATCGCGGGTAAATCGCGGGTACATAAAAAACGGGTGCCCGCGATGACCGCGATTTTCCCATAGGGAGCAATGTTAAAAAAGAAGATTGACCGCGATTTCACTGTAAAATGCCTCAATGCCCGCGATTTTCCCATAGGAATCAATGTTAAATGGGCTACAGAGCCCAAATAGGCACAATTAACCCTTAAATGTCCCCCCAAATTTTTAACGCCACCCCACGATCCACGCCAACCCGAAGCGTGGCGAGCGCAGCGAGCCCGCGAGGGGCGGCTGTACGCGTCCTCCGACCTTTTCATGCCCTACTATCCACGTCGGCGTGGAGTTGAGAATAGAATAGTGTGGCGAGCGCAGCGAGCCACCGAGGCCCGAAGCGGGGCGAGCCCCGCGAGGGGACGCGGATACCTTCACAGGTAAACGCGTCCCTTCGCGGACTTCACAGGTGTCCGCGTCGCCACGGACACCTGTGAAGCCCGCGAGGGGACGCGTATAACTGTGAAGGTATCCGTGTGCGCTCGCCACGCTTCGGGCCTCGGTGGCTCGCTGCGCTCGCCACGCTTCGGGCCTCGGTGGCTCGCTGCGCTCGCCACACTATTCTATTCTCAACTCCACGCCGACGTGGATAGTAGGGCATGAAAAGGTCGGAGGACGCGTACCGCCGCCGCTCGCCACGCTTCGGGTTGGCGTGGATCGTGGGGTGGCGTTAAAAATTTGGGGGGACATTTAAGGGTTAATTGTGGCTATTTGGGCTCTGTAGCCCATTTAACATTGATTCCTATGGCCAAATCGCGGCCATTGAAGCATTGAATGTAAAATCGCGGTCAGCACTAAATTTAACATTGAACCCTATGGGAAATCGCGGTGATCGCGGGCATCGCGTCGCGGCCATTAATGTACTGCCCGCGATGCCCGCGATCACCGCGATGGGCGCCCTTCTAGGTAAAGAGTACCTTTATTTCTCACCAAGGCTTGGTACTTCTTTCCTATATCTGGTAAGAAGTCAGTTTTACTGTTTTTTATGACTATATGTTTAATAACTTTGACTTGAACTACTGAAACAGATCCCTCTTTTTCTGTATTCCACAAGGCTATTTGGGGATTGTCATATGCTACCATATTTAAAAGGATCTCTAGAAAGGATTAAAAATCTTTATTACATTAGAATGTCAAGTCTGTGACATGTAAGCCTACATCCATGGCATCTTTCTGTCTCGTTTTTCTACTTCTGCTGCAAGGTTTTCCCTGCTGTGAAGGAGGCCTGGTGACTGTATATTTATTTATTTATTAACAGTTTCCTATATTGTGCAGCATATTCCGTTGCGCTTTACAAAGAGGACAGTGATACAACAAAACAGGGTATTTACAGACAGTCAAAATGTAGGAGGGCCCTGCTCGCAAGCTTACAATCTACCATTTACTCTTTGCTTTTCCTATAGTTAATAAGTGATGGTTATATATTCATTATCCTAATACTAATATCAGTGGGTGTTATTAGTATCTGAGGTATTATGCTATGGATTTAGTTTTTTTTTTATTTCAGTATTGGTTGATTCTATGAGAACTAGTTGAAAAGGGGAGGGGAGGAGCTTCTTCCTACCTTGGTTGTGGGAAGCAAGTCCCTCCTCCTCGGCCGGTACTATCTTCCTAGTAATACTTGCGCATGTACACCAGAAACCAAAGACTGGCCACAGTGCCAGAATCTTTGCTTATATTATATGGGTGCCATCTTCCCACAGATATCACTGGGAAGATAGTGCTGGTCTTACGTGGAGGTATATGGGGGAACTGGTCAGCAGACCCTTTTGGGCCTCTTCAACAGGCCAGAGTAATTAGTACCCACTGTACCCCTACCCAGGGCCGGTGCAAGGCACCGGAGCGCCCCAGGCGAGTCGGGGTGGGGGCGCCCCGGTGCCGGGGTACCTGTTGCGCTGTCTGGGGAGCGGGCAGTGGGGTCCAGGCTGGCGTCTGACAGGAGCCAGCCCTGCAGTGGTGTCCTTGCCGCGCGAGTATAAAGCTGGTGGCGGTGGGGGGGTCCCTTCAGTGAATAAGAAATCACTAGCACTATGCGGCGGCGCGGGAAGCACTTCTGTTTTGAAAACACCGGCCCGCATGGCACACGCTGATTGGCTGATTGGCTGAATCTCCACCGCCGCCAGCTTAAGCTTTATACTCAGCGCCGCAGGAGGTACCCGTGCGGCAAGGACACCACTGCAAGCTTCTGTCAGAAGCCGGCAGGGACCCCCTTTGCACGGGGGGCGAGGGGCAAACTGCCGCCCTCCAGTGGCAAATGCCTAGACCTGCCTAGTGGTGGCGCCGGCCCTGCCCCTACCAGAACCACTGGGAATATGGTGTTGGCACAATGTAACCAGTGAACTGGGCAGGCACGGTATACTCTGACACAGTTCTAGTCAGGAATGTGCAGCTGAGAGAGGAAGAGGTGCATGGATACAGAACATGGGCCCCCTGTTCTATTAAGCCTCCACGGGTGTGTACACAGGGGGGGTGATATGCCGTGCTATGCGAGTCCCGATGAGATCAGAACGTATCAGGACTCGCCTTGCAAGGCATGCCAGAGGAGCACAATTTAGACTATATAGTGCAGATCTGCACTATATAGTCTTGCCTGCCCTCTCTATTTCACTGCCGATTTGCGCTCACACGGGAGTGTGCATCGGCAGCGCATCGGGCTCGCAAGCCCTAAAAAGCAGGCGATCAGCATGCGATATGGCTTCCGATGTTCACTATATCGGCAACATCGGAAGCCATATCTTACCGTCTGTACACACCATTAGTGTACTTCTAGTTTTAAATAGATTGGTTGAGGTGTTTGATAAATGCATGCTTTCTTTCTAATTTCATGTGACTCATATTGCAGATGTATTCCTGATTCTTCCTAGGGTTATGTTTTGGATGGCTTTTGCTTTGGCAGCCAACAGATGCACATGACAATACTAAAGGTTGTGGCATAATGTGTTAAAGTTTGCCTTGGGAACAGTAGAAGCCAATTCAGCTTATTAATGAAGTGAGTAACAAGTGATTCAGTATATTTCCCAAATTAATGCATTTGTTTGCCTTTGGTAGATATAGGTAAATGGCCATTCTCTTGGCATGTTACATATAGAAATATGAATATATGACCAGTGGCGTAACTATCGTCCCGCAGCCCCCGCGGTGGCGGGGAGGCGCTGAGGGTATGTGGGCGCCGGGGGGGCTGCGGGACGATAGTTACTGGTTGCCTTCTGCCGCGGCGCCGGTGGTTTTATTTGCAGTGCACCGGGTCCCAGCTCTCCCGAGTCCCGGCAGCCGCAGCGCTGTTCTAATACAAAAAGGTGTCACTTGGAAAATGGCTGCCCCCATACCGCAGACAGTTTTTCGTCTGCCGTATGGGGGCAGCCAATTTCCAAGTGTCACCTTTTTCATTAGCAGCAGTAACGGGAGAGCTGCCCGGGACCCGGCGCAGACGGATGCGGCCACGCCGGCCAGAGGTAACACACACATACACACATACACACAAACACGTCACACATACATACAAACACACACACACACAGAAACACAACCCCCCCCCCCCCCGCCGTACCCCGGCTCCGCTCCGTTTTTTTTTACGGGGGGCGCCTCCTGCATTGACGGCAGGGGGACGCAGGAAATCTAGTTACGCCGCTGTATATGACTATGTGAAATAGTGTTCACATTTATTGATTATATTGCTGTATATTACTTTATCCCTTCTTACAAAGTGGCAATATCACTTAAAGCGTGTGGACGGATATGTCCTGTACAGCTGATTCGGAATTGTATGAAAATTAATAGCATCTAATTTTTAGCAGCAGGGGCATAAATGGATCATAATAATATGGTGTTTACAAATTGCAACGTTTAACAAGAATCGCAAGCTACATAGAATTGTGTATTCATGTAACTACGTCTGTTCTAGGCCAGAGCTGTGGCAACAAGGATAGGGCTTGTGTAAGTGCTCACTGATAGTGAGACCAATCATATGAATAGAATAGAGAAGATGCCTAGTGGCATACAGCTTACAACATGGCTAACTTGTGCCAAACTCTGTGTTGCCCCCTTTATATATTAAGCTAGTCATCACATTTATGGAACATGCATGTTTTTTTTTATATGTACTATTTTATGTGTTTGAATGTTATTATTACAATAGTAAATGCTCCTTTACACATATTGTCCCTATAGATTGTAGGCTTACAGCAAGGCCCTCTAACCTCCAAGTCTGTCTGTTGTTACCCAGTTTGTTTTATCACTGTCTATCATTGTGAAGCACAACGGAGTCTGCTGCGCTATATAAGAAACTGTAAATAAATAAATAAATATTATTCATCAGAGGTGAAAAATGCAAATATATTGCAATATAGGCAAGGCCATGACCTGCAAGGATGAGGATTAATAAAAATCAAGTTTTTGCAAGCAGAAAGGGATTGCAGACTACAGCTATGCAGCAAGCATCCCTGTACATTCTCTCTCTCTCTCTCTTTCTCTCTCTCTGCCCCATGAATCCATAAATTGTATCCATGGTTTTTAAGCTAATTTTCAACATATGACAGCCAACACCTGAAAGGCATCATCCTAGTGGTGACTGGGGCAGCTGGTCAATCCAGTTGGAGAATGATCTAATCTGACTCTATTATATGTGATCTTTGTGTGATTGGGCTAACTGTGCCCTCCATGATTATGGTGTAAGGCCTGAGTGACAGATGGTTGGGCCTTAATATTTTCCCATTAGAGCACTTCTGTGACCTCAGAATAGAGCATAGTTTTCGAAAATATTAATAAGTAAAATCAATGTGAAGACACTTTGATAAACTGGTGCGTGAACATTTAAGAGGCCTACACACAGGCAATTTCATGGCATTTTCTAAGTGATCTCACTAGATCGCTTAGAAAATGCCCCAACATCGCTCTGTGTTTAGGGGCCATAGTGATGTGCGGACCCACACGGTGCTATCGCTCAGTGATTACTGTCCAGAGAGGCACAGCAGCCACCCCAGCCAGCCACCGCTAATACCCTCCCTGCTGCCTACACTCCCTATGGTCGTCGTGGCGGCATCAGCATCTATCAACACCCCCCAGCTCTTGGGGAAAGAAAGAAAAATTGCAATACTCAGCAGGGGAAGAGAGCCGGGGGTGACGTGCAGGGAGGGGAGAACTGGGTAAAATCTGAGCCTCTACTTTTATTGACAGGAGCTACTGTATTTGGACAGCAGCTGGATCTGCTATCTAATCACTGCAACCCCTGTCAATGAAGCACTTACAGAAGTGCCGCAATTATCATTTATTTTAATAGGCTTTTTTAGCCCACCTGAGAACACTGGCCCTGACAGATCGCTCAGCACACATCGCTGACATGATGCTATGTGCTGTGCGATCTTACTGAGCGTTCTGAACGATCTAGCATCACTCAGAACGCTCAGCTGCATATCCCTGTGTGTAAGCCTTCTTACTCTAATCCTGTGTATTGTTTGCTAGCTTGTGGAGTCTAAGAAATGGTGTTCTGTTTTCATCTTATGGGGCCTAAACATGGTGTGGCTGTGCTGAGCAATCTGAGCGATGTTAGATCGCTCAGCAAGATCACTCAGTACACAGCGCTGCACAGCACACAGCTATGTGTGCTGTGTGATCTGTCAGGGCCAGTGTTTACTAGTGAGAACACTAGCCCTGACTAGCGATCTGACTAGATCCCTATAGATTGTAGGCTTACAGAAGGGCTCTCCTACCTCCAAGTCTGTCTGTTGTTACCAAGTTTGTTTTATCACTGTCTACTATTGTAAAGCGCAACGAAATCTGCTGCGCTATATAAGAAACTGTGAATAAATAAATAGATTTATCCTGCATGCATCGCTATGGCCCCTACACACAGAGTGATGTAGGGTCATTTTTTAAGTGTTCAAGTCAGATCGCTTAGAAAATGGGCTGAAATCGCCCCATGTATAGGCCCCATTAGTGACTGTTACCCCTATCTTTTAACCAGATAAGAATCCCAAGCTAATGCCTAGGGCCTAGGACTTAGACAAATGATTGAAATAGGAATTTGTGATTGTTGCATGTGATATGCTTGTTTCCTTAAGGCCCCCATACACTATGCGATTTTGAGCCGATTTCACCCGATTTCGGCACTTTGGGCCGATAAATCGGGTGAAATTGGCTCAAAATCGGTAGTTTGTGACATCTGATCCAATCTGATGCGCGTTCCCGCGCGCATCGGATCGGATCAGGGCGTCGGACCTGCTGAACATAAGATGTATCGGATCTGACCCATCATGGGCACATCGTGGGTACTTTTTAGCACCCACGATGTTTCAGATCCGATAGATCTATGGGTACCTTGAGGACAGGTTCGGGGGAGCTGTAGACGGGGACCGCAGATGCAGAGTAAAGACCGGGGGCGCGGCGGGAGAATAGGAAGAAATCCTACTCAAAAGACCGGGCAGCCGCGGCGCTGATTGGCTGAGCTCTCAGCCAATCAGCGGCCGCCCGGTCTTTTGAATAGGATTTCTTCCTATTCTCCCGCCGCGCCTCCGGTCTCTGTTCTCCATCTGTGGTCCCCATCTGCCGCTACATCTCCTGCCGCTCCCCCGGACCACTCCCCGCTTCCAGCCTGCTCCTGCCGCTTCCCCTGACTGGTCCCCGCTGCCGAAGGAGTTGGGTAGGGGAACTGTAAATGCTCCGGGCAGGTGGAGGGAGCTGGGGGCGGGGGACACTGCTAGTTGTGCAGTCAGCGGACGCTGCGGGCCGGGGGACACATAGGCGGCAGTAACATAGAGGCAGGCAGGGGGGAGCCGGGAGCTGTCAGCGCTGGAATAAAAAAAAACATACATTGAATGGGCAGCCTGTGATTAGCTGAGCGCTCTCTCAGCCAGTCAGCAATTGGCTTCCCATTCATTGTATGGGCTTTTTTTTTTCCAGCATTGACAGCTCCCGCCTCCCCCTGCCCGGCTCTCCGTCGCTGTCACTGTCCCCCGCAGCGTCCCCTGCACGCTGCCTCTGCCCTTCCAGCAGCGCGCCGCAACCCACCGTTTTAAATAGGATTTACTCTCGCCGCTCGCCGCTACACCAGACCTTGCGGCGAGCGGGAGAATAGAAAAAATCCTATTCAAAACCTGTGCGGCCGCTGATTGGCTGAGAGCTCAGCCAATCAGCGGCCGCCCAGATTTTGAATAGGATTTTTTTTTACTATGCTCCCGGCCTCCCGCCGCAACCCGCTGCTGACTCTCCGGTCCCCGCGGCGCCCCCTGCCACGGACCCTCTCCCCCCCCCCCCCCTGCTACTCCCCGGGTTTACATGTGATAAATCGCATCCGATTTATCACATGTAAAAAATGGCACATCAAGTGCCAAATCTTATCAAGCTCCCCGGGGAGCTGCCGGGGGAAGCTCAGGGGAAATCGGGGCTGACTTGTCTTTACGACAAGTCGCCCAAGTGTATGGGGGCCTTTAGTGTTCATTCTAGGACCCGCCATATTTGAAAAGCCATGTAGTTCCTCTTCCCTGCCTGGGGTGTCGCTGTCTGGTGTAGTGCTTCTAGTACAGTGTGGTCTGTATATCATCACTGATATGCAAACCAGACCTGTGCTAGAAACACCACAGCAGAGAGCGACACCCCAGGCAGGGAAGAGGAACTGCATGGGTTTTCAAATATAGCGGGTGCTAGAATGAACACTATTCCTTATATATTTAACTATTGTTGGCTGATGAAGGTACCCTAACTAAACTTCATCTGTTGAAATACAGCATCAAAAGTTTATGTATAGCTCACTTGGTCCATCCTTGTCTACAGTACACGGTAGAAGTGTAAAATAATGCATTCAAAAACATTTATTCTATGACAAAGGTATCAGTACTTACCTAAACTCACCTCCAACCTGCCAGGCTCCTGTGGCCAGGTCAGTGTCTCCTTAGCTTATAAAATAGCTTGGGTGGTAAACTATACCATTGTTGATTGTAGAAAAACTTCCTGTTTCTGGAGGAAAAAGGTGCTAAGACTGGATGACACGCGATTTGCCATCAGAAACAAGCACTGGGTCCAACTACCAACAATGTGTGCAATTATTTGCATATGCACAGTCTTGTCCCCATATAATGACACACAGTTTGTATACTCTTGAGCTATAATTGACAGCTGGCATAAAATACATGTTTTCTTACAGAGCTGCCATCAAAGTCAATGTTTAAATAAAATAATATTAAACCAATGGAGTCTGTGCACCAAAGAGATCCTTATCATTAACAAACACAATGGCAACAAACAGGAAGCAATAAGTAGAGAAAATATTAAGGGCTTGCAGAGTTGTTTTGTTATTGAGTTCTCACCTTTCAAAAATGTAAAGTAAATTATTAAAAATATCCCAAATGATTTAAATGATAAAGCTGAGATAATTAGTCCATGTTTGTAATTACAATGCTCATATTACTATACATACAGTATATACGTTTAGTAAATGGTTTAAAACAAGTAATCTGGTGTTTTGCAGATTAGTTGTTTTACCTTAAACAAAATACTTTTATTGGATTATTTTCAATGTTATGAAAAATCAATTGTTTTAAAAGCCAGCCTCAGTGCTCATACTGTTCTTTTGAATGTATGCAAAATAATGTAAATGGTTTTGACACTAGAATTAATTTTTTTAGTGTTACATTAGCCATTGGCATTGTCACTTACATTGCATTTTTGACACACTAATTGTTGTATTTTTTGTGCTTATAAAAACATTACCTACATTTCACATATATGTTGTGGACTTACTAGCATACTAACATAAGTTAAAGGCTAGTAGGTTTGTGCTGGGGGGGGGGGGGGGGGGGGAGGGGGGAAGGTGAGGGGTCATTTACTAATTTACAGTATTTTTAAACATCCAATTGTATTTTTATCCAACTCTGCACACTCCTAACCACCCCAAAATCGATGATAGATAGATGGTATAGTTTTGTAATGAATGCAATTACTAAAATCAAACACAGTTGAATGGAAGGTTTACCGGTACCTATATTTGATGCAGCATAATCATGTTTACAATTCTTTGTTTCCATAAAAAGATGCAGCTAACTTAAAGCATATTAATAAAATAGCATAGTTTGTAAATTATTCATTAGCTTCAGCAGTGGTTTGCCTGTGCGTTGGAAGTTAATTTTGCTTTAGAGAATAGAAACATTGGGAGAACCGAGGTGCGCATGGGCACAACAATCAGAACTAATGCACATAGTCAATAACATACACATTATGCCCGATTACTGCTAACCTACATATATATATATATATATATATATATATATATATATGTATATATAAATAAACTCAAACGGGCACATTTACTAAAGGTCGATTTAAATAGAAAATCAATTAAGATCGACCTTTGTTAAATGTACCCCAAATTCTACAAAATAAAATAAAAAAATACATAGTCGATTGTCATTTCTTTTTACAGCGATTGAACAGTGATAAGTTATACCTGGTAAAAGCTGGGTAACACTTTACTATTAAGAGGTGCAAAACAATCTGCCGCAGGGGTTCATCAATCCATGAAGATCAGTTACTAACTGAGAGTGTTCCTAAACTGCACAAGGAAAATCTTGTCAGTAAAAAAATCAGTGGAACTTACTTGACACATTTTACACCCCCGCTTAGTGTATGCCTACTGTATATACTGGAGGCATTTTCCTCCCCTGACTGAGCACTGGAAGCCAACCAACAGTACAGTGTGTGTGATAATCTGCAGTACAACTTTCACATTTCCTACAGTACAGTATGTCACTCTCCTACTAATGATTTCCAGAAATGTATTATTTATTAATGTATATATACAAAGCAGATTTCCCTTTTGCTGACAGCGTCCTCTTATGTTGCTCATCTTAAATATATAACTAAGCCCTTACATTTGTATGTAATTGGTAATTCTTTAAATAAATATATTAAGGTTGTACTGTATGTAGATTGAAATGTTTTAGATGTTCAATATATCGAACAGTAAAATATGTTTTCAATTAGGAACATTTAAATAATGTTATTTAACATGTATATGTTGGTATCATTTCAGTTTGCGCAGCCTTTGCCCCATCTAGCTTATGATCACCGCCGGGTATTTTGGATAACACTCAGAACCCATCAACTATGAGAATGTACTAAAGCTGAATACACAATGCTAACGTTACAGACTGAATTAAAACCCAACCAAAGAAACAACAAACACAACAAAAACAATACACTTACAACTAACACCAACAGCTAATTTGGTGGCTTCATAATAACTTTAAATCATACAGAAAGTTATAAATACATATACTGTGTTTTTGGGCTGCTGCTCACAGAAGACATCACTCATTCTATGCTTTCTAGTAAAGCCAACTACTATGTGATATATGATTGTTTTAGCCACTATGTCTTTGTTTAGTGCTGTAGTAAACAATCCATCATTTTAGAGCCGAGAGATACAGTGAAGGAAGCAGTAAAGGACTGGAGAAAGCAAATAGCTGGGATTACAGCACGCTCTGCATTCACTGTTTGTCTCTTCCTTTGCAAATAGGCTTCAGTTTGCAACATGTGACATTTATGCTGTCTAGTTAACTGTGAGAAAATTGTTTGCCCTTCTATTATATCCACTGCAGCTTAAAGGTTAGTAAGCACGGCAATAAAAATGGAGAGGTAAAATTAGCTACATGAAAATGTAAAAGGAAAGATAATGGAATGGGCAAGAAAGGGGCTGTATAATGGGGCTGCCTAATACTAATGATTTGTAAATGTTTTTTTTTCCTCTATGAATTAGTGTGGCCGCATGACTGTAGAAAGGAACACATCTAATAAGATCCCCTTTTGACTAGAAGCTTTTTTTTTGCTCTTGTCTTTCTTTCTGATTCATTATGTATGGAAAATACACCAAATCGAATATCCATAGACTGTGTCATCTTTTGTTGAACTCTGCAACAGTGAAAAAAAGTAATTCTGCAGGGTCTGCGGATTCTGAGGCTCTTATTAATGAGCAAATGATGGAGAAGGCAGGTGGAACGTTTGCTTTGTCTTGGGGTAACATCTTGAAACCTTCAATATTTTAAAAGCATTCATTAACCCAGGTGACAGCTCAGTGCTAAAGCAGATATAGTAATTATTAGCGTACACTATAATTAGTACCAATGCTAATATACAGTACTATATAACAAAAAGCATTATTCCAAAAATGAGCCAGTGGTGATCCTGCTACTGTCCTGTAAGTCACTTTATCTGTGATAGCATTACTCTGCACCTAGAAGGATATATAAGAGGACAGCTTTGTAAATGGGTCGGTCAGCTCTTAAATTAAATAAATACACTCAATAAATTGTGATAAATATTAACACACATAATTAAACAAACTGGAATATGTGCAGCATTGCTTAACCTCCTCCAATCTGGAAACACCGTACAGGCTTTGTGCTTGAGCATAGGACAGCGTTGTCAGGCTGGTGCTTACAGTTAAGACTGGCATTTAAATCTATTATCCGTCAGTGTTCACAGCATCAGCTGCACAACAAGAAGCAAATGTAGAAGGATTGTTGGGGAAGATCAGTCAGGATGAGAGAGTCTTTGAGGAGCTTGAAGAAGGACAACTCCTGGAACAGTTGTCAGGACAGAAGCAAGACAAGCTTAATTTAAGCAGGCACCAGAAAAAAACACTGAGAGAAGGAAGGAATCAGAAATATGGGGAAGAAAGTGATAAACAGAGAAGGGAGATCTTGTGAAGCTCAGGTCCTATTGAATCAAAATATCAAACGTGAGGCTGCTTGTTGTGAGAGTCTTTGAAGATAGTATTGTCACTGGCTCATCTGAAGATACATCTCACCATAGCAGCGCCGCACTGTCACAATACAGCCTGTCCTGTGATCACTCCTCCAAACCTTCAGAGACTTGCAAATTATTTTCCTCCTGTCACACTTTCCTGTCAATGAAAAGTTGCTGCTCACATAAAGACTACTCCGTTTTATAGTGATCTTAAACGAAATGTGAAGTGTGAGTATGTAGGGTAGAGACTGGGTCAATGGTGATCTAAGCACAAGGATTGTGTTTCATAATTTCTAAGTATCAACTGTAGAGTCAGACAAAGTAACTTTTTTTTTTGCAAATGAAACAAGGACACATCACACAAGTATTACTGTATGTATGGAAGTAACCATGCTGTGAGCTGTAAGTATCAAATAAACAGATCAAAAACAGCGGATCCTATCCTATGACACCTACATCAACTGCAAGTCACGACTACACTATCTATCTATCTATCTATCTAATTGGACAGATATATATGCACATTTAGCCTATACTGCTCTTAGTTTGTATAGCTGTCATGTGATGCAATCGATTGCGCTGTTATATACTGCACAATGTAATTTCTGCTCCATACATTACACGTCAGCGTGGAAAGACTGCTACTTTTTGATGGTCATCCTGTGTAAAGGTATTTTCAAACAAGTACTTCTGTGCAATCGATAGAGGTCGCTATAGCTCTATGATTCAGCACCAAATGGACCAAATTGCGAAAGAAACAACAGTCTTCAGTTATAAAGTACCATGGGAAAAACATCAAAGCTAAAATAACACCA
Source organism: Crinia signifera (assembly GCF_055691185.1). Taxonomy (NCBI): domain Eukaryota; kingdom Metazoa; phylum Chordata; class Amphibia; order Anura; family Myobatrachidae; genus Crinia; species Crinia signifera. Next base: position 178,756,789 of record NC_139219.1, read on the forward strand.
CTTGTATTACTTGTATTACAAAGCTTTCACACATCGAACTTATACGTTTCCACATACACTAGTAAATATTTGTCCAAAACAGCAGCGATTTCTCCTAAATGTCTTCAAATATGAGAAAATCAAATCTGTTACTCAGTAACATTAATATCCTCTATTAGACTGTTGGCAATACGGTTGGGAGTGTGGACAAACATGCAAACTGCATATTTATACATCTACATTATATAGTAATTATATTATATACATATGTTCCACATTTAAATCCAATTGCAGCGGCTACAGAGGCCAACAATATTTGGAATACTTTTGTACTATCTGTATTTTATCTATTTAGATCTTTGTGTACAATGCATTTACAAACATGTTTAAATATTCCTATATGTGGAATCATAAAGTGCACACAAATGCAATCACATGCTTTTTATAACAGCTTTACTACAAGAATATCTCCTTCTGTAAAGCTTGTATAGGTCAGCATTATATATTATGTTTAAGGATAAATGACACAACTACAAATGCTATTTCTCAAAGCGGTATGGCAAAACATATAATTCCACTGATTTATTTCAACACATTACCTACATCGTATTTGTACTGTTAGCTATAAATTTCTATATTCATGCTATCGTTTAAATAAAACACATTATTAACTCACTACAGGGAGGGACGCGGAAATGCTGTGCCTCCACACTCAATCTACATAACCATTCTGTAATCTCACTAGCTAGCTGAATGCTATTCTCCGGCAACAACAGCAGTTTGGTGTGAGTACAGGCTGCAGCTGTGAGGCCATTCAATGGTTTGATGTAGTCTTGTGCCACTTTAATCCTAGGAGCTGGCAACAATTGATCAATAGCAGATTGTAATTTAGGTAAGGAATAATCCCTGTATACTGTTTTACATTGAACTTTACTAAACTGCTAAAAGTATGTACAGAGAGAGCAAGAGGGGATTTGAGTTTTAATTACAATTCCCTATCGAAAAGCAATGTGTGATTACCTGATCTTATCAATTAATAGTAACATTAATTTAAGGCTTGTGGGACACAATTACAGAAAACGTACTTACACTTAGTAAAAAAGCTATTTGGTTAAACCGATGCAGAAACATAAGTGATTTATATTTTGCCTGCGTTGTAATATACACCTTAGTGACACCAAGATGTAAAAATCTAGAACACCATACATGTCTATCATATGCAATTATGTACATATATGATAAGAATATCTACTATCTATCTATCTATCTATCTCTCCATTATTCTATCCAATATCTATCTATCTATCTATCTATCGATCCATCTATCTTTGTGTAAGGCGTGCTCATGTGTGTGTGTGTGTGTGTGTGTGTGTGTGTATGTATGTATGTATGTATGTATGTATGTATGTATGTATTAAAGTATAGTATGTATGTATGTATGTATGTATGTATGTATGTATGTATGTATGTATGTATGTGTATATATATATATATATATATATATATATATATATCACACAAAATAATGTGTGCGTGTACCTACGATACAATTATCCTAAACCTGATTGGGCCAGTCTGCTCCTTTTTTTAATTTTTTATAAAGAAGTGTTTGCTGAAATAAAGCTAGTGACTGTCGCCTCAAATCAAGTAGAAAACATTTCAATACACTAATTACTGTAATTAGAATAATAAGAGTCTGCTTATATGGGGTAAGACAATGTGTACAAACAAGTTTATTTAATATATACTGTTAATCAGTGATGCGTGTGTGCTTGAATGTTTAGTGCAATACATGTAACCTTAGCCCGCCCAGACAATCAAATACAAATTAGTTTGTTAATGGATGTTCTGCAATACGCCTGCAAACCGCAGGCGGAGGAGGGGGCACAGCACCGGCCTTGTGTTTGTGTGTGTGTAGCAGGTCCCCTACTGACCACAAAACAATTCCCAAATCACTGCTCTTGCATGGGTGTAAATAGCGGTGACGGGAAAGGGGTAGTTTTGTGATGTTGTAAAAAATCATAAAGTTACAAGGAGGCAGCATAAAATAATATACATAGTTAATAAATGTAACTCATTTCACGGCGCAAATTGCAGCCATGTCTTGTAAGTCGGCGCTACAGTATATAGGTGACAGTTACGTCCTCTTTTTAGGTGACTTTTGACTTTTAAAATCCATCTAACATGATAAAAATAAAGTAACATTAATCTGCTCTCGGTTAGAGACTGACAGCTGTCTGTCAATTAATAGACACCATTTAAAGTACATTTTCTGGGTGTACAATAGTTTCATGTAAAAAGAACACCACATTAATAATTGAACGTGTCACAATACAATAAGCCATGAGCAAACTACAATTCATTAGATCCATGCAGAAAAAAAGTAAACAATAAATTCCCTTACCACTACATGTTCAAAAATATTATTTCACAATAGGCAGCACGGAGTACCCAATAACTTCATTTGGTTGCAATGTTTCTTATAGATAGTACATAAGTAAATTAATGCAAACACTACAGTTTGCCCGGTGATTGGACAAAAGAAACAAACTAAAGCAGAAACACAAACACACACACACACACACACACACACACACACACACACACACACACACACACACACACACACACACACACACAACGGGTATGCGTGCAAAAAAATTTGGAAATATCTCAAAACTGCCAGTATTAGAACTTCTGAGATTCCAACAACTGAAGAATCTATTCTAGATGATTGTTATTATCCACTTCAGGATATATATATATTATCTGTATTGAACAAGGTTTCTGAGATAACACAATTTTTTGTATTGTTGTATGAGAAAACAATACAAAAAAATTGTTAACAAACCATACATTATGTTTTGATTAATGATTTTTTATGACAAGTAGTATATTATTAACTATATTAAAAAAATAATGCCATTTCCCGTCAAACCAGACATGTACAGTCTATAAATTACAAATATATAAGACAAGGAATCTACTATAAAACCGATTTTCACATAAATGAAAAACGACATCAAATATGCTGGGTATTAACACTTTATTATATAAAAACTATTACACTTTACATGTGCCTTGAGATGCACGGGGTAAAAAATCCCAAATGTATTAAAAGTGTCACCTCTTGGATACAATTATTGAAATTGTATTTTCTCCTTGATTACATTACAAATATTCCAACAGTGACAGCTATGGAAATATTTGTAAGGTCTGCCCGGTAGCTAACTTGTGGTTTCTGTATTTGGGCCCTGCTATTCTTCTATACAGTACATGCTATAAACACGTAAACACACACACAATAACACAGACACGCATACACTCATATAACAGTGCATGGTGTATTAGAAAAGGCAGATTAATGGCGAGCAGGTCTGTTGAGATTTCAATTTATTTAACGAAATATAACTTCCCCACAGAATAACTGCCACAGCATGTCACATGTACAGTTGGTTACACTGAAATAGCCATTAAAATGTGACTATGTATTGGAGAAACAGTGTCAAGCACATTGGTGGCAAGGTAAAGCGAATCCGCAGGCTCTTGTTTACTAACAACCTGCCCAAGGCACTAGCACTGTTAAACATCTGTGACTACTGCTAACACAAGCCTCAAATCCCAGGGTAAGGCCTTTTGTGGATACACCAATAAAACAAAACAGGCTCTGTGTCCACTGTTGACATATAAATGGACAATATACACAACACGCCTGGGAATGACAAAATATGTCATATTTAGGAAAATCTTCCTGGTTATTTCTGCTCTAAAAGCGTTTTTACATTTAAAATGTCAATGTACTGAATGCACGAAACCCATACACACCATATTAGAATGGAACTCCCTTTGAACATTCAAAACAAACAAATAAACAAAACAATAATAGGAATGACTAGTTTGGGAAGAACAAAAACACACACACACACACACACACACACACACACACACACACACACACTCACTCTTTCACACGGTTCAGCGTAAAACGATCCAGTGTTATATGACCCTCATTGTGTTGTTTGCCCTATCTATGATAATGTGTGTGAGAAGCACGATATGGGGTTTTGCAGGGAGCTAAAGGCAGCCATCAATCATAGAGGTCCGGCCTCTGCGAGGGGAGGCAGCGAGTGTGAGCCTCCAGCAGAGGCCCGTGTCTCCCCCACTGACACGTCCTGCAGAGGGCACATGCGGCTGTGTACAGAGCACTCTCTCGCCGGGATATTGACCACACCACTCAGATCTATACACAGCTTAAACATTTCTAGCCATCAGCATGTCTGCGGCCACAAAACACTTCTTCTTACTGTCACTTTCCTCCCAGACTATTGATAAGATCATTTAGCCGAATCTCAGACGCGTGTAGTATTATTGACTAGTAGTTAGAAACGATGATCAAATATAATAAGTATATTTGGACCTGCCCATCAGATTTAATCCATCAAATATTCCCATTACTTGGAGGGATCACTTTGCTATGTAATTATGAATGAATGAATGAATGCATAAATAAATAAATAAATAGGTGAGTTTGTTTTATACGGAGTACTTTAAAAATAGCTTATGTTACATATAGGTTGATTTTTTAAAGTAATAAGTTATACAGGTTCTAGGATTTGTAATTCATACATCATATTTTTCAATAGATAGAAACATATTTTTTCAGATGATAGGCATTCATTTTAAGCTGCAAAATATTATTATTATTTTTAATAAGAATCTGCTGATAATAATAATAATAATAATAATAATAATAATAATAATTACAGTAACAACGCCTATTGCAGTTTGCATTACTCTTCCCGTCTGCATTGCTTAGCACACTGGGAATTGTAGTAAAGATAGAAGTATCCGATTGTGTACCATACCTTGTGAATATGCGCGTGTACCTTGCAAACTGATAGATTTGGTTTTCGTCAGGTCTCTCGTTATACCATGAATATGTTTTATCGTCTTTTTAAAGAACAAAAAGTAGCTTACGGTGATAAACACTGTGTTTTGTGATGAACAAAATAATAATTATTCAATAATTAGAGTAAACTGTGAAGTTATTCTGCATGTGCATTTTTATGTAGATAATAAAATATTACTTTAACATAAATATATAAGGATATCTGCATTTTATTTTTCCCCACAAGCACATTCAAAATATACCAAAACAAAATGTTTGAAGAGTCTGAAAACTGTACATCTTCATTGAGATCATCACCTACCTCTTCTAACTGACAGAAACCAAAACAAACATGTTTCAAGATTATTTTTTTTGCTTTTGAAGAAATAAATATACAGTGAGGCAGGACACTTTAAATGCTCTGAAAAATATTTCCCTGGGCAGCGTTAAAAAACATAGACAAATTAAGGGTTAAACTATTTTGCATTTTATAAAACACATTTTTAAACATATGTACATAGTTAGATTCAGTTGTAACCACCCAAAAACATCCAGATACTTATAAAGTACTATTTTTTTCCACATTCGGCTAAACTTGTAGCTTTTCAGTAATAATCACCCCAAACACTTCAATCAAGTTTGTCTACAAGTTTTTTGTAACCAATGGGTTAAATATTCCCCACCATCCCTCAGTGCTTGTAATCGGTTAGTAAGGGTGCAGATGTAAGCAGAAGTAAAGAATAATCTTCTGACTATTCATTTGATTTGAGGCAATATCACACTGCTACGCTGTATATTCTACCATGTGTATTCTTCCTTCCCTACCACTATTTGTGTGTACTCTGCTATAATAAGCAATAACTTTCTTTCAATAGATCTGATAATAAGAGCTAGGATTGGGACCGAAGCCTCATTTATCGCCACTGAACCCTTTGTTTTGTGAACGCTAGCGGTTTACCTCCAAGATAATGTCAAAGAATTCAGTTTATAGACAATAGAATGAAAAGAGATTGAAATGGGTAGCTTCTTTTGTCCCTCTAGACCCTTTCCCACAATGGATAAAAGCAGACCCTTCCAGATCACACATCTGGCCAAAATAAAATGAAATGCTAGAAGAAAACAAAAAATGTAGATCTTTAATCAGAGCAAGTGTCCGCTAGCTGTAAGTCAGTGTTAAAAAAATAAAAATACAAGGCGAATTAAAGACAAAAATGTAAATAGCTGGAAAATAAATAGATACAGTTAATGCACTACACTTTATATTAAGGGAAATAAAATCTGAGGGGGGGGGGGGGGGGATCTCATGGCCTGTGCACTATTCCATCATAAATATTAAATTAGAAAAGATCCTTTCTAGGATTGTAAAGTCACCGGCGTTCATGTCATGAGATGCTAATATAATATAGTGTTATATTCAGCATTGTCTCCAGAACACGAATACCCTGGTGCATTATTTTGCACCATTTCGCGAATACACTTAACCTCCTCTAGGACCCCAGGCCTCTTTGGTAAAATGAAGCAATCAGAGGACACATTGATTTTCTCTGTCTGTCTCTTTACACCTTCTGTGCCTACACACTGCCTGAAAATGAAGTTTACTCAACATCTTAAAAGTATAACATAATACTATGGATAAGATGGCCTATGTGAATCCCGGTTGGAGTACAGTTAGTATATGGTTAATATAACTGCATATCCCCCCCAGTGTATAGTCTATTGTACCATGTAAAGCTGCCTATTTTGAAAGGGGTAAATAAGAATAACACAACGTTTATAACACATCGTTTATAACAAATGTCCACAAACACATATGAACTGAAAACAAATGAGAACAAGGTAACATCATGTTATTAACCCAATGGGTAGCTAAACATGTTCCCTGTGTAATTTTGCCAGTCTATTCATGGGCTTTTTATTTATTTATGTTTTTTGAGAAATAACTCTTCATTGTATGATTCATGTAAACTTCAATTTTCTTGCAGTGCAATTTTAGACTCATAAATATCGTCAGTGTTGTAATTTGCTTGTTGGTTAAAGGGATCCACATTAAATAGACATAAGAAGCTACAATCAGCACTGAGCATCATCCCGGGGAATAAAGCTACCTCTTGCTTTAACCAATGTTTATGGTGTGTATCTGGGTGGCTTTCTGTCTCAGCTCCTGACATGTTGTGGTGTATACTCACTCTACTCCATTGCCTGGGTAGTCGCCTGCAAAAGGTCAAAACACATCACTACACCTGCTACCATGTGAGATAGTCCAGCGAGCTGCTATGTTCTCGGAGAGTAGAAAAAGGACAATCAAAAGTTCTAAATGATTGATCATGGAGGGTTCACTGTACAGGAGTCTGCACCCCATGGTGTGGTGGTGTGTCCCTGCTAGCCCCATATACATCCTCTGCCCCAGGAATTGTCCCCCCAGGTGGTGTCATCCGTTTTTCTTTCTGTCTCCTGTTACAAAACCATACCCTGACCACCTCCTTCTCTAGCTGTAGACTGTCCGCCAGAGAGGTGATTTCCTGGGCAGATGGCTTGGGACACTTGAGGAAATGACTTTCCAAAGCTCCCTTTACGCTCACCTCAATAGAGGTCCTCTTTTTCCTTTTCCTCCCCTGAGCTGCTATCTTGTCTATGCTGGTCGGGCTCCCAGAGGACGAATCCGCCTCTTCCAGCCACTTGTTCAACAAAGGCTTCAGCTTGCACATGTTCTTAAAGCTGAGCTGCAGGGCCTCGAACCTGCAGATGGTGGTCTGGGAGAAAACATTGCCATACAGGGTGCCCAGGGCCAGGCCCACGTCAGCCTGGGTAAATCCCAGTTTGATTCTCCGCTGCTTGAACTGCTTAGCAAACTGCTCCAGGTCATCCGAAGTTGGGGTATCCTCATCTGAGTGGTCGTGGTGTCCCTGGTGCTGGGAGTGCTGCTGTTGCTGCTGCTGCTGCTGCTGAGGCTGCTGCTGGTGGCCGTGGTCGCCGTGGTGCTCCTCATGGGCATCCCTCAGAGCGTGGTGGTGCATGCCCTGCCCGGTGCCCGGGTTGATCATTCCATTCACCGTGAAGGAGGGCTGCGAGTAGATGAGCCCCTGGCCGTTGGTGGATGCCATGCTGGGCAGGTGAGCGGAGGTGGTGGTCCTCCATGCCCCCGCACTGTGGTGGTTCCCGTGTGCAGGGTGCACCAGATGGGGACCCCTGCCCTGGTGCTGCAGAGTGCCGGCGCTGTGCAGCTCCTCCCTGCTGGGCTGCACGCTGGGCTTGATGTCCTGCTGGCCCAGGGGACTCGTAGACCAGGGAGTTCCGTCCCCGTGAGACAGAGCCGTGATCCACTGGTGTGCGTGGCTCAGGGGGTGACCATTGCTCTGCAGCGTGTAATCGCTCTGCAGCAGAGCCTGAGCATCCCTGTATCCGGAAGCCTGCTGCATGCCGCCGGGCTCCGCATGCACGATGGAGGAGCTGGAGCTCAGCAGGTTGTAGTGGTTAGACGCTGTGGTCGCCATGACTCTCCGAGCCCGACTGCTAGCGCTGCTTCTTGGAGCCGAGCATTTGACAGCTCCTTCCCCTCGCCCCAGGCTCCCCTCTCTCTCCCCTCTCTGGGTGTCTCTGCCCCTCTCTCCCTGCAGCAGCCTGGGCACGCGTCCCCAGCACCGCCTCCCCGGGGCCCCCATTGGCTCCCTCCGCTTTGATTTACGTGGATACCATTAGCAACCGAGGGTAGCCTAGGACGCTGGTTGGATGACAGTGCCATGCGCCCCGCCTCCCCCGCCTTACCAACCTGCAAGCTGCTGCATCCACATGGAGATGGAGCGATGGGAGGGAGAGGGATGCAGAGCACGGCACACAGCAGCCCCGGCAGCAGCAGCAGCCCGGGCACAGGCACGCCAATAACATCATTACAGAAAGTAGCACTGTCCTGTGTGTGGATGCAGCACACTGCACAGCGCTCCCCACTGCTGCTATAGGTCTCCTGTGTCCTGGCTATCTATATACCAGACCTCTATGGCATCCTGTACACAGGTGCAGCTGCTGCTTGTCAATGGGAGCCCTACTGTATGTAGCCTGTGTGTGTATGAGCAGTGCCGGGTGGGGGCTGCCAAAGGGACACTACTCCGCTGCTGTCACCTGTCTCCCTCTCACCCTCATCTCCTCATCAAGTCATACCTAGAATAAAGACTGTACTATATCACATTAGCTGTAGCCAGGGACCCAGCACCATGCAACAGCGCCGCGTCTGGGGAACAGCGATGATGTCACTGTAATTAACTGAAATGTCATTATGAGAGTCAGAGCATGGAATCAGGATAACCCGCTGCTGTGGTCGCAGCCAGTCACACAGGCAACTGCTGCTGCTACTGTAAGTGCTGCCTACGGGATAGGAGGAGGCACCGAGCTGGGGGTGAGAGGACGCAGGAGAGGTTATATGGCCATAGTGGTTCAACACTATCTAGCTATCTCTCTATTATTATATCCAAAATCTATCTATCTATCTATCTATCTATCTATCTATCTATCTATCTCTCCATTATTCTATTCAATATCGATCTATCTATCTCTCCCTCCATTATTCTATCCAATATCTATCTATCTATCTATCTATCTATCTATCTATCTATCTATCTATCTATCCCTCCATTATTCTATCCAATATCTATCTATCTATCTATCTATCTATCTATCTATCTATCCCTCCCTCCATTATTCTATCCAATATCTATCTATCTATCTATCTATACATTATTCTATCCAATATCTATCTATCTATCTATCTATCTATCTATCTATCTATCTATCTATCTCTATTACTATTAAATGCAGGTAATGGATTGGCTTATGACAAACTACCATCTTCCTATCGGAATGTAATATGTAATTATGTGATTACCTCTATTGATCTGTGGAGCGCACGCTGTGAGTGTGTGTTTCTGTTGCTTTTCCTAGACAAGTTCCTGGCAGTGTTATGTGCTTCTGTTGCCTGCGTGTTTTTTTTCCCTTTTTCTTCTTCAAATAACCTATTTGTCATATAAACAGCTTGTGCAGTGCTCACTGGGCTCTGCCCCATATCACTAATATCCAATATAGTGAGCGTGAGAAAAGTTCATGAACTTCTCAAGTTCAAATGAAGAACACAGACAGCATACCATCTGCATGCCCATTGCCCCTTCATCATGCATTGTACACGGCTAATTGGCAAATGCACAATTTATGAATTATGGACCGATAAATGTCGGCGTTATTACTTTTGGGCGAATTGTATAGAAAAGAATAAAAGCTGAATTGTCCTCTGGCAGTGACTTTGTAAACTCTGTATACTCCACATTGTGGTGGTATGATATAATGAAGACCATGCAATGTATTTGCATACATTTAATATACATATTCCATAACCTCTGGTAGAATGTGAATTTTTATTTGTTTGATATATATTATGTACAGTAGCATCTTCTAGCACAATTAGCATATACAGTACGTTACATGGGCTGCTGCATTAGATGACATAGGGCACACCATAAGTGTGGTTGCTGATACCCTACTACATGAACTGATTTGTCGGAGTGCTAAGTATACTGGTTCCGAGGAGGAACGATTCTATAGTGATTATTATTAAAAGACACACGCGCTTGTTCCTGTGCCTTCACAGCTATGGTACAACGTACTAAAATCTCATTACTACATGTCATACAGGCAGAATGATAAATGTTACAACATCTTCGTGACTGTAAGGAGGAACTGTTATACTTAATCAAGCAACGAAATGGTTAAATTGAGGCAGCCTATAATCACTAATGGGTAAAGTACAATCACAGTGTCAGATAACATCAGCCAGAAGACTGTCAGGGGACTATATCAATATCCTGTCTAGTGAATGTAAAGTACAGCCGGTGCACTGCATTAAGTGGGCACAATGCACTGCTGTACACATGCTTCCAAGCCAGTATTTCCAGTGCAGTGGGGCTACTCCTGGGAGTGTACACTACAGCATTTACTAGAATAGCTGTCAAGCTTAAAAAAAATCTGAGAATGTCCAAGCTGGGTCCTATTATATATATTTCCAAAAAGTATGTGATGAGCTGGAAACCCCAAATCAAGAGCTTACTTCAATGTGTTCTACACACGTGTCCATAACATTGCTATCTACAGTGTCTGTACCAGCCTACAATCCAGTCCATCTTCATGGTCAAAGATCTGAAATTCTCTTCAATAACTCCAATGTGATCCATACAAGTCATTGACTTCACCTAAAAGAATAAACTACAGTATAAAATGCTGCCTCCACCTAAAATTTATCCTTATCAAAAGCATCCACTGGTACACAGAATAATATAGGACTTGCAAATGGAGTTGGTCAAGGAGGTAGCGTTAACTAAAGTTTAGAAAACGCTTAGTAAATATGCCTAGTTTCGTTTGAAGTGCGCGTTAACCCCCTCGTCTCCTTTTCCTTACAAAATGAGCTGACCGCTACTTCTTTAAATCCGATTACAGCACATTGTTGGCGGTTTCAAAGGAGAAAGTGGCTGCTTTATCTAATGGAAAGTCAGGAGGATCATGGTTACATTGGAGAGATGTATAAATGAATCCGGCAGCGATCAGGTTAGAGATGAAATATTACCCTCTATGTGGAGACACTGGAGACTCTTCTTTAGCTGGATTTGGGAAAGACACCTCAGACTGGAGTGTTGTTAGTGCTCCTCTAACACTGGGGAATGAAAAGTCAATGTAAATGAGCCTTTAGTGCTAGGAGTCCTAGAGGGTGACTGAATGGAGTGCTAGGTGCGTTATTAGCTGCCTGGAGATCCAGGCTTCCTTCTCTGTCAAGTCTGTGTAAGGTGAAAGCAATGCTGTGCCTGGGGTACACACTGCAGAGCTAGCTCCAGCTCATTCACTCTTCAAAGCAGCTGTACAAATACCAGGGTTGTGCTCCATTTCACATATACGAGATTTCAAACAGCTCATACAACGCTTTCAACTACTGTATAAGTAGCCTCGGATTTTCTGGGAGAGACACAAATCCTTCATACACAATTTCCAGGTTATGTGTAGTTACTGAGCTCACACACATGTACTATAGTCAACATTGTAAGTGCTAGCCATCTCTTATTAAAGACCAGCACAGCCATATTTATACATATATAGAAAAGTTGGTAGAGATAATAGTGCTGAAGGAAAGCAGTGGGTGTCCTAGTAGGGATGCATTAATTAGCAACACCATTGCAGACATGTTTAATCAATAATTGAGTACCTACAGTACCATGGGCACTATAAAGTCACCAATTCTTATTTATTTATCCTAATAAATCTGCCTCTTGTTCTGGGTGTTCGCTTTGTTTAGTAAAATACGAAGATTAAATAAGAAGTTTATGCACACATCAAACAAAAGCCGTCACTACATTGGAAAATAAATGATTGTTCAGCTGCCCAGATCCCTAAGAAAATAGTAGCTGGAAGGGGTGAAGTTAAAAGATTTGTTTTGTTCTGTGGTTGCAATGACAAAACAAATAGGTTGAACTGCGAGGAATAAAGTGTTTTCCCAGTGGATTCCATTAGTTTTGTATGTATGGTATATCCATTTTTGGTTCACTAGCCACAGATTGGTGGAGGAATGGGGTTGAGGCTTTAGTCTGGTTTACAATGAAAACGAAGGTGTCTCTTTGTAATGCATATTGCTGGTCGCATTTAATGTAACTATTGTGAAGAGTGAATGTTTTGGTCTCCCCCATCCTTCCCCTTTTAACCTCCTCTGTATAAGCCGTTGAATGCCGCACACTCAGTGCATGTCTCCAGTCCTGCTCTCAGAGGACAAGGAGCCTGATTTGGTGGCTAAACCCAGCTCCTGAATGGGCCTTCAACTTTAAGGGCCAAAGGGACAAAACTGAGGCCCAGTCTTCACAAGTGATTGCTTTAAAACTCCCATCCGCACAAAGAGGCAGCTGGTTTCTCTAATGAAACAGCTAAGACTACAGTCTAAGGGATACATTTATGACAAGTCTATAGCAACACTTGCTACTAGCTTTTCCCTTAGGAATATAGAAAACACATTTCTAAACAAAATGCATGGGAAATGGCAGAGTGGTATTATAGATATTCCGTATATTAAAACATATTCGAAATGAATATATGTATCAGTTTTCAAATTGGCCACTTTCCAGGTGCTTTTGTGACAAGATATTGATTCCCTTAAGACAAATAAATGGAAGATTTCAACTGAAGTTTCCTGAAAGTTACTTTGAGTTTATGCAACTCCCAGTGTAATGTCTACTGCCTTGCTATAGAATGCTCTGTTATCGTATGGATAAAAGTTATGGCATGTAAATGACAAGTCAGTGATGAGGAGCTCTCTGTTTTGAATGGTTGACACCTGTATTATATACTTTATAATAACGTGAGATAAGGGGCTGCCCACCTCACATAAAGGAAGTATACTCTTTATATTATCAATACAAAGAACCCTTTATAAAAGTAACATTGTTTACAAAAGATAAACAGCTTCGATCTGATTGTTATCCTCAGAGCAGTGTGATGCAGGTTATTGGGACTTTCTCGATTTAATATTATCTTGTGTTTTTTTTGTTCGATAGGACATTTTTTATATATTTTTATCGTTGAAAAATAGTTTGTATTAGTATTAGAGGGTAAGGTGGAAACACACACTGACTACATATACATCATTTGCACTGTTATCTATTTTAAATCTGATTGTTTGCTGGTTAATTATTAACTAGTATATCAAGAACATTATAGTCGTGTATTAGCATTGTACCATTGTAATGTGAATAGCATCGCCTGTAGAACTGTTTTCTACAAATGATGACATTAAAGAAGTATAGAACATAAGTATAAGAGGAGAGGACTTTTTGTGTTGTTACTGACAGCTTTGTATGTGTCTCTGGTGTTCACATAGTGGGCCACATGCCTGCTGTACCTGCAGGGCTCTGCTGCACAGTTATTGCCTGTACTAATGCTATATAATAAGGTGTACTCATTATCTCTGGGAAACGGTGTTTTCAGTATACAACCCCAAACGCAGAGACCAAGGACACATTTATATTACAGAGGACAGTTCAGCTATGCACACACAGGGACACATGTACTTACTGTAGCTTTGGAGAGTGATAACGTGGAGAAAGTTAAAGTACAATACCAGCCTACAACTTATGTTAACTTGATAAAAATGACAGTAGTTGATCGACTGGTACTTTCTCTCACTCTCTCTTTCTCTCTCTCTCCACTATATCACCCTTCAAGTCTCAATATATCTGCAACATACACCTGTTTTCTCGTAGAGTGCTGCATTCGGGTCACAATTTAAGTGTATATACAGTATATTTACTGTATGCTGACTGAAAGCAGGCTAAAAAGATCGTGCTCAATAGGAAAGACAATAACAAGTATACAGACAGTCATGTTACACCTCACACAGGTAAACTCGATGGGTGCCACAACTTCTCAATACGATTAAAATAAAGAGAAAGGGTTGCACTGCACTGCATAAGTACTTGCAATAATTCCTTTCTGCGGGGTAGTGTCAATCGCAGGCTTCTGTAAAACAGACATTTGGCATGATATTCGGTCTGCGTACTCTGTTTAGAACCTATATTGCATTAAACACTCATTACACACATACTGTATATATCATACAAACATGTGGACCGAAATATACATACTATGAAAAATGTACTAGGGAAATATACATTGAGTGAATGGTAGATTGTTCGATTTGTTCCATAGCAGAGAGCATTGTGACACAGTGATAAGAGTGATGTGCAGGACTCACTGTACAGACTTATAAGGGCACATTGTACCACATACTAATCTCAACCTTCATACTGTAAGTCTTTATCTAAAAAATGAATATAAAAAAAAAAAAACAATCTGGAAGTCTATAGAAAGTATATCTAATTCACAGTCACACAAACTACAGCTTAATATTACAACTCTCATCTAGTATAGAATGATGAGAGTGGCAGAAGTGAGGACACTTATCTACCCTCTGGTAGGAAGATCAGGTCTGTCACACTAACCCTAACAATCCACTAATACTATAGTAAGCCAAGAGTGCTGCAGTGAGGGAGCCCTGCTTACTGTACGTACATGATTTATACTGGGAGTGCATGCATTATGAGAAGAGTCATATATTTAAACGATAGTCTGTCTTCATCTCAGCAGTTCTCGTAACACACTGCATAAATAATAAAACAGCCACCCTCAAAGTATTCTTTTCTCTGATAACATATGATGTTCTTTAAAAGTTAATCAGTTCATAAGAAAAGAGGAAATGGATAATGATATTCACATTTAGAAAAAAAAACTGCTTGAAAGAAATCACTGTAATGAAGAGAACATTTGTAGTAATTTGTTGATAATTATCAGAATCACCAAATATTCGCAGAGGCTTTAACACTACGTGTTAAAAGAAAAGGAAAACATATTATTTTAATAGTCTGATATGCAAACTATCGACCATTCAATTACAAGGCTTAATAATGCATACATGATGTGAGCTTGTTATTGAGACGAGGAGGTCTACGATAATTCACTCTAAAGACCGAGTGTGCTCTTACATCAAGTGAAATCCATTGCAGAGGACCAGGGGCCCCTGCCAAACTACAGTTAAGAGAATAAAAATTAATGGCTGAGAATCTGAGCGTTAAATTAACATTAATTATATGACCTGCCTGCTGGAAAGATTAAATTTCTTACACCCTAATTAGATAACGTCTCCTCATACATCAAACAATTTCCATTTGCATTTGTAGATTCCTGGATTAAAATTCAGAGAGGGGTTTCCTGAGCTGTTTTTATCGTGTTTTCAGCCTACTGAACAACAGAGACTCGTCTCTTGCTTCCTGATGGAGCTACAGGGATGTGACTGTTCCTGGGTGGGAGATGCTGACCTGGGATACACCATTTATTGTAATGGGGGCATACAGCAAATACACCCGATCCCGACTGCAGTAGGTTTATGTAGTGGTGGTAGGATTATATCTAATAGCAAGATATAACCATCTGGGGTTTGTAATGTATTGCTAAGACTTATTCGCTATCAGAGATAGAGCAAACAAAGAACAGGAAAGGAGATATAAGTATGTTCTCGCAATAAGCAGTCTAGACGAGATGGGCCAATGTATGGACTATTATTATTCTGTATTTCTGTTATTTTTTTTTATTTTACATTTGAATATGACAGTTCAATGTACACAATAATTCTATTACTGTAAATGAGCATTGTTGTTATGCTAAATATAAGTCAGGACTGTACTAAAGTATGTAAGTGCAAACTTCGTATATCGCTGTCCAAGGTGCTGTAAAGATTGGACTTTATAATTATTCCTTTACAGTGCTGCTGATCTACTCTGACCCTATCATATGTTGCTATTACCAACCACACATACTGTATATTACAATACAGCTGTCCTCAATCCTCAGAAGACAGCCTACCATTTCCTAATGAATTGGTTAACACAAATACATGTACTGTAAGTCTAATTATAATATAATGATAAGCATTTATTTATATAGTTATTTATTTGTAATTATTCTGTTGTCTCACTCTCTTGCTGGAATCAGTGTCAAATTCCAGTTACTTTGGTAAGATGAGGATCAGATAGAGTAGCCTAGTGTAAAAATAATACAAACATATAGTAAAAACAATGAACATAAGGTGTTGCACAGACATCATACACTATACAACCATATATTAAACACAGAAGTAGATATGTCATAGGGATTTTTTTTTTTTAAATACTGTATAGTGGATAGTTACATAGACAATAAGACAACAAAAGTGTGAGATATATTTCTGAAAGTAATTACACACAAAAATGTAAATCTCGCTAGGATGTATGAAGGGGGTTCTCAACCAGATATCTGAGATGCCTGCTGCAGCTTCTCCAATTCCATTTGCAAAAGCAGTCCTCACATGTTCCTAAGTGCTTGGCCCTGGTAGCTAAAGTAATCTTCAGGTGGTGGTAACCCCTAGTAGCCTACAGGCTAAACCTAAACATGTTGGCCTTGATTCTGATATGATTGGTCCCCCGCACGTTTGCATGGGAACCGACGTTGAAGCTCTGCGCATGCACATATTTGCTTATGCACATGTGCAGGGCACAGACTTGCATAGTCTCCATGGTGCTGGCACTGGGTGTGTGTGTGTGTGAGAAAGAGGTGGGCAGGGGGTGTTTGCATGTGAACATCCTGCATTTTATTAAAAAATCTATTCGCAGTGTGGCGGGTATATTTGCTGGGCTGCAGGCATTCACACATCTGCGAGCGATGTTTAAAGGCTCTCAAAGCAGTGAACTACCGCTGCTTAGCGAGCCGACCAGAATGACCCCCTTTGTTTGGAGATAGAGAATCTGGATGCACATATGCATTATACCAGCTAGGTGTTTACCTGCAAGTGAAGTGTAGTGAAGATCTGTTTCAGGGCCCCAATAGTGATTTATGCAAGCAAAAGTCTCCATTTTACATTGAAGTTGGGGCATTATTATCATATCAAATTGCAGATTTTGATAGTGTTAATCAAGGTAAAGTAAAAACCTTCATCCAACCTGTCTGTCTATACTCTGAAATCAAACATTTTTGATAACCTCTTAAATAACAATATAATCAATTCCCCATATTAACCAGTGTTCTAATTATCATTTGTGATAACCACTGTAAGGAAAGCCTCCATTCTATTGCTAAAAAAAGGTAATGGGGTGCGCAATAACACATTCCTAAGTAAAGAGTTCCATAGTCTGAATAGCCTTACAGAGAATTACCCTTCCCTGGGGTGATGGCGTATATGGGATCGAGAGAGAGATAGAGAGATCGAGAGAGAGAGAGAGTGAGAGAGGGATCAAGAGAGAGAACCAACTGACAAGCTCATAACTGTCATTTTTCAAACAGTTTTTATCATGACAGTTACGATGTGACTGGTTCGTTATCATTATCCACTTTATCTCTTTCCAAGCATTATTACATAGACCCCTTTACCATACATCCAGTGTTAGGCATGGGAAAATGCCTTTGGACCCTATATTTACCAATATTTGGGAATTGGTTCAGATAAGACATTTCTTTGACATTGTGTATTTCATTTACATGCAGCGGCAGAGGCCTACAATGTTTAAAATGTGATCAAATCCTAGTGGAGATCACCGCGGAGGGATCCTTAGAAACCATTTCCCCTAAAATGTAGTGTAATATATCCTTAAAGAGCAAATGGGGTCCAAGCTCCAAAAAGAGTAGCTCCCCCAAAATAAATAAAATATTTACTGTGTCCCCCCTTCCTAATATAGGCATTTGATATAGGCAGCAGGTATTTGGTGTATTAACTAGACGGAACATGTTTACAGGATAGACACAGGGTTAATGCAGCAGTTATGTATAATGCGTACACAATGCTCATATAATGTATGTACTATGGCCCTTATTCTGTTTCACTCGCAAGTGCAAATTCCTGCTCAAATGGACAAAACCATGTGCACTGCAGGTGGGGCAGATGTAATATGTGCAGAGAGAATTAGGTTTGGGTGGGTTATTTGTTTCTGTGCAGGGAAAATACTGACTGCTTTATTTTTACACTATAAATAGATCTCACTTTGAAGTAAAACCCTCCACAAATCTAATTCTCTCTGCACAAATCACATCTGTCGCCCCTGTAGTGCACATGGTTTTGTCCATTTGAGAAGGAATTTGACTTTCGAGTGAAACAGAATAAGCGGCTATATCCAGCCAAGAAAGGGGGGCACAGTTGCTGAGTTACAGGTGGGATATATATATATATATATATATATATATATATATATATATATACCCATCTGTGTCTCCTCAGATCTGCTGCATGTTTTTGTAAATGCAGCATCGGTAACATTACATGGACAGTTGGGCATCTGAGTGTGTGCCGGACGGCTCCCCGACAGTCGGGATTCTGACAGTCATTCCTCCGACGTTGGAATCCCGACTGCTCCCTCATGGGGGTCCACGAACCCCATAGAGGGAGAATAAAATAGGTGGTGAGCACAGCTCGCCACCGTGCCCGCAGCATGGCGAGCGCAGCGAGCCCGCAAAAGGCTTCATTGCGCTCCCCGCACTGTGCAGTTGGGATTCCGACGTCTGACTAATCACTGTCGGAATCCCGACCGTCTGGGATTTATACCACACCCATCTGAGTACCCATGGACGCTGGACATAACGGCTCTCCTTATCAGCAAGGGGGGTGTTAATACATCAGCCTATAACAGGTGCCGCTTCTCTTCATTATGCAGGAGAAGCAGGACCCGTTACTTTACAATATTTATGGCCCTGATAATACATCTGCTCCTTTATTACAAGTTCATTCAAGTAAATTAGTGTTTAATATCATGTATTCAAAACATCAATATGAATGTCTATAAAAGAGCGAATAAAATATCAGGCTTGTCCCAATACAAATAAATGATGTAGGCATCTAGAGCAACAAGTATAGCTACTATTTTAGACATACTGAAATAACCTTCCCACAGTGGTAGTAATAGGCCAGATGTACAGAGCCCTCAGGGAAGCAGTAATGATAATCTCTTGGTGCTGAGGTAGGGAGAGTGTGTTTGGGCATCCTAACTCCAAGTCTTCACTGTAAGGCAGCTGTGGAAGTCCAAGAATGATTGTTCTTGGAGGATTGGCTTTATTATTATTATAATTTTATTTATAAGGCGCCACAAGTGTTTCGCAGCGCCGTACAAAGTAACTATACAGGGAGACAAAACTTAGTATTACATTGAATAAATAACAAAAGTAGAGTACAGGTGAAGAGCTTTACAGCTTAAATATAAGTAGTGGGGACTACTAGAGGCTTGAGGCCAATGATGGAGATGACTATATGCGGACAAAGATGGTCACCGAGTATGGGAGAGCTTTGAGTGAAATGTGAAGAGAAGAGGGCTTTGACAACAGGAGGGAAGAGGGCCCTGCTCTGAGGAGCTTACAATCTAGTAGGAAGGGGAGACAGACAGATTACATGAAGTGCAGGCAAGTGGGCGGTGGCTTGATAGCAGGATGTAAGCAGGCAAGGGTTCGGAGAACCAGCCTCAGGACTAGTTTATGCAGCAGAAGGGTATGATTTGATGAATAGGGGAGTTTTGCCACCACATCAGAGTTCCAGTGGAGGAGGGAGCTAGAAAGTGGGTGGGAAGGGGTTGTGCATCAGTAGTGTTGCTAGTGCTGCCCATATGGAATTAACAACTCCCTGGACTCCAAATCTTCTGAGTTATGAACTTTCAGGAGGCATTTTGGAAGCACTAAGGATTTGCGGCTACCCGTGTCCATTGCTGAATAGGAAGCGTTTTAATTATTATTTTTTCAAGTTGATCTATTGCTGCTCCTGCACATTCCTGGTTATCCATATCCTTAATGAAGCAGCCAATGAGTGTGGTGGGCTGCGAAATGCGTAATACCACACCCAGACTGAACACCTGAGGGAACAGTGTGTCCTGCTGCAGCCAAAAACCCAACAGAGGTAGCGGTGTGAGCCACATACACACCCCATGGAGCACATTACATCTGTGGCTATCCCCAAGCGAGGACCCGGAGCCGCCTGTCAAATAGGGGCTACTGTGGAGAGAGGGAAACAGCAAGCCGCAAAGTGCACACAACCAGAACCCTCCGGCAAACACCCAGCCACACCTCAGACTCCCACACTCTGGAGCTGAGAGGCTTGCATGGTGCAAGCAGAGTGATCACAGTGTGCTGTGCTGTAGTTCCAGATAAGTGATCAAAATATTACGCTTGAGATCCAGGTCCCAGTCCGGTAATTATACCTTGTTAAATTGACACTTCACAGCTTTCCTCGACTACTATTCGTTTTATAAACAATATGCCTTTGAACACGTTTCTTTTTTCAATGTGAACGGGTCAACCGTGTTAAAATTCCCGGGTCCCTAACCCTGCTTTTTACCCGTGTTTAAGACCTGGGTATGCAGACCTGTTCACACTGCAAAAAAAAACCTGTGTTAAAAGGCAAATTACCAGTTAGAACTGCTACACCGGGGAATTTGCTTTAGCGAGAACGGGGTTCATCGCTGCAGTCCCCATCATTAAAATGCCGGGTAAAAGCTGGGTATTTCACACGAGCAGTATCATTTTGTTACCACACCACCACTAGAAATGATGTGGAGAAGCCCTGATCCTTTCAAAATGGGGCTGTGCTTGTCCTAGGGAAAAAGCCAGGGGCGGATTACCCACGGGACAACAGGGGCAGTCGCCCCGGGGACCCCACACATTTCAGGGCCCCCACACTCGCCACCCCACTGCTGCACCGGTGGCGGGTGGGTGGGTGCCAGGCAGCGGGTCCCTGCGGTGGATGTGAAGTCCGCTGCTGGGTCCCTGTGGTGGATGGGAACTAGTAGTTCCCATCTGCCGCAGGGGGTCCCTTAGGTGGATGTGAAGTCTGCCGCGGGTCCCTGTGGCGGATGGGAACTAGTAGTTCCCATCCGCCTCAGGGACCCCGCCACTGACTTCATTTCCGCGGCAGGGACCCGGCACAGTGCGGACGTTCAGACCAAGCTGTCCCAATCCAAGGTACCGTCTGGGGGGGGGGGGGGGCTGCCTCTGACTGGGCCCTGGGGGGGGGAGGAGTCAACCTCCGTCGGGGACACACACACCTTTGTGGGGGCCCTGGACCTTGTGTTGTCCAGGACCCTCACAAACCTTAAACCGGACCTGGAAAAAGCACACATCCCGGTTGAGAATTTTCTGGGACTGTGTGGTGTCAACAGAAAAAGATCATATTACAAGCAGTTTGTTGTATTCTATGGACAGGGCTGCATTATTCATGAAATGGGGGCCCTATATCAGGACTCTACATGCTGTGCAGCCCATGTGTACAGTACATCATAATACCATGGTTACCAGGAACTTTTGGGCCAGATGCACTAAGCTTCAAAAGCGATAAAATGGAGAGAGATAAACAGCCAGCCAATCGGCTCTTACCTGACATTTTACAAACACAATCTGTGAAATGGCAGGTAGGAGCTGATATGCTAGTTTTTTATCACTCTCCATTTTATCACTTTTGAAGCTTAGTGCATCTGGCTCTTTGTTAGGGTTGTAGCCATCGTGGAACAGTCAGGGATCCTCTGATTATGTGACTCATGGGAGTGTGCAGGTAAGGCAATTAAGCCCTTTAAAGCCTGGTCTTACCCAATGCTCTGTGCTGGTGATATTCTAAACATATAAAATACTTCCATCCCTCTCTCAATTTCATGTTTGGAACATGTTAGATATATCCTGTCTGCCATAGACCTATCAATCTGCTTATTACATTGGATCATTACCTCAGCTCTGTATACCTGCACATCTGAATAGATATTTCATGTCTGCTAAACATTCATTGCTGTGAATACTAACCTTTACAAGCTATCTGGATTACATTTGCCACTCATTGAAAGCCACATCTCCTTGCTATTCATGCCTGCTGATTAAGTTAATCTGTGACTGTGTTGCTGAATTTTTGCCTACACCACATAATGCTAAGGTATTGATCATGTACTGTCATCTCATGCTGGTTGTGTTCTGTCCATACATCATGTATAAGAACGGTTTCTAAAAAGATTACAGCTCTACTATATCCACAAAAGACAGTTTGAATACTATTGGATTGTTTCTTGCTTTCTTTGATCTGAATTAGATCTAATTAATACAGGGTTGCCTACCTGACCCTCTCCATGAGGGAGAACATGCTCTGTTCCTGGACTTCCCTGGTAATGTATAATTGCCGTCACCTGTGGGGAAACACCTTTCTTATCAATTACCTGGCTCCCCACAGGTGATGGCAATCATACATTACCAGGAAAGTCCAGGAACAGAGCATTTTCTCCCTGAAGAAGAGGGTCAGGATAGACTTATCCATGGCAATATGGTCGGTACTTGTTTCCTAGCACGGCCACAATCGCGGGCATCGGGTGTAATTTTTAGTGGTGTACGACGCGACCGACGCGATGCCCCCGATTTTCCCATTGAAAAAAGTCAAAATCGCATCGGTCGCGTCGGTCGCGTCGTATGCGGCTAAAAAAGGCTTAAATGGTCCAGACACGATGCCCCCGATTTCCCATAGGAAACAATGTTAAATGCCTCAATTTACCCGCGATGCCCCCGATTTCCCATAGGAAACAATGTTAAATGCCTCAATTTCACCAAATCATCATAGGGAACAATGGTAAATGGGCCAGAAACCCCCCCAAACACCCCTGAACAGTGAAATGTCCCCCCAAAAGTAGTTTACGCCACCCCACGATCAACGCAAACCCGAAGCGTGGCGAGCGGCGGCGGTACGCGTCCTCCGACCTTTTCATACCCCCACTATCCACGTCGGCGTGGAGTTGAGAATAGAATAGTGTGGCGAGCGCAGCGAGCCACCGAGCCCGAAGCGTGGCGAGCGGACGCGGATACCTGTGAAGCCCGCGAAGGGACGCGTTTACCTGTGAAGGTATCCGCGTGCGCTCGCCACGCTTCGGGCTCGGTGGCTCGCTGTGCTCGCCACACTATTCTATACACAACTCCACGCCGACGTGGATAGTGGGGGTATGAAAAGGTCGGAGGACACGTACCGCTGCGCTCGCAACGCTTCGGGTTTGCGTTGATCGTGGGGTGGCATAAACTACTTTTGGGGGGATATTTCACTGTTCAGGGGTGTTTTGGGGGGTTTCTGTCCCATTTTCCATTGTTCCCTATGATGATTTGGGTAAATTGAGCCATTTAACATTGTTTCCTATGGGAAATGGGGGGCATCGCGGGTAAATTGAGGCATTTAACATTGTTCCCTATGGGAAATCGCGGGCAACCGATTTTTTAGTGCATGCGATGGCCGCGATGCCCCCGATTTTTACTCACGATGCCCACGATCATGATCGTTGTGGCCGTGCTAGGAAACAAGTACCATATGGTCACTAAGCAACCATATCGCCAGCGTTTGGAGTGTGCACTGGCGATAAATCGCCGGGTGCGCACACCCATTTTCAGCCCCTAATGGTCGCTGGTCGGAGCCCCCTAATGGTCGCTGGTCGGAGGAGCATGCTCCTCCGACCAACGACTTCCACTGCCTCTTCTCCCGGTAGTGTGACATTTTCATCAGCGACCATCTCTGGTTGCAGATGAAAACGGGACACTGAGCAATATGATTGCTGAGCAATATATTGCCAGTGATCATATTGCCCCGTGTGTACGAACCTTAAGGGCCATATTCACTTGCAAAAGCAAATTCTCTCTCTAATGGAAAAACCATGTGCACTGCTGGACTTCCCTGGTAATGTATGATTACCATCACCTGTGGTGAAACACCTTTCTTCTCCATTACCTAGCTCCCCACAGGTGATGGCAATCATACATTACCAGGGAAGTCCAGGAGTCGGACCAGAGCATTTTCTCCCTCATGGAGAGGGTCAGGTAGGCAAGTATGCTGCTGGTGGGGCAGAGAGTGTTAGAATTGGGTGTTATTTTGTTTCTGTGCAGAGTAAATACTGTCTGCTTTATTTTTACACTACAATATACATATCTGTTTGAGGTACAAACCCCACCTGAATCTAACTCTCTCTGCACATGTAACATCTGCCCCCACTGATGTGCAGCATGGTTTTGTCCATTAGAGAGAAAAATTGCTTTTGCGAGTGAACAAGAATCAGGCCCCTAAATGTGGCCTCTTGTGAGCTATTTATGTGAATTTAAATGCATCTTAATCTGGTGGTGCATCCCTTCTGAGTGTCGAAGGCAGGCATTCCCAACCACGGTCCTCAAGGCACACCAACAGTGCAGGTCTAATGCTGGCCACACATCCGACCAACTTTCCTCCAACCATCCAACTAGTTGGTTGGATGGAATAAAAACCTGGTACTGGAGAGGAGCAAATGGAATTTGTAACTAAGTCATTTGTTTCCCAAATCTGAAAATGGACAACAACTGTCACTCAGACAATGTATCTGTTTGATTTAAACAATTTCACTGAATGTTTTTGTCCATTCTCCTGAGTTTGTGAGCAAATTGCTTATTGGCAGTTGCCCCCATACAGTACCAGATTTTCAGTCCAACCAACCAACTAGTTGGATGGTTGGAGGTAAGTTGGTCTGATGTGTGGCCAGCATTAGTGATATCCAGGCTTCAGCACAGATGGTTTAATCAGAATCCCTCAGATACTAATTAAGTCACCTGTGCTCAAGCCTGGATATCTACAAAACCTGCACTGTTGGTGTACCTTGAGGTCCGTGGTTGGGAATGGCTGGTCTAGAGCAACAGCATTAAATAATGCAACAGAACAGGGCATGCACCCCCTATAAGGAAAACTTGAAATAAATTCTAAATATCTGCCATTTAAAGGGACAGTAACCTTCCAATTTTCTGTACTTTTGGGCTGATTCAGACCCACTTGCTAAGCAACATTCTTTCGCTGCTTACTAAGTGGGAAAACACCACCCCCTGCCTTGCCAAATGTGCATTGTTCCTAATATATGTTCTATATTAGGATTTTTTTAATTCTTTGATTTATGAATATTTCTATGACAAAAAAAATATTTTGTCAAAATTTTTGACATTTGGACACTTCAACTTCAAAGTTATGTCATCGCTCATGAGGTGTCATT
The DNA here is from genome assembly GCF_055691185.1 of Crinia signifera. NCBI lineage: Eukaryota > Metazoa > Chordata > Amphibia > Anura > Myobatrachidae > Crinia > Crinia signifera. The sequence continues at coordinate 178,782,229 of NC_139219.1, forward strand.
AATCCATGTGGGCGATTATATACAAATAAAATGTCTTCCTACTCATTCCTAACCACAGGTCATAAGCATCCATTTTGTTTCTCCATAAATGTTCTCTTTTAATCATCTTCAAATGGCATACCTTTCCCTGTGATCTATATTCTATGTGGCTTATATGTAGTAATTTCAGAAGCCCTACTATAACATTAATTTCCATTTCTGATTTTGATCTCAATATCCTTTCTAGGCCATCTTCAGATAACCTTCATTCATAAAACTATATAACACGAAATCAATCAAACTCTACATTAAAATGCATTTATTAAGAGTTTTGAAAGTTAAATAACAAGCTTGTCTATAAGAAGATCAACATGGTGGAAGCCTCATAACTAACGAAGAGTCATCCTTCATAAGACAGGAGAGGAATAAACCCCTGTGTAGGAAAACTCCGGGGACTATGACATGAAGGACTGCCCATCCCTATGTTCATGAGCAGGATACATAAAATTACATTATCAAACTATGGGGTCTATTTACTTAGCCTGGGTAGAGATAATGGCCCTTATTCAGATCTGATCGCAGTACAAATTTGTTCTTAAAATGGGCAAAACATGTGCACTGCAGGTGGGGCAGATGTAACATGTGCTTAGATAGTTACATTTGGGTGGGGTGTGTTGAAACTGAAAATCTTAATTGCAGTATAAAAATAATGCAGCCAGTATTTACCCTGCACAGAAACAAAATAACTCACACAAATGTTACTCTCTCTGCACATGTGACATCAGCCCCACCTGCAGTGCACATGGTTTTGCCCATTTTGAGAACAAATTTGTACTGCGATCAGATCTGAATAAGGGCCAATATACCAGCCAACCAGCATGGCAGCATAAGCAACCTGTTACATGGCAGTTTGAAGCTGATTAGCTGGTACGTTAACTCTCTCTACTTTGTCTCTCTCCAATGCTTAGTAATATACCCTTAATCAAATATGAACATGTGAGACTGAAAAAAATATAATGCAACAAACTACCGGTATACAGTAGCTAATGTTTCCTGATGTCATTAATGCTCCTGTCCACATCTCTATACACTACCAGGTCACATTCCTGTCCAATTTGCAGTACAGTATGGTCAGACCCTTTTGAGTAGCACTGAATTTCCACAATATGTGAAACACAGCACTAGCTGCAATGCCCAGTTATAACTACAAATGGTAACAGTAATCAAGCTCAAGATCCTTTTTTCAAGTGAGGTCTTTATCCAGATACATCATTTGGGTACATTTTCCTCAGTGGGATGTGTGCATATGAAGACTAGTTGCAGAATGTAATAGCCTCCATGTTTGGTGGCCGTGTGCGATGCCATGTACCATGCCTTGTAAATCATTGCCCCTTGAAACAAAATGCAGAGTTCGGCCGGCATTCTACATGACCGCCAAGCTCGGAGGCTATTGGATTTAATATCTCAATGTGAAAGAGATTTATATTAACAGCAGTGATAATACTTTGACAGTGTCCTGGATGTATGAAAGAGGCATTAGCAGCAAAGTACTGATGTAATGCTATGACATCACAGCAGGAGTTATGGCTGTCTTTTTTAATATGGGTGTTAATATATAACTTTTATAAGAACTATAGGTGCATGTCAGATTTAGATAAAAGAACATATTAACCTTCTTGGTAAATATCTATATATTCCAATTTTGGGGTTTAGTAGAATCCAGCTCAGCTATCCATACACATTTCCATGCCTAGTTTTAGCATTTTAGCATTGTTATGTTGTGTTTATCTTTTAACCCTTTATGTTTCCGGTGTATCCCAGTGATTATACTGACAAAGAAAACAAATTAGACCCAAAGTGATCTCCAAAAAATATGGTTTGTTAATTTTCATTTTTTGGTACATTAAGCATTGGAGCTCATACACCAAAATATTGCAATTTGTTCAAATTTGGTATTTTGATATTCTAGCATCTGCCAGAAAATTTTCACAATATTTTTCTTCATTTAAGAGGGGTTTGAATGGCAACCGTCATCATAGGCAAACACAGTGGGGTTTCTGGTTGCTCGGAAACCCCCATCCTCTTGGCAAGTGGCTCAAATTATGACAATAGCAATGGTATATAATGTGATTAGAGCTGCAGACACATCATGCAGTTTAAGGGGAAAAACAAAGCTGATGCGCATGCCCAGTTGTAGCAGCTTATGCTACAAGGCTAGCTGTGTGTGTGTGTGTGTGTGTGTGTGTGTGTGTGTGTGTGAATCTGAGTACTCAATCAGTGCAATAGACCAGAGAGTAGCTACCATAAAGAAGAAACAGGAGCCTTACCATGAGATGGGATAATGTGAGCTTAGAAAGTGAAGTACTGTTTTGTTTTATGTTTGCATATTTATTTATATATTATAATTATATTATATTATTGTATTATATATTTATATTATTGAAATGTTTGAATAATAGACCATCTATAGTGTATACAGAGGGAGCGCCTCTCAGCCAGCGCCGGGGATCACCAGAATGTCCCTGCTGGCGATCGCGGGGAGGTGCTCCATCTGACTGGGCTGTGCAAGTGTCCCACGAACGCGTGTCCCAGTTTTTCTGTGGCGGGGGACAGGAATCCTGCTTGTCTCCACTTCAGGGAGATGGGCAGCGTTAGGGGTGTGTGGACTGGCAGACAGTGACAGGGAGGCGGCAGGGGCTGGCTGTTGGTGATCCGACTGCCAGACCCCACTAAACGAGAGACGTTCCATCTGTAGTAACCAGTTTATTTTAAAAAAGCCAATGTTTACAGTATGTCCAGTGTTGTTACTAGGTTCCTCTACCACTCTTGCAGACTCCCACACTTGCACCAATGTCCTGCACAGTGGGATAATGTGGAATGTATTTGGAAACGCCTCTAGTTGCCTCCTTGATCCCATGTCTTATAATGTTTTTTGGCCCAAAAAAGGGCTATAGTTTAATAGTCTGAAAATGATAATTTGCCGAAAAATGAAAGCACCTAATTGACATCATAGTGTCATAAATATATTATCTATTTGAGTCCTGTTGGATCCTACTACTACTATCACCACCACTACTACTACTATCACTAATACTATGACCACGTTGTGTAAAACCCTTGTCAACCTTTTCATGTGTTGACCAATGCCACGTCGACATATTGCCAGTGTTGACCTAGTGCATGTCGACCTTTTAATCATTTCGACCTTATGCCTGTGAACCAAGAATGGTTGACCTATTGACTGTCAAACTCATTACTGTTGACCTAACAATTGGAACCACCCATTATAGCATGGATTTTATAATGGTTAGCATTACCGCCTAACAGTGCTGAGGTCATGGGTTCGATTCCCCTAACTGTGCGGAGTTTGTATATTCTCCCCTTACTTGCGTGGGTTTACGTCGGGTACTCCGGTTTCCTCCCACAATCCAAAAATATACTGCTAGGTCAATTGGCTCCCAACAAATTAGCCCTAGAATGTCTGTATGTGTGTACATGTGGTAGGGAAAATAGATTGTAAGCTCCACTGGGGCAGGGCAGATGTGAATGTTCAAATATTCTCTGTAAAGCACTGCAGAATATGTGTGCGCTATAGAATAGAAGAGAATCAACTTTATTGGCCATGTATGCTTGCGCACACTAAATTTTTTTTTGTGGATTACAGTGCAGTGTCAAGCAGGGATGAAAGGGGGGGGGGGGGCGGGGGGGAGACATTACATAAATTCCATTGAGACATTATACACATTACATTGAGAGCATTCAGACATCACTTGCGGGGATCACATGCCCGCCGAGATGCACAGCACCTAGGCAGCAATCAGCGGCGCCACTGGTCATTGCAGCAGCCAGGTAGGTAGCAATATAAGCAGGGACAGTACAGTTATCACACCAAGAACACGTACCCGCCAAGCTGCACAGCGCCTAGGCAGACATCAGCGGTGCCTCTGGTCATTGCAGCAGCTGGGTAGATAATAATACAAGCAGAGACTGTACACTTATCACACAGGGAACACACACCCGCCAAGCTGCACAGCGCCTAGGCGACCATCCGCGGCACCACTGGTCATTGCAGCAGTCGGGCAGGTGACAGCATGAGCAAAGACAGCACAGATTATAGCAGGGACAGTACAGTTATCACACAGGAGACACTGGATATATATTGCTGAGTGCACAGTTCGTAGGCAGGCATTTGCGGTGCCATCTTGAAGTCCTCACCAAGTCATCCTCCTGTAGGGAGAGCCAGCACGGGCAGCGTGGACAGCACAGGCAGCAGCTGGGGGGGGGGGGGGGGGGGTGGAAGAGAGTCAACGAGGCTGGGAGTCCATGAGGCAGGGAGGCTGGGAGGCACTGGAGCCATACCTTCTCCCGGGCACCACGTTCATCCAGAGATCCGAGAGGACGGACGGGCTTCCCAGTCCATCCCAGGGCTCCCAGCCAGGGCCTGCCTGCCTGGAGTCTCCTCCGCAAGTGCCGGGCCGGGATCATCCGCTGCATGCCAGGGTCCTCCTCTGTAGGCCCGGATCCTCCACTGGGGCCGGGACTCCATCTCTGCTGCGGCAGCCGGGGGTCCTGTTGGCACGAGGTACCGGCAGCAGGTGTGGAGCCCGGGTGCCCCGCTGGCACAGGGGACTGGCAGCGGGTCCTCACAGCAGCATCGGTTGTCATCTGGGCTCCATCCCCCTCCCTGCTCTCCAGTCTTTCCGTCTCCCCCTCCATGCTCTCAGCACCTGGCGAACAAAGTGCCGGGTGCACACAGCGGCCGGGGGGGACACAGCGCTCCTTCACTCTCTCGGACTCCTCCGTCACCCCGCCGCTCCCCACCGCCACCCGCACCTTCTCCATGGGCCGGAGATGGGTGCTCCGTGGATGGAACACTGGAGCTCTCCTGCATGCGACTATCCCTGGCCCCACCGGAAGTATTATCTATTATTAGATTATTACATTATTATTATAGCTATATAAGAAACTGTTAATAAATAAATAAATAATTTATCAATAAAATAAACCTGAGTAACGCTTCTTTTGGAAGTATAGACAACAAAAACAATCTTAAGGAGCCCATACACGCTCCAATCCCGGCAGTGTGATGTTAGCTTCGAGGTGCACGCTCCCGCAGCACCTCATTGCACAGTACAAAAAGTATGTGCTGCACATACTTTTTGTACTTGCTTTTCATCACTTTTCATGCACAAGGCATGCAATGCAATGTGATGGATGCTATTTTAGCCCAGAACGCACGCCGGGATCGGAGCGTGTATGGGCTCCATTACTGCCTGCTATGTTATGTCACATATATTGGTGAATCATTATTATTATTGTTTATTTATATGGTGCCTAACAATACAATAATGATGAAACAAGAAAATGACACAGTACAAGGAGAAAAAAATGTTAAATAAAGACAGTTGCATAAGGGGACAGGACACTGAAGTATTAATTAGGGTGGCAGAGACATAGGGTTAGAATGAGGACCCTGCTTTTTGGAGCTTACATTCTAAAGGGGAGGAGCAGACAGACAAACATGATGCAAAAGGGGTAGAAGTAATAAAAACCTAGTTTTAGTGATCAATTGAGTTTAATGAAAACTGTTACAGGGCAGTATTGTTCCCTGTGTTGTCTCCCACATACTGAGAGCATTCCACAATGAAGTCACACCCAGGAAGTTGGGTGGGGGGATGGGAGCGCCATCGCCAAGAAACTAGAGCACTGCCCAGAGTATCCTAAGCATGCACCAAGCAGCTGTACATGTCCCATGACTCCTCACTTAGCACTGTGAGAGACATCATCGCCTCTCTCCCAACACAGTCAGGGAGCCAGAAGGCAAGGCATGGTGGGCATGAGAAGAGCCTGGTATGAAAGGTGTGAGTAGGGTTATTTGCTTAAATGGAGCTGATTGGTGGATCAGGAGTGATGACACTTTGCTCATCAGCTTGTGTTTTTGTCAGGGCCAGGAATAACCCGTTTCCAAGGTGCAGTGTGAAAGGGGTATGAAGGACTGTAACATGGGCTGAAATGGTGTTCAGGTTGTTGGTTAAGACCCTGGATTTTGGTGTGAGAGGGGTGAAAGACAGCTGCATTAATCTGCTATTAATTAATGGCAGCATAAGCTAGTAGCCAACTGTCCCTGGTTTCCAGGAACAGTCTAAGGTTTTATAGATTTGTCCTTGGCTATGTCTGTGTCTGTAATTGTCTCGATTTCACAAAAGAAAAATCCAATTTTGTGGATGTTGATCATGATTTTAATATTTTTGGTTATTCTCTGGACCTTACAAGTTATTATTTATAGAATAATACTTCATATATTGAAAATAATCTAGTTAACTGAGATTGTAGCGTTCCAAAGTATTGATACAGTATTAGATATGATAGAACAAAGTAATCTTATTTATTTTAAATGTTTCTACTAAGAAGAAAAATGTATAAACAATTATATAGCTAGATCTTTCCTTTGCAGCCAATAATAAATTTTTATTTGGATTAGATATGTTTTTTTTTCATGTAGTGGTCAAACACATGGCCTCATTAATGAGTTCCCTGAGGACATTATTCAGAGTTGCAACTGTGCGTAACAGTGCACCTGCCTCTTTTCACAATGCACATTTTATGCCTAGGCAATTGCACTTGCAGCTGCCTATGACAAAGAGGCATGGTTGGAAGGAGTTGGAGTAGGTAGACATGGTCAACGTACAGTAAGGGAATTTACTGGGCAACAACATGCGCTGGTGCTTTATAAGTGTTAATTAATGTTGACATAAATTTAGATGGCCTACAGTCATTACCTTTGGGCCCAATGGAGGGGTCAAGATTTGCTGCTGCGCAAAATGTTTTGCAAGTTGCAAAAAGATGATGATGACAGCAGCAGGCTGCTGTAATTAATTAAACAATCAAGCAAGTGAGGCTCCAGAGAAGGGGCTGCAGCACAGTTCAAAATTGAAATAGGCGAGTCACAGCAACTGCCACCAACTGCCATTCAAAACTTTTCACATTCATGCAAATGAAGATTTAGAAGGTTACAGTGCACTGTATAGTTATTGTACAAAAATAAAGTAGGGTATTACTTATACCCTTGTCACATTGTAAATGCTGGGTCGCACCCAGGATTTGGACACAGGTCCGTCCAGTAAGTAACCCGACATTTGCGAGGTGAGCCCCCCCCCCCCCCCCCCCCAGCGATCCGAAAATAAGCTGAGTCGTTGACATAAGAAAGGGGGAGGAGCGGAGTGGCGGCACGTCATCGGGGGGTGGGGGAGGGGGCAGTGCTTGGAGCTGGTGCAACCTCCTCCATATAGCTTGAATGGGACCTGGAACGCTAGACACGGGATATCTGCACATTAACCTGGGTCCAACCCGGGTTTAACCCTTCTTTTAACCCAGGTTGGAATGCCAGGTAGAGCAGCCCACAAGTGTATTGTTTTTGAATGCAGAAAAAATATAATGTAATATAGTATCTCCCCAAAAGAATTGAATAAGTTTATCTGCCATCTCTGGTCATTTACTGTAATGTGTTTGGATCATATACCCCAACACCTCCCACAATGTAACCCTAAAGGTGTTTACACATGGTGCTATTCTGGCTCATGAGAAAAAAAGCGTTTTCACCAATTGGTGAATAATAGGTGCCAGATTTGGGATGTATGTGTTAAGCGGCTCACACAGAGGAATATTCCATTCCTGAAACAAGATATACACACAGAAAAAGGAAAAGTGGAGCCCTATCACTAAAAAAAAAATTCTTAACCAATTAGAACATTAAAAAAAAATAGATCAATTGGGTATCACAAAATTATGAAAAATTTATTGAAATACTAGTCACTGACCAAAATTGTGCACTTGAATAGTAATGATTAATATAATAAGTAATAAAATCTGGACTGAGCAATATATACTTATAGTGGTCTCCCGCTTGTGTCTGTTGGTAATTTCCTGTGGTATAGTTGATCCTCCTTGTCATCACTTTAGTCCTGGAAATTTAAATGGTGGGTATCCAAAGGAAATGGTTGTCAGCTTAGACAATGAAACGCGCCAGTATACAGACTATTGTCTTATTTTTTTGAACTTTGAAGCACTTTAGATCAATACCCCGTCATAATTTTGTGATACCCAATTGATCTATTTTTTTAATGTTCTAATGGGTTAAGAATTTTTTTTTTGGGATACTGGAACGCAGTGAGCCAACACATACAAAAAAAAAAGAAAAAGAGTACAATATAAATATGAGTTTTACACCAGAATGGGCCCTATGGGACATATATACAGACTCTTCACAGAACAACTACTCACAGGGCCAACGCACATTTATAGCTAAAATAGCTGCAGCAACTCGTAAGACAATTTTATCACAATGGATTGAATCAAATACCTTAACAATAACAGTATTAATCCCAAGAATAACACACCTGTTTCAGATGGATTGGATTGAAATGAATAAAAATAAAGACAAAAGCGCCAAAAAACTTTACAGCATATGGCTGCCATATGTCAAAACTCTGTCCTCCCAGGTTAAGACCACACTAAGGAAAGCAGTCTCATCGACAACATGGTATGACATGGAGACACTAGTTAATGGAGTACACCCCTTCTGATTAATATATGGTAATAGGACATAATTAATAAGGTAGTGGGAGCAAAAGATAGAATAGGGAAGGAGGGATAACATGGTAAAATAAAATGTGTTGATATATTGTTGAAATATAGGGTGAGATTTAATAGGATGAGAGATTCAGAAAGGGAGAGATTTGGGGCGAGATGTATCAAATGGAAAATGCGGTAAAACTCTGGTTTTACCGCATTTTCCAATGTATCAAAAATGATACCACACTGAAGGTTATCGCCACCTTTGGGTGGCGATACCCTATAGAAGCCTATGGGCTTCTTTTCGCCGCCCGTCGATGCCGACGCAAACCCGCCACCTCGCCGACCCCCCCTCTGGCTTACCTTCCTGAAGGGTCCTCCTGGACCCCGGAAGGTAAGCCCTGCCTCCCCCTAGTGAAGCAGCCGGACATCCTTCCGGCTGCAGGGGAGGAGGAAGCGCAGGGGACAGCATGCATAGCTGTCCCCGGCGTGAGGGGAGATCGTGGCGGCAGGGAGGTGACGGAGACCCCCGCACACCAGTGTACAGGTATCGCGGGGGGCCTCCGTCACCGCACCGCGATGCCAGCCGCATATGTTAGTACATATGCGGCAGCATCGCAGTGGGGGGGGGGGGGGGGGGGGGGCGGCGAAGGGCGGCGATGTATTTTAATACATCCCGCCCTTGGTGAGAAATCTCCAGTTTTTTTTAAAGCGGCAATCATTTACACGGCAAAATCAAACTAGTTTTGCAGTGTAAATGATTGCCGCTTTAAAAAACCCTGGAGATTTCTTACCAAATCTCTCACTTTCTGAATCTCTCATCCTATTAAATCTTACCCATAATGTGTTAAAGGAAAATATGTGAAATGTTATATGATGTGAATTTTAACTGAAATTTTCTACTATATATATTCATATTCAATAAAAAAAGATGGTACTTATGTATTATCTGGGCTCCCATGTTAAATGCATCCCATTTTTTCATACCCCTACTATCCAACTACGCATGGAGTTGATTTTATATAGTGTGGCGAGCGTAGCGAGCCACCGTGCCCAAAGCGTGGCGAGGGGACGCGGTCTCATAAGAAAAACAGGTGCCCAGATATTAAATAAGTACCAAAAAGATAAAAAAAGATATATATTTTTTCTAACTGTAAGTGTTATACCCCATTTGCACCACACACAGACGGAGGAGAGCCTCAGCTAGAGACACAGACACCAACCAACCAGTGGGGGAACACATAGGCAGTAGCATATGTGATTGTAAAGGGGTCCATTGGGATCGCCCCCCCCCCCCCCCCCCACAGACACTAAATCCTGTATTGAGACATAATAACTTCTGAGACAAAGTACTTGCTGTTACTGTGGAGGCAAGTGGAAAGGACATAGGTCACTCAAAACCTATGAGATTGTACAGGAGTTCATAGAACTGCCTTAAGCCTACACAGGCTCCTTCCCACCCCGCCAAGCAATAACAGATTGAATCTGACTCACATTTCCACAGCACATCACATTTGAGACCGTAAATCACTAACAAGGACCTACGGAGGTTTAAAGGTATCCTATGCAGATCACCTGAATCCCTGTCTGGAATCTCAAATTGTGACACGGCAGTGGAAATTTCCCACTCAGGGGACCCCATAAAGGTGCACCCCTCACAAAAGCACCAAGTAAAAACACATTATAATTCCTTCACAACATTATTCTGCAATTAATAAAATATACAGTTTTACACAAACAAAATTTCCTTTCCTTCTTTCATCTCTCCTAGATTCCACAAGCACAGGCACTTTATTAGATAGGCAGCGCCAAAGACCAACCAATAAATACAAATACTTCACATCAATAAGGGACCAGGAAACCCTTAAGAGCTTGGCAGTGCTTTAAGAACATACCAACATATCAGTGAGCGTAGTGCATCACCCCCAATTCTTCTATACACTAATCGACCTGGCTAAGGCCAATATAGGTTACCATACTTCTTTCTTCCCCATGTATGAAGGGGCCAGTGAGCGGTAAATGAAAGGGACACTATGTGCCCCTGTCCATATGGGCACTGCTATCTAAAAGAAAAGATAGCAGGGCAAATCTATGAACAGTTAGCAGCGCTTGCCATTCTATCACCACAGCAGAGACAGTGCTGTCCCTGCTGCCAGCTCTAGGCTGCACAGGAGATCTCGCTTGAGTAGAGAGTTCTTGAGCATGCGCAGTACAGCCGGCCAGGGGAAAGGAGACAGACCTGCTCCCAAGTTCTAGTGTGACGTGGCTAGGTGGCAGTGTCACCAGGGCAGCCATCAGAGGAGGACTACGGGGACTCCAGTCCCGTGCCCAGACAGAAAGGTGGCCCAGAACTGGAATCTATCAAGTATAATTTGTTATAATTTCACTTTATGCAATGTAGAGGTTTTCAAAATATCTAGTGTTCATTCTAGCACCAGCCATATTTGAAAACCCATGCAGTTCCTCTTCCCTGCCTGGGGTGTCACTATCTGCTGTGGTGTTCCTAGCACAGGTCTGGTTTGTATATCAGTGCTGATATACAGACCACATTGTGCTAGAAGAACTACAGCAGACAGCGACACCCCAGGCAGGGAAGAGGAACGGCATGGGTTTTCAAATATGGCGGGTGCTAGAATGAACACTAATATCTGCTAATTCCAGCATGGCTGTTCTATAAATTCAAAATGGTGTGTATAAAAAGATTATATTTCCTATATAAGGTAAACATTACAGGTCATTTTAATGATTAAAAATGTTTGCTTGCCAATTTTCACATCTATTTTGACAAATTCACTTGGCACTCAAAGGGTTAAGAGATTCTGAAATAAATAATCACAGGTTTTCAGGTATTTTTGTGTGGAATATTTATTCTATTCAGAATCATTATGATGCATTTATTAGTTAACGTTTTTTATATGCCATACGAAATTGTAAAACCGCATATGCGCACCACGAATAAAAGGTGCTGTTACACTAAACTAAGAAAGGGAACTACTAACATATGAGCAGCAGACTCCCAGGAGAGGAGGATTAATATTGAAGGTAACACCCACTCCCCCAGCATGAATAGAGCCTGGGGAAACAGCTAGCTCCGGTGTACAGAACCCAGAAGCATAGAATCCGCCATTTTGGAAAAGGACAGAAATCGCCCAAACAGTGAGATACTGCATTCAGTATTGGTGGAACGCATATGCGTTTCACTTGACCCGGAAATGACGACACCGGATGTCCGGGAACGGGTCACACACTATCATATGTTCTATTTAATTTTTATGCACTTTGCAATACTCGTTTTTTTTAAGTAAAAAGGTATGTGAAGGTATAGTTTTGTCTCCTATTTCTATTGGTATAGGAATATGCAGAATATGTGAAAGCATCCAAAGCTTTTCAATTACAATGCAACAGGTGCTAATCGTTTTCCCCTTACATAGAGGGTATATAACACTGACAGCAGGTACCCCTGGTATCACCTTGAAAAAGCTTTTAGCGAAACGCGTTGGTGGAGGGGAGCAAAGACACCCTAACTTTTCAGACGCCCCACTCTTCATCACCTGCAAACCGGACCAGTCTCCAGAACCATTCCCTAAATCAGGATCCAAAAGGCAATACTTCCATGCACACCAGGTAGAGCACCTCACTACATCAGGCGCTCCGTGGTCTGGAGCTCAGCATCTCTCCTAACACAAGTTTACCTGCATTTGGCATTTCCTAACGGGATGATTATCTGGAGGCACTATAGGAACGGACACAGGACATTATACGGCCGAACTGTGGGTGACTATCCTTGTTCTCTTTGTTACATTGTGGTACCTCCAACTTTTTAAGCAGATATATATTATCTCAGAATATTTTATGATTTATTCGTGTTCATAATAAATGTTTTAAATACACATTTACACATGTTGCATGTTTTTAGCGAGCGCGGTCTCAACCCTCCTCTTTTTCTTTTATATTACTCTCTTTGGGTCAGACTTCCCAAGTTTAGAGACCGCAGCTCCAGCAGAACAACTCCTCCCAGGCGCCCTTTCAGGCCACTTTGGTGACCTATTTCTTTTCTACATTTTTGTGTGGAATATTTCAGCGTACACTACAGTATAAGCTTCATTTATTTTATTTAGATCCCGCTCTAGAAATGGGCCCGTAACAAGTACAGGGCATGTAAAAAAACAAAACAGAAGAGCAACCTGTATGGGCACCAGCCCCTATGTTCCCTCTCTGACAGCTATTTGTCAGTATTGGACCTAGAAAGCTAACTCTCTTTAAACTCACATGTATCCTTGCATTCATAGTTTGGCGTGGCTCCACAGGAACCTTTCAGTGTTGTCAGAAGGAAGCAGCCCTGCAAAGCTACAGTACACTGCAGGTTGAGATGAAAGTGGACTTACTGACTGCTTTGATGTGTCTGTATTTTTTTATGGGATATCTGAAGAAGGAATGGTTAAATAGAGGGACTAACATGATGATCTGGGAATGGACACAGTTGCACTAGTACTAGCAAATTATGGACCCAATTCCAAATCTGCATTGTTCGTCCTCTTTATCAACGGCCACCTGTGAAAGAACGGTTATGGTATTTTAGATTTACAATGCCTAGGTCTACAGTCATAAATCTACCACTATAGGTCGACATGGTATAAAGGTTGGCAGGCAAAAGGTTGACAGTCAAAAGGTCAACTGGGTTAAAAGGTCAACATTAAAATGGTCGACACGAGTTTTTCATGTTTTTTGGGTGTTTATGTCGACATAGGACACTATAGACACTGTCTAAGTAATAATGGCGCTTCGGGCACGGTGCCTCGCTGCACTCGGCACGCCATTATTTTCTCCCTCCACACCGTAGTGGATGGTAGGGCACATGTCTGCTCAATTTTTTTTAAACTCATGTTAACCTTTTTTCAAGTCGACCTTTTGACCTTGTTGACCTTTTCATCCTTTTGACTGTCGACCTTTTACCCTGTCGACCTTTTGACTGCGATCCAATAGTCATCAACCTTATGACTGTCGATCTAGAGTCAATCTATCATGAGTCCAGATACGGAAAAAACAAACATAATAATAAGTTAGAATCTATTTTCTGAAAAAAAGAAATGAAAATAAATTAAAATAGAGTGCCATTAAGTATAGTATGTTACGCTTTACTTTAAAACAGTGGTTCCCACACTTTGGCCCTTTTAACGCGCACCCCCCCCCCCCCACCCAGGGCAGGGACTGATGGTGAAGTTCTGAGCATGTGCATATTGTCATATGCGACCTGCATTGTTGGCTTGGTGCTCGCACAGGGTGGGGCGGAGGGGTTGAGGTGGCAGTACTCTGACATGAGAATGCCCATGTAAATGACGTCTGTCGCCCACCCTGTCTTTGTCTGGAAGCCTGCAAATATAAGTCAGTCTCCACTGACTTCTATTTGTGAGCCGTGGAGAAATCATTCCATGGTTGGCGACCATCAAATAATTTCTCCAGCAGCAGCCACATGCAAGAGTGTGTTTTTTTGCATGATGAGCGAGGGGATACAGCGGCGGGCAGCGGGGAGGAGCAACAGCAGATCAGAATGCGTGTCTGTGTGCCTAGGCACCCAGTGATGCTGCAAGACTCTCGCAGATGTGCCTTGCTTTGGTGAACCAGACCAAACTATTTATGGTCATCTGCAAAACCAGTGCTTGTGACTGGCAATTATAAACCAGGAGGACATTCAGAAGCACAACTGTACACCACCACATAACTGAACCTAATGATGACAGGTAGGCACAATTTACTTAAATGTAAGATTTTTTCCAACTTTATCAATAATTTTTTTTCCTTCGGGTGCCGTGAAAAAAAAATGCTGATACTCTAGGGTGCCGTGGTTCAGAAACCACTAGAAACCTCTACTGTAAAGTGTCAGTTTTCCATATTTTGCAACCATTTGAACTATTTGTGTGACAAATGGCTCAAATTTTGAGAGATGATGCCTTGTAAATGAGTAGGTGCTAGAAAACTTTAAAGACTCACTCAGTTGAACTTGAACTGGTTTTGTTCTCTTCCTTCTGAGCAGATTCTGGGTGAAGAGCTGTAATAAGAATTTTCTGTGTATTGGGCAGTATATACAGTATTGCACACTACTTCTTGCATGCTGTGAACTGGCACTGGCAGGACCGTTCCTCTCCCGTTTCACTAAAGATGCGACTGTCTGATCATGATGTCACAAGTGATGTCTCATTAACTTACAGCAGCAGAGGAGAAGGGGAATGGAACTGATACAGCCTGAAACATTCGTCACCCTCGCCACCTCCACCTCCCCCAACAACCCCAATCTCTGCTACTCACGCCGGTCGCTGACACAGCTATCAGGAGACTCACTGGTATACTGCTGAGTCTGCAAGTAGCCCATGGTTGTCTGGTTGCAGGCCCCTTCATCTCTCCATCGGATACCTAAGGCATGTTCTTAGGGTGGCACTTACATGTGTTTCTACTGTCAGCTTGAAATATACAGAATGTACTGTAAGCTATTTCCAATGATCTCTACCATATACCATCTTGAATGGAGTGTAAATGGGTAGGACATGCACATACTGTCCCTGTAAATTGTTTGACTTAGTAAACATAGAACATAATAAAGTTTGGGCTGAGGGGGGCATAACTGTTATGCCTAGGGGTGCTCTCACCCATAATCCCACCCCAGGGTTATACACAAAAGTTCACATATGAGTATTTTGGCTTTAAAAACAAAGCTGATGGGCTTAATGGTTAAAAAATGAAGGCTGAAGTGGAGGAGGAGGCAGAAATACACATCATGGTTGATCAAAAAAGTTGATCTTGGGTGCAAAATATGAAGTTGCACCATCCTTTCCCCAGCTCTGCCACTGCTTAAGAGAAATATTTAAAAGTAAACTGTAGCATTTATTATTATCTACCAAATCAATGTAACTGTTTCCTGCCCATGAACAATTTTATGTTTTATCCTAATGGTTTCAGTCTCAATAGCCATCCCATATACTGTGGTGTATTATACCCCATTATTAAATCTGGCTGTCACTAAGTGTTTAAATTTCATTTAAAGTTTATTAAAATTGATCCTAATGGAAAGTCTTCAGCACATTACATTAATTGAGCCCTCTGTGCTTCCGATGATATTTTAAATCAACTTTTCACAGCATTAAAAGTGACAAAAATAACTATTATATAGATTATGTTAAAATCTAAATGATCAAAAACGACATTTGTTGAAATATACTACACTTAAGCCTGACATAAAAATAACCTTATTAGGTAAAGTAAAGGATATTGTAATTTATGAAGCAGGATGGGTCCCAGCCAATAAAGATTATCAGCAAGGTTGAGGAAGCTTAGTAATGACACACATTTATTACAAGGACACTGAATCATAGGAACTGTGGGCACCAATTTCCAAAATGTACCTAAAGTAATATAGGGAATATGTTAGGGACATAGGGAGGGGACATGATAGATACATTGCATGTGCTTACTCAGGCAGCCATGTTACTGTTACTAGGAGTGTAAGTCACTAGAAACCTACACTACATTGCCAAATAACTATGGCCTAGTGAATCATGAGAAATACAATAGGGCATGCACTCCTGGGTGGTTAGGACACAACAATGGCTTATTACTTTGCACTGCCTTTTCTCAGTGAATTGTGATTTTGGGCCAGATTCTCTAAGCTTCAAAAGTGATCAAATGGAGAGTGATAAACAGCCAGCCAATCAGCTCCTACCTGACATGTCACAGACTGTGTTTGAAAAATGTCAGACAGGAGCGGATTGTCTGGCTGTTTATCACTCTCCATTTTATCACTTTTGAAGCTTAGAGAATCTGGCTCTATTACTTAAGGACATTACAAAAATAGCACTGAATATGTAATTATGGCACGTTTAAATATATATTGTGTTTCCCCGATAACAAGCCCTACCCCGAAATTAAGCCCTACCCTTGATTTTGGACACTGGACCAAAATAAGCCCTACCCCGTAAATAAGCCCTATCAAAATTTCCATAGTGCAGTCACTAAATTCTATGGTACCCCATCTCCACCCTCGCTAACCCCCCCCTCACCTCCGCATTGCTTGTAAGGTGCCGCTCTGGCTTCTGCTCCCAGACAGCTCCTGGTCCCAGGGATGCACTGCGGGTAGTGCGTTACGTCACCCCGCACATCACACGGCTGCAGCAGGCAGAGGGAGCCAGGCAGGGAGCAGTGGCGCGCGCAGCCAAGAAGAAGCTGTGGGGCAGTTAGAATAAGATTTTTTTATTGTTGGTGAGCATTACCCTACCGAATGTTATTGAAAGGAGGACTGGGGACATGTAATGAAAGGAGGACAGTGAAACACGGTATTTAGCAATATGTTCTCCATAATGATAAATCTCTTAATAGCAGAGGCATCTCAGTGATACTCTGCAGTTCTGGTGGTGGTACTGACTTTGAATTGTATGAGTTATTAGGTCTATTTACTAAGCCTTAGAGAGAGTACCAACCAATGAGCTCCTAACTGCCATTTTCTAAAAACGGCATGTAACATCACAGGATTGATTGGTACTTTGGGGTTTATTCATGGAGCAGTGAAAGCCTTTTATTAGTAATACAGGGATCAAAGGATCCCCAGACAGAAAGAAGCACTAAAAAAAAAAAATCTACTCCTGCTTATTATCTGATGCAGTAGTAGAGAGCTGTACTTTAAAACATCACTTCCCTCACTGCCAGCAATATGTAAACCTCCCCCACTCTGTCACTCCCTTGCCACCTCTCAATCCTCAATGCTGCTGCCTTATTACTCCTCCCCCCATTCAGGGCCAGATTAATGTCCTAATAGGCCTGGAGCTTTAAATTCACAAGGGCCTATTATGAGAAGTGGCGGAGGTGGTGCCAATGTCATGTAGGCATGTAGAACCCATACACTATAAGCACCAATGTCTCCTTAAATATATAAAAGTACAAAAATTGCATAAATGTGTAAAATAGAATTGTAATATTAATACTTATAATTTATGGCCACCATGTGGTTAGCTAGTGTCAATCTGGTGATCATCATTCTGTCATGATGGTGGGCCTATTTATATATGGAGGCCTGTAGCTGCAGCATCATCTTCCCCATTGTTAATATGGCCCTGCCCCCATTGCCCATCAGCCCTTACCACTGCCGCTCTAATGTATGTGTTAATGAATTGACCTTTCGTATGCCTTGCTGGGTCACTGCTGCCTCCCTACCCCTACTCTCCCACAGCCAGCTCCCTCTGACAGCGGGGCATGTGCAGTACACAGGTACCAGAGGATCCATGCAGTATGGCAGTGATACATCTGTTTGCTGAGGAGGCTGACTTTGTGGGACATCACAAGATTGGTGTTACTGAATCATACAGTAACATCAAGATATTATCATCTATATATATTTATTATCTGATTGTGTGTCTCCGAAACACTGCCACCTGTTGGCAGAAAGTGAAACATCATCTCTTTCTCTCACACATGCGCAACACAGGGGCAATCACAAGGTAGCAGACTAGCTTTTGAAGCATTTACTTTGATCGGGCTTACTAGTGTATTGATATGATGCAATCATCTTGACATTTACAATGACATTCTTCATATATCTCTCTCCACTCAAACTCTCTCCACAGCTTAATACATAGACCCCTAAAGCCGTGTACACACAGTCCCGGTGATTTCGGCTGAGCCCCATGTGTATCAAGATGTAGTTAAGCCGTCAGAGAGATGGCTAACTGCATACTGCCAGCCCTGGGAGCTGCGGTTAGATACACAGCGTAGCAAGAATATTCTTGCCTGCGCTGACTATTTGGGGCCACGTATCGCATTCAGGCAAAATTACTAAGCGATTTCGATTATGTAATCAAAATCACCTAGAAGAATCACCTTGTGTGTACACCCCTTTAGTCACCAATTTGCTGTGTCAGTTCCCTGGGAGAGACTGAGACAGCTTGCTAGCTGCGTATTAGCAGTGGAATACAAAGTCCAGATTTGAGCTTCAGTCTCACTATTTGAAAACAAAACATGAAGCTTAAAATCTGAAGCAGAACACAAACCCCCTCCCCCTCTCTTGTCTCTTTATCTTTCTTTTCTAATTTATCCTTTGTTTTGTTTTGATGTTTTTTTGCTTACATGTTACCAGTTTACATTTTAAGCAGGATTTGCTATGTGTTCAGCAGAGTGACTGACTGGATTTCCTGGGTCGTTACTTCAGGTCTTAAAAACCTTTCTATCTGCGTTATATTTCTGTACTAAAGCTGATACCTAGGGGGTTATTCTAGTTCACTCTTTCTGACAAAATCCTTCTTAAATGGACAAAACCATGTGTGCTGCAGGGGGGCAGTTGTAAAATGTGCAGGGAGAATTAGATGTGGGTGAGTTATTTTGTTTCTGTGCAGGGTAAATACTGGCTGCATTATTTTTACACTGCAATATAGATCTCACTTTGAAGTAAAACCCCACCCAAATCTAATTCTCTCTGCACATGTTACATCTGCCCCACCTGCAATGCACATGGTTTTGTCCATCTAAGAAGGATTTTGTCAGAAAGAGTGAACTAGAATAACCCCCCTAATTCACTAGATATGTTACCTCTGAAGGAGCCCATACACGCTCTAATCCCGGCGTGCGTTCTGGGCTTAAATAGCATCCATCACATCGCATTGCTTGCCTTGTGTATGCCTTGTGCATGCAATGCGATGCGGTGTGATGAAAAGGAAGTACAAAAAGTATGTGTAGCACATACTTTTTGTACTGTGCGATGAGGTGCCGCGGGAGCGCGCACCTCAAAGCATACATCGCACCCACCGGGATTGGAGCGTGTATGGGCTCCTTGATATTACCTGCTTGTTTATTTATAATGTTTATTATGTGAAAATCGGAATAAACATTTATTCGAAAAAATAATAATCTGAAGCAGAACAGGTATTTTAAACCAATACTGCACAAGTGTGACACCCAGAAAAGCCTTGTGTGGGTATTAGGGACCGAGAACTTCAGATCTTAATAATCACTCTGTTACCTCAAGTCTCACTGTGGTTCCAAAGAAAATTGCATGTCTCTAAATAATTTACTCAGCTATAATGGTAATTCCAGTTTATTCAATTGGAAATGTGCTAGACTCAGCCTTGGTAGCTGAAATAACTCATGGTTAGTAAATGCAGTCAGATCAGGCAATGCAAAGATTTATGGTGCACCGATACAAGGGATTCCATATGTATAGCTACAGTAGCTTTATCAACTTGCTACAGGGAACATCTAATTATATGATCCTTGGGGTATCTGGTCATTAGGTAGATTGGTTGACAGGCAGAAAGGTTGACATGGAAAAAAGCGGACATGAAAAGCCGATATGGAAAATAGCCAACATGAGTTTTTTGTGATGAGTTACACTGATACGATGTCCATGTTGAACTATGTCGATATAGACACAAAAAAGTGAAAAACTCATGTCAACATTTCTTCACATAAAGCTTTTGCATGTCGACCTTTTGTCCACACACATACATACATATATATATATATATATATATATATATATGTATGTATGTATCAGCATGTAAACGGAGGCACTCTGAGTCGGTCCAAATTAGTGAAAAAAATCTCTAGTGTTTATTGCAAGTGGGCAACGTTTCGGGGCTGCGCCCCTTTCTCAAGCCAAAACAAGTGAGAAAGGGGCGCAGCCCCGAAACGTTGCCCACTTGCAATAAACACTAGAATTTTTTTTCACTAATTTGGACCGACTCAGAGTGCCTCCGTTTACATGCTGATATTGGGGAGTGACCGTCCAGGACAAAATCCAAGGAAGGCACCTGGGCAAGTAGTGTGAATAAGCCACAGGGGGAGTGCCGGTGTATTGACTTTTATTTATTTAAATATATATATATATATATATACACACACACACACACATACAGGGGCATCAACAGCAGTGTAGACCCCTGGGCATAGCAATATTTTGGGGCCCCTACTGAGCCTCCAGCGGTAGGGGTGGGGGAAGCTTTGCTGTCCCGCGGGTGGTAGGGGGTATTATATCAACCACTCAGCATGTAGGGCCTGGATCAGTAATTTCCACTAATTACCCCTTTACTGCACAGATGGTGGGAGAAGGGGACATTGGGCTGAATGAAGGGGCCCTGATACATAACTTCCAGGGTGGTAGAGGATGTTTAATATGCAGAGGAGGGGTGTGTAGTGGAGTGGGCTTATTATTCATATTTTCTGGTGGGCGGCAAGCTTGCTTGACTGCAGATATCTCCATTTCCCAGAAATAGATTTCTTAGATTTTAATGGAATTAAAAACGAGAGAATCTCACCTACCAAATGATATTGGGGACTAGGGGATCAGAGTTCAGGAGGCAGAGCAATCTGCCAACGAGTATATAAAACTACATACCAGGTGTGTGGAGCTGGAGCAGTAACCAGCTGCTGGAAGGCTGATATCTCTGGTTCTGGGAACAGTAGAGACAAGCTACTATTGTCATCAAAGGAGCAGAGTCCCAGCTTTTGGAATATAGCCTCAGAAAAACACTAAATCAGACAGAACCTGAAATATCGGACTGGGAAAAGCAATTAACAGGCTTGGATGGGACCACTGCTTTGAAGTCAGATATCTCCGGTTCCCAAGGGCCAATTTGTAAAATTCTTGTACCCATAGAAAGAGGGGACCCTCAGCTTTCAGCCTTGCGTCCTTAGACTCCTGGGGAGGTTTCTAGGTACTCATAAACCCCCCCTGCGTGCGCTACTAGGGTGGCCCTTTAACATATGGTAACCCAGTTCAGGAATATACTGAGGGTGGTGCACTCGCCATATTTCATGTTCATTCTAATTTTATCTCCATAATATGTGTCGCCGAGACAAATATTTAAATTGATCATTTTGGGAACTACTGAGCTTTGTCCTAGGCTGAAGGTACTGTGGCTCCTTTCTGAATAGAAGTGGATGTCTCACCTGATACGTTGTAGTTCTCTTAGTCTATTAGCAACAACATTTCTGTTTTTAGTGTGTATCAAAGGGTCTCTAACTAAACTCAATGTTTTTAATGAAGGTTTAGCTGACTGACGATTCTGGCAGTTGTATCCTGTTACTGTGCTCCGGTTGTAGGATAAAACTTTCTAGCATACTAGGACTGGTATCCTCCTTGTCTCCCCAAAGAAGTGCGACTACCAACTATGGGCCTGAGTCAGAGTTGATTGCAGAAGCAAAAATCTTTCTCAAATGGGCAAAACTATGCTGCACTGCAGGTGTGGCAGATGTAACTTGGATTTAGGGCCAGATGCACTTCAAAAGTGATAAAATGGAGAGTGAAAAACAACCAACCAATCAACTCCTCCCTGAAATTTTTAAACACAGTCTGACATGAAAGTTAGGAGCTGATTGGTTGATTGTTTATCACTCTCAAGGTGCCCATACATGTTACAATTATTGTATACAATATTGTACACCAGTGGTCAGGGAACTCGGTCCTCATTACCCCACGCAGTGCATGTTTTGCAGGACTTCTCACAGAATCACAAGTGAAATAATTAACTCCACCTGCGGACCTTATAAAATGTGTCTGTGAGTAATTAGTACACCTGTGCACCTGCTGGGTTACCAGAAATACATGCACTGCGTGGGGTAATGAGGACAGAGTTCCCTGACCACTGTTGTACACAATATCGCATCTCATCGCAACTCGGTTTTGTGATGAGATCTAGTACAAAAAGTATGTGCAGCACATACTTTTTGTACTAGATCTCATCTCATCGCAAAACCGAGATGCGATGAGATGCGATATTGTATACCATACTGTATTGTGTATGGGCACGTTAAGTTTTATTACTTTTGAAGCTTAGTGCATCTGGCCCTTGAGGTTTGTTCAAACTAAAATCTAAATTGCAATGTAAAAATAAAGCAGCCAGAATTTACCCTGCACAGAAACACAATAATGTAATGTAAAGGAGCATACAGGAGCTGCTACCCGTCTTTTTGGCTGCGCAATGTGCTGAACGAACATGCTGAGCTGGGCTTTGCCAATTTTTTATAGCAATAGCCCCACGATCTAGGGAAAGCCAGTGCAAGCATGCGACGTATGGGACCGTGCATTGCCGCAACTAGGGATGCCAATCCCGGGGCATTTTTTTGATCCCGGGATTCGGGATTGAAAAATGCTCAATCCCGGGATTCCCGGGATTGGCCTCCATGGTTTAAAAAAAAAAAAAAAAAACCATGTCCCTCCTCCCCAAACTGGCCAACCCGCACATTAACACGGCAGACTAATCCCCACTATCCCTCCTGCCCTGCGCTGTCACTAACATGATGGTGGTGACAGGCAGTAACAGGACCATCTCCAGCGGGCATGCGGGTGGGAGCTACTCAGCTTGGCTGGGAGCTGCTCAGCGGGCGGCTAGGTGCTGCGCAGCGGGCGGGCGGCTTGGAGCTCCTCAGCGGGCGGGCGGCCAGGTGAACAAGTTCAGAACAGTGTCTGTGTGTGCTGCAGCGGCATGACGGTGTGATGTCAGGGGTCACGCTGCGTAGCCCGGCCACCGTCATGCCGCTACAGCACACACAGACACTGTTCCAAACAGCCGTCTGCTGGATTTTTACAAACAGGTACTAATCCCGCAATCCCGGGATTGAAAGGCTCAATCCCGGGATTGAAATCCCGCCGTTTTTAGGCTAAAATCCCGGGATCCCGCCGATCCCGATCCCGGGATTGGCCTCCCTAGCCGCAACTACAGGGCATACACACGGAGTGATCAGTGCTCCATTTCTAAGTGATCTAGTCAGATCACTTAGAAAAGTGGCTAAAATCACCCTTTGAGTGTGACCCTTTACTCTCTCTGCACATGTTACATTTGCCCCACCTACAGTGCACATTTGTGAAAGATTTGGCATTTGTGATCAATTGTGAATCAGGCCCTAGTACGTTCAGCTGTCTCACAGTGACTCCTTAAAACCTATAATGAGACTGAAATTCCAACTGAATAAATGTAATTGTCTGCTTTACAGCTATGCAGCTATCAGGCGTGGGTAGCTTGTGGGCTATGTATGCCCTCCTACATTAAAGCTGATCCCTAACCACTCCTGCCACTAATGATTATTCTGGGCTTAAGAATGATAATGGGGCTCTTTGTAGGCAGAACAGATATTTAACCCTAAACCTGTCCCTGTCAATAGTTTGCCCTTCTGCTCCACGGGAGGTTTCTGTCCTCCCTGAGCTTGCCATAGGACACCTGCGTTATGGTTTGACAGGTGTACCGCCCCAGTCAAACTCCCCACCTGCCACTGTCCCCGGAGTGGGTCGCTATTAGGCTGTGCATGTCCATCTTAATCCATGTCAATGGCACAGACCCTTGCTGTAATAGACTTTTAAGTTGTAAAATTATAGTTCCCTCTACAGACGTTTCTATCCACCCCTGAGCTAGTTACTGGGTACTGCCCAGGGATACTCCTCTTTGTAACAGTTATTTGCCTCAGTAAATCAGGAACCTGCTGTCAGCGTCCACTGAGTGCCTGTCAATCACAGGTGGGAAACGCCTCCAGGCCCATCCTCCAAGATGCAGCTGCCAATTAGAGGAGTATCAGCACTGCTCTCCCAGCTGCTGGTCACCAGATTCATGGCCATCTACACAATAATAACTCTGCTTCACCCATTGCTCTCCCATCCTTTTAAGATGGTGGCCACCCAAATGCCAGCTTTCCCCAGCCAGCTGCAGCATGGAATATATCTTTAACCCTTTTCTTGCTGCAAGTCACACAATTTTAAACCCAGGCTGCATTTTGTAGGTGGAAAGGGAACAAAAAGTCTCTCATATATTTGTGGCAACTGGAGTGGGGTACCAAACAATTACTACCACCATTGTTATATAAACTTCACCATGTAAAGGCTGGAAAATCTTGTCACAAGCTGGATTATTGCTTGTAACAACAAAGATATTGTAGGTGCTAAATCCTTTCTAGTAGATGATGAATAGATAATTAGCCAGAACACCATTCATGGCACATGTAATTGTTAACAATAGCACAGTTATTGTTTTGATGAATATGCTCATTAGTTATGATATTAAGAGTGCAGCACAAAAATACATCAATCTAGCACATCTGCTCCATTTCTCCATTCAGTGGGGCAGATGTATTAAGCCTTAAAAAGAGATAAATGCAAGGGTCATAAAGAGAGATAAACATCCAGCCAATAACTGACTTTTTTCAAACACAGCCTGTAACATGGCAGTTAGCAGGTGATTGGCTGGACGTTTATCTCTCCTTATCACCCTTGCATTTATCTCTCGTTAAGGCTTAATACATCTGCCCCACTGTTTGATAAAGCTAATGTGGTATAATAACCACATTTACTATTTACCCCTGCAAGGGGTTGTTAGAACATTTTAATGTTCTGCAGATATCTGGAACAGTTAATATCCAGGTATCTGTAAGACGAAAAATACCAATAGAGTATGACAATAGAGGAACTGTAAGCTCTGCAGCATATACACTCGGTTACTGGAATAACATCTGACTACAGTATATCTTTGTGTGCAGGTGAAACTAACAGCTACAAAATCTTATATTTTATATGTGACATTCAATCAGAGAATTCCTGCATTCTTTGCTATTTATATGGAAAACGGCCTTACATTTGTGTTAAATGCTGAAGGTAGAGGAGAGTAAAAAAAAAAATAGCTACACATAAATTTTTTGTTACTTTCTTTTATTGATTTGACCAGGTTAGTGACTGGTGATATGATATACATTTTCACAGAACTATGGCAAATAGCTGTTCATGGATGATTCAGTTTAAATCAGTCATAACATTTAACACCGCCTTACTAACATTGGGTAGGTCACCCTTGTAGTGCAAAAACAACTGTGACCCATCGAAGCATGGACTTCACAAGATCTCTGAAATTTATTCTGAGGCATTAAGACATTCAGCGGATCCTTTAGGTTCTGATATGAGGTGAGTCCTCCATCGGACTTGTATTTCCAGCACATCTTATTGAGATCTGGGAAATTTGGGGCCAAGTGAAAATCCTGAACCCTTCAAAATATTATCATGTTGAAAGTGGCCCCTGCCATTATGGAATACTGAAGTATACATGAAGGGATGTAAATTACGGTACATAAATGTTATGTGTCAAATACTACATGAATGCCAGGACCCAAGGTTTCCCAGCAAATTATTGTCAGTCACTCAAATTTTCCTTCTTTCCATAGTGTATCTGGTGCCATCTTTTCCTCAGGTACACTATGCACTGTCCACAGGATGTAAATAAAAAATGGGATTCATCAGACCAGGCCTCCCACTTCTATTGCTAATGGTCCACTTCTGACACTTATGTACCCATTGCAGACTCTTGGCATTTGGCAGGAGTAAGCATAGGCACTCTGACCTGTTGGGGGCTATGCAACCCCATGTGCAGGATAATATGTGTTATGATACCTTTTTTATTTTTTTAGCAAGTATTATCTTTTTCAGCAATCTGTACATA
Organism: Crinia signifera; assembly: GCF_055691185.1. Lineage (NCBI taxonomy): Eukaryota > Metazoa > Chordata > Amphibia > Anura > Myobatrachidae > Crinia > Crinia signifera. The sequence continues at coordinate 178,808,223 of NC_139219.1, forward strand.
ACTCAATGAGCCTTGGGCGCCCATGACACATTTCTAGTTCACCTACTGTAGGCCATTTTTGGTAGGTACTAACCACTGCATGACTCAACAATACCTGCTGTTTTTTAGATGTTCCGACCCATTGGCCTATCAATCACAATTTGGCCCTTATAAAAGTTAATTTGCTTGTCCATTTTCCTGCTTCTATCACATTAACTTCAATAACTGACCATATTAATATCTCCTCCCTATTTAAGAAATTTCCGTGCCAGAGTATTATCTTCACTGCCTGACCTCCAGTTTATTTTCTGTTAGTACTTTCAGTGACACTACTAACCCTTTCACATCGCAACTAATTACTGGGTACAAGCCGGTTTGACCTGGTAATTAGTGCGATGTGAAAGGGGAAACCATGTCCCGTAAATGGGTAGCAACACGATTGGAAGCTTGCAGCAGGGCCCTCTAACCTCCAAGTCTGTCTGTTGTTACCCAGTTTGTTTTTTCACTGTCTACTATTATAAAGCGCAACGGAATCTGCTGCGTTATATAAGAAACTGTAAATAAATAAATAAATAATACGAACCAGTAAAAAAGCAGAGTTCTTACCGGTTCATTGCCGTGTTGCTTGGCGGTGTGAACGGGTTAAACGGCTCGAGCGACCCGTTTCCTGTTCACACTATGGAGGAGGCAGCGCTTGGAGCAGCTTCAGCTCTAAGCGCTGCCTCCTCCCACACCTCCGATGATGTGCCGACTCCCTCCCTCCCTGGATGACGGCAGCGAACTGGAAATAATGCCAATTCACTGTGGGGATGTGAACATTCCAAAATGCAGGTTTGCTTCGGGACTGAACCGTTTCAAAGTCCCGGTGCAAACCTGCATTTTGCGATGTGAAAGCAGTATAACTGTTTTCTGATCCAGTCTGCCTGACAATTCTCCTTGCTTGTTTCTTTGGTACTGCTTCTTGTACCTTCCTGGGTTTGATTATGACCTTCTTTTGACCCGAGTCTGCCTATTTTTCTGGTACAGCACTACACATGTGGTACTGACCCATTGCTGTCGACTGTGCTCTAGTATGTCATCTTTTATCCAGTCTCACTGTCTGCCTTTGTAACCACCAGCAAATAAATAAATCGGAACTAGGGTGGCCAATCCCGGGATCAGGATCGGCGGGATCCCGGGACTTGGCCCCAAAATGTCCGGGATTTCAATCCCGGGATAAGAGTATCCAATCCCCGGATTTCGGGATTAGATTGTGCATGCGCAGTCTAATGCCGGGCAGCTTCTGTGCACCCGCTCAGAAGCTTCCCGGCTGTTCCCGACCCAGGCATGCGGCCTGCGCAGCGTGACCTCTGACCGTCACGCTGTGCAGGCCGCAGCGTCCTGTCACAGATGACCGCTTCCGGATGCACTGAACTCCCCTCCTGCCCAGCTGGTGCTTCCGCTACCTGCCTGGAGGTATCAGGCAAGCACCACCGCAGCGCTGCTGTCTGCCCCACTCCAGCCCGCCTATGTAAGTAAATCTGCGAGGCGGCACCAGGCACCCCGTGCACGGCGTGCAGCGCTGCTCTGCCCGACTGACGCGCACCCACCTGCCCGCCCATGTAGATTAAAATGTGGGGTGGACAGGGCGTGTTTTTCTTTTAGGGATGCCAATCCTGGGATTCTGAGAATCCCGGGATTGAGCATTTTTCAATCCCCGGATCTGGGATTGAAAAAATGCCCCGGGATTGGCATCCCTAATCGGAACCCAATCGTATGGTGGCAACTTTTATATTGGGTGCACTGAAGTCTACACCATCTTGTTGGAGTCCCAGCTTGTAGTCTCTTTTCTGTATCTATGCCAATCCTAATTGTATGTTCAGCATCCACAACATTCCAGTGAGAGTTGTGATATTGGAATATTTTTGCAAGCTTCAGCCCAACATAAAATGATTTTTATATACTGACAACATTCCCACACCTTCTCATCTGTAAGTAATGCATATTCTTGTAAAGTTAACAATTATCCTTTTATTATTGTTGTCAATTAAAAAAAAATATTCATTCCTTGCTCACACTGCTGCTAAATTAGTGCATCAAAAGAGGTCTTTGCTGATCTTGGAACATTTCAAAATACCATAATGCCATAATGTCATGTTTACTGAATGTCATAATAGTAGGTATTTATATTCCAATTGCTCCTTCTCTATTAATGATAACTAAACCAAAATCTTGTGAACAAGATTAGATGGGGATCATTGCATTTAATATGGAGATAAACAGGAATTGTATTGTGCAGTTGCTCAATAGTGAACTATAGGAACAATTCCAGGAATAAATCATTAAAGCCTGGAAATGTTCCTAGAAATTAGCACCAGTTGGCAACCATGTTGTATTCTCACCCTTCAATCTGATGAGAGACAGCACACCCCGAGGCTGGCACTGCCCCTTTCACTGCTGAACTGCTCAGTTAGAAGTAAGCATTGTTTCCATTTGGCATACAATGGGAAAGAAATCAATGAGAGGAAGCGAAAACTGTCCATTAATAACATAAACTGTTGATGGTCTGGCTTGTTTCAGATGTGATATATACCCTAGAAAGTAAATGTCATTTTGGCAGAGTCCCTCTTTTCCTCACTTAGCTAACTGACATTGGAAAATATGTATATTTTTTCTTAGTGGCCATTTAATATGTACAAATGTAGGATTCTGAATATTAGTAGTAGCGGTAGCAGTGTGTCATCCAGTATTGCTTATTTTTTGGCAGAACAAGCTCCTGCTGTTTCTCAGTGATTTTCTCTTGAAAGGTTATTCCTTTTAAGAAAGTGCAATATCCAAATGCAATAAAATGTATTTCTTCTGAGGTGGCCACTGAGTCAGGCTTAAAATATACAGCAACCTTGATTAACATCTGATTAACTGGGCCTCGTGTAAGCTGGTTTCTTAAGTTGTATGCTCAAGCATCCAGTGCTGTCAAATGTAGTAACCAACACGTACAGCCTGTTTGGATGCAGATTATTTCATAGACAAAGAAACCAGATCTTTTCTTATGTTGGAAACTGAAAGAGGGCCTGCCATGGTTGTCTAATGTTTTAGGGTGGTTATGATTAGTGGTTGTTCTAACTATATCTTCTTTGCAGCTTTTCCAGCATGGGTGTTGTAATGGTTAGCATTACTGACTCAGAGCGCTTAAGTCATGGTTTTGATTCCCACCATGGCCCTAACTGTGTTGATTTTGTATATTCTGCCTGTGATTGCATGGGTTTCAGTGGTGCAAGTAGAATTTTTTTCTTGGTGGTACTGATAGCCTCCACCAAAAATGGGCGTGGCCATGTGTCATGAGGGGGGCGTAGTCACACAAAGCTAGAGGAGTGACTAAATGACAATAGTGGCGTGGCATCAGGAGACAGGGAATGAGAAACAGGGAATGGCTGGTAGTGGGTTGTCTCTTGCTTGTGGGAGAGCCGGGCAGCTTGTGCTTACAATTGTGGAGCCTGCTCTTCATGCTGCCGGCGCCGCTGATGCCTGTCAGTGTGACAGGCTAAATCAGCAGTAACTGGTAGCTGCATACAGCACCAATCATAACGCTGGGTGGGCGTGCTGCGGATGCATTATATTTACGATTAAAATAAAAATAGAATTGACAGTGGGTCAGGGGGTAAGTGGTACTGCGTACCTGCAACATATTTCTTACAGGTACTCCGTACCACACAGTACCCCCTTACTTGCAACACTGATGGGTTTCCACTGGGTACTCCAGTTTCCTTTCACAATCCAAAAATATATCAATAGTTTAATTGGCACCCAACAAATATAGCGTAGAATTAAGGGTGTAACTACCATATGTTCAAGGGGTGCAGCTGCAATGGGGCCCAGAGCTGAAGGGGGGCCATCTTTACTGTATAAGTAATATGTTTTACATACATTTATCACCGACAGTTGCTAAATAGGGGGCCCTTACAAACTTTTGCAATGGGGCCTATGAATATCTAGTTACGCCCCTGCGTAGAATGTCTGTGTGTGCATGTACATGTGGTAGGGTATATAGATTGTAAGCTCCACTGGGGCAGGGATTGAATGTTCAAAATATTCTCTGTAAAGTGCAATGGAATATGTGTATGCTATAGAAATAACTGGTAGTAATAATAATAATAATAATAATAATAATAATAATAATAATAATAATAATAATATTACCTGTTTGATAATACACTGCTCTGTTTCAATGATACCTCTGTTTTTAAATCTATGCCGACTTGTATGTTTCTTCAACTGTGTTTGGCTGCTTGCTTTTGTTACTTCTCCATCTGTGAAGAATTGAGCTAAATGATACAGTATAAATAAAGGGAACCTACAACTGTTCAGTTAGCCTCATCCTTGGACGTGCATAGTCATGACCAGACTGTCATTTATCGGGAGCATGCATGGTGGGATTTCCTCTATCAGCTTGTATTATATTGATTAATTGATTTCCCTTATAAAGCTTGGTAAGCAGTGGTGTAGCTAGGTGCCACTGTGCCCGGAGCAAGGACATGTTTCGCGCCCCCCCCCCCCCCCGATTTGTAGTAGGCGGGGCTCTTGCGCAGCAAACAGGGTCAGGCCCTAACATTATAAAACACATTGTAACGCCCATTGCACATTGGGGGGACACGGACCTGCAAACAGCAGAGCAGCAGACATCAGCACACAGCAAAAAACAACAGATAATAAGCGCTAAAGAACACACACACACATTATACGAACACACACATCTATCACATTATAGGCACACACACATCTATCACATTATACGCACATACACACGCACATCTATCACATTATAGGCACACACACATCTATCACATAATACGCACACACATCTATCACATACGCACACACACACACACACCTATCACATTATACGCACACACACACACACCTATCACATTATACGCACACATACACACGCACATCTATCACATACGCACATACACATCTATCACATTATATGCACACACATGCACATCTATCACATTATACACACACACACACACACACACACACGCACATCTATCACATTATACGCACACACATGCACATCTATCACATTATACGCACACACATGCACATCTATCACATTATACACACACACGCACATCTATCACATTATACGCACACACATGCACATCTATCACATTATACGCACACACATGCACATCTATCACATTATACACACACACGCACATCTATCACATTATACACGCACATGCACATCTATCACATTATACACACACATGCACATCTATCACATTATACACACACACGCACATCTATCACATTATACGCACATGCACATCTATCACATTATACACACACACATGCACATCTATCACATTATACACACACACATGCACATCTATCACATTATACACACACACATGCACATCTATCACATTATACGCACACACATGCACATCTATCACATTATACGCACACACATGCACATCTATCACATTATACACACACACGCACATCTATCACATTATACGCACATGCACATCTATCACATTATACACACACACATGCACATCTATCACATTATACACGCACATGCACATCTATCACATTATACACGCACATGCACATCTATCACATTATACGCACACATGCACATCTATCACATTATACACGCACATGCACATCTATCACATTATACACACACATGCACATCTATCACATTATACACACACACGCACATCTATCACATTATACACACACACGCACATCTATCACATTATACGCACATGCACATCTATCACATTATACACACACACATGCACATCTATCACATTATACACACACACATGCACATCTATCACATTATACACACACACATGCACATCTATCACATTATACGCACACACATGCACATCTATCACATTATACACACACACGCACATCTATCACATTATACGCACACATCTATCACATTATACACACGCATAGCACTATATATGTGCACACACACTTCTTTCCCCTCAATCACTTAAAAAATGTGCATGATGCTCATAAACAAAATTAACAAACACAAAGAGACCTACTCACATTTATTACAGATCGCCCCCCACCCCCACTCTGTGATGGCCCTTAGGAGTACCTCACCTCACCTGCAGACAGTCCGCAGCCATACCAGAGTTACTTCCTCCTCCCCTCGCTCCCGCCGTGGAATGACAAAAGCGGCAGCTCTTCCTCTCTCCCCCCCCCCTTCCCTTTGATCAATGCGTCACAGCGGAGCGTACCTCCCGGCAAGCGGCAGTGAGTGTGCCCAGGGGACTGCTGTTGCCGGGATACATACAGCTGGCTGCCAGTGGTGGCTGGGTGTTTATGAGGAGCCAGGCCAGAAGCCGACTAACTCCCCCCACACCGCACACATACCGCTTCTGCTCCCGCTGATGCCGGCTCCTGGGTGAGTTCAGTTGCCTGATGCGACCTCGGCAGCCAGCCCCAGCATTACTGAGCAGGCATCAGCGGGAGCAGAAGCGGTATGTGTGCGGTGTGGGGGGAGCGAGTCGGCTTCTGCGGGGGGAGGGAGGAGAGGAGAAGGGATAGCCAGGGAGAAGCTGTCACTTTCTCCCTGGCGGCGGCTGTCTGGTCACAGCCTGCCGCCGATGATAGGTGCCCTAGAAATCCGGCCCTGACGGGGAGCGAGCAGGGGAGAGAGCAGGGAGCGGGGTGCACACCTCCGGCGCCAGTTGCTGTCTCTGCGCCTGGAGCACGTGCTCCACCGGCTCCGCCCTCCCTACGCCTCTGTTGGTAAGTACATCATAACAGCATTATCTGATTTTAAGTATCAGTCTCAATTATTATCTTATTGGAATCCTGTTGATCTGTTTTCTTGATTTACTGCTTGTTGCAAGTGTCTTCAATAATAAAAAATAAAATAAAATAATTTGCTGCAGATTTACTTTTTTTTTTTTTTTTTAAGTTAACGCCTCCTCTGCCTCCCACCAAGGAGATTGGTCTACTTTGTTGTTTAATTGACTGACTTATGAGGCCTACACACTAGTTTGCTGAGAAAATGCCCCTACATCACTCCATGTTAATCTCTTAAGCGCCGATCAGGGCCAGTGTTCTCCCTGGAGAACACTGGCCTGGACAGATCGCTCAGCACACCGCTGACACATCGCTGTGTGCTGAGCGATATTGCTGAGTGTTCTGAATGAACGCTCAGCTGCATCTCCACATGTGTAGGCCCATAATAAGATTTTATATTTTATTTGTAATGAACTCATAGTTTGGTTAAATCTGACAGATCCTATTTCAGAATTGTAGTGAGTTGAAGGTACAGTTTTTATTCTAGAATGTTATATGTAGACTGTTTTCTTGTTGCATTAAACACAGTGAAGCATTTTTGTTTTCCAAATGATGGACCATTTGACTTGACAAATATGATGTGTTGCAATATATGCAGAATACTTTAAGAAATTATGTATTATGGGTACTTATTTTTTCAATTGCTTGAGAAAGGTCCTATTGAGTATAACAAGGGATATTTCTGTCAATTAAAAAAAACAAAAAAAAAACGGGAACAATATCTGGTTTAGAAGCATTTTACTTAATATTACAGTTCTTTACTCTTTGTTTATAATACAGTATGTATTATCTCCTAATTGTTACTTAAGTAACTGGTAGAGCACCGTTGTGGCTACTATATCAGTCATTCTCATCATGTACAATTTAGGCAATTTTATTTATATCTGGGTACAAGTATTTCAGGTAGTTATTTTAATTATTTCAATTTAGTATTCTGCTAGCTTCTCAATATTTCTTGGGGTGCAGGAAATGTTTTATTCAGTGGTTAAATGTGACTCCATTACTGTGCTGTTGGGTTCAGATTATAACCAAAATTCCAAGACTTGGTTGTGACACTGCCAAATGATGTGATTAAAACCTCTGCTTAAGCAGCAGTGACAACAGAGTTTTCTCCTGCAACGTGGCATCACTAGGGGGGTGTGGAGCATGCAGGTTCCACTAAGTAATACCACCCAAGGGGGTGACACCAAAAAAGCAGAGCTGTGCAATTATTATTCTATCTATTGTCTCCTAAAATGTGCTAAATAAATAAGTAGATTCTGATTGGTTGCTATGTTTAGCATCCCATCTTCAATAGAACTGTCATCTTCATAAATAAACACCATTGTGACTTTATTTCAAGTAGAATAATCAGTCATAAAAACATGTTTTTGAACCAAAATCCTTATGTTCCCAAAAACTCATGGTGGGTCTCCGTGAATCAGCACTCTTCTGCCTATCTTTTGTGTTTTATATGTGCACCTTATGTTGTTTATTGTGTTTAAAGTTCCACAGTTTTCTTAGAAAGTGATGCATTGACTTAGACGATAGAGTGAAGGCTGAAGCTTTGGATATGTTTTATTGGTTTCTTGATGCGTCAATAGGTTATGCTCAGTTTGATTGCAACAATATTTTTTTCTCTGAAACTAGAATGAAGTTCTTGTCAAATTCTGCACCAGAAACATCAGGCTATCATAACCTTGTGCTGAATGGCAACAACCTGCTTTTCTCTTGCTGCAAGTTAACACTCATCAGTTTATATTCTGTTGACAAGTTGACAAGCTAATTCAGTATAGTCATTAAATCAAAATTCTTTTGGTAGCTCTGTGCAAAATTGCCATAATAAAATATACTATCAGATTTATTAAGACCACCATATCATTATTTTCCAAAGGTAAAACTGATTTATTATTTCAGGTTGATAAAAAATATATAAAAAATTAAATCCAAAGTTATTATTTATAATTCTATTTCTGGTATTGATATCTCAGTACAATATATTAGTTTGTGGCTTAAGACAAACCTCAAGATGAAGGTAAGATGGGATTGAAAGCAGAACAAAGACCTTAACTAACTAACCCGTGCTTTTCAGAGTTACCGTGTCTTCAGTGATTTTAGCTGCTTAATTAAAAAGGGCATTAATAATAAATACAAAATCGGGCAAATCTTGTGCTTAATATGACTGCCCCTTTAAAACATTACAGAAAATGCAATATTTTTATGTATAGCCACACAAGTTACATATTCCTAAGCTGCCATGTATTAACTGAAATATTTTATATAAAAATGTGGTTCAGGAACATGCAGTTTGCATAAAAAATGAAAATGTTTAGTTTTTTTTAAATAAAAACTCACATGTTTAGTATTTAATCAAGGGTGGGTGGGGTGGGGAATCACATAGTATATGCTACGTTGGAACAGCTACCAGTATACACTTGAACTGTACATCAGTGCATGTTGGATTTTCAGTGACATCACAGCAGACAGTGTATTATAACATTATCACCCTGGCAACCACAGTACATAGGTACCAGAAATTGACCCGTGGTATAAAATATTGGGGCGTGCCTCTGTAACTGTAGGGTCATGATTGTTATCTTGTCCCTCTTCCCCAGAGAAACATGCCTAGAGTATAGCATTGGCCTTTTTCTAATTTTAAGGGATAAAACCAGATTTTTCCATCCTATTTAACCATGAGAACAACCTTTAAAATGCCCTCCTATCTGCCATTATCCTCTACCACCATAACATTTTTGGAAACAGTGCTGTATAATCATCATTAGTCAGAGAATCACACTTGTAGGTAAGAGTCAGGGCCAGACTACAAATGGGGCAGATGAGGCTACAGCTCCAGACCTCCACATAAATATAGGCCCATCATCTAGATGGCATGATGATAATTGGCCACCAGCTGGACCTACACATGTATCACATTCTTCTATCTAACACAAAACTTCCATCCTACAATGTACCTATATACCTCCACCTGTATATTCACCCTCATCCCTTCTCTTGGACACCTCTTTTGTTATCTCTCTAATGCTAGATTCATTGGGGCAGATGTATTAAGCCTTAACAAGAGATAAATGCAAGGGTGATAAAGAGAGATAAACGTCCAGCCAATCACCTGCCAACTGCCATGGTACAGCCTGTGGTTGAAAATGTCAGTAAGCAGGTGATTGGCTGGACGTTTATCTCTCTTTATCACCCTTGCATTTATCTCTTGCTAAGGCTTAATACATCTGCCCCATAGTCTATTCCCCTTATTTTTTCAGTCTTCTAACCATCCTAAAAACTTTTATACTTCTCTCTGACAATACTTCCCTTCAGCAAACTATTATGATGGTCACTCATCTTACATGTTTCCCACCCAATGATTGGGTTGTGGAGTTGCCGTTTGTTCTCTGCTGGTTACATTTTGAGTAGCATCCACCCTGAATCATAATGATCGCCTTTAAAAGTTCATATGGAACATATTTTTCTCCATCCCACTTACAAGTTGCTGTCATCTATGGATCCCCAATCACTTGGTAACATTTGCACCTGGTTTTCACTCTTTTTTCTACTTATTTGTATACTAGGACATACCTGTGGATCTCCAACTGTTGTAAAATTACACATCCCAGAATACCTTGTCCCAGTTTTAGCATTACCTAATAGCAAAAGTTTGGCTGGACATGTTGGTACTTGTAATTTCACAACAGCAGGAGAGCCACAGGTTGATTACACTCAGATATTTCTCCCTTGTCACTGAGGGGTTTATTCTAGTTCATTCTTTCTGACAAAATCCTTCTTAGATGGACAAAACCATGTGCACTGCAGGGGGGCAGATGTAACATGTGCAGAGAGAATTAGATTTGGGTGAGTTATTTTGTTTCTGTGCAGGGAAAATACTGACTGCATGATTTTACACTTCAATATAGATCTCACTTTGAAGAAAAACCCCACCCAAATCTAATTCTCTCTGCACAAGTTACATCTGCCCCACCCGCAGTGCACATGGTTTTGTCCATCTAAGAAGGATTTTGTCAGAAAGAATGGACTTGAATAACCCCCTGAGTCTTCTCGACCTCATCTCCTTTAACCATTTGCTTTGACCATGTTCTCCCCAACTTCATTTCCTCAATGCTATACAGTAACTTACCTATGCCCATTCTCTCATTATCTCCCAGCTTGACAACTGCAACCTCCCATATCGCCTTCCCTGACCATATTTTTCATCTACCAACCTCCTTTATTCAGGCACTCTGGGAGTTTTCTGGTTTACTCCTTCTGGCAAATTCTTAGATGGACATAACCATGTGCACTGCAGGGGGGCAGATGTAAAATGTGCACAGAGAATTAGATTTGAGTGAGTTATTTTATTTCTGTGCAGGGAAAATACTGACTACTTTATTTTTACACTGCAATATAGATCTCACTTTGAAGTAAAACCCCAGCCAAATCTAATTCTCTCTGCACAAGTAACATATACCCCACCTGCAGTGCACATGGTTTTGTCCATCTAAGAAGGAATTTGCCAGAAGGAGTAAACCAGAATAATCCCCTTTATCACAACTCACTAATTCACAATGTTCTGTCTTATGCCCATCTGAGACAACTTTTGCCCCATTTTCTAATATTTTCTCTTCTTTACTTCCTCCTTCTAGACCAGTGGTAGCCAGCCCTAGCCCTCGAGAGCTACCAACAGTTCACATTTTCCAGACAACCTAGCTGCTGCACAGCTGCACTCATTAATCACTGACACATTTTAAAAGATCCACAGATGGAGCTAATTAGCTCACTTGTGATTCTGTGAGGACAGTGGCATAACTATAAATTTTGCTCCCCCCTGCCAAAATAGTTTTTGGCGCCCCCCCCCCCTTTATATATATATATATATATATATGACAAGGGGGTCCCGGCACTCTTCCTTATGGGTGCAAATACTTGAGGTGCCTTTCCGTTTTTCGAAGAAAAGATGTAGCAACAGGCATGTAGATGGCACTCTCAAGATTGTACAAATTCTGTGCGGCGGCAGCAAGAATGAAATAAATGAATCAACACAAGCCTGTGTTAATTCATTTATTTCATTCTTGCTGCCGCCGCGCAGAATTTGTACAATCTTGAGAGTGCCATCTACATGCCTGTTGCTATATATATATATATATATATATATATATATATATATATATATATATATATATATATATATATATATATATATATATATATATATATATATATATATAAATAAAACATTGCATACATATTAAAATGAGGGGTGTACTGCGCTAAAAACTAAAAACTTCACAGCTGCTCAATAAAGTTAAGGCAATTTAGGGAAAAAAAGATGAGCGCTATTGTGATAAAAGAGAGAAAGATAAAGAATAAAGGAAGGGAAAGATTAAAAGAATGAAAAAACACCTGAAAAAGAAAAATTGTTAGCAAGATGTTATACATCTCCTTTGAGAGAATGTGAAATGTACGTGGTACCTGTGCTTGCCCTAATACTTTCCAAGCTGGATGCAGGGTGCAGAGTTCAGCGTGATGCGGCGTGTAATTGCCGCTCGTCTTTGCTCCGTCTGCCGGGTGACGTCGCTCGATACGGCAAGAGTCTGCGATGGTTCCTGATGGACGGAGGAAACTTTCACATTCAATACATATTGCACATGCTCAGCCATACACAGACTCTACAGACGCCAGCTCAGGTATAAACCCAGGATTTTCTTGAGGAGGTTTTTGTATACACAGACACTCACATATCACATCACCGCATGTTGCCGAGAGCCATACACAGCTGACACAAAACAAACACACATAGTATACATACACACTGCCAACACACATATAGTATACATACATACACTACTGACACCATAGTATACATACACACTACTGACACTATAGTATACATACGCACTAGTGACACAAACACACATTTTACATACACATTGCGGACACACATATAATATATATATATATATATATATATATATATATCTATGCTACACACTGCCAACACACACATAAAGAGTATACATACACAATGCTGACACATAATACGCACACAGTTGAGCCATAAACCTATATATTAAAAAAAAAAAAAAAACATGCTGACCACAGGGGGGCCCTAGCTACAGGATTTTATCACCCTTAATCCAGCCCTAGTGGGGGGGTAGGCTGCAGAAAGAGAGAGGGTTGGGGGGGATGCAGGGGAAGGGTAAGTATACTCACCTGATACCTGTCAGGATTCCCTACTTTGGGATGCTGACGTCGGTATTCTGACTGCCGGCATCCTGACCGCCGGTGGTTCAAATGCATCCCATATAGATATACATTGAAGAGCAGCCTGCCTTACTCATTTTGCAGAGGTAGCCAGTGGTGGCGTAACTTCATTCCAGTTGCTAGGAGGGTTATACAGTTACCTAAACAATACATAGACACTTATATACAGGTACATAGACACTTCTGGTATATAAAGTCACACAGACACATATATGCACAAGAATATGGATACTAATACGGATGAGATACTGACCAGCGGTCATCAGAATATCAACAGGGGTCCGGTAAGTATACTTACCTCCCGCCTGCTCCCCTAACTCTTTCTTCTTGCAGCCTAATCCTAATCCACGCTTTTATATTCCCTCCCATGGCATAACGACAAATTCCCTGCCCCCACGCAGCCTAACCCTAAACCCAAGCTAGTGATTAAACCTAAACACAAACACTCCCAGGCCTAATGCTAAACCACCCTGTATACTTTGGTCTGAAGGAATGTTAACCACCTCCCTATGCACAGACACATACAGTACATATTTACACTAACACATGTATGTAGACACATAATGCTGACATATACTGTATATGCACATAGACACACAAAGTACATAGTTATGCTGACAAATACATGCAGACACATACAGTAAGTACATAGTTAACCACCGACATGCATGCATAGACACACAGTACATAGTTATGCCGACACATACATGCAGAGACACATACAGTACATAGTTATGCCGACACAAAACATGCACAGACCCATACAATACATAGTTAATATGCTGACATACATGCACAGACACATACAATACATAGGTATGCCAAAACAAACATGCACAGACACATACAATACATAGTTATGCCAAAACACAGACATGTACAGACACATACAGTACATAGTACCTTACAGATTTGTGGCACTGGCAGCTCCTAACTGCCATGTCAGAGTGCAGGCTGTACTCACTACTCCGTGCTGGGAAGCCCCACCCCCAGCTGGGACACTGTGTCAACTCCATCTATTCTTTGCTCTTTTTTTAATCAAGGATGGCAATTTGGAGAATGGTGGCCCTGAACACACATGTCCCCAAAGAATCCCTTACTGCTCTGCAAGCAGCTGCCTCCTCTTGAGCTGGGAGGCGGAGCTTCTGCCTGCCGTGCTGGGACTCCCAGGACTAGAGCAGCTGACAAGGAGGAGACGGAGCTGGCTTTCAGTGTGCAAGCCAGGACTGAGGAGCTGATCTGTCAATCAGCGCAGTGGGTAGGGAGCGCAGCGCTGCAGATTGGCTGCATTGTGATTCTCTCCTCTCAGGTTGTAATTGCCGCGAGATCAGCCTGAGAGGAGGAGACGTTTGCCAGCCCAGCGCGGCTCAGCTCAGCCACAGTGACAGCCAGATATCAGTGCGCTGGCGCCCGCTGGCGCTTGCTCCCCCAAGCAGCCGCGGGGGCTGCTGCATGATAGCTACGCCTCTGTGTGAGGAGACCTGCAAAACATGCACTGTTGGTAGCTCTCGAGGACTAGGGTTGGCTACCTAAGTTCTAGACTGAAGTTTTATATTTAGCATCTTTTTGCAAGATTTGTAGTGCTGACATCAATCAGATTTGGGCTTGTACTTCAAACTGATATCTATATTGCAGTGTAAAAATAAATCAGGCCGTATTTACTTTGCACAGAAACAAAATAACTTGCCCAAATCTAACTCTCTCTGCACAGTTACATCAGCCCCCCTGCAGTGCACATGGTTTTGTCCATTAGAGAGAGAATTTGCTTTTGCGAGTGAACCAGAATAAGGCCCATTATGTATAATTGATTAGTAAATTACTAGAAGTCTAAAATACTCCCTGTGTCTCTGGTTATTTTTAAGTTAGCATTTCTAGAAATTGACACTACTGCTATTCAGAATAAATGTGCAAATGCAGGATATTCCACTGTTATGGCAAAAGAAAGAACAACTTTTTTTTTGTTGTTTGCAATCTAATAACCGCTTATGTACTGTCTGAGCAAGAGTTAAAATCAGCACTTCTTTTTAATCAGAAACCAATGCATTATAATCAAGAAAGGACTGTTAGTTGGTGCTTTTTTTTGCATAAGATATTCTGCTTCACAACAGGGGGCCCTACCCTGATGTGTCTGGAAGAAAAAGAAGCCTTGTCTCATACATTAGATTGTCAGATGCTCAATGAGATTGAATCATGTACCATTAGACAATCACAATCAACGTGTAGCACTCATTGTGTACAAGACATCCTATGTTTATATGGATCTCAGAAAAATATCAAGAGTATAAAATGGACCAAGTAAGGAATATAAAGTAAAAATAGGGAAACATGTGTTATAGGGATCTATGTCATTTTAGTTGAATTAGCATTGCAATTTTGATCTATGAAAGTTTTTTAGAGAAATATTTTTCAACAGAAATGACATTAAAATTATCTAATTTTGCCAAGTCTATTATTATTCAAAAATAAACTCTGCCATGTAACCTGACAAGGACCCTCATTTAATATTTGGGGGTATTTGCTTCAGATGGTTTTACCATACCTCCCAACTGTCACGATTACAGCGGGACAGTCCCGATTTTCGGGTCCTGTCCCACCTGCGGCAGGCATTGTCCCTCTGCGGGGGGTGGCAGTTGGGAGACCCTTCAATCTAATAGAATAGACGCTGTGCGCATGCGGCTAATTAGCATAAGCCACACCCTCATTTGCATACGCCCCAACCCCCTTTCCGGGCGGGGTTTGTTTAGAGACTCCGGAGATCACCCACTGCCAGCAGCAATCACCGCACAGAGGAGGCCACAGCATCCACCCTCTACGAGGGATCGATCTAACAGCAGGGGACGCTAGGAACACACTTGTCAAAAGGTAAACCAGGGGCTTGTGCAATGCAGGGAGTAGGGACGCCAGCTCCCTGCAACACACCCCCTGGTATTATTGTATTTGTCTTACCAAAATGCCATGGAGGAGGGGGGGGGCACAACAATTTTTTTGGCAGGGGGGAGCAATATTTATAGCTACGCCACTGGCACGGATTGACCCCCTTTAACACTACACCTGTGTGCAGCTGCTCTGCCAGGACTTGGAGATCATATCACCTCCCAATGCCAGGCCTGGACAACCTGGGACTCTCCAGCTGTTGTGAAATTTCACATCCCAGCATGCCTTGCCACAGTTTTAGCATTCCCTAATACAAAAACTATGTCAATACATGCTGGGACTTGTAGTTTCACAACAGCTGGAGAGCCACAGGTTGCCGAAGCCTGTCCTATTCATTTAAAAGGACCTGGGTTGGATGACCTGGGTCATTTGTTGAAACTGCCCAACCCAGGTTATTTTTCAGGGACCCTATTCCACTGAGCCGCAATCTGGTTTTACCCTGTCAAATACCCGTGCTATTGTACTAGTGGAAAATGGGTAGAATCACCGTAAATCAGTGGTCAACGAAAAGGGGTAAATTAGACCAAATAGGGTAAAAATGAAATTCCTGGGGGTAATGGATGGTTGCACTGCTGAGACACAGTCAGGCATGCATACCAATCTATATGCATGCCGGCTGTGTCTCGGCAGCGCGATCGCCCATTACCCCCAGGAATTTAATTGCATATAGAATATATATATATATGTGCGTGTCACAGCACTGCAGTGTACAAGGACCTGACGCAGTGCAGTGCACCAGGACCTTGTGTATTACATGCTTCCCTACATGATGACCTGGGCCCCACCGCCAAGTCCACCCGCTTCTTCAGTAGAGTCGACTAGTTGCTGCGCCATCTCGGCAGCGCACAGTCTGTACTGCCACTGTGGCGCCGAGTTTCTTTGCCTGGTTATAGGCCCCTGTCAAGGTATACCCATCTCTAGTCTAGGGGCAAAATGTGCACAGACTGTAATGATATTATCTTAAAATACTGACACTAAAGGCCCCCATACACTATGCAATTTGGTCCCGATTTCACCCGATTCAGATGGATCGGGCAGTGAAATCGGGCCAAATCGCATGCCCAGACACCCGGTCCGACCCGATGCGCGGTCCCAGAGTTGGGAGGTCGGACCGGCTGCACATAAAATTTGCTAAATCTTATGTGCAGCCGGGCAGGGGACGCTGGAGCAGGAGGCTGTGCTCCCGGTAGGTGGAGGGAGCAGGGTAGCTGGGACGCTGCGGGGCGGACGCTGCTATTAGGGAAGAGGCAGCGGAGTGCGGACGCTGCGTGGGACAGAGGCGGCACTAACGGAGAGCCGGGCAGGGGGAGCCGCTGGGAGCTGTCAGCGCTGAAAAAAAAAAGCCCATACAATGAATGGGCAGCCTGTGATTGGCTGAGCGCTCTCTTAGCCAGTAAGCAATTGGCTGAGAGAGCGCTCAGCCAATCACAGGCTGCCCATTCATTGCATGGTTTTTTTTTTTCTCAGCACTGACAGTGACAGCTCCCGCCGCCTCCCTCTGCCCGGCTCTCCGTTACTATCACTGTCCCCCGCAGCAGCCCATGCACGCTGCTTCTGCCCTTCTAAGCAGCGCGCCGCACCCCTCCCCCCAGCAGCCCAACATTAGAAATAGGATTTACTCCCGCTGCTCGCCGCTACACCAGACCCTGCGGCGAGCGGGAGAATAGAAATAATCCTATTCAAAATCTGGGCGACCGCTGATTGGCTGAGAGCTCAGCCAATCAGCGGCCGCCCAGATTTTGAATAGGATTTATTTCACTATGCTACCGCCTACCGCCGCTCGCCGCTGCTGACTCTCCGGTCCCCGCGGCGCCCCCTGCCACGGACCCTCTCCCCCCCCCCCCCCCCCTGCTACTCCCCGGGTTTGCATGTGATAAATCGCATCCGATTTATCACATGTAAAAAAATGGCACATCAAGTGCCAAATTTTATCAAGCTCCCCCGGGGAGCAGCTGGGGAAGCTCAGGGGAAATCGGGGCTGACTTGTAATTACGACAAGTCGCCCTAGTGTATGGGGCCTTAATAGTTGCCTGGACGTCACATTATCAATGGCTATACAATACACAGCCTGGCAGTCATTGCTGATGATGGTGATGATTACCATGTATGGCTGTGTGTGGTACAAATTTTGTACCATACACAGTCATACATGGTAATCATCATCATCACCATCATAAATTACTACCAGGCGGTGTACTATACTAGCAGGATATAACATACATTTCTGGGGGTACAGTGTGTATAGCAATTCTATGATTTCCTTCCTTTCAAATCAATTCGGCGTATCTAAATATATTTTGGGGTAAAAGGTAAAGAGTTCACTGACCCCTGAGAGAATGCTGCAGGACATCAATAAATAGACATCTATTTTCCAAGTTGTGCTATTCAAGTGGTTATTTCAAGGAATCATTTTAACTGTTAAAATATTGAGAGTAATAAAATATAACTAATTCCATGTAGCCATGATCCAGAATGGGATTGCAGAAATTTAGCATTAAATACACTCCTTGTGAGGTGACTCTGTAAAAATAAACTTATACAAAGTGTAACAAGCATATTTGGAGATTAAGTAGCCTATTCTAGTTTCCATGTCCCCCTGTGTGTACTCGCAGGGGAGTGATTTTTCATGACTGTGCATGTGCAGCCACTGTGTGCGAGCTGCCATGGCCAATAGATTATATGCCAGGCACTCGCACACAACAGGGCGTGGGGTGGTGGGCCGGGTGATGTGCCATGGGCAATCTCATGATAATTCCCCAATGGTTCGGGGAGCGGGAAGCTGACACCAGCGGATGTCATTTGCCCGCCCGCTTCCCGCACAGGGCACCTGCAGATCCGAGAAACCACAGAGGTGTCTCAGATCTGCGAGCGCTTGCAAAATAATTACGTGGGGGCGGCATTTGGTGGACTCGCAAGGTTGCAATATTCGCACCCTTTCGAGTCAACCAGAATAATGACCTAAATCTATTGTTTAGTTAACATTTACATAGTTGGATTTCATATATAAAAACACAGGTCTACATGATTTTAATGCAGTTTAAACAATTATTATTCACAGTGCAGAATTGTAGTGTATATAAACAGAAAAAGCATATTCAGATCAAAAGGGTTCATACTGTACTGTATATCCAGATGAGCCACATGGTGTATTTAGAAATGACCATGATACTGTATTCACCCCGGTTGAAATTATTCTATTTCTGGGTATAGAATGAATAATTAGCAGGCCACATAATTAGGCAACAACAAAAAATATTATTTTGTCATTTCTTGGAGACAGCCAATACAATATTGCACGTATTTATGCTTATCTATTGATTTATATAGTTGAAAATTACATTGCAGCTTGTTGGACTTACCTGCACCATTAACAGTGGGTAGTTGCCCAGGGGCCCAAGGATTCTAGGGGCCCATCCCAATAGGAAAGGCGGCATGGCGGTGGGCAGCAGGGATCTGGGCATCAGCGACTGACAGCTTGTTGCTCTATTTGTTGGCGCCAGTCAATCAGCATCAGCATCCGGACAGTCTTTTCAAATTCAATAGCGCTTCCTGCCCTGGCACCACCAAATAGCGCTACAAGCTGTCAGCCGCCAATGCCAGGATCCCTGCTACGGCACAGTGCACATAGGTGAGGGGGTGGGGACTGTCGATCATGGAAGGCAGGAGGTGCACTGAGGGTGATGGAGGGGGTCTCCGCCAGAATCCATACCCCGGGGACAGTGGATTAGCCAGCAACCTCACTCACCTCACCCGCGGGTGCTCCGCTCTTCCTCTTGCTGACTTATCTGGTGGTCACTGTGACCGTTACTCGGAGGGGTGTAGAGAGCGGCTGCCCGGCACCCCCGTCCCCCTGCTGTGCCAGTGCCGGGGAGATGGCAAGTAACAAGCCGCTGGCGGGAGCCAGCTACTCGGACAGGGATCCCCCGGGTGGCTCCAGTTCCATGGTGCTGCCGCAACATGAGGATCAAATTCACTGTCCTCATCGGGCTCATCCAGGTCGCGGAGGTCGGCAACCGGGACATCATGGAGACCATGCTCAACCTGGTAAGGAGATCACCTGGCGGCATTGTCTGCTGCACACCCGGGAGAGGGGATGCTACATGGATCCCATTAATTTCTATGTGGGTTACACCATCATTGCATGCAGGCAGCATAACAGGTTCCTGCATCCTCCCACCTCCTGCACCCAGCACTTCCTATGCACTTCCCTGCTGGTTGCAGTGCAGAGCTGTCTCAACATCAGTGAGGGCCAAATGAATTATTTTGCCCAGGGGCCCCCACTGATGTTGAGATGGCCCTGACCATTATTATTTGTGTACTCTGCTCTTACAAGGCAAATATAGTGAGAGCAGAGGTGTTTTTAGAGAGGAGGAGGCCCATGTGCAGACTCTGTGTGGGGAACCTCCTCTCTGCAGTGATGTAGACTCTGCAAATGCATTGGTATTTGTAAACATGGGGCCTGCTGTGTGTCCAGAGACTTATCTCTAGTTTGCAATGCATGCTTAGGTCTCTGAAAACACTGTACCCACCAAGTTCCCTAAATTTTTTTTTTATTGTGCATGTGCTAATCACTGGCAAATTTGTTTGCCAAAGTGACAATGATTAATGGTGCTGATCACTGGGAGCCAAGGTACACTGATTGCACAAGTGTGCAGTGCATTACTGGGAGTTGACTAAGTCCCATGAGACTTTGCACAAGATGTCAGAGGCTGAGAGGCTTGTGCTGAGCTCTGCTTGGTGGAGCTCATCATATGCTTCTCAGGCCCATGAAGGATAGCAGCAGCAGCGGCCTCGTCATGGGAGGGTTTTTAACCAGAGGCAGCACTGAGCCTGTCAGGGCTCATACAGATGGACAAATACAGGCTTTTCATGTGGTAATATATATATATATATATATATCTGTTAATAATAATCCCCCCCCCTTGCAGTTACCCATTGACCACGTTTATACTGACTTTACTCTGTGTTTTGATAGTTTAATATTCTCCTGTGCAGTTTGCGACCAGAATGGTTAATCCGGCCCTGTTTTGATTGCCTAGTGAATTTGTCAAATGTTCATATCGTGTTCATTAGAAGCAGCCACGCTGGGCTGCAAGTCAGCCGCAATTTTAAATCAGCCACCAGTAGTTGCAGGACACCAGAGTGAGGGGAGGGATAGTAATGCGCTGCCCTCTTCCCCTCACACACAGGCAGCGGCAGGACTCAGAGGCAGCACAGTGAGCACTGAGCAGCACTGTGGGGGCATGCAGTATGTGTAATTGGCAGTACTGTGTGGCTGGTATACAGTATGTGTAACTGTCAGCAATGTGGGATCATACAGTATGTGTAACTGGCAGCACTGTGGGGGTATACAGTATGTGTAACTGGCAGCACTGTGTGGGCACACAGTATATGTAACTGGCAGCCTTGTGGGGGCATGCAGTGTGTGTAACTGGCAGCACTATGATGGCATACAGTATGTGTAATTGGCAGCACTGTGGGGGCATGCAGTGTGTGTAACTGCAGCACTGTGGGAGCATGCAGTATGTATAACTGGCAATACTGTGGGGGCATACAGTATGTGTAACTGGCAGCACTGCGGGTGCATACATTATCTGTAGCCGGCACCAAGGGTGCATACAGTGCGTGTTATAAAGTTGAAAGGCCAAGCCCATTTTTCAAGCACACATGCGCATGGAGGGGTGGGGGTGGGGGCGGGGGTGTTGGTGCTTTAAAATTTTCTTGCTCATGGCGCTAGTAGCAGGTCCGGTGCTAGGGTGTCTGGCGCCCTCCTGCAAACCATACATTTTGCGCCCTTTCACATTGCCATTGCAACAAGCTGCAGCCTGATTGTGGGAGTGTATGCAACATGCGATCCTATGGAGGATCTCGGGTGCATGTACATGTATGCATACACCATCTCAGTGCTGTGTCCACAAAATGTTGCAGGCACTAAAGGTGCCCATACACGCTGCAAGAATCGCATACGTTATGGGCTAGATTGCATCGCACGGCATGCATGCAATGTGTGTGCAATGCGATCCGAAAGCAGTACAAAAAGTATGTTCAGCGCATACTTTTTGTACTGTGCGATGCCCGCAGGAGCGCACATCACATCGTACGCTGCTATTGCAGCGTGTATGGCCACCATTAGGCACATACCCCAGCCCATTATTTTAAAAGTGTCTAAAATTCATATTAAAAAAATCAGTACTTGTGTACTTTCACGGCACCATGATGGCGCCGTGAAACTATACAAGTACCAAAAAATCTACAATTATTAAAATAATTGTTATAAACATGAAATATAAAAGACTCATTGTTTTGCTGTTTAACTCTTGTGCAGTCCCTCCTCTTCTATCTGCGTAGGCAGGACGCCATTACACCCTTCTGAGGGGGAAAGGAGGGGAGAGAAGGAGGAGATGGAAGAAGAGGGGATGAGATAGAGGGGGCGGAGTGCTGAGGACTGGCAGTGGCACTGGCACAGCACACTGAGAAGAGGGAAGGAATTGCGGAGCTTCTGGCTGTTCGTCATTTGTTTGACAGCTGACAGGCGCAGGGAGCAATGGGTAGGGGCCGGATCCGGACATGACATGTCATCCAGGCATTCACAGACAGCGCTTCATGCCTCAGTGCAAGTGTCCGTGAGGAAGAGGGGGCAGGTCGCAGGAGGAGGACAGTGTGTGTGTGCGGTGTAGGGAGCAGCTCAGCCTCTCCATACTGCCGCCCGCTGTCAGACAGGCGCTGCGGGCGGCGTGCAGGAGGCAGTGACAGTGAGGGCTGAGGCAGCTGTACCAGAGCAGGGAGGGAGACAGCGCCTTTTCAGAATGGCGCCTCCCTGCTTTGCAGGAGCTGCTGAGTGGGTAGCGCCGGCCCTGGCTAGTAGGTAGTAGGCCTGGAGCCAGCCCTGATAATGACCAGTAATGTTTGACTTATATAGGAAATATAATCTTTTTTTACACAAAATTTTTGAACAACATTACAGTATATTACAAATGTGAGCGACGCTGGCATTTTTAGCCCATATTATGCACATCTCTTACAGAGATGTTGGCACTCATATTTTGCGCATCTCTCACAGAGATATTGGCACTCAAAGGGTTAAACATGGGGGCAGGGAGTGCAGTGTGGGCCCACTATAGACCAAGGGGCCCTTCTGCACCTGTTATAAAATGCCTATGAATAAGAGTGATATTTGAAATCTGGAAGGGCAGTAATGAAATGTTAAACAATACATTTTATAGAACAATAAATATAAAAAAAACATTATTTTTCCTTTTCAAATTAAATAAATACACAATAGTGTTTTCTGATTATTATTAGCAATAATGCATACTTTATGCTGGGATTTATACATTTTGGTATAAAGGATTTATTTACTAGGGTTTGGGTTCTAAAACCTGGTACTTTTGATTTTGTTTATGTCTAACATTTAAAAGGGCAATGCATTTACCAGCACATGATGGCTGATAAATAAACCCATATCACTACAGTATATTATTATACCAAGGCTTATTACGGTACTCTTTACTTAGTTGGGCGCCCGTCGCGGTCATCGCGGGTACATTTATGTCTGGCTGCGACGCGACCGACGCGATGCCCGCGATTTCCCATTGAAACCCATGTTAAACATGGAAATCGTGTCGGTCGCGTCGCGGCCGGCCATAAATGTACCCGCGATGCCCGCGACGCGATGCTCCCGATTTACCATAGGAATCAATGTTAAAAGGCCCGATGGACCCGATTTTACTGTTAAATGGCTCAATGGACCCGATTTGGCCATAGGAATCAATGTTAAATGGGCCACAGAGCCCATTAACCCTTAAATGTCCCCCCAAATTTTTAACGGCACCCCACGATCCACGCCAACCCGAAGCGTGGCGAGCGCAGCGAGCCCGCGAGGGGCGGCGGTACGCGTCCTCCGACCTTTTCATGCCCTACTATCCACTAGGGCGTGGAGTGAGAATATAATAGTGAGCCCGAAGCGTGGCGAGCGCAGCGAGCCCCGCGAGGGGACGCGGATACCTTCACAGTTATACGCGTCCCCTCGCGGGCTTCACAGGTGTCCGTGGCGACGCCGACACCTGTGAAGCCCGCGAGGGGACGCGTCTACCTGTGAAGGTATCCGCGTCCCCTCGCGGGGCTCGCTGCGCTCGCCACGCTTCGGGCTCGGTGGCTCGCTGCGCTCGCCACACTATTCTATTCTCACTCCACGCCCTAGTGGATAGTAGGGCATGAAAAGGTCGGAGGACGCGTACCGCCGCCCCACGCGGGCTCGCTGCGCTCGCCACGCTTCGGGTTGGCGTGGATCGTGGGGTGGCGTTAAAAATTGGGGGGACATTTAAGGGTTAATTGTGCCTATTTGGGCTCTGTGGCCCATTTAACATTGATTCCTATGGCCAAATCGGGTCCATTGAGGCATTTAACAGTAAAATCGCGGTCAATCAGCCTTTTTAACATTGTTCCCTATGGGAAAATCGCGGTCATCGCGGGCATCCCGATTTACCCGCGATGCCTGCGATGACCGCGATTTTTACCCCCGACGCCCGCGATTTCAATCGCTGGCGCCCATCTAGGTAAAGAGTACCCTTATTACTCACCCTAGGTCTCAGCTAATCCTGCTTCAAGTCATGTTCTGCACTAAAATGTGTTGCAAGTGTGATGACTATCTATTATTTTTATACAGGTACGGTTCACTGCACAGGGTGTGTAAATATCCTTAAAATATAACATACAGGGAAATGGCAGAAACAGTATAATAGCCTAAGACAATGTCATCAAACCAGTTAAAAACTGACAACATAAGTATATATATTTTAATAATATTCATATAATTCATTCAATCAATATATGAAATGAAAGACACAGCGGGGCATGTACCTTTAAGTAATTTATGCACTTGTTAAAGAAACATTAACCCAATGTTTAAAGACAAATAATGGCATTTTGAGACTTGCTGTAGACCACTGTTTACAGGATTGGATTAAGGTTAATCGCCCTGGGGCAACTAAATAAACTGAATGCAACATTCTCTTAGGATCAGAAATGTGTTACACACACTATGGTTGCACCAGTTCACATATGACATAATGCCCATCATGATGGTAATTTAGCTATGTGTGGGGCCCTCAGTGTGTGGGGGCCCTAGGACATCCTGTTGTTCTTCTGGATCTACTTGTCTGAATCATTATGTTAAGTCCTTGTGATGACTGTAGACATAGCATTTGGTGTAATAGATTCTTCTAGTGAAAATTTACTAAAATAGAATGCGTATGAATGCACATATTCGTACCCATTTGAAGTCAAATTAAGTTGAAAAACTAGCATCTGCTAATTTACTATCAGCCAAATTTGTCTGATATACAGTATTTATTTACGGCAAGCTCAAGCAAATTCTGGTGTACAAATAAATACAACATTGATAAAACTCAGCTGTATGTGGCCATAAGTTCTATGGTGGTGTGCTCATTTACAATCACTCGTACTGTTGAATTTGGATGGTAATATTCCAAGCATATTTGGCTGAAGCCTGCACAGATCAGTCAGACCTATGCAGGTCATATGAAAATTAAATAAACAATTAATTTGGGTAGTCCCTCCCAAGTATAACCAGCCCGGACTCATTGAGCTGGTCCTGGTTACAGAAATACAGGGGAAAAACTAAATTGGTTCCCCCTATATTTCTATAGTCAGCACCTGGCTCTTGGCCCGGTCCTGGTTCACTAAATAAGGGGGACAAAAGGATTAGGGGTCCCTCATATTTTGTAAACCAGCACTAGGCTCAAACAGCCAGTGGTGTCATGCCACAGCCAGGGGACACTTTTTACATAAGGTCCCCCCTGGCCAAAATGTGACATCCTGGCTGGTCAGGTCCCTCCTTCAGGGGATCCCTGGCCTGGGCTGAAGCCCGGGGATGTCCCTGGGCTGTGGAATCTGTGTAAATAGAGATAAATAAAATGTTAAGAATACATATTGGGTTCTGTATTAGAGCTACCAGGCCCAGCAAGCTTCCCCCACATGCTGGGACTTGGAGAAACATAAGTCCCAGCATGTGGGGCATTAATGGGTCCACTGGGACTTGTAGTTCTACTACAGAACAATACCCCACAAACATACACACACGCATAAATCCGGACCCCGCACCCGGGCCATACCAGGCTGGGATCCCCAAAATCCGGAACATTCCCCAACAACTAACTCCCCCCCATGTCCCCATTACTGCCTAATGTCTCCATATACAGTATGTATGTATATGTATGTATATGTATTTCTGTACCCATCATTGTAACCTTTAAACCTTTTGTATTATTGCACTGTTATAGTAAAGCATTTTTATACACCACCACACCTTGCACTAAGGGGCGGAGCGCTACACTAAAATCTACCCTACTGCACAGACACACGCACACCTGTAAAAATAAAACTTTAATACATACTACATACATTCATACATACTCACATATATGGTCCACCATAAGCCTATCCTCTTGTCCAGTAGAATCCACATTGGTAACTAAATAAAAATCATACTCACCATCCCCCGGGGAAGATGGCATCCTATTTGGTCCATGTAGCATCCAGGGATCAAAAAAAACAACCAAACAAACAGAATACCCGGGTCCAGCGGACTGAGAGGCTGCTTGTTTACACAAGCAGCCCATACCCAAGAACAGCGGAATTCCTGGTGATGCCAGTCACCAGGTTTCCCCTCAGCTAATAGGTAGGGATTTAGGATGGGCTTCTATGGTAGGAACTGGCAACTAATGCTGACCACAAGGTAACCCTATTGATTATATAATCAGCCCGGTGTCCACAGCCGTGGAAGAGCCCCGGGTGCAGCCCAGGCTAGGAGTCCCCACTCTCCCAGGGACCCGGCCTAGGCTGACCAGCCAGGGGGGTCATGTTTTGGCCAGGGGACCTTATGTTAAAAGTGTCCCCTGGCTGTGGCATGACACTGCTGGCTGTTTGAGCCCGATGCAGACCTCTACTCCTTTTTCCCCCCTGTATTTTGGGATCTAGGACTGGGCCAAGAGCCTGGTGCTGGTTATAGAAACACAGGGCACCCCATTTGGTTTTCCTTGTATTTCTGCAACCAGGACCAGCTAAATGAATGGCTCTGGGCTATTTCTGCTCATGGGGGGGGACCCCACGCTGTTTTTGAGACTTCATTAAATAAACTTTGTCCATGCTGCTGACCAGTTATTATTAATAAGCATAAACTCTATTAAACTTATTACTTAAAAACATTTTTTGTTAAACCCCTTCTGTAGATGAGTATAATTTGAAAATCTGTATGATTTACTCTCTTCAGTTCTACATCCCTGGAACTCATGTTCGTGACTGTGAATTCTTATACTATGAAACAGTTTATACAAACGAACTCACCCAGCCATCTGCTACAATATTAAGGTTATAGAGAAAGCTTTAATGTTGATTTACAAATATTAAACCTGCACACGTGAAAGGAAAAATGTGCGAACGTTTGGGCCTCATGTCTGAGATAGTTTTTTCATCCTTACACTGGGCCTCAAGCTCATTTACATTCTCTGTATCAATTATCAATGTGATCATTTAAAAATAAAACAACAGAATATTATGTATGTTTACTCCAGACTTGTGCAATGAAATAATTACATCCAGTTGATAAAATTGTTCAATAAAACTTTTTTTTGCTTTTATTTCTAAACAATTTGAAATTAATTAACCATTATGAAAATATCATCCATTCGAACTGTCATTAAGATAAAAATCAAATAGAACTGAACACTGCAGAATAGTTTAGTAGAATTTTTGGTACTTGTGTATTATAACGGCGCCCGATTTCATTTAAATCGCATCTAAATACAGATTTTTGGCCGATTTGATCTGCGATTTTCGGGCATTTCCTGCTGATTTGCATGTTATTCCATCCTTGCACACCCCCAGGTACTATGCGATGGTATGCGATGTGATTTTCGGGAAAATGCCCCTGATTGTACAATTAAATATCGCATAGCAACGCATGCCAGCAAGTGGCATGCGATGCGATGTGATTCGCAATGTTAAATGCACCCCCATTGTTAACGCCACCTCCACTATCAACGCCAACCCGAAGCGTGGCGAGTGCAGCGAGCCTGCAAGGGGCGGCGGTGCGCGTCCTCCGACCTTTTCATACCCCCACTATCCACGTCGACGTGGAGTTTAATTTAGATAGTGTGGCGAGCCCGAAGCGTGGCGAGCGCAGCGGATTACTTTACATGTATTCCGCATCCGCTCGCCACGCTTCGGGCTCGGTGGCTCGTTGCGGTCGCCACACTATCTAAAATCAACTCCACGCCGACGTGGATAGTGGGGGTATGAAAAGGTCGGAGGACGCGTACCGCCGCCCCTCGCGGGCTCGCTACGCTCGCCACGCTTCAGGTTGGCATTGATAGTGGGGGTGGCGTTAACAATGACGGCGCATTTAACATTGTAAGCACCCATCAGGGTGATTGTACAATTACAAATCGAATCGCTTCACATGCATCGCATGGCATGCATCACATGCCACTATATTGCATGCGATGCACTACGATGGAAATCGGGGGTGTGCAAGGTGTGCAATGATGGAATAGCATGCAAATCGGCCAGAAAAATCGGTTGAAAATCGGCCCAAAGTCGGCAGCAAAATCGCATCCGATTTTTCCATGCGATTTTCGGCCGATTTCATGGGCGCCGTGATAATACACAAGTACCAAATTTTTTTGTATGTTTTCAAATGTATTTTTATTTCCTCCAATTCTAACAGAAAGTTAGTGTATATCATGATATTTTAGTTAGGTTGGTATTTAAATTGTAACAACTATTCTATTATACCTGACGTTGCCTATTACTGTGATCCATGAACCATGTTGTTACATTTGTAGTGTAATAGTCCAATTTGTCTCCCAGTACATAAAGAATACAAAACAGTTTGAATTTGAAATAACTGAATTATAATTTTTGGATCTGAATTACCTTTCTAGGTGTTAGTTCTGTATTCAGTAGCTGAAAGTTTGTGTGTATTCTATGGGTACTAAATGGGCTGTACAGTACCATCACCTTTTGCCGAAAAGAATAGTAAATTCAGAAGGATTTTTCACGTCACTTACATTAATTGTCAAATGCTGTGTTCACAGCAACTGGGTGGCAGAAGTATGAATAATGCTGACCTGGGTCAGCTGCAGAGGGCAGCATCTGGTTGATTGTGAACAGTTCTTATCATAAATACATATTTTGTAATTCAACACTTTACTACAATTGCATAATTCATGCTACTGCAGCTTTCATTGTTTTGGATATTTGTTTTTTTATTATGAGTTATCATATTATTTGTGGGATCAAGGGAAAATTATACAGAAGGAAGATTTAGTTTGTATTAAGGTGTTTTAAAAGTAATGATGACCCCTGATATCGAGCCTTTCAATTCTACTGCAAAAATGATAAAAGATAAACCTTTGTTTTGTTTGTAAACATTAATTATTTTTAGGGGACTTTTTATCAAAAATATACAAAATCACAAATTTGTTGCATTGCTTAGTTGTGATGAATAGAAGGGATTTGTACGAAATCCCGGCGGTCGGAATCCCGGTGGTCAAAATCCTGACGCCGGAATCCCGACTACTGAAATCCCAACAGGGGGGGACGACGACGGACTTTTTCTGCATAAAAAATGTGCTGAAAAAGTCAGCTTATATTTGAGTATATATGGTATAAGTTTGATTATAGTCGTGTTCAACACTTAATTTATATACTTACTTAAATATCTGGAAACTGGAAAAATGTTGCTCTCCAAATGGGAGATCTGCACCTCTTTCTATATGACCAGAATACAGGTTGCCCCGGCAGATTTCAGATAATCTTGGACTTGAGAGGCAGGTTGGGGGTGAGAGGAGGGAGAGGTGGGATGACATAAACTGAATTTTGAGAAAATTACTGGCAGCACAATGAAGCGACCCACTGCCACTGTACCACGCCCCCCCTTCTAGTGCACCAAGGATTATTATATATAGATTCCATAATTTAGTAGGTGCAGAGTTCAAGAAAAGTGACAAGTGACATGAACAATCCTACCTTCTTGGGATGGCCTACCTTACTTTCCAAGCCAGCATTTGAGTATTGAGTCTAATATTGATCTTTCGGATGCCATTTCCAGGGAACTGTGCACAATACTTGTTAAGGAGGAGATAGGGAAATTTGAATGGACAATAACTGCTTCTGGATTGAGTGAGTGGAAGCCTTTTTGATAGCCCTTGGTAAATTCTAATACACTATTGTAAACTATGGCTATATGGAATACACTATCCCCTGTTAAATATGTATCTTATGTGATTTTGCATGAATGGTGATTCCTAGTTGTAGTTTTTCTATGGTGTATCCATTCGTATTCCTGAACAGGAATACGAATGCGCCTGTCAAAAGAATGCGAATAGTCATATTTTGGGCATAGTAAATGCCCAAAATAAGTGTAGACAGTCATATTTCCAAATGACTGCCTACAAATACGCCAATTTCAGGCATATTTGCAAGAGTAGATTTCCCCACTTAGTTGAAAATTGTCAGCGATGCATACTGTATAACTTGGATTTTTTTAAAATGGCACTTTGACTAACCAATTGGCCCCATTTTTCAAGATTGCTGCGGCAAGCCAAGGGCATTGACTAATAACCAACAGGAGAATGGTGCAGCAGTCCAACACCAGAGGAAGAGCAGAAAAGAGCTTATAAAAACACAAGCCGTCAATTAAATTATGGATGGGTGGTGGCCGTGCAAAAGAGCTTGAAGTCTGCCACACACCAGGTGAAAACACTGTGGAAGCTCCAGGGGAGGTGGCGGCCTAGCAATAGAGCTTAATCTTTTGAGTGCCAACATTGCTTTGAGTGATCCTCAATATCCGCTAAAAATGCCAGCATCGTTCACAGTG
Organism: Crinia signifera; assembly: GCF_055691185.1. Taxonomy (NCBI): domain Eukaryota; kingdom Metazoa; phylum Chordata; class Amphibia; order Anura; family Myobatrachidae; genus Crinia; species Crinia signifera. The sequence continues at coordinate 178,839,112 of NC_139219.1, forward strand.
TTCTTTTAGTATAAACAAAAACAAAATAACAGTCGCTGTGAGCGGCGCTGGCATTTTTAATGGATAATTTGAGGTTTTCTTGGCAATTGTCACACCTATTTTGACAAATTCCATTGACACTCAAAGTTTTAAAGACTACCCAACATCAGGTTATGGAGCAGAAAAATAAAATATTTTAAAATGTATTTGACAGGGTGATTATAGGTACCAATGGGCCCTTAACGCCTTATATGCTGATACTTGTGGTTCTCCAAGTACCAGCATGTAGGGTAGGTTTGTTGGGACCTGTAGTGCCACTATAAAGGACAATATTATTTAAGCTATCAACCTCGCAACCACCGCTCAGGGGTGCGGGGGATAGCCCAGGCTTGGGGTACCCTGGAGTAGAGGTTACCACCTCCCTAAGAATCCCCAGCCTGGGATGACTAGTTAGGATGGATAAATGCTTTGGCCATGGGACACAAATATGTCCCCAAGCTGTGGCATTACCTCCCTGGCTTGTGGAGCCCGGTGCTCTTACTTGAAATATGGGGGGACCCCTACACTTTCCCCATTGTATTTTTAAAACCAGGGCCAGCTTAAAGAGCCTGGTGCCGGTTTAAAAAATGTGGGAGACCCCTCCACCTTTTCCCTTTATAGTTTTAGAACTAGGGTCAGCTCCAACAACAGAGTGCAGGTTCCAAAATTGTAGGGGAACCCTACAAATTTCTTTCCCCTGTATTTTTAGAACTAGGGCTGGCTCAAAGAACCTGGTGCTGGTGCTGCCATGACAACTCCGATTAGCTGATCTCTGTTTACCTATCCAGCAACTCCAGTGACTCCAGGTATTATCACATGATACAGGTAATCCAGGTAACTAGATCCTAGTTCTGTCCCAATTGCTGCTGCGGCCAGCAACCAATCGGCAGAGACCTTGGGGGGATATAAGTATGCCTACCACAATCCTCCAGTGCCTTGAACAATTGTCTTTCTCCTAAGTTTGATCCAGATGGTGCTTCCAGGGCTCAAGGCTCTTCCAGTGTTACCATCTATCCAGATTCTGTTTCTGCTTTGATCCTGGTTATTCTCCTGTTGCCAGGTTGATGCCAATAAATACCATCTTCATTTTTTACCCTCTGTACCCAGTCCAAGATAACTCAGCGCTGTTCAGCCTGCTCCGTCAGTTCTCAGACCAACCATCGGTAACCATTCCAATATTGCCTGTACACAGACAAACCAAAAGTCGGTCTGAGTACATAAAGTGCTCTTTATGGTTCCACTTATGTGATTATTTTGGATGGAACTTAAGCATATAAAATACCTGTATTTACATCAATTGTTGATGTGAGATTTTGACATATGGGACTATTCACCCCAAGTATATATTGTGTTTACCACACAGGTATCGACTGCTACCAGACCTTGTACTTTGTATAAAGATATACAGTATAATGACATTTTATATCTGTGAATGTTTAGAACCTAGTGTCATTGAGTACACATATATTTTGTGCATCATTTATACATTCAGGTTCTTATTATTATTTATAGGTGACTATCAATTATTGATATATTTTTATTGTGTTTTTTTTTAATAAATTGATTATCACATACATTTATTCTGCCATAGTGAACCTAGATACATTAGCACATAATCACTTGTTCCATTTTACAATATAAAATAAAGCATGAAAATTGCTAACATGTTCAAACATTAGTACTGGTTAATTGACGCTTACCAGCTACCGCTTCTATTTGCCAGATTCCAGCAGGACTCTATGTACCATCTTCCAGTATGTTGTAGTGGAGGAGTCTTACTTACCTACATGGTCACATGTAAACCTCTCCTATTTCACTGCTGTCATATAGGGAAGTGTGGGCCAGTGGTCAGAGTCCGGGCAATGATCTGACTTCATTTCTTGCTGGAAGTGCTATATTAATAGGTAAGGAGGGTTCTGTATGCAATGTCTTTTGGTGGATTTGCACTAGAACAGGATTTTGCATGTGATATGGTGACCCGGAGAGTTTTGGTTCCCCAGAATTTTATATATTACAACCTGAGGCTACATCCTACACTGGGCATTATACACTCTGAAGGGATTGGTACATGAGGGTTAGTGGAGACAATATGAAATAATAGAGCAGGGCTTCTGGCTTAGCTGTGCTGGCAATGACAGTGGATGCAACCCAGCAGCAAATGTCACTCATGGCAGATGCAGAAGGCTTTCAGTGAACAGATTGTAATGAGTGTTCTCTGTATGTCATTGCTTCTGTCAAAATAACTTGACAAAGTTTCTGCTTAGATTTGACGTAATATTTAGAATTAAATTGTAGATATGTTGTATCTTACAGGATAATGTAAAATAACAATTTAAAGAACAAAGACACAAATATTCTATATACAGTAGGCTAGTGATGTACTTCGTCGGTCATCGCTAAATCAAAAACAAAATGGTTTGTGAAATAAAATCTATATGAACTACCTATTCTAGTAACCAAACATTATAAAAATTTAAGACATTTAAGTTTATACAGATTCAAGTAACAATTTGGATAAAACATAAACAGAGATGGATAAACCACCGGCCATAAATATGCTGCTCAGATTGGAGGCTCTCTGCATCCTGAGGTCAATCTTTCTCCTTTAGCTTGTGTAATTCCTAATATTACTAAGGAAATCCTGTTTCCTTGTAGCGAGTGGCTGTAAAGCTTGTCATGGGTGTTAAACAGAAAAATAATTCATTCTCTTGGCAAGCATAACTTCTGAATGGCTTCTTCAACTGGCAGTAAATCAAGAATCCCCCATGGTGGATGTCCTGTCCTTCTGACCCCACAGACATGTACAGCATGCAAAGTGTGTTCCCTCCTGTTTATTCTCCTTTCTGTTCAGACGCCTGCCTGGGCAATAATCCTATTAGTGGCACTATTACTGCGTGCAATGTACAAACTCCATGTTGGTAGGGTAAGTTATTGAATTACTTGCAGGATCTGCCATCCTGTTAGCTTAGCTTGCTTTGTCACAGACCTGGCATTAAAAATAGACATTTTCAAAGCATTTATTCTTGTGAGATACTGCCCAGTGAGCAGGCCGGTGGTGAGACAAAGGGCCAGATGTAACAAGCATTCAAAATTTGATAAAATGGAGAGTGATAAACAGCCAACCAATCAGCTCCTAACTGCTATGATAGTGGCTGGGTTTGAAAATTTCCAGGTTTATCACTGATTGGCTGGTTGTTTATCACTCTCCACTTTATCAGTTTTTGAAGCTTGATACATCTGGCCAACAGAGCATCAGCATAACGAAGGGGGTGGATTTCCACTCCCCCACTTTGGCGTCTTAGAAGTTAATAAATATTGGTGCTGCTGCATCCAGCTTTGCCGCGTTAAACCCACCAAATGTGTGTGGTATAATACATCTACTCCTTAGAACATAGACCCAATAATACCAACCAATCACATCCTGTCATTTTTCAAACCCAGCCTGAGCCATGGCAGTTAGGAGCTGATTGGCTGGTACACTATCTGTAGATTATTTATTTATTAACAGTTTCTTATATAGCGCACACAGATTCCGCAGCGCTTTACAGAGCATAGTTATAATCAAAAACACATACCTAATTACAGTACAAGACAGTTTAGGACAAGTATATGGTTAATATAGATAGTTGCATCAGGGGACAGGACACTGAAGCAATCATCAGGGTGGCAGAGATTTATATATTCTAAGAAAGGCACATGAGGAGAGAGGGCCCTGCTCGTGAGAGCTTACATTCTAAAGGGGAGGGATAGACAGACAGGGGTGACACAGAAGGTAAAGAAGTGAGCATAAACAGTAGGTAAGGATAAGCGATGGTCAGGTTTTATGCAGGAGGGTGGGAAGATGACAGCTTAGTCTTTGATATTTTAAGTCTAAAAAAGCGCTGGGTCATCCAAGAGTAGACAGCAGAGAGACAGTTAAAGATATGAGTGAGGATAGAGGGAGAGAGATCATGAGAGGAGAGGTAGATTTCACTGTTATCAGCATAGATGTGATAGTGGAAGTTGAGTGAGCACATAAGCTCACCCAGAGAGGATGTATAGAGAAAGAGGACACCTACTATCAATGGAAGAGCAGGAGAGGGGAGGTCATTAGAGGTACAGCTGGTCATTTTCCAAACAGACAGTGCAAGTACAAGCTTTAACAGTGATAGTAAAAGTTGTTTGCAAATGTAAAATGCTGATGTTATGGTTGAATTGCCAGATCAAGCAGGCCGGAGTAGTGTGAATGTATTTAACTCACTCAAAGTAGACTTTGGTTTTCTCCGTTGTTGTTTTGTCCTTCAGTTTCACTTCGGTTTAACGCTGGTATAACGCTGTAGTTCTGAATCAGTTTTCCAACTTTAATAACGGCCCACTTCAATCTAGGCCCACAGATAAAATCGGCCTCTGATGCATCTTGGTCTTGGTAGTACCCAGGTTATGACATCACTTCCAGTTACACAGCTGGCCGGGCAGTCAGTGTTAGCCGGAGCTGGAATAAAGACGCACCTGATTGAAGCTGCACAGGTGTCCGTGAGTTTCTTGATACGCACACATCTACATGGTGTCAGAAGTGGGATCAACATGGCACATGGGCTGAGGAAGATTGACCCGTTGATTTTCGACGAACACATCGCTGACAACTGGCTCCGCTTCAAAAGAGAGTGGCACGTGTACTGCATCGCGGGCTTATCAGACAAGTCAAAGAAGGTACAGGCATACACGCTGCTGAACCTCGTAGGCACGGAAAAATCAGAGGCTTTCATCTACGCGGATACAGAGAGCAGAGAGGATCCTGATGTCCTGCTTGCTAAGTTTGAGGAGATCTGCATGCCGGTAAAGAAAGTCATCATGGACAGGCACATCTTCAACAGCACAAGTCAAAAGGGCGACAATACAGTGCAATCATACGCCTCCACACTAAAACTACTGGCAAAGAGATGCAACTTTGGGACACTCACCGATGAACTCATCCGTGACAGAATCGTGTGTGGCATTAGAAATAACAAGGTACGTGCACAGCTGCTAAGGGAGAAGGGCCTCACGCTAGAAACCGCCATAAGCATATGCATGCTCCATGAGCAGGCAGAAAAGGACACAAGGGAGTTAAAGAAGGACGCCGAAGTATGTGTCATGGCGGCCACCGCACCCCGATCACCCTCATGTGGGAACTGCGCAGCACAGCACCCCTCAGGCAAGCAGAACTGCCCCGCATATGATAAACGCTGCAATGCATGTGGCAAATGGAACCACTTCGCCAGGTGCTGTCGCTCCAAAGACCAGACACACCCAAAGCAGCAGCCAGAACCCCGATACAGCCGCACACCCAGACAGGTCAGCCAGGTAGACACAGACCTGGTGCACAGCACAGCCCGCACAACAGTTTGTGACAGTGTCGGTCACACTGAAGAGAGGGGTGAAATATTTATAAAGCTCAAGACCAAAAACACCAACAGATTGGCCACAATCAAGATAGACTCAGGGGCCAAGTGCAACGTCATGTCACGCAGACAACTAGGCGAGCTAGACCCTGCTGCACAGATCAACCCACAGGACAAAATCAACCTAATAGCATATGGAGGCCAGGTCATCACCACACTGGGCACCACAAAAATACAGTTCAACCATGCTGAATTACTTTTCCACATTGTGGACCAACAAGTTAAATCATTGCTTGGCCTCCCGGACAGCATGAAACTGGGCCTGTTGAAACTGGGGCCTGATGTACACGCTATTCAAATGACTGTCCCAGAAATTAAATATTTCCAAGACTTATTTGATAACAGCACACTAGGAAAGCTACCCATCACATATCTGAGGCTGGATGACTCTATTGCCCCCACTGTTTGTGCTCCCCGCAGAGTCCCCATTGCAATGAAGGACAAAATCATTCAGGAGCTACACAGAATGATGCAGCTAGGTGTCATTGCACCAATTGAAGAAGCAACACAATGAGTGTCTGCAATGATAGCAGCTGCCAAAAAATACGGGACTGTACGGTTATGCATTGACCCAGTACACCTAAACAAGGCACTTTTACGCCCCTACCACCCATCGAGCAGGTGATTGCCGACATGCCAGGTGTAACCGTCTTAAGCACCCTGGATGCCAAATGTAGGTTTTGGCAGATCCCTCGTGACAGAGCCTCTTCCTTGCTTACTGCCTTCATGACCCCCATTGGATGCTACGTCTTCCTCCGCATGCCCTATGGCATCACCACGGGCAGTGAAGTTTTCCAGCGATGCATGGAGCAACTGTACGCTGGCTATCCCTGTGACATCATCGTTGACGACATCCTCGTCTGGGGCCGCACCAGAGAGGAGCATGATCAACGCCTCCACCAGGTACTCCAACGGGCTCACGCCCTCAACCTCAACCCTGACAAGTGCAGGTTCAGGGTCACGGAGGTGGCATACGTGGTCCACATCCTCACCGACAAGGGCGTCCTGCCAGACCCAAACAAGGTCTCTGCCGTCCTGCAGATGCCCCTCCCAGCAGACAAATTGGCACTCCAGTGCTTCCTGGGGATGACCAACTACCTGTCCAAGTTTCTTCCACAGTACAGCAATACCACTGCACCTTTGCGGCAGTTACTGCATCAGGACTCTGAATGGTGTTGGTTGGACACACACACAGCTGCTGTCAATCAACTAAAGACCATGCTCACACACCCGCCAACGTGCATGATCCTGTTGTCCTTGCTGCTGATGCTTCACAAAATGGCCTCAGGGCTGTTTGCCTCCAGCACCGCAAACCGGTAGCATTTGCATCCAGGGCACTCACTGACACGGAGACAAGATATGCACAAATTGAAAAAGAACTGCTGGCACTTGTCTTTGCTTGCAAACGTTTTCATGATTTAATCTATGGCCGTCCTGTCGTGATTGAAACAGATCATCAACCCCTAATCACCATCCTGAAGAAACCCATACACTCTGCCTCATCCCACATCCAGAGCATGACGCTTAAGCTCCAAAGGTACAATTTGGACATTATTTACAAGCCAGGTAAAGAAATGTATGTTGCTGATGCTTTGTCCAGGACATTTTTGCCTTCCACTGACTTGGGCAGCCCTGAGGACGAGTTCGAAGTCATGGCTGTAGAAGTCCTTCCTACCAAACGGATGGAGGAGCTGCGTACAGCCACCAGCACAGATGAGCTCTCCCAGCGTCTTGCTGATGTCATCCTCAATGGCTGGCCACCCTCATCCAGAGACTTGCCCCACTGTTTATGTCCCTTCTTTTGCATGAGGGATGAACTCACCATAGTTGATGGTGTCATTATATGAGGTCACCACTTTGTGATTACAGCCGCTCTACAGTCCTCATACACCCAGCAGTTGCACCAGGGCCATGCAGGCCTGGAAGCCACCAAGCGCAGGGCCCGAGAAACTGCATTCTGGCCCTCTATGTATGGTGACATTGAACGGTCCGTGTCTCTTTGTGCCCCCTGCAATGCCCTGCACCCACATCAGCCACGGGAGCCCATGCTGCTCCACGACCTTCCTTGGTCCATCCTGGCGGCTGACCTGTTTGAATGGAGGGGGAAGGAGTACATGGTGCTTGTGGACTCTTACTCAGGCTGGTTCGAAATCAACTACCTCACCACCACCACAAGCCTGATGGTAATATCAAAACTTAAAAGGCACTTTGCAGCACATGGCACTCTGCAACAGCTCATCACTGATAATGCCATGCAATTCAAAAGTAGAGAATTCGCAGAGTTTGCCAATACTTGGGACTTTCAACATATCACCAGCAGTCCTCACTATCCACAATCCAACGGGTTGGCGGAGCGGGCAGTTCGCTCAGCAAAGCACTTGATGGAAAAGTGTGCACGAGATGGCTCAGACATATACCTAGCCCTGCTCAATTTGAGAAATACACCCAGAGACGGGTTACCCTCCCCTGCACGGTGTTTGTTGGCACGGCACACCCGTACAGTGTTCCCCATGGCAAAGCAGCTCCTGCGGCCCAGAGTGGAATCCCAAGTGAGTGATTGCATCAACAGACGCAGAGCAGGCTCCAAGGCATCCCACGACAGATCTGCACATCGCCTGCCACCACTTTCTCCAGGCCAACCTGTACGCATACAGACTGAGCAAGGCTTTGACAGAACAGCAGTGGTGCAGCATCCAGCAGAGAGTCCTAACAGTTATGTGGTGCAGTCTGACGATGCCTTGAACTAGCGCAACCGCCGGCACCTGCTGAGTACAGCTGAAGAGGACTCTGCACAGCCGGGTCCATCTGTTACTGCCACTGCTGCAACCAATGCTAGTGATGATTCACATAATTTGGACAATCCCATCCCAGAGACCTTACCAGTGGCAGAGCCCTCCCAAACTGTCCAGGACAATCCCATGGGCTCACAGCACACCATCACCAGGTCTGGGCGGGTGTCCAAACCCAATCCCAAGTTCCAAGACTTTGCCATTTAGTCTTTCCTTCATCTTTGTCTTTATTGTTCTTTGAAATTGTTATATCCATGCATGTTGTGTCCTCTCAGTTAAAAGGGGGGATGTAGATGCATCTGATGCATCTTGGTCTTTGTAGTACCCAGGTTATGACATCACTTCCGGTCACCCGGCTGGCCGGGCAGTCAGTGTTAGCCGGAGCTGGAATAAAGACGCACCTGATTGAAGCTGCACAGGTGTCTGTGAGTTTCTTGATATGCACACATCTACACTATCCCTATCCACTGCTTAGTACATCTCCCCTTTTATATTCTGAATTCGCTTTTATACGGCAATTATTGATACAGTAATAAAATAGTTTTTGTTGTAATCTGATAATAAAGCAGGTTATACAGCACACGCTATTCTCTCTCTCTCTCTCTCTCTCTCTCTCTCTCTCTCTCTCTCTCTCTCATGGAGCCTGATGAAAATGCACCTGCATTGAAACGTTGCTGTTTGTCTCAATAAAGAAATTGGAAATTTACAAGTTTGGAGTGCCGCGTCATTACCCCACAGAAGTCTACAATAAAAGGACGAAGGCAACCAACCAGCAGTTTATTTGGAGGTCGTGCCCGGCCAAACATACAAGTTTTTATATATATATATATATATATATATATATATATATATATATATATATATATATAGATATATATATATATATATATATATAGATATATATACAGAGAGAGGTAGACGGCCTGGCACTCCCTCAGCTGGGATTCAGTACCTGGGTGCCTTCTGGAACAAACAGGTAGTCTCGTAGGAAGGAACAGACAGCAGCACTCCAAGGGTTTTCAACAGCGTGTATTAAAGCAAACCAACGTTTCGGGGTATCATTCACCCCTTTGTCAAGGTTTAAGTGCAATAACAAGAAAATAGTGACTGGTGCTTACCTTAAATAACAAAGTGTGACAGAGACAAATCACGTTGCTCAGCATGCTGGTGCTGCAGGACCCGGAAGTGTGAGCACAGGAAGTGCTATGTGGCAGGATTTCCTGTGTGAACAGCACATTGGAGTGCAAGCTGCATGGTCTCCATGGAGACACTGGTGAGAACAATCATAGGGGGTGTGTGCATGTCTCCAGCTAGCCGCTGCGTGATTGGTCTCTGCCTAAAAGACAAAGATACACAGTAAAGTAAATGCAAATAGCAAAACGTAATAGGAGGTGAAAAAGACATTCAATGTGTTATATATACGTGTATCTAGTGCTATATATTGGTGAGAAAGACATATCATATAAAAACATGTCGAATAAAAAACATCTACACAAGGTGTGGGTAACACCTCTCTCTCCGTGGGTAAATCTGGCAGTCTGTAAGGACTTGCATAATATTGGATACCATGCTTATGGATATCGGTGCATTTACTGTCAATCACAGTCTCTATACTCTAAACACTGTCTCTATACTTACCCACTACAGAGCATGACATTGACCACCATAATATACAGAGACCATCAGAGTGACTACTACTATTGGTTATATTCTATTCTTGCTTTTTATTATACAATGCTTAAGCAACTTGCAGCTCTCCACAGAAATGCTGGGCCTTACAGAGGTTGCATTTAACAATGGCATTTTTATTTGTAATACTGTACCTTCAAGATGAGTAGAATGTCACATCCCAAATAATCAGACAGTTTAATTTAAACCCAACCCCATACTGGGTGGGGGTAATAAAATAGCATTTACACAGAATAATGTTAAAAACATTTTGTCCCCACAGAATTATCAACAACAAATTAAGCTAATCAAGGTACTCTGCACTGTACCTATAGGCAATTTTTAAGCATCCACCTACAATGCAAACTGTATATATTCAGATACTTTTTTAAACTATTTTAATCCCAGCTCATTATGGGCTGGATAAGGAGAGACTTTGGGCCTTTTCTTCTCAAATGGACAAAAACATGTGCACTGCAGGTGGGGCAAATGTAATTTGTACAGAGAGAATTAGATTTGGGTGGGGTTTTATTTCAAAGTGAGATCTATATTGCAGTGTAAAAATAAATAAGTCAGTATTTTCCCTGCACAGAAATAAAATAACTCACCCAAATCTAATTCTCTCTGTACAAATTACATTTGCCCCACCTGCAGTGCACATGGTTTTGTCCATTTGAGAAGGAATTTGCCTCTGAGAGTGAACCAGAATAAGGCCCTTTATCGCAACACTCCTTTCAATAATAGTGTCTAAAGATAGAGACTATCTATAGGTTAGATTACCTGGTCCTCTTTGTGGTACCACTCCTTTCGAGTGCCTCCCCAGATCATACTTATCTTAGGGATATTATCAGCTACTGTTCTTTTCTTCTCTTGCTCCTTATCTTTAACTGTATTGTAACATCACAACATTATTTGAACATTGCTGACCGGGGTGGAACCAGTGCTAAAAGCAGGGAGCCTCCTAACTGGGATCAAGAACCATTGCTGTTAGGGGATGGAAAGGACCTTGCACCCTGGGCAGGAGCAACAGTTGCACCACCAAATATAGGAGTCGTCTTTACAAAAGGCATTGTCTGCTTCAATAAGCATAAGACAGCACAGCTGATTTACCTGTTAGAACCTGCTCTGCCATCCATATATTACATTGTTACATGTATACTAGTAAATATCTCCCAAAGGTGGGAACTTTACTTCAACAGGAGGATCCTGCACAAAGCTATACTAACACTAAGTCATCGTTCATTTTTCCACTAATCATTAATTTGAGGTGACAAAGTTCCAACCAGAATGGAGTTCTGGAAAAAAAAATCTTTATTATTTTTAACTGCTATATCTTATAATATTCCTGAAAAAAAAAAACAATTGCAAATTGTTTATTAAACATATTAAATCTGAAAATAGGAGGAGGGCTCAGGAAGCCTTAAGCTACGGAGATCAGTATAATATATAAGCAAGTAAAAGAAGGCAAAGAAGTTATATTAATGAGATAGTTTAGTGAGAAAGAAGGGACTAATGTACTCTATTTCTCATTGATTTTGACAGAGATAAATCATCCCTATTATCAGGAACATTATACTGAAAAATGTGTTTGTTTAAGAAAAAAAGAAGAGGTTTATCTCCTTCGTACAGTACAAAGTGGAAATTAAATTTATCCCCATGTGTAGGCAGAGCCGGCCTTAGACATAATCAAACTAGGCAATTGCCTAGGGCATTTGGAATACCTAGGGGCATCAGCAGCTTCTGCTGATTAAAATGATATGCAGCATGCCTATATTCTGTGTGTGAGTGAGGCTGTATCTGCATATGAAATAGTGTATTCATGGACATCACTGTAACGTAGCATTCCGTATGAAGGTACAGCCACAGTCACACACAGAATATAGGCATGCCACATATCATTTTAATCATCGGAAGCTACTTGTGTGTCCTGGTCACATAACAATGCAAATAAGACGAATTTTCAGCAAAAAAGGCACCCAACGTTAGCAGAACTGGCCAGGAAACATCTATATCCAAGTCGAGGCAGAGGTCAGTGTTAGCGACTGTGCGAATGCTGTCTGCGGGTGGTTTGGTTGTGCAATAGTGTTCGGCATATGTGTAAGGGGCATTATGTGTGTCATGTATAAATGCATTAATAATGTGCAACATATGTGTAACAGGCATTATGTGTGTCATGTGTATAAGGGCATTACTAATGTGCAACATATGTGTAATGGGCATTATGTGTGTCATGTGTATAAGGGCATTAATAATGTGCAACATATGTGTAAGGGGCATTATGTGTGTCATTATGTGCATGAAGGGCATTAGTAAAGGTTGGCATAATGTGTAAGGGGCATTATGGTTATAAGGACATTAATAATATGTGTCATGTGTAAGGGGCATTACTGTGTGGTATTATCAGGGGTGCCGAGAGAAAGGGGTAGGGGGTACAAATTACCCAGGCCAAAGTATGATGAAAGGGCCCAGTGGGCCCCCTCCCCTTAAGTGATAGCAGCAGCTGCAGCTCTTCTCCTCTGCCCAGCACACACTGCTTTGAAGTGTGGCCATGGAGGTGCTTAAAATACGAAATTTTCTCAGGATTTTTTTCTAAGGGTATAATGTGAATAATGTGAGGAGTAATGTATATAAGGTAAAGTGGTACTACTGTGTGATGTAACGTGAATCAGGGACACCATCGCATGATATAATGTGAATAAAGTTGCACTACTGTGTGGCATAATTTGCATTGGGGGTACTATTGGGTGGCCATGCCCCTTCCCTGCAAGAACACACCCCTGTTTGGGCTGCGCACCGAATGTGTGCACTGTTTCTATTTAAAATATTGCGGGTAGGAGCACCAAAATGATGACTGCTATGATTAGGGTTGATGGTGCTGTGAAAGGGGAGCGGGGTCAAAGGTGGAACTAGTGGCGGTGCTAAGGGGCATCAGCCAAAATCTTGCCTAGGGCGTCATTTAGGCTAGGGCCAGCTCTGTGTGTAGGAATATTTGACCTCGGTCAGGGCCATAACTAGGGTTGTGTTGTGGTGCTATTGCCCTGGGTGGGGGGTTCTGGGATGGCAATGTTGTTTCCCCAAGGCTCCTGTGTCTAGCTATCATATTAGTATACGTAAAATCAATGAAGTATTGCCACCCAACGTGTCCCGTGGATGCAGTCTGTACATTTGTCCATAGTGTACTACTGAGGATGCTCAGGACAGTGTCATACTTCCTGGTGCTAGCAGACCTCTCAGCCCAGTGTTATGATGTCATGCACTCAGGGTGAAGAGCTGTTACAGTACATGGCTCACTGCTTCCCTGTTACAGAACTAATCATGATGTACAGCTGTGCAAATCACATGGCAGACACTATAGCCCAAATTTTCCCCTCATGCCTCTATTTTGTGCAAAAATATTAGAAAACATTCTGGATTCAAACTGCCTTCACCTGAATTTCTGAATTTCCTCAGTAATGTATAAAACTGGCCACCATCAGTAATATAAAAATAATTTACTAAATCCTTCAGTTTTTGCTTATGCTATGTACTACTATGTAGAGCTACTACTACTAATAATAATTTTAATAATACTACTACTAATAATAATAATACTTATCATCATTATCATAATAACAACTTTATGTATATATAGCCCTTTTAGGACTCAAGGTGCTTATATGACAAAAAGCAGAGGTTTAGATTTGCATCAAAGACAGAAACCATGAATACAATACAAAGTTGTGACAGCCATTTTCAATCATAAGTAACAATATTATTCACCTTACCCACATAGGATCCAGGGGAGACAGCCATATAAAACTTCCACTAGGATTACATTGGGCAGATCAGCCAATGTCTGGGGGATAAAAATACCATATGAGATCCTTGCAAAAGTATAACAACTATGCATTATTCATTCAACAGAGTACCAGAAAAAGGGAAGAATATAGAATAGCTACTGCACCCAAGAAACTGCTGCCTATGGCCAACCAAGAGACTACCACATCTCAATACAATCCACACAAATACAAGAGGTGGTCCCAGGCGCTGTTTCCCCAAGGTGTTATAAAATTTGAAGTAAATGAAGTCACAAACACTTGAAATGAACTTCACACTGATGGCTGTCCTCTGATCCCGCCTTTATATATCTCAATACCGATAACTGACCTGTGGTGCAGGCCCTATGTACACATAAGGGTTTCTTTTCCCGTGTCACCGTAGTCAGATTCAGTATTCGCATATATAACGGCCTGCTTTTGGCGTATCTTTCCAGGCTTACTGACCTGTATAAGAAGCCCTATATTCACATATAGGTTTCTTTGTGTCTTCTATAACCACATATCATCCAATTCAAACTCAGATTGAAAAAGGTTCTCATCTAGGCGCCCCTTGTTAATGACACTCATCTAGGGTATAAACCCTATGTTCACCTAACGGTTTCTTTACTCGGCCATCTTCAATCGAATAGTGAAACAGGTTGAGTCAACTTCTTCACATGAAAAAGGTTTTTATTTCCAGATACACCAATACGTTAAAAAATGTTTTAAAAACAGATAAAAAAGCATTCACAGTAAAACAAAGGTCAAAAACAAAACTAAAACTCCCCCTAATACTCAGAGACTGTTTAGGGTTCCTTACATTCCGGATAGAAGGATCCCCTTCCCAAAAATGGAAAAGTTGCTGAAAAAACCAACAGCCAGTTTCAACAAGTAGTCCAGGTAAGTTCCTCCACTACCAACGCGTTTCGGGCTACAGTGAGCCCTTTTTCAAGGTGTGGATATAATATGCAAGTGGCCAGGTATTTATACATATATGCTACAGGTATTTATACATATATGCTACAGAAAGGAATCATTCATAGATGTCATCAAAACATGGAGCAGATTTACAAAAACAATTCCTAATACAAGTGGCAAATATACAAATTCATTCATAATACATATCATAAAATCAATATAGCAAACTCTCACATACAATAAACACTTCTTCAAATGCATTGATGATATTTATCCTAAAGTAGAAGATACCATATAGTGCAAGTTTTTGTAATAGCTTCCAGTAACTCAGCTGTTTCTTAATGATTACGGCATTGGGCCGTGTCTCCATGGAAGTACGTCACCCGCACTTCCGGTTTGTGGAACGAGGGACACCCGGTGTTCGACCCCCAAATCGCTACAATTAGTTACTCTTCCTTCCGGAATACATAGATCAAGATATTAGTTCCACAACATGTAAACACCATTCAAGAGCCCTCCAATCTCCCAATAGGGTTTCCGGTATATGGACTGCAAATCCTTTACGTATTCAATTCCGGTATATGGTTGTACACCTCATATAAATCAACTGGGAACCAAATATTCGTATTATAGTTCCCAAATACTGGGGATTTCCACAGGATGGTATATTATTCTCCAATATTGTGTTTAGATCCATTAACACATACAACAAAGAAAACAAAGAGAAAATTAAGCCACAAATAATCTCATCTATATTGAGAAGAAGAAGATGAGGATCAATAAATGTACAAAGCAAAAATAGGAGTTTTATAAAAAAAACACCTAAGCTCAAAATCCACGTTTAAACCCATGGGTTCAATGGTTTATAAGTGTATATATGGTTTTCATTTCTAATTGGGATAGACGCCTCTCCCTGTCATTGATCCTCCAATTTTCACTAACAACCTTAATACCACAGAAACTAGAAATATGTTTAGAACTCATATCATGTTCTTTTTTTAAATGCAATGATACATTATGCGATTCCATTCCTTTGCCGATGTTCCGGCAGTGCTCAGCTAATCTCACTTTCAATTGTCGGACCGTTTTCCCAATATACTGTTTACCACACGTGCATTCTATCAAATAAACACAAAATTTAGTGTTACAGGTCACAAAGTCATCTATATCATACATCACATTGTTATATGCAGATCTATATTGTTGTATGACCCCTGTGATAGTTTTACATGTGCGGCACCGATTGAACCTTTCGATTTAATATGGTTAATAGGCCCAGGAGTATTAATGGCACTTCTAACTAATTTGTTTTTAAGATTCTGTGCCTTACGGTAGCTAAAAGTGGGTATTACTCTTATGTGCTTCTGCAATATAGGATCATTTTTTAGTATACCCCAATGTTTATTGAAAATGCCCTCTATTTGTCTTGACTGACTGGTGAATTTAGTCACAAAGCAGATTCCAAGATTTATTTATTTTATTTATTAACAGTTTCTTATATAGTGCACACATATTCTGTATCGCTTTACAGAGAATATTTGAACATTCACATCAGTCCCTGCCCCAGTGGAGCTTACAATCTATGTTCCCTATCACATGTACACGCACACACAGACATTCTACGGTTAATTTTGTTGGAAGCCAATTAACCTACCAGTATATTTTTGGATTATGGGAAGAAACCGGAGTACCCGGAGTAAACCCACGCAAGTACAGGGAGAATATACAAACTCCACACAGAGCCATGGTGGGAATTGAACCCATGACCTCAGTGCTGTGAGGCAGTAATACTAACCATTACACCATCTGTACTGCCCAAGATCCTTTTGAACTCCAAGTTTATTGTCAGCCTTTGTGACAGTTCTTTGTTTTATCGGGGTAGATCCTATATCCCTTGTTTTCTGTACCATAGTATGACTATAGCCTTTTTGTATGAATTGTTTCCCCAGTTTATCAGCATGTATCTGAAAAACCTCCAAATCAGTACAATTACGGCTGATCCTGTTGATTTGGCCGTTTGGTATCTTTTCAACCAATTCTCATGATGATTGCATTGAAGTCGATGAAAGCAGTACTATCTGTTAGTTTTTTATAATTTATAGTTTTCAACTGATTATTTTGTGCATAAATTAAAAGATCCAAAAAGTTAACTTCTGAGTTACTGACCTAAAAGGTCAGTTTGATATTAACTTAATTTTCGTTTAAGTGGTCAAAAAAATGCTTCAAGATTCATGGTCACTTCTCCACACCAGCAAGATGTCATCTATATATTGGCGGTGGATCACCAGGCTAGCTCCGAGTCGGGGGCTGTTCCAGATGTGAATCTCCTCCCACCATGCCATAAACAAATTGGCATAACTCAGAGCCAGCCTGGTGCCCATCGCCGTGCCTGTGAGTTGCAGATAAAAGTTACCATCGAACCAAAAAAGTTATTGCATAAAATGAGGGAAATACCCTCTAAACTGAAACCTTTGAGGTCTAACTTGATATTATCCTGATCCAAAAAATAAGCAACAGCCTGAAGCCCTATTGTATGATCGATAATTGTATAAAGTGAAGTGACTTCGGAAGTGACCAATAGATATTCTGATTGCCAACTCACTTCCTTTAACATTTCGATGGTGGCTTCCTATAACATTTCAATGGTGTCTTTTAAGTATGATTTGGTACATGTAACAAATGGTTGCAATAGGGAATCTATGTAATGGGATAGATTTGATAACACATAATTAGTGCCAGCAACAATCTGGCGGCTATTACAAAAACCTGGACTATATGGGATCTTATACATTAGAATAAATATTATCAATACATTTGAAGAAGTGTATATTGTATGTGAGAGTTTGCTATATTGATTTTATGATATGTATTATGAATGGATTTGTATATATGCCACTTGTATTAGGAATTGTTGTTGTAAATTTGCTCCATGTTTTGATGACATCTATGAATGATTCCTTTCTGTAGCAGGAATAAATACCTGGCCACTTACCCATTATCTCCACACCTTGAAAAAGGGCTCAGTGTAGCCCAAAATGTGTTGGTCATGGAGGAATTTACCTGGACTAATTGTTGAAACTGACTGTTGGTTTTTTCAGCAACTTTTCCATCTTTTTTGGGGATCCTTCTATCCAGAAGGTAAGGAACCCCAAACAGTCTCCGAGTATCAGGTGGAGTTTTACTTTTGTTTTTGACCTTTGTTTTACTGTGATTGCTTTTTTTATCGGTTTTCAATTTTTTTTTAACGTATTGGTGTATCTGGAAATAAAAACCTTTTTTCATGTGAAGAAGTTGACTCAACTTTCTTTTGGACTATTCGATTGAAGACGGACAAATAAAGAAACCGTTTGGTGAACATAGGGTTTATACCCTAGGTGAGTGTCATTAACAAGGGGAGCCCTGACGGGAACCTTTTTCAATCTGAGTTTGAATTGGATGATATGTGGTTACAGAAGACACAAAGAAACCTATATGCAAATATAGGGCTTCTTATACAGGTCAGTAAGCCTGGGAAGATACGGCACAAGCAGGCCGTTATATATACGAACACCGAATCTGACACGGGAAAAGAAACCCTCATGTGTACATAGGGCCTGCACCACAGGACAGTTATCGGTATTGAGATATATAAAGGCGGGATCAGAGGACAGCCATCAGTGTGAAGTTCATTTCAACTGTTTGAGCCATCTTGGTTGTTATACATAGGTTACAATGTGTGTGGTAAGTGTGATAAGCAATACATGAAAATAATACATACTAGGGTAAAATGTCTAACCAGATACCCTACACAGCATAAATAGTGCAATGGGTAGTTCATCCTGCCTGTGAAGGTACCAGATGAGGCAGCCATCTAAGGTGCCCTACATAACATACAATGGGCAGGATAACCAATTCATAGACACGATGTCCAGCAGATTGTAAATATACCCCATAATCTGCATGGAAAATGCATAGTATACTGATCCTGGTTGCTAGTCAGAGTCCTTCTATGACATAAAGTACTGGTCATCTCTCATGATATCAGAATTGATGTTAAGCATATTAAGACATTAGCATGGAGAGAGATAATTTTGCCTCAATATGCCCCTTCTGGAAGTTTGATTAAATTTGTGCCATTCCTTTAACAAACTGGATGAAATTATAAGAATGATGCTAACGTCTCATTATGTAGCTACCGTATGCTGTAAAATTGAGCGAAGTTTCAGTTCTTTTCATAGTGCGACCTAGATAGCCGATTCATCTTTTTTATTGTTATTCACTTTTCAGTTGAATTTATTGCAGCATTTGTTTCATTTGAATATGTACTTTTTTGCCATTTCTATTAATTTGTTATAAAACTACTTTCTCACACAATCAAAAACCTGAAATGTCTCTTATTGCTTGATTAACTTTAGTTATGATTCCCTTCCATCTATAAATGTCTTTCTGTGATGCTATGTGAAAAGGGGGTTATTGAAACATGAAACCAGCACACTGAGGAAATAATATTAACAGAAAACACATTCACATTGCTAGAACAAGCCATGAATGGTAGATTTTAGTGAGGACTGGAAATGATTCAAGTGTTCTAGAAGGGAGTATACAGTATAAAGTTATTGATATACAGTAGTTATAAGCTTTATCTGTTTACAGGTTTAACGAGATCAGATTACAAATAAACGTATTTCACATCAGAGCTTCAGTTTGCAGTATTCTCCAGTTTATTTGAACTAGAGATGTGTGGGCTTGGATTTCCCAGATACGAGCCCGCACGAACAGTATGAATCCAAGCCCGGATCCGAGTGGTGCTCAGAACTTCCCGCCTGACTCTGGTCCGGGCGCGCGGGCAAAACGTCATTGCCCTGGGCTGGATTCTCACGAGATCCGGACCTCTCTATTAACCGCGAGCATCCGGTGCCATTTGTCACTTGTGAGTTGATCTGAGTAGGATAGGGATAGTCAGCCAGTGCCTAGTCAGTGCCACTGTCTGCTCTGCTGGTGTGTCCTTCCTCTAGTGTGTACTCCAAAAAAGTTTTTAGTGCAGCGGGGAACCTGGTCAGTGAGCGGCGAAGGAGGTTGCTTCCGCAAAATATGGAGAAGATGATTTTCATAAAGATGAATGATCAATTATTCAATGAAGACCAGGAATTGCCTCCAGAGATTATAAAGGGACCTGTGATTGTGGAGTCCAGCGGTGACGAATTGATAATCTGTGAGGATGAGGAAGTACAGACTGAAGGGGGCGAGGAATCAGAGGAGGATGACGACGAGTGACAATGATATCTTGTCTCTGTAGAGCCAGTTTATACCGGGAGATATAATTTTTTTTGTGTGGGGGCCCAAACAAACCAATCATTTCAGCCACAGTTTTGTAGGCCCAGTCACTGAAATGTTTGGTTTGTTAAAGTGTTCATGTCCTATTTCCGCAACATAAGGGTAGGTGGGTGGGCCCAAGGACCACTCCTACTGCTGAGTCATTGATATGTGAGAGAAGTGGACTCGTCTTTAATCACATACAACTGTTTGCACTCAAGTGGTAATAATCACAGAGATGAGCAATGCCACTGCTGAGAGTCATTGATATGTAAGCTGCATGAATTAATCACTGCTCCTTGGCTGGTTTTCACCTGGTTACTTCTGGTCAGAAGGTTCCACTCCTTTGCAGCTCTGCAATGCAGCTAATGCATTGCTGCACGAATCGTCCACTGCTCCTCGGCTGGTGGTAAACACGATCAAGCCAGTCTTATTGGATATTAAACTGACAAAAACAGATACACACTCGCAGAACAACTCAGTGCTGCACGAATCGCCCACTGCTCCTTGGCTGGTCGTCGCTGGGTTATATCTGGTCAGATGGTTCCACTCCTTTGCAGCTCCGCAGTGCAGCTATTGCATTGCTGCATGAATCTCCCACTGCTCCTCAGCTGGTCGTCGCCTGGTTATATCTGGTCAGAAGGTCCCATCTTTTGCAGCTCCGCAGTGCAGCTATTGCATTGCTGCAAGAATCGCCCACTGCCCTTTGGCTGGTGGTAAACACGATCAAGCCAGATAGGGGTCTTATTTGATATTAAACTGACAAAAACAGGTACACACTCACAGAATAACTTAGTGCTGCATGAATCGCCCACTGCTCCTCGACTGGTCATCGCCTGGTTATATCTGGTCAGAAGGTTCCACTCCCTTGCAGCTCCGAAGTGCAGCTATTGAATTGCTGCATGAATTGCCCACTGCTCCTCGGCTGGTCATTGCCTGGTTATATCTGGTCAGAAGGTTCCTCTCCTTTGCAGCTCCGCAGTACAGCTATTGCATTGCCGAAAATCATGCTGAAAGCAGTTCCCCATCCTAGCATTAAATACACTCTCGGCGAATCCCAGTGAAAACCCCATTGAAATACACCAGTGAAATGCAGCGAGCATGAAATGGAGAACTGGCCGGCATTCACTGTTCGCTTTCGGCGAACAGTGAACATTGAATAGGGTGAATCAGATTTTCAGTGAAAAAGATTTACCGCAGGGAGTGAAAACAGCCTGATTCACCGGAAAAAAAACCCAGTGAATCGGGAGTATTGAATACTGCCCAAAGAGTTTTTCAATAACAGCTATGATTTGACCAATTGAAGACAACCCTAAATGTAAAATATAAAAACAGTCTCTACTTCCTTAAAGTCTGGGTTCCATAGTTTATGCCAAGTTTGCAGTAGTCATATGTAAGGGGTTTTCAAGTAAATGAGAGGATAAATGTAAAAAGGCTCCTTAAGAGATGTTCGGAATAAACTATTAGTATAAACTTTGTTTGTGTTTCAAGTATAATAAATAACTTTACAGAGTGGATGGTTGTATGTGTATGGAATACATACAGAGGGCCAGCGTCGGGATGCCAGTGGTCAGAAGACCGACAGCGGAATCTCTATAATCAGACTCCTGATAGGGACTTGGTAAGTATACGTATCCTCTCCCCCTACCCCCTATCCATCCATACTTTTTATGCCTAACCCTAAACCCCTCATTGCAGCCTAACCCTTCCTGTTAGTGCCGTAACCTAAGCCCCCCAGCAGCCTAACCCTAACCATCACCCCTTAACGGTCCACCACAAACAATCACTTTTTAGTGCCTTACCCTACCCCCTCAGTGCCTAAACCTACCCTCTCACCCCTGGTGACATAATGCTAAGATTCGCCAAATACTTGTAATAGGGATGCAGTCTGTCAGGATTCCCGCATGAACATTTGTAGTAATGATTCTGGCACTGGGATTTTGATTGCTGATATCCTAAATTGGATCTTGACTAATTTAATTTGTTCAGGAATATGCAAGGGCAATATGCTTATTATTCAAGACAAAGTCATGTAATCCAGGTTGAGTGTAATGTAAGTCATGTCATTTTCAGGACCAGAATAATTTTGGATAATGGATTATAATGTATTTTGGAATATTTTTATATTTCAATGAGGTATCTTGAGGGCGGGACCCATGTATGTACACAAAATGTATTTATGTTATATAAACACATCAAAACACATGAAATACAAATATATTTTATTTGTGCATGAAACAAGGTTTCAAAACATGAAACAAAGTTTGTGTACTATCTCAGGCACTGAATTTGAATGCTAAGCAATGATTTTCTTGTACATATTTAGCTCCAGATACAGATGTCCCCAGTTGAGCTTTCATTAAAAAAAAAAAAAAAATGTATGTTTTTCGGAATATTTGGATAACAGATATCTGGAGAAGGGATACTCAACCTGTAATACCACAAATCAGTGCAACACAACAGGTGAAATATAATAGGATGAGAGATTCAGAAAGTGAGAGATTTGGGGGCAGATTTATTAAGCTCGGTGAAGTGATAAATTGTTTAGTTTTTATCACCAGCCAATCAGCTCCTAAGTGTGAAGTTACAGGCTTTGAAAAATGACAGGTAGGAGCTGAGTGGCCGGTGATAAAAACCAGATACTTTATCACTTCACTGAGCTTAAAAAAACTACCCCTCAGTAAGAAATTTCCATTTTTTTTTAAAGTGGCAAAACTTTACACTTCAAAATCAAACTGTTTTTTTTCAGAGTAAATGATTTCTGCCTTAAAAATACAGGAGATTTCTTAACAAATCTCTCACTTTCTGAATCTTTCAACCTATTAAATTTTCTCCCTAGATGTCAAAATCATTGAAGATAAGTAAGAGTAAATAACAGTTTAAGGGCGAGATGTATTAAACTGAAAATGCGGTAAAACCCCGGTTTTACCGCATTTTCCGATGTATCGAAACCCGGCCGCACCGATACCGCATTGTAGGGTATCGCCACCTTTGGGTGGCTATACCCTATAAAAGCCTATGGGCTTCTTTTCACCGCCCGCCGCCTCCGACGCAAACCCTCCACCTCGCCGACCCCCCCTCTGGCTTACCTTCCTGAAGGGTCCTCCTGGACCCCGAAAGGTAGACCCCTCCTCCCCCAAGTGAAGCAGCCGGACATCCTTCCGGCTGCAGGGGGGAGGAGGAGGTGCCGGGGACAGCCTGCTTAGCTGTCCCCAGCGTGAGGGGAGCAGGAGGCGGCAGGAAGGAGACCCCCGCACACCACAGTACAGGTATCGCGGGGGGCCTCCGTCACCGCACCGTGATGCCAGCCGCATATGTTAGTACATATGCGCAGGCATCGTGGCGGGGGAGCCACGAAGGGCGGCGATGTATTTTAATACATCTCGCCCTAAATAAGTATTCAATTTTCAAAAACTTGAACTGTCTTAAATAAAATAGCTAGAGGGGATTCCACTATTTCAGCTCATTTACAATACATCTAATAGTTTGGCCATTGTTATGCCTGTTCTTAAGGATTTGAACCCTCAGATATGAAATGACTCCCTTTGATTTTCTGACCACCATCTTTGCATCAAATGCAACAACTTTGCTTTGTCCAAATTAATTGAAGATACCAAGATTTAACCAAACTCTTCAAGTCACACCATAAATAGTTTAGGAATTGAAATGAAAACTAAAACAACTTCTATACATACTATCATTTTAAAAGAAGCATTGCCAATACAAATATCTTCTAGTATAGGCCAACTTTGTAATACAAAGAAAACAGAAAATGACAGAGCGCAAGTCTGCAATATATTACAGCCCTGGGTCTGCAGCTATCTCTGTTAAGGGGATACTCCACCCCTTAAAAGACCAGAATAACAAACAAGAATTTAGAGAGAGCGTTTATCCAGGTACTTTTATAAAAATCAATTTTTTAATAATATTGAAAAAATGGTACAAGTTATAATTAATTATACACAATTCACCGGCCGTTACTAAACAGACATAAAAGAATTATAGGTACTTGTTTCCTAGCACGGCCACACCGATTTACATCGGGGTGGTCGTGTCGGAAAAATCGGGTCAATCGCATCGCATGCGATTTGGTCGCATGTGATGCGATCGACGCGACCGACCGATTTTGGACCCGATTTTTTTTTTTAATGAAATGTAAATCGGGTCCCTGGGACCCGATTTTACATTGGATTCAATGTAAAATATTCCCAACCCCCCCAAATGTCACGGCGTACACCCCACCCCACGATAGACGCCAACCCGAAGCGTGGCGAGCGCAGCGAGCCCGCGAGGGGCGGCGGTGCGCGTCCTCCGACCTTTTCATTCCCCTACTATCCACGTCGGGGATGCGGTCATTTGGTCTACTGCATTATGGTCGACAGTCATTAGGTCGAATCCATTAGGTCGACATGCTAAAAGGTCGACATGACTCTAGGTCGACATGGGAAAAGGTCGACATGATTCTAGTTCGAAAGGTCATTAGTTCGACAGGTCATTAGTTCGACAAGGTCATTAGTTCGACATTGTCTATGTCGACATTCACAAGGTCGACATGGAGTTTTTCACTGTTTTTTTAGCCAACATGTGCCAACAGGCGGTATTTCATGCCCTACCATCCACTAGGGCGTGGTGGGAGAATAAAATAGTGCCCGACGCATTGCGAGCGCAGCAAACGATGCGAGGATATGCAGTGCACTTTAAACTGTGTCCATGTCGACTGTGTTGACATTCAGGTAAAAAAACAGTGAAAAACCCCATGTCCACCTTGTGAATGTCGACATAGACAATGTCGAACTAATGACCTTGTCGAACTAATGACCTGTCGAACTAATGACCTTTCGACCTAGAATCATGTCGACCTTTTCCCATGTCGACCTAGAGTCATGTCGACCTTTTAGCATGTCGACCTAATGGATTCGACCTAATGACTTTCGACCATAATGCAATAGACCAAATGATCCCAACCCCCACGTCGGCGTGGAGTTGAGAATAGAATAGTGTGGCGAGCGCAGCGAGGGGACGCGTATACCTGTGAAGTTATACGCGTCCCCTCGCGGGGCACGCTGCGCTCGCCACGCTTCGGGCTCGGTGGCTCGTTGCGCTCGCCACACTATTCTATTCTCAACTCCACGCCGACGTGGATAGTAGGGGAATGAAAAGGTCGGAGGACGCGCACCGCCGCCCCTCGCGGGCTCGCTGCGCTCGCCACGCTTCGGGTTGGCGTCTATCGTGGGGTGACGATGGGGACATCTATAATTTGAAATGGGTCATATTGGCCCATTTCACATTTTTCACATTTTTTCAGGATTTCAATGTTAAAAAATCTTTTAACATTGAACCCTATGGAAAAATCGGGGGCATCGCGTCGGGACCTATGTTAATGGTCCCGACCGACGCGATGCCCCCGATATTTTACCTTTCCCGACACGATTTCAATGTTAAAATATTTTTTAACATTGAAGCCTATGGGGAAATCGCGGGCATCGCGTCGGTCGCGTCGGGACCATTGTTAACGGTCCCGACCGACGCGATGCCCCCGATATTTTGTCCTAGCCGGCCAAATGGACCTGATTTCAAAGGAAATCGGGTCCATCGCATGGATTGTGTACCTTAACTTAAAGGTACACGATCCATACGATTGTGGCCGTGCTAGGAAACAAGTACCGAATTATATTTATAATATGACTGTCACTTTAAGCATAGCAAGGGTGATAGCAATAAAATGTTTTTCCTGACTCCAGGTTAGTATAAATGTTAATGTTCTGTAACCAACAGTATGGTATGGGTTAGTTCAATCACCAACAGGCAGCTCTCTCACAGCTCCTATTTGTTAGTGAGTAGTGGCATGTATTTTCTAATGGTTAGTGTAACTGAGTTTCAGTCAATAATTTTAAAACATAAAGAGCTCAATAACTTGCCAGCCTCCCGATTGTAGCCTTTATTACGGGGTAATGGTGTCTCAGCTGCTGATTCCCTGCGTGTGCAATGCAGCTTTATCGGGTTTCTCCACACTCCTGGACAGAATGGCAGTGAGGTCAGCGCTTGCAAGGCTGTATAGCGGTACCAGCACCAATGGGTCTCCTTAACGTGTTTCCCCACCTTTGTCTCGGCGGCTTCCTCAGAAGGACGAATACTTAATATTTTTTGCCATTGTCATTTTTGTTGTCTCTTGTCAGTGTTTGTATGTGTGTATGTGGGGTGTGTGCTGTTAGTGTAGTGGTAGTGTGTTTTCCTTAATGTTTTGTAATCTACTGTATGTTTTTAGTCAGGGGTAAGGAGGATATGAGGTGCATAAGGGAGTCAGGTGGAAAGTGAGGGGGAGTAGTTGGCAGCCTAGGATCCCCAGGTCAGAGAACATTGAGGATCTGACCAGGCAGCACACCAAGACAAAGATGGGCCACAATGCGAAATTCACATTCATGTAGAATGTGACCCTGGTGCACGAGATGATGAAACATCATGTCAGCTCTTTGGCTATGAAGCTGCCTGCATCACCATAACATAAAGCCATCTGGGCTAAGGTGGTGGCAGCTATCAAATTGGACAGCCTTGTAAAATGTCCCTGTTTGACATGAAGTGGGACCGGGTGAATGCAGCTCTTCAGATAGTCTGTCTAGTATGGGAAGCCACAGCCTATCTGGAATACTAGAAACCCTGAAGTTCCTCATCCTTCCAGAGGTGATTCAGCACACTCATACTTAAATAATCACTGTGAAAAACATATTTATATGGTGGGAATAATGTAATGCTTATTCATATTATGTCTGCTGCCTCTAATTAAAGTTTTAATTTTGGAATTGTAATTTGGGCAATATGTGGATAGCTTTTCATTACAGTGATATGCAGCAATTTAAAAAAAATAAATAAACATGGATATTTGTAAGGGGTGTATTTACCAAAGCTTAGAGCGATAAATGTGTGAGAAAAGGTGTCCTGTCATTTTCAGCTTTCATAATTACCAGGGCCAGACTTTTCGGCATCTAAGGCAAAATGTCAGCCTATTGCTCCCACTCACACACCAATACCAACTCTCCAGAACCTCAGGTGAAAGTGTGGAGAGGGCTTCTTAGAAGTGTATCAACTGTCATCTGCATTAAGTTTACCTAGGATGCCTCCCCAGAGTAATCCTTACTTTCGTGATAGTCAGACTCAGGGGCATATGCAGAATAGGAAGGGGGGGGGGGGGGTAGTCAGACTCAGGGGCATGTGCAGAATAGGAAGGGGGGGGCATGGGTGCCGGTAAGCCCAGCACACAGCACTGATCAGAGGGTGCTAGGCTGAGGAGTGAGGCTCTACTGCAGCGCCAGCCTGTCCTCTCTCTCTACCACTGACCGGCTTTTCACAATGGGGGAGGTTGGTAGTGGGCCCTGGGCCCCTCCATCAGATCCGGGCATGGGTAAAAAGTACCCCCCCCTCTTGGCACCACCACAGGGGCACCAAGGCACCTGGCCCCAGCTGCAAAACTACTGCTTGCGGTAGTACAGTATCAGATGCGGCTGGGTACCATAGCAGAGCACTGCCACCCATGACTTCAAATACAGTTCCAATTACATACAGAATATAGGCATTTTAATTGGCAGTAGTTGTCTGCGCATCTGACTAACATAGGGAAGAACATAAGATGCATTAATCAGGAAAAATGAAAAAAAAAAAATGAAATGTACAGTACTTTGTATGGTTACAAATAACTTTTTTAAAAACTATATATGTTACAAATGTGCTATAATTGTGTATCTGTAAGTTATTTTAAGCATTGCTGAATACAACTCATCCAAATAAACCAGCTCTAATTACTGTATGTCCCACTTTATAAAGCTGTTTTGTTTGAGACTTGCTAACTCGGCTACCCTTAGTTCCTGTTCTGCAACTGTTATTTATATTTTATGTCGCATTCTGGTTGGTCTGAATAAATTGGACGCTTTCTGCTCTCATATCCAAAATGCGATGCGCCAAAATGTGAAAATCACCTGATATCGATTTTCGCACTTCTGCAGGCCCTGTATTCTTAATTGCAAAGAAAACAATACATTTGAAAGCCTTGTTCCTCAATCGTGTAATAATTCTCTAACTGTGTATTTACTATGGTGTGAACATTTTCATATTCAAATATTATTTAAAAAAAAAAGAAACCTACTGTATCCACCACACATTTGCTTCTTTTTCCAGATTTACTTTTTACCAATACATTTACCAATTTTATGCAATTTGTATCATTCATTTCCGGAAGCCATTTGCAGCCTATAACTCCAGCACAGAAATAAGAGTGAGAATTAGTAGCACTTTGACCTCTTAGTAATTTATCTCTATTGTGCTTTGGGCTCCAGTTACACACATCCATAGAAAACTACTGTTAAATGATAATTCACTTTTGAACAACCTTTCAGTATGTGCTCACCATAGTAAATTGCAGGTTATTTCATTGGGACAATGCTGCTCCTGTTGCCTGCTACTGGAAGTCATATCATACCATATATGCTAAGCCTATGTGCTAAGCACAGGAATCCTCAGGCTGCCCAGTTCTATTCAGTACAGCTGAAATGCACAGTTCAGTGTATGGGAACGATTCAGACCTGATCGCTGGGTTGCACTCCAGCGATCAGGTATACCCTGTACCGGCAGAGGGAAAACCTGCCTCTGAGCAAGGCTGCAAAATGATTTGCAGCCACGCAAAGAGGGGGATATCTATTCGTATTCACTCGCCACACTCCATGTGCAGCACCGCTTAAGACAAGACTTACTTGGCACTGTAATGGCTCTGGGGAGATCGGTCATTCTACTGATGTCAGTGACCCTCCCTCCCCACCTACATTTATCACTAATATTCCCAGAAACACTGGGATACCACCTACAAATTGGTGCCCCATGTCAATCAAATTGAAAATGCCCTTGATCGCAGGGGGACCTCATGCATGCCCACAGCACACTGTGCGCATGCGCAGTGGCCCAATAATCAGCAGGGCTGCCAATATACAGCCCTGCGAATGGGTCTGAATGGGTCTGAATCAGGCCCATGGACGTGGGCTATGCAGATTGTTCCAGCACATATACAGAGAGGCCTGGGAATCCTTATATTGGGTAACAGTGGGTGGCGGAAGCATTGAGGTGACACACTTGTTACAAGCAGAACATACAGTATAGAGCGAGTGTTTGTTTTTAGCAAGGTAAGTCCTCTTTGGAAACAGTACCATATAAAAGCTTGTATCAAGATTGCTTATATAATATACTCAATGGAATCTATGCTTGTTTTTAGGTTGCTATGACGAGTGAAAACACCATTTTTATTTTAAATTGCCTTTACAATGAGCTAAATAACATGCATGCCCTGGGGAGATATCCAACACAAGAAAGAAGTAACTATTGGGGCAAAGCCAAGTAGAGTCTATCTGTGAGTGCGGCACTGATACTATGATTGGTATGTAATGGGGATCCAAAGCATATAGCTAACTACTTCTTATCTACAGTAACCATTAAGAAGACAAGGCAATTACATGCATCTCACAATGTAAGTTGTTCATTGGGGGTTATCTGATCAATGGAATTGCTTGAAGTCACTTTTCCAATCCATAGTACAGTTTTCTTTACAAACTTCTGATACAACAAAAATAAGAACAATTATAACTACTATACTGTATCTTCCAAATAGCAAATACTTCTGCACCAAACAGTATGAGATTACCAACATTTTGACCCATAACCTTTTACTCTCTGACTATACACTGTGAATAAAACAAACTGTTACCCCTGTGTAAATAGATAGACCATCTACCCTGTACATGGAAAAATATGCATTTTGACAATAGTGAAGTCTCAAATAGCCAATCTTTGGTTTTCTTCCTCTTTCCCACTACATGTACACTATGCTGGATCTCGTGGAGGCTGGCTATTCTGTTACAATCAGATAATGCTAATGAACATGAGTAAATGCATCCTCTAGTCTCTCTATGGATATTGTGCTGGTACGGTCTCACTATTCAGCCACAATGCTGACTGACCTTTTTGTGGAAACATAAAACCCATGCAGGGCACCCTTTCTAATGTATTCTCATGCAATTAGTTCACACAAAAACCTTGTTACATTTTCACCATCTCCTTTCACCTCTTCGATAATTGTGCGTGGTCCCATATCACATCATTGTGTTGTTTTACCATATGTCTGGGGTAAATAAATAAGAAAAAGGTATTTGACAGACAACTAGATTAGTTTTATAATTCTAGCTGTGTAGCAAAGCCTTGGAAATGTGGTACCTGCTCTGATTTGGTGAAGTGAAAGACACATTTGTGTTTTCCAAAGTACTGTATAAGCAGTGCTTTCTTCTTTCTTCTTTTAGTTAAATGTTTTGTTTATGTTTACATAGGCATTTACTGCTACTGCATAGCCGGTTATGTTTCATTTTTGGGCAATTCTTGTGCAATATAGCAATTATGAAACTGTTCACACTAATATAAGCTTTTTTTTTTTTTTTTTTTTCAACAGCACAATTTCACCGTGCTACATTTAATTTTTCATTACTGCGAATAGTGGCAATAATAAAGTATAATAATAATAATAATAATAATAATTACAGAAGAACTCTTGCCAGAACACAAGCTAGGATAAGTGTTAGAAAGAAAGTTATAGTTACTGATATTGTATTTCCTGGCGATCAGTGGCATAACTGTAGAGGGTGCAGGGGATGCAACTGCTATGGGGCCCGGCAGCTTGGGGGGGGGGGGCGAGGACCTAGCAGGCAGTCCCTGCACCCTCTATTGTATTTTTCCATTATGTTTTCAAGATTTATTGCCCCCTTCCCCTACTCATTAGCAACTGGGGCTCCTCCCTGCCTGACCTTTGCTCTAGCAGGAGGGGACCCTGAACTGGTACTTTCTCTTCATTTGAGCCTACAAATGAAAAGGAAGTATCCACACTCTTCTTATCCTCCTACTCCACTACCTCTCCCCTTGATCCTATACCTACTCAAGTCATTAAAACTCTATCTCCTGTGCTTATCTTTCTAACTACAGTTTTATATCTCAGCTCCCATGCCTCTCCAAGCTACTCAAGACTTGTCTACTCTCGCCTCACACATTTTTTTAACTATCACACCCTATTAGACCCACTTCAGTCAGGCTTTCGTTCCCAACACTCTACTGAGACAGCACTGACCAAAGTGGTGAATGATCTGGTAACTGCCAAGTCTAAAGGCCATTACTAAAGGCCATTACTCACTTCTTATTCTTCTAGATCTTTCTGCTGCATTTGACATGGTTGATCACACTCTTCCTATACAAACACTGCACTCCCTAGGGCTTAATGCTACAGCCCTTTCCTGGTTCTCATCTTACCTATCTGATCACTCTTTCAGTGTTTGCTTCTATGACTCTACCTCCTCTTCACTACATCTGTCAGTTGGAGTTCCGCAAGGCACAGTGTTAGGTCCTCTGCTTTTCTCAATCTATACTTCATCTCTTGGCAAACTGATCAGCTCTTTCGGATTTCAGTATCACTTGTATGCGGATGATACTCAAATCTATCTATCAACCCGAGTTGTCACCAGTGGTCTTGGGCTGAGTCTCTGAATGCCTCTCTGCCATCTCATCCTGGATGTCTTCTCACCACCTCAAACTCAATATTTTCAAAACAGAAATAATTATATTCCCACCAGTTCTGATATCTCCATAACTGTTGACAACTCAACAATCTACTCTACCCCACAAGCTTGTTGCCTAGGGCTCATCCTTGACTATGAACTGTCCTTTGTTACCCACATTCAATTGGTCTCCAAATCATGTTACATGCATCCCAAAAACATATCCAAAATACAACTGTATCTCACACAAGACATTACTAAATCTGTTATCCATGCACTCATTATATTGATATTGATTATTGCAATAGTGTTCAAACTGGTCTTCCCAAGAACAGACTCTTGCCACTGCAATCCATCCATTTTAAATACTGCTGATAGCCTAGCAAGATGCTCATCGTCTGATCTGCTCTGCCAATCCCTCTATTGGTTGCCTGTATTTTACAGTATTCAATAAAAATACTTCTACTCGCATATAAAGCTATTAACCATACTGCACCAGCATATATTTGTTTGCTTATCACAAAATATCTCCCATCTCGGCCACTCCCCTCTGTTCAAGATTTGCATGTCTTTTCTGCATGGATCACTAGCTCCCATTCACTATTACAGGGCTTTCATTGGGCTGCTCCCACCCTATGGTATGCCCTTCCATGCACAATAAGACTCTCTACTCTTCTCCAAACTTTCAAGAGTTCCCTGAAAAATCACCTCTTCAGGCAAGCCTATCATATTTAAGTACCACGTGCATATCCCTCTGAGGCACTTATGTATTATATAGCTTCCCCTCTGGACCTGCAACTTGGTGGGACTGCTATGCTATTACTGGTGCCTGTCCTTGTGTTTCCCTCCTATATCCCTATAGATTGTAAGCTTGCAGTGGGGCCCTCCTACCTCCAAGTCTGTCTGTTGTTACCCAGTTTGTTTTATCACTGTCTACAATTGTAAAGTGCAATGGAATCTGCTGCACTATATAAGAAACTGTAAATAAATAAATAAATAAATATTATTGTAGATTCATTCAAGATTGTGCCACTAGAGTGGCTACACTAACTGAATGTCTTAAAAAACAGACCCAGACAAGATAACATTGTCTAATCCAGTGGAAACTGCTTGGCAGGACTTAAGACTAGCTTTGTGTTCCGAGCCTGTCTTGCAAGCTCCTGACTTGAATTGTTCCTGAAAAAACAATTTTGTGTTACAGACGGATGCCTCTAGGACAGAAATAGGAGCAGTCCTTGATGCAGGGTGAAGCCCATAATCTACCTTAGCCGTAAATTATTGCCCAGAGAGCACAAGTACTCAACTGTAGAGCAGGAGTGCTTAGCCATTAAGTGGGTAGTTGAGTCCTTGAGATATTATTTATTGGGACAAGAGTTTTTTTTGGTCAGAGACCATGCACCTTTACAGTGGATGCATACAAACAAAGAGGTGAATCCTAATGTGACTCGTTGGTTTTTTTCCTTGCAGCCATTTAAGTTTGAGTTGAGGCATCATCTGGGAAAACACCACCTCAAGGCCGATGCCCTTTCCAGGAGGTTTGGAGCTCCTGATCTTCCAAGCAAGCCTATAGTGAAGCTAGGGGAGGAGGAATAAGGTGAGGTGGGTGACCTCTGGAATGTGGTGGAGGGCTGTGTACCTGGGTGGATGACACAAGTAGGGGTGGGTGAGGCAGAGAGCTCACCTGAAAATTTAGAAGCTTCACCAGGGTGGTTGAAGCTAAGGGGTGAGGAGTGTGGCATAGACAGCAGCCCTCCACATGAAAGTAATGTGGAGGATCCAGAACAGGTTTTGGAGCAGTATCAGAAGCCTGGTGTGCAATCAGCAGCACCTGTGATTTCCTCATATTATGGTTTCCAGGGTAGAGTGATCTTGCTCTTGGTTGCGAATTAGCTAACCAAGCGATAGGTCGAGTGTGGGCTATGGTAATGCTGGGATTACATGTATGCTACTGCCTGTAAGCGGGCTTGCCTTTGAATTAATCTGCTATGCTATGACCTCATCTAAAAAATAAAAGAACAAAGTCTTCATCTGAGTCCGCTTGTGTGTGATCCTTGTCACTACACCTAACCTGGCTAGCCTTTCGTCATAACCAATTACTCTAAACCCTGTATCAATATTGTTGCTCTCAAGATGTATTTTTTTATGAACTGGTGCCCAGAACTGTTCACTGTATTTCAGATGAGGTAATACCATGGATTTATACAGTGGCATGATTACACTGTCTTCCCTTGCCTCTATGCTTCTTTTTATGCATGCTAATACTTTATTGCCCTTTGCTGTTGCTCCTTAACCTAGAGCATTGCAACTAAGTCTACTGTCAATGAGAATCCCAAAATGCTTCTCCATTAATGATTCCCTTTAATTTTCCCCCATTTAAATGATATATTTTGCACATGTTTATAGTCCCAAAAATGCATAACCTTAAATATATCAATATTTAAACTCATCTTCCCTTTTGCTGCCCAATCCTCCAGTTTATTTAAATCATTCAGTGACATCCTGATCTGATTGTATTACTTTACACAGTTAAGTGTAGGTCATTAATAAATATATTAAAAGAAGTGGCCCCAGCACAGAACCTTGACACCAACTGCCAATGAGTCAGTTTGAAATGGAAGTTGGTGTGCCTTCCCTATGTAAATTTTAAACTCAGCTCAGCGTCTTTCTATATAGCCTCCCCGGCTTAGTGCATGCCCACTCCATTAAACTATCACTGGAAAATCAACTTGATACCTTTGCAAGTACACTCAAAATATGCATGCTGAAATGAGAGAATTGTCACTGCAAAGTCCAACATACTAACACCTTAGGGCAGGCATGCCCAAAGTCCAGCCTGGGGGCCAACTGCGGCCCGTGATGTCCCTTAAAGTGGCCCGCAGCCTCCAGCCAGAAGCGGGCGGCTGGAGGCTGACGTGGGACGCACAGCACAGGACTCAAGAGGTGGGACCCCGGCAAGCGAGCCTTTGCCTTGCTGGCTTGCTGTCTGTATCGGTGAGGGGGTGCCGGCTGCCACTGTGAGAAGTGTTTGCCGTCTTTCAGATGAGTATATGTCCAACTCCTGCTGCTGCATTTATATATCACCCTCCACCACGATCACAGTGACAGCAGTATGCGGGGAGAGGGGAGCAGCAAAGGGGAAGCTTGCTCCCGTAATATGCGGAGCGGAGAAGGGCGGCAGCGGAGCCCAAACATCTGTCTCCTGCAGGCAGGGCCGTCTTTCCCATTGGGCTGAATGGGCAGTTGCCCAGGGGCCCTTTGACCTAAGGGCCCACCCCAATGGGGAAGACAGCACTGCACGAACACCCACACCAGCTGGAGGTGGCAGCTAGGGGCAGTCCTGTCAGTCATCCGCCTGCTCTCCGTCAAGCCCGGTGTAGCCTCCAGCAATGCCCACCCGCACACCCCCTCTCCGCTGGATAGGCTGCATCAGCTGACGGGTGCGCGGTCCGGCCAATCACAGCATTGCAGCCTCCCGGGTACCTGGGGGAAGTGGTGCTCCGGCTAGCTGGGATATGGTAATGGGGGGGGGCATCCTGTGTGCAGGCTGCCTGACAAACGGGCGTAGCGGAGTGGTGTACTGTGCTCCATCTGCCTGCCTGACAGCAGTTGGACAGTGTCCCGCTATTTGCCGGGTCGGTGGGACACTGAAACTGGCCGGATGCAGTGTCCAGTGGACACTGATTGGCTAAATTCTCTCACCCAATCAGCATCCGGGCCAGTCTTTTCAAAATCAGCAGCGCTTCCCACCGACCCAGCAAATAGCGCTACAACTCCCAGACGCCGCTGCTCAGACCCTGCTGCCCATAGGTATGTGGGGGGTTGTATGTGAGGGGTGCCGTATGTGAGGGGGGCCCACACTACTGTTCTGCCCAGGGGCCCCTGACAATGTTAAGACGGCCCTGCATGCAGGGGAATATACAATGAAGGGAGGCAGTATGTGGTACATTCAGAGAAGGGTGGGCAGGCTGGGAGACCTAGTGCATGGGGTACATACAGCAAAGGAGGGGCAGTTTATTGGAATATACAGTGAAAGGGGCACAGTGTGGGACATACAGTGAATGGGGGCAGGCTGGGGGACATACAGTGAATGGGGGCAGACTGAGGGACATACAGTGAATGGGGGCTGGCTGGGGGACATACAGTGAATGGGGGCTGGCTGGGGGACATACAGTGAATGGGGAATGCTGGGGGACATACAGTGAATGGGGAACGCTGGGGGACATACAGTGAATGGGGGCAGGCTGGGGGATATACAGTGAATGGGGGCACACTGGGGGACATACAGTGAATGGTGGCTTGCTGGGGGACATACAGTGAATGGGGGCAGGCAGAGGAATATACAGTGAAGGAGGGGAATGCTTGGGGACATACAGTGAATGGGGGCAGAGTGGGGGACATACAGTGAATGGGGCAGAGTGGGGGGCATACAGTGAATGGGGCAGAGTGGGGGGCATACTGTAAATGGGGCAGAGTTGGGGACATACAGTGAATGGGGGCAGAGTGGGGGACATACAGTGAATGGGGCCAGAGTGGGGGCATACAGTGAATGGGGGCAGAGTGGGGGAAATACAGAGAAGTGGGGTCAGGCAGGAAATATACAGTGAAGGGGCACGCTGGGGGACATACAGTGAATGGGGGCAGAGTGGGGGACCATTCTGATGTGGTTAATGGTTCAAAAAATGTCAGGCTGAATGGTCGGCCCCCACACTTTTTCACGTCACCATATCTGGCCCTCTGTGCAAAAAGTTTGGACACCCCTGCTTTAGGGGATCAGTCTGCAAAGGGATCAACTTGCCAATGCAATGATGTAGAAACTCTGTCCAGCTCGACCTCCTCACAGCCTGATCTCACCCTAGACTCACAGATGTTTGTATGCATCCATACCTTAAGTGGGGCATACCGTCACACTCACTGTACTTACCTTCGAGTTAACCCACGTTTAGTTGGATCTGTTAATAGCAAATGATGGCATGCAAAAGACTCAGACTATTAGTCTAAAAGCTAAAGAGAAAATATTAACAGTGGAGGAAGCCCATGTTCAGCCTCCTCTGTTGAGGCCCCCTCTTCTATAAGTGGCAGCAATGTAAATGCAGAGCACTAGGGTCAAAGACTCTAATACACATGCTCATAGCTCTGTGGAAATGGTGCAACGGCTCTTTTGCCAGAAATTTCCTTACTGGGCATGTGCAAACCGACAGAAAAAAGAAAGCAGCACCATATTCTTGAACTTCAGAGAGGTGTGTATTAGAAATATGGGTCCAGCGTGTATGGTGTGTGCCCCCTTGACTCAGGCTCCTTTAACCGATATTTGTGATACTGTATTTGCAGGATTACAGATGTAGCGCCGGGGCTCGCCAGGCCGCCCCCACTGGCGAGCGGACGCTACATCTGACTGGGACCCGCGAGCACAGGCATCCCAGTTTCCCATCGGCGGTGGCTTCAGGGAGATGGGCAGGATTGGAGGGGGACTGGGGGACGGCAACGAGGCGGCGCGGACCATGGGGAGCTCCGGTTGAAGGGGAGATGAGCGCGCATCTCCTTCTGGCGGCTAGTGGCTGGCGAATTCACTGCCAGCCCCTGCAAAGATTGCAAGTGCTCCATCTGTATATTAATGAGTTGCTTGTCTACTTGATTGAGGTTTTGTGGACTGTGTTTAGTCTCAGTGAGGGTAGGTGTGATTTTATTTGAGGTACTTGTGTATTATAGCGGCGCCCCCGATGTTGGTCGTACAATGTTTTTATCGCATCGCATGCCATACAACCGATGGCATGTGATGCGACGCGATTTTACACCAGTATTCGATAAAAAATTGTACAAGCACCCTAATGGGTGATTTTAAGCACCCCCACGCCACCCCCCACTATAAATGTGAACGCGTGGCGAGCGCAGCGGTACGCGTCCTACGACCTTTTCATACCCCCACTCTCCACGTCGGTGTGGAGTTGATTTTATACAGTGTGGCGAGCGCAGCGAGCCACCGAGCCCGAAGCGTGGCGAGCGGACGCGTAAACCTGTGAAGTAATGCGCGGCCCCTCGCAGGGCTCACTGCGCTCACCACGCTTCGGGCTCGGTGGCTTGCTGCGCTCGCCACACTTTATAAAATCCACTCCACGCCGACGTGGATAGTGGGGGTATGAAAAGGTCGTAGGAAGCGTACTGCCGCCCCTCGCGGGCTCGCTGCGCTCGCCACGCTTCGGGTTCACGTTTATAGTGGGGGGTGGCGTGGGGGTGCATTTAACATTGTAAGCACCCATTAGGGTGATTATACAATTTATAATCGCATCCCATCGCATTGTATGGCATTGTATGCCATATACAATGTCATACAATTTAAAAATTGTATGTCATTGTACAACATTGCGTGATATCGCATCGCATACCATCGTATGCCTTATGGTATACGATGCGATGGGCGCCGCTATAATACACAAGTACCTTATTTGAAATGTTGAGCTTTTCAGTATGTCATAGGAGGTTAAAAGTCTGGGGACCGCTAGACTGCCAAGCATATTGAAACCAATGAATGTAGTCATATATTAATCGGGCCTATGTTAGTGTTAGTATCGCCTACATCTGATTTGATACTGCGTTCATGAGACTACTTCTAGAAATATTTCCAAGGCCACTTTTAGTTCCCAATCTGCCCCTGCATATACAGGACAATAGATCTGAAATATAACTTTGGACTCATTAGACCTGATGGACAGTTGCACATACTTACATATCATAAAACTGCAAATGTATAATGCATACTGTATACCCAGTATACAGTATACCCTAGTCACAGCTAAAGACTCACCATGAAGATAGTCCAACGTAGTCCAGAAAAGGGCTGGCCAGTGGTACAGAATGGAACGATCCCCCAGGCTATTTCTAAAAAATGTGTGCTACTGATGGAGCAGATAAGGGAGGGTGATGTCTGAGCAGGGGGGGCAGGATTTTGTGGGCTTGAAAAGCGGGTGGAGCTACACTGAAATAAACTGAGCAGGGCTGCATAATTTTAGATGGAAAGGAAGTGTTACAGATTTCCTGCCACCAGAGAGAGGTGTAATAATGGCAGCGAGGTGTGATGGGATATTTAGGTGTGAGGGGTGTAATAAGGTGATGGGGCAATGAGATGTGATGAGAGCCAGGGGCGGAACTACTGGCGGTGCAGACGGTGCAGTGCACCGGGGCCCAAGGAGTTCATGGGGCCCACTGACCGTCTGCACCACATACTGCTGTTTCAGGTTTTTTTTTCTTTAAAGTATGGCATGCGTCCGGGGGCCCGCATATGGGGAACTCACTGCAGACTGTGTTACGCGGCGGCGTCAGGTGGGGTGTGACGGATTGGATCTCTGTTGTGGATCCAATCCGTGCCACTGCTCCCTCCTGTGACAGCCGTCACAGCCGCTGCAGATTCAGTGCGGCTATGACAGCTGAGTCTGAGCACTGTGATAGGGCAGCCTGTGCCGGGAGTGCAGGAAGAAGACCAGCTTGCGCCGGGAGTGCAGGCAGAAGACCAGCCTGCGCCGGGAGTGCAGACTGATTCAGCCCTGCAACTAACATCATCCTGCCCGCCCGCACAGCTCCCTCGATGTGCTGGTAAATGTGAATATCAGAAGGGGGACCATACGGCTGCCGTGCGAGCTCCAGAGTAACAAACTTAAAAAACGGTCAGACTCACCACCCTGGTGTGGGATGTGGGGGGGGGGTGGGGGGGGGGGGGAGAGAAATGTGGTGGTGATGGCTATGGGATGGGTATGTTGGAGACAGTGGAAGAGTAGGTTGTGTAATTGGAGTGGTGCCTGTAGAGGATTATGGGGTGTATGTGGAACAAACGGGGACTAGGGTGTATATAGGAGTAAAGCATTATAGGGGGTCTGTGGGTGGAATAGGGTGTTTGTGGTGGAGATATACTGTAGGGTTATGGGGTGTATGTTGGGGGACAGGGACTTAAGTGTAGGATGTGTTTGGGGGTAGCGGTATATAAGTTAGGTTGGGGGTAGAGGGGTATGGGATGCGTGTAAGAAGACACTTTGGAGGGACAGGGGGAGAAGGGTGTGTGAGTATAGGGGTATGGAGATAGGTGTTAGGGGTTGTATGTGGGTTGTGCAATGGTGGTGAATAGGGGGGCAGAGAAGTGCAGGGTTAATGGGGGCGCAGAGATGCAGGGGGATGGAGAGGTTCATTGGTGAGAGAGAGGTGATGGGAATGGAGAGGTGAAGGGAGTTAATATGAAGGGGATGGTGAGGTGGAGGTGGAGTGAGAAATGCAGGTAAGGAAGGTCTAAATGGATGAACAATACCTTAGGGCCCTCCTGCCTTAACTATCCCATGTCCTCCAGAGCCTTAATCCTGGTCTGCAGAGGAGTCAGGAGCAACATGTCTAACAGTCAAAGGTATAAGTTAATATAAGGGGAGGGGGGTCTGCAGAAATCTTAATTAGAGGACAGGGGGCTGTTAATATTAATAATACAACAGGAAGGGGGCTATTAACACAACTACAGGGAGGGGCTGTTAATAAAACTACAGGGATAGGGCTGATATACTGTATAATAATTATACTACAGGGATGGGGTTGATATACTGTATAACAATTATACTACAGGGATGGGGCCATGGCCTGATAAACCAAAAGGCTGATCAGGCTGCAGCCTAGAGCGCTGGGTCCTCTGTGAGGGGCGCACATGGCCACTAATCGCCATGGCTCTGTGTGGTGTGCCCTCAGCTCCTTGGCTGCTGAGGAGCTCAAACCAGCGCCTACGGACATTTGATATATGGTTCCTGCCCACCAGCCTATCAGAGCTCACGGACAGGCAGCCACAGTTAGTGATTGGCTGCCGGACCATGAGCTCCAATTGGCTCACTAGCCTGTGCCATAGTTAAAATGTCTGTCGGTAATGGTATGAGCCGCTCAACTGCATAGGAACTGAGCGCACATCACACAGGGACGTGGCAATGAGTTCTCTCCTCCCCTCTTATATGGAATTAATATGGGAATGATTAAGGGGCACTACGGGGGGAATTATGTGTAAGGGACAATACTGCGGGCGTAATATGTCATGGGCATTATGTGTGTGGCATAATGTGTAATGGGCATTACGGTGTGCACCAATGTGTAATGGGCATTACGGTGTGCACCAATGTGTAATGGGCATTCCGGTGTGCGCCAATGTGTAATATGCATTATGGTGTGCAACAATGTGTAATGAGCACTATAGTGTGCAGTGTAATGTGTAATGGGTACTGCAGTTTTTGACAATGTGCTAAGGACATTACGGTATTCAACAATGTCTAATGGGCATTATGGTGTACAATAATGTGTAATGGGCATTATGGTGTGCTGCATAATGTGTAATGGGCATTACGGTGTGTGACATAATGTGTGATGGGTACTGCAATGTGTGACTGTGTACATTACATTGTATGACAATGTGTAATGGGCATTACGGTGTTTGACAATGTGTAATGGACATTACGTTGTGCGGCAATGTGTAATGGGCATTATGGTGTGTGGCATAATATATAATAGGTAATGCAGTGTATGAACGTGTAATTGGCATTCCAGTGTATGACAATGTGTAATGGGCATTACAGTGTGCATAATCTTGGCGCAGAGTGTCTAAGGGGCTCTTTCAGATCGCTATCCCGGGTCGGACTCTTTCACACTAAACCCGTCTTGCCCATTATACACAAGTTGGACCCTTCTTGTAATCCAGGTCGATATGCCAAATTGGTCGACCCTGATTATTCAGTTTAGTGCTTTCACATCGCTCCTCGACCGGGCAATAACCCGGGTTATAAATGCAACCTGAAAGGCGTATGAGGGGCTCTACCTGGCGCAATGTGTACAAGTGGCACTACTACTGTATGTGGTGTAATGTAAATAAACAGACACTACTGTGACACTATTATTTCTCCACACCACTTTCCCACAAAGCCTTCGGTGCACATTGTTCCTATTTTGAGTATGAGGGGGCCCAAAGCATATTTTTGCACCTGGGCCCATAACTCGCTAGTTCCGCCTCTGATGAGAGCAGTGAGGAGTGCTAGATAGTGAGGTGTGATGAGAGCAGTGAAGTGATGAGGGCAGTGACGTGTTGTAGGACAGTGAGATGTGAGGGGGAGCAGTGCATATGATGTGAGCAGTGAGGTGTGATGGGGCAGTGACATGTAAGAGGCAGCAGTGAGGGGGTAATGTGGAAATTGAGTTTGATGGGGGAGTGACACGTGAGGGTAAGCAATGAGGTATAATGCTGGCAGTGAGGTATGAGGATGATCATTGAGGTATGATGAGTGCAATTATGTATGATGAAGCAGTGAATTTTGATGAGTCAGTGACATGTGAGGCATACCCTCCAACATGACCCATCCCATTAGGTACAAAATGCTCTGTTCCTGGACTTCCCTGCCAGTGGCAGTTACAGATGTGAGCCTGCAGCACAGTCCAATATTCAAAGAGGGGGGGTCACATCAACTCTCAGTGATGTTTGGGATGGCAGCTGGTGTGCCCCCCCTTTTTGAATATTGGACTGTGCTGCAGGCTCACATCTGTAACTGCCACTGGCAGGGAAGTCCAGGAACAGAGCATTTTGTACCTAATGGAATGGGTCATGTTGGAGGGTATGGTGAGGTTGACCATTGACTGGTGATGGACAGAACTAAGGTATGATGCTGGCACGGATGTATGTATCTTGCAATGTGAATGACCGGGCATATTGTATTAATATCATATTTTTATGTGCACAATTTTGTTCAATGTTATTTTGGTTCAGGAATGCCAAATTGCATGCAATTCATCTGACCCGTTGTGATTTGTTGATCCTTTTTGTGCCACATTTTGCTATTTTAAATAGATTATGGACTGATTACCATCATACTGTATACTCAAAAATCATATGCTTTTGCTTAGGGATGAATATACTGTACCACTGTTATTTCAACAGGGGAATACAGTAATCTACAGTATATCAAACTCATTCTATTTATTTAGTGCACCAATAAAAGTCCCATTAAGAAAATAGTAAATGGTAAATCATTTCTTTATTCGGTATACAGCCTTTTTGCTTCTTACATTTTCACTTTTTTTATAATCTGAATAAATTAAAATGAAGTAATTTACTCTTGCTGAGCATAACAAAGAGGTTGTGAGACGCTTATAAAAAGTTGAAACCATGCTTATATGAAAGAGGTCACAGGTGTACGAATGCTGTTGTCTATCTCTTACAGAATCTCTTACTTAGTAAAAGTGAATACTGTTTCTTTGAAAGGCAGAAGAGTCCCCAGCTGAAAAGACATGAAATGTTATACTCCTTATAACATCTGAAAGTCCCCAACAGGTGACATGCTACAATCTGTAACGGGTTCATTTTTCAGTGTGTTCTCTGGGAAATGTTTTCACAGAGATTCTAATGTCCCCTATCTTTTCCTGATTCTACTTTACAATGCAAGTTCATTCCTCACTACTTTACTGCTATTGCTCTTTTAAAATAACTATTGTACTGGAAAATTGTACATTACTTAAAATTACTTAAATATACAACAAAAATGTATTGCATGTACCTACTGTAGTTACAATCACCAAATAAATGAAATGTTAGTTACTGATCACAATGAGCACAACACTGTTCTCAGTGTTTTAAAAAATATATATATTGGATTGGTCAAAGCTATTTTTTTTTGTATTTATTTTGAGCAAAAGAGTAGAATCTGCAGAAAAAGGGGGTCCCAATACAGTGACTAAAACGCCTATTTTTATTATTGTTAGTTAATATATTGAGTGCATAGCCCCTGTGCTTTATTGCATCTTCATCAGGATATATAATACAGTGCACACAAACCAAATTTATAGAAACAAACCAACTCACCCCCACGTGCTGCAGGCCGCCCGCTTCCGGTGCCGGTTAGCACGCATAGCAGTGACGTGCTCAATCAGCGCCGGTCACTATGACAACGGATTGGACACAACAATCTGCCCGCCTCGTTGACAGCTCCCGGCAACGTCATCACGTCACCGCCGACTGCAGTGCATCCCCGTCATGGTTGCTATGGCGACCTGTTAAATAAAAACAAAAAGAACACAGCATGACTGAAAAACTTCTAAACAAAGTTATAAAAGCTTAAATGATCAAATGTATGATATACACTAAATAACTGTACATACTCAATGTAACAGACGGTGTATGGATAAGTGTTGCACATCTCATAAATAAAACATGAACTACGGAGGCATGAACTACTGATTGAGCATGTCACTGCTATAACGTTTGGTACAAGCTGCCTTACTCTGAATTATTTTGTCTCTGGGTCCTGTCCTCTACAAATCCTTGATTATTGGACTATATAGTCGTTTGGAC
Source organism: Crinia signifera (assembly GCF_055691185.1). Lineage (NCBI taxonomy): Eukaryota > Metazoa > Chordata > Amphibia > Anura > Myobatrachidae > Crinia > Crinia signifera. The sequence continues at coordinate 178,882,918 of NC_139219.1, forward strand.
AGGCACCAGAGCAGGTACACAAGCTATGGGAGTGCTACCCCTATTCTTCATATATATATATATATATATATATATATATATATATATATATATATATATATATATATATATATATATATATATATATGAGAGAAAAGGTAGGTGGACCTTCGGCGCAGGATAAGGCTATTGACCACACCAGCAATAAAAGGACAGTCAGCCAATAGATCAATATTTGTAGCTGGTCACACTAGATCCATAAATGGGATGCAGCCTCCTCCAATACTCCCAGGACTCACGGGAGAAGCAAAGACAATCTGTTAAAATAAAGAACAGGAGGGGCGCTCCATAGTGTATCACACAAACGTTCAATAGAAAAGGCAGTTAAAACACATCCAGGTAAGGTAACAATGGACTCGTACCAAAAAGAAATCTGCTGTGGGCTGGGTACCACAAGTTTCATAACATAAATGCCAGGCAACCTCCTACCGCTGATCCGGGGCTCTGCTGGAAACCGCGACCTCCCGCTGAAACTAGCAGCGTGCCGGGACAACCACACAGGAACAGACACGGTGGGGTAGCTGTACAGGGTGAGAGATGCAGTCACAAGCCCCTCCCTAACGCGTTTCGTAATGCAACTTCGTCAGAGCGCCCTCTGATGAAGTTGCATTACGAAACGCGTTAGGGCGGGGCTTGTGACGGCATCTCTCACCCTGTACAGCTCCCCCACCGCGTCTGTTCCTGTGTGGTTGTCCCGGCACGCTGCTAGTTTCAGCGGGAGGTCGCGGTTTCCAGCAGAGCCCCGGATCAGTGGTAGGAGGTTGCCTGGCATTCATGTTATGAAACTTATGGTTCCCAGCCCACAGCAGATTTCTTTTTAGTACGAGTCCATTGTTACCTTACCTGGATGTGTTTTAACTGCCTTTTCTATTAAACGTTTGTGTGATACACTATGGAGCGCCCCTCCTTCTTTATTTTAACACATATATATACAGTATATACATATACACAGCAGGGTCCCCAACGATGTCAGGAACATAAACGGCACTGCCGCATGTCAATATAGATTTTGCTTTAGTCGCCCCGACGGGCCGTTTCGGGGACAACACCCCGTTCCCAAGAGGAAAGAAACATACAAAATACATTAACAAAACTCACCCTTTAAAAAGGATCCTTGTCGCCAACCTCTCTCATTACCAACAGCGTCTTTTCCCAGCTGACCGCAGTCAGACCGCACACCCGGCGATGACGCCCGCGGCTCACACCCGTCAATGCCATCCCCATGACAACACAGCCAAACATACGGCCATCCAGGAGACCAACGCTGTATCTCCGTGATTGATCTGCCAGACCCCCAGCTGTCTTACGTACAGGGACAGCAACGGAATCTCTCACTTCTCCGCTACTGTTTACCCTGACTGCAAGCCCAAGGGACCCGTCTTCCAATGCCACCGGCATCCCCAACACGGCGGCTTCAAAGGAATCTCTGACTTAACATCAATGTCAACCAATCAAAGGGGCCACGGGATTGGTTATCAATCACGGATATAGGCTCAGAGAAAGGTTGGCCGCCTACAATCCTGCATACAGAAATTATATGCAATACAAATGACATATTCACATCAAAACAAGATATTAGTGAAAGATCAACATAGACAAAAAAGAAATACATAATCACTAGATACAAAACGAGAGTCATTTCACAGACAGACAGGAACATGTAATAATTCACAATCTAAGTCATTAACTCTTATGTCACAAAATCCCGATATGTACCCACTATTGCATGAAGCTGCTCCAAACAATTCTCTCATTTAAACCAGCAGGTGAGACCGTATTCAGTCTGTAGATCCAACTAGCCTCCAATTTTAACAAGCATTTAAGTATGTCTCCACCTCGGTTAGATTCTGGGACATGATCAATCATTTGTTATTGCAGGGACACCAACGTACAGCCATTGTCCCTAAAATGCACTGCCACTGGTTGGTCTGCATCTTTGCCTGCCAGTTCCGCTTTAATAGCAGATCTGTGCATGGCCATACGTTCCTTGAACTTACGGGATGTCATACCTATATAACATAGTCCACAGGGACAAACTATCATACCATGTATCACACGTTAACACATATCTGATGTTATACAATTTTGGAGAATGTGGATCTTTAAACTTGCTACCTGCAATCAAATGACTGCAGGTAACGCAGCGTGGACACCTATAACAACCTGGTTTTTTAAATTTTACATTTATATTGTTGGAAGCAAAAAACCCTGTGACATCTGTATGCACAAGAATGTCTCTTAGGTTACACCCTCTGGTGTAACATGATAGTGGGCAAACATTTTTAAATGCAGGTAGTTCTTTGTCCGATTCCAAAATTGGCCACAAAGCTTTCCTAGCAATCGGAAGCACCTTGCTAGAGGTATCATACTGGGAGATGAAGGGAAATACTTTTTTTTGGCAGTGGGTTTCAATAAATCACTCCTATTTAATTTAAGAGCTTGTTCTTTAGCAGCCAGCAATGTAGTCAGGGCATAACCTCTCATGCAAAATTTATACACAACTTCATAAATTTTAGAAATATCACTGCAGATACGTACAACTCTAACCATTTGGGAATACACAAGCCTTCTTTAATGGTGGAGGATGGTGACTACTGGCCAGAAGTAGTGTGTTGCGATCTGTAGGTTTACAAAACAATGATGTGGTAATCACACCATTGTTTAAAGGCACCATCACATCCAGTGGTGTAGCTAGGTCCCACAGTGCAAGGGCAGGTCCCCCCCCCCCCCCTTTGATTTGTAGTAGGCGGGGCTCTTGCGAAGCGAAAAGGGTGTGTGGCCTAACATTATACCACACACTATAATGCCCATTGCACATTTTTACAAACTTTGTAATACCCATTACACATAAAGCCACATGCCATAATGCCAATTACACGTAAGGCTACACATGAACATGTGATGCCCATTACATACTATATAACAAACCGTAATGCCCATTACATACTCTATAACAATCCGTAACGCCCATTACACATAATGCCACCCACCATAATGCTCATTACATATTATGCCACACGCCATAATGTCATTACACATTATACCAAACACTGTAATGCCACAGACATTGGGTAGGGGTACAGGGGTCATACCCTAGGGATAAGGGGGGTAGAGGGGTGAGGATGTGGGAATGGTGTCTCACACACACATGGATAGGGGGTTGAGCAGAGTCACACACATAGAGGAGAGGGATTAGAGGGGATCAGACACCAGGGAAGTTGGGGTAGATGGGGTCCCAGAGGTAGGGGGTAGCGGGTGACAGGGGGTCAAACACCAGGGAGGAGTTGGGTAGAGAGGGTCACACACAAACACACAGTAGTGTACAGAAGGTCACATAAAAAGGAAGGGGGGGGTCACACACACATAAGAGGGGTTGGTGGGTACAGTGATCCTTGGGTACTCACCAATCTGTGGGGGGAGGTTGCAGGTTGTCAAAGAGGCTTGAGAATTCAGGGACAGGGTGAAGGGATCCCAGAGAAGCCCAGTGTAAAGCCACATGATAATGGCTTACAACATCTGAGAGCCAGCTTACCTGGAGATACCCTTGGCTTCTCCAATGGCACTCTGGAGTCAGCAATCCCTACTACTGCTGACCCATCTATGCCTCTCTCAACTACACAACACATTTGTTGGCAAGCTGCTCAATCAGATTGTGATGTCACTCAGTGTGCAATTGGGATACAAAATGTTTTTTTTCCTAACCAGAATTACCTCTCCTTTTTGGCACCTGAGTGAGAAATATACACATAATAATCAGATAATACAGAGATCTTGGTTGCATATAACTTGGTTGCATATAACCCACCAACCCCTCTTATGTGTGTGTGTGTGACCCCCCCCCCCCTTCCTTTTTATGTGACCTTCTGTACACTACTGTGTGTTTGTGTGTGACCCTCTCTACCCAACTCCTCCCTGGTGTTTGCATGTATTCCTGATGACTATCTTTATTGGATCGAAATGTTATGTTACGTCAGATATGGCTATTACTCTGGAATAAATTGATGTTATTAAGACCTTGAATTTAAATCTGGTGAAGACATCAGTTGGATAGTTTATATATCCATCCTGAATTTTTGATATCCTGCCAGCCTACACCCGTTTCTAGGGTGTTTGATCCAACTCTGGTACTCCTACCATTCGTGATAGAATACATGTTTTGATACCTTGTTACCCCTGAGGAAGTCCCTATGGGACGAAATGTGTAGGGTCTCTCGGAAGTGGTATCTCACATCAAATTTATGATGCGAAGATCTGTATGAAATACATATTTTATATACTTTTTATTGTATGAAATAAAAACTTGTTACTGCTTTATATGTGTGCATATATACAGTTTTGGTGAAACTGCCATCAGCGCACCTCTACACTTTCTTTCTCTCTCTGTGGGTCTGGGCTTAGTTCACCATTCCACTAGACCACCAGGGACAGTTATTCAGGATATATCCAGAGTGTGTTGGAGCCTGGGGGGAGTTATTGACAGCCTGTTGTCCCTCCCCCACCCTGGAGAAGTGCTTGGAGCTTGCATGCCCCAGGTGACCTGGCTGCTCCCTGTCTCTCTCCCTCAGAGGCCATCTTGAGCACATGCTTGGTACAGAGAAGGAGGCTGCCTGGGATCTCCATTATACCTTGCTCTCAGACCTGGTTTATAATAGCTAGTTTCCTCTCCTGCTGCTGGCTGGGCAGTTGAGCATTGCTGTTCTCTCCTTTCCTACTATACTGGAAAGTTGAGTGTCACAGTGTATAGTATATTTATATACTTATACTTATTCTCTTTAGCATGATGAATTGTTGAGTAACTCAGTACTTCCTGGGTGGCTAGTCATGAACAGCTCTGTAGGGTGGCTACTTGGTCCTCCTCACAGACCTTTATCAAATTTTACGCATTGATACCTTTGCATTGGCGAATGTACAATTTGGTAGACATGTTCTTTCCGCAGTCCAAGAGCATCCCCCCATCCTTGAGGGGACAGCTTTAGGATATCCTAGCGTGAACTCCTGTGCCTGCTACTGGACAAAAAGAAAATAGGATTTATCAAGGTAAGACCATAAATCCTATTTTATGACACTGTCCCTTTAGGTAATATAACATTTATTTTCACAAAAGCACATACTGAACAACACATTCTCTTTATAGCCATTGTTCATGTTGGATGTGTTAAACATCTATATTTTGGAACACCTGGGAGAGTTAAACGATTTCTTTAACACATAAATGCAAGATTTTAACATACAGTGAACATAAAGCACATTTTAATGTGTAAACTGGAACCAACTGCAAATAAATACAGTAGCATCCAATGCTGACTGGTATAGTTTCATGGACAACAGTAAAGCTATTTAATTTATTGCTAACTCATCAAGCTCTATACATCAAAATGATTTTGCAACAGAATAAATGTAAAAAAACAGCCTTTTGATTATGAGCAACTTAGCATTAATATATCAATGCATTTTATAATGAATGTGACCACATTTTGCATGTAGGCATATTCTCCCCCTTTTATTAGCATAAAAACTCTTAGCTCTAAACCTCTCTTGCAAATGATCTGTGTCCACCAGAATCATATTAACAATTTTATTGAAAAACTGCATAGTTCAATAGACCTCAGTATGAACCTGAAGTCCAGCTAATAGGATCTATTTATCACTAGAAAATACAGATTTTTTACACTCTTTTATATTATTTTATACATGTGTGGTGTCAGGTAGGAAATGTTCCTATTGTGTTAATTTATCTTCTGTGGCACCTAATTTCTTCCATTCAGAAATCAGGATGCATATTAGGTGGGAATTTCACAGATTACAATGTTCAATGATACACGTTGTTCACCATTACATAATACAGTAGGCGTAATGTGTGATAAGAATCGTAGACAAAATGGTGTTGTACTTGGGTTTCTCTAATCAGTAATCAAAAGTAGAAAACTGTTAAGTAGTCAACTGAATTATAAGCCTGATTCAGAACTGATCGCAGCCCAATTATGGAACGACTGCACAAACACGGTACGCAGTGCACATGCGCGGGTTCCCCCCTGTGAATGAAGCCATTGATGGGTGATTGACAGCCAGCAGACAGCAGTTGTTTGTGGGCAGCACAAAGGCATTTTCTGGGAGTGCCCCTGAAAATGCAGGCAGCTCCCGGCCTTGGGGAGGGAGAGCCGCTGACGTCAGCAGAGGCCCCAATCTCCCCATCGCAGTGCCGAGTAATTCTAGACTTACTTGGTAGCTGCAATCAGAGTGAAAAAAAATTATATGGTGAGTGACTGGGAATGGTTTTCCCCCTGTGTGCATGGCTGCAAACATATTTGTAGCCATGCACAGGGGTGGGGAAATCTCTGGCACGGTGAAGTTTACCTGGTTGCTGGGCTGGTTATGTTTTCCAGGTCACCCTTTGAGTGCCAACAACTCTGTGTGAGATGTGCAAAATATCCGATAAAAATGCCAACATCGCTCCCATTTTTTGTATAAATTCAAATAACAAATGTTGTATAAAATCAAGATTATATTTCCTATATAAAGGTAAACATTACATGTCAGTATGATGAATAAAAATGTTTGCTCGGCAATTTTTGCACCTATTTTGTCAAATCCACTTGGCACTTACAGGGATAAAATGTGTCAGTAGGTGATACAGTTTACCTGCTAGGTGACCTGGAAAACTCATGGAGGCCATTAAGGATCAAGTATTGTAACAACTTGTCTATAATAACAGTCACAGCAAGCAAGTTTTATGTAATTCCAGAAGTTGGGCTGCTGGCACAAGGTCTGCTAGTCTAAACTTAGCATCAACTTGACATAAGCTATCTTTTTTCCTGGCCTGCAAGCAATACAACATCTGAAAACACCACTACGATGAATAAGCTTTTACATTGAAATATAGACTTTGACTTCAAAGTTTATATTGGCAGTAAAAACACCCTAGATGTAAACCATGCAGATGGACCCTAAACTTATTATGTATAATACCCATATCCATCCACTCCTGGTAACTATGGCCCTTATTCTTGTTCATTCGCAAAGTTACATCAGCCCATCACATCATGTTACACTGCACATGTTACATCAGCCCCACCTTCAGTGCACATGGACAAAACCATTGTGCACTGCAGGGGGGGCTGATGTAACATGTGCAATGAGAATTAGATTTGGGTGAGTTATTTTGTTTCTGTGAAGGAAAAATACTGACTGCTTTATTTTTACACGGCAATATAGATCTCACAACCCACACCCACATCTAATTCTCTCTGCACAAGTTACATCTGCCCCACCTGCAGTGCACATGGTTTTGTCCATTTGAGAAAGAATTTGCCTTTGCGAGTGAACCGGAATAAGTTCTCTATGTCCTCAGTTCCTTGCCATAGCAAATTCTTGCTGAATTCTATAGTATATATTTAGATTCTGGAGCAGCGCAGATGCTTGGCAGTCTTTGTTTATTTTCTAGATAGTTCCCATTAGGATCTTTAGACATTTTATCATTTTGCTTCAATATAGGCACTTATACATGTTGTAAATGATAATGAATGTTACAATTTGCACTACTGTTTTTACAGCTTACTTGCAGTGAATGTTGCGATAGTAACACTGCACGGGTGTCCCACAGCTGCCATGGTTAACCAACGTCATTGAGGAGGGGGGCTAGATTGGAAACGGAAGTGACCAGCCTCAGCTTCCCTTTGATGCGATAGCCGGAGCAGCTGGTGGAGGGTCACATCACTATTGTTGTTTAAGCTAAGCATGTTTTATTGTTTGTGTTCTCCCACCTTGAAAAAGCATGTGTGGCCCCAAAACATTGGACCTTGAGACATTTGGTGCCACTGTTTTCCACCTACATATATATATATATATATATATATATATATATATATATATATATATATATATAAGATATTGGTACCTGCACTCGCACACACCAGGAGACAAATTTATGGGGTGCCCCAAGGTCACACCGTAGTGTGCCAAATACACAATCCAAATTCCCCTTGTGGGGGGAAGCAAGGAGCATTCGCCAATGTAGTAAAGAATTTTCTATTTATTCAAAAAAGACAAAAATAGTACAAAAAGTATATGTCCAAAGAATTACCTCCTCCGACGTTTCGATCCTGCTTAGGACCTTTTTCAAGGAGAGTTTGAAGCAAAATCACGGTCACAAAAAAGTCAAAATAGGGCCACCAGTATAGAGGTTAATCAGCTGCTGCTGTCAGACACCTACTGACAAGCCGCCTCGTCCCGGATTTATATACCCATTCTAAGCGCCAATTTGACTTTGGCGCTTAGAATGGGTATATAAATCCGGGACGGGGCGGCTTGTCAGTAGGTGTCTGACAGCAGCAGCTGATTAACCTCTATACTGGTGGCCCTATTTTGACTTTTTTGTGACCATGATTTTGCTTCAAACTCTGCTTGAAAAAGGTCCTAAGCAGGATCGAAACGTCGGAGGAGGTAATTCTTTGGACATATACTTTTTGTACTATTTTTGTCTTTTTTGAATAAATAGAAAATTCTTTACTACATTGGCGAATGCTCCTTGCTTCCCCCCACAAGGGGAATTTGGATTGTATATATATATATATATATAGAATATGGCAATGAAGACAGCGTCACTCCGGGACTTTAGTGAGAACAAAAAACTTTACTGCATAAAGTTTTTTGTTCTCACTAAAGTCCCGGAGTGACGCTGTCTTCATTGCCATATTCTGTATTAGGGTTTGTTAACCCCACAAGCGAGCACCCGGGCAGGTATTCCCTGCTGCCCCAGATTGCACCCAGGAGCTGCCGGACAGATCGTGACATTATATATATATATATATATATATATATATATATATATATATATATATATATAGCGAGTACAGACAGGCGGCACTCTCAGGCTTTCTTAGTGAAAAACGTGGTATTTTATTTCAAATACGATCCAACATGTTTCGGGTCTTGCCCATCCTCAGGGATCAACAGTGTAAGTACAAGTGCACATATTTAAACATCTAGGCAGAACCCGCCCCCTAAGCAATCACACCCCTATACTACTATATCTATCTATCTATCTATCTATCTATCTATATATATATATATAATCAAAGGTGTGGTTGGCCGGCACTCCGCTGGACGATGTAAGTAGTCTGGGTGCCCTCCCAGGACATGAAAGCAAGCTCACTCCAATATAACAGCAACACAGGGGCGGCACTCCAACAAAAAACAACTCAGCACACTGTAGTGGTGGACCGACGTTTCAAATGTATTTACACATTTTTCATCAGAATGTCAAGGACGCATAAGGCTACCCATTGACGAGCCTTTATTCACTAACAGTGACGTAACTGTGAGTTGTGGTGCATATTTTAACTTTATTTGTGTATTTGAATTATGTGTAATTTAACTGTATATTTTTTGTGTTAATTACCTACCTATATTAAAATAATAGTATTAAAAGCTAAATTTTAAGTAATATCACCATTTCGATTACCACTCACCACATTCTCTGGTAATAGGTATTCATACATGTATGCACTTATGTACATACACTAAGAGTGCCCCCACAAAGAGTCTTCTTTTTCTCCAGTGTAACGTATGTATTGATATTTAACAGATTCACAAACTCCTCAAATGATGCAGAATCGCCTCTCCATTTAATTATAATATCGTCTATGTAACGTTTAAACAGGACAATGTTACGCCTCATATTATCGTCCAATGTCATGGTTTCCCACTCGTCATGTAAACGTTAGCTAGACTCGGAGCACATATCATCCCCATAGCGGTCCCGCATATCTGCAGGAACCACTGGTCAAGAAACTCTAAATAATTATACTTGAGAACATATGAAATTACTTCTAATAGATGAAATAGAGGGATCCCTGCACAGACTGCATTCCCTTTTCATAAGGGCTGCAGGTGTACAGCGCTTGGACATCGATAGAAGCAAAGCAAAAATCAGGTTCCCAAACCACCGTGTCCAAGGTCTGGAGCAGGTGGGTGGAGTCTCTGATATATGTCTCTATTTTTGGTACATATTTTTTAATGAAACAATGACCCGATACCGGCCACAATCGGCCGTATATATATATATATATATATATATATATATATGTATATACAGTCCCAATAGCAGCACACCTTTGTACTCCGATACAGGTTCTGGTGCCTTTCAGCTCACTCAATGGTGAGTGAGTATAATAGTAGGGTAAGGACGGCGGCACTCAGATAAATAACTGGACAATTCACGCAGTTTTCAGATCAAACGTTTTCAATATCTAATTTGATATCTTCATCAGGATAACAAAACAAGAGTTACAACGTACCTTATATCACCCCCTCCCCCAGTACAGGACGCCCAGGGGAAGCCAGGCCGTGGAAATGCTCCCACTGATGACGTCACCTCGCCCCGTCGGTTGCCATGGTGTCCAATAAACAATGTGATACATGAGCCGTGGCAGAAAAACAATGAAAGACATGGTTCCTGTAAATATAAGATTTAAGTTATAATCACAAAATGTAAATAGATAACAAAACCTTTTACCCCCCACGAACACGAAAATTCTCCAGAAATTACCAAGACCGTAATGATGAAGTTTTTACAAATAGAAGGGAATACAATACCCCTTATAGAAGGAATTCCTACCAAAAAAGAAAGAATTCCTACCAAAGACCTGAGAGGAATAGATACAGATCTCCAGCATATAGAAAATATTATGAGAGGAAAGATCAAGATAGACATTATACTACATCAAGAAAGGTCTATTACCCCGAGACCCATAATAGGTATGAATGTTTAAGATCTCCTTCCCCAGGTCATCGTTTTTTAGAAGAGAGGAGTTCTGTTTTTCCTCACACACAAGGAAAAGAAACCTTGTACCAGAGGTTAGAATCCCCCATGAGTATCAAAAGAACATTAGGAGAAGGGGAAAGAGGGGCGGCAGAAAACTCTCCAAAAAAAGAAAAGGTTAACCCACTTTCAGGGAGAACCCTCGACACAGGAATCGTCAACCTTTCTAAAAAGACCCTTTCTCAATCCCAGATCCAGGTATTGAACAAGGGCCTTAAATTCGCACCGGACCAACACTCTAACAAATTTGATCTATTTGTAGACTTAAACAAATATATTAGAAGGTTAACTCTAGAGAGACATTTCTTAAAAAATCCATTTAATGAATCGACCACTTCTAAACCCATTGTGGCTTTGCCATCCAAATATTTCCCCATAGAATCAAAAGGACATCATATGGAGATGTTCTATGAACTAGTCAAGGAAGATTTAAAGAAACTGAACATTAAAGATCAAAAATTCAGTAACCTCACTCCTCAAAAACAGAACGCGGTCAAAGATCTAAAAAACGATAACGAAATAATCATTAAGATCGCGGATAAAGGGGGAGCTGTGGTGATCCAAAATCGTATTGATTGTATATCAGAAGCGAATAAGCTAATTGACGATCCAACCACTTATGAGAAGCTTGATTCAAACCCCATTGAAATTTATAAGGAAGAACTATATGTTCTATTATATAAAGCACATAAGGATAATCTAATATGCAAAAAATAATTTGAATATCTTTATGTAAAAAATCCAAAAAATCCTATTTTTTACCACATACCAAAAATACATAAAAATAAGACACACCCCCCTGGCCGCCCTATAGTGGCGGGTGTTGAATCTTTGACGGCCAATCTATCACACTACCTTGATTTAAGGCTCCCACCCTATGTAAAGGCCCAAAAATCTTATTTAAAAGACTACACTCAAGTACTGAGAGAACTGGAAAATTTTAATTGGAAACCCACTTATAGATGGGCTACTATTGACGTACAAGTTCTACTGTATATACTTGTATACCCCATCTAAAAGGACTGGAAGCGGTAAAGAACATACTATCTGAAGATAGAAACATAACAGATAGAGAAAAACTGTTTTTATTAGAAAGCATTTCATTTGTGCTACACCATAAACACTTTGAATTCAATAATACTCATTACATTCAAAGGCAGGGGACGGCAATGGGTACTAAATTCGCCCCATCCTACTCCAATATTTTTATGAACAACTGGCAACATGAAGTACTATAGGATGAAGATCACTATAAAATTAATGAAATCAAATTTTATAGAAGGTACATAGACGACCTTATAGTCATATGGGACGGTGACAAAATAAGCTTAGATCTATTTATCCAGGTCTTGCAAACTAATAATTACAACCATAAATTTACATACAAAGATGACGAAGTAGAAATAGATTTTTTGGATATTGTTCTAACAGTTAATTCAGATAAGAAAATTAATACAAAAACTTTTTTTTTTTTAAACGATGCTAACAGCTATATTCCAGCCAATAGCTGCCACCTAAATAGATGGAAAAATAATGTTCCCTATGCACAATTCGTCAGGATCCGTAAAAACTGTAGTTCTTTACCAATGTATTGGGAACAATCTGAGACCCTATTAAACAATTTCATAGAAAAAGGCTAAAAAGTGAGAATTTAATAAAGGATCAGGAAAAAGCGGCCCTACTCAATCGACAGAACCTTTTAGCAATAAAGGATAAAAAAACTCCTAAACAAATGAGACCTTTCATAACGCAATATAGCCAAGAAAATTGATACATTAAAAGATGTCTAGAAAAACATTGGCATATTTTAAAAATGGATCCCATTCTAGGCCCCCATCTCCCAAATAAACCTTATCTGGTATTTAGAAGGGCTAAAAACTTGAAACGCATTCTGGCCCCTAGCCAATTAAAACAAATAAAAACTTCAAATACTAACGAATCTAATGGCCTGTTTAATAGAAAAGGGCTTTACCCCTGCAATAAATGTATTTGTTGCAGACATGTGGAAAAACAGGGCCCTATCATACCCGAAAACTTAAGAAGGGAGTTAAAACTGGATGGGGTACTAACTTGTAATTCCACATATGTGGTTTATATTGTGAAGTGTGGCTGCAATATGTCATATGTAGGTAAAACAAAAAGAAACCTAAAAATTAGAATACAAGAGCACCTGCGAAATATCAAAAAAAAAGTACAGACACACAGCCTACCAAGGCACTTTGAACACAAACATAATTCTGATATTGGTACTTTCAAATTTTCCGTTTTAGAACATATTAAAGATGACCCAAGAGGGGGTGATAGAGAAAAACAATTAACAAAGAGAGAATCATTTTGGATATTTTCTCTCGATACCTTAGCCCCCAGAGGTTTGAATGAAGCCATAGAAATTACACCCTTCTTGTGAAAAAGGCCACGATATGATATATTGCAGCCAGGCTAAAATGACAACAATGATTGTCAAGTGTATGTAAATGTCCAATATTATTATTATTGTTTTTGTCCATATGAAATGTATTGTTTATCTATTTGTACTATTTGCATTGCACATCTAATTAGGATGTAAAGGAAGAAAGGGATAAAAATATCCACAAAAAGGCGCTGGTGTATGTGTCTGCTTGGCTAATGGAGCAGCAGTCTAGAAAAAGGTGGACTCAACCCCAGTGCAATGGTAAACAGGAAGAAAAGGTGGTCCACTGCGCTTTAGCAAAATAAATTTAAATCTACACAATGGATTGGAAGAGGTCAAGTGTATGGTGAAAAAAAGATTGTACAATTTATTATAAAATTCTCACATATATAAATTAAAGCAATAAAATTGAGGATAAAAAATGACACTGATAATTATAGTCACCCTTTGATCGGTCAAGATAGTCCAGTCCAATTGTTGGATCTTGTAATTGTAATCCGTTATGAGGATTGGATGTGTGGATCCACACCTTGCGATTTCTTGTAGTGGTGTTGCAAAGTGAGGGGCCAGTTCACTTTGTTTGTAGACAGCAGTCTACAAACAAAGTGAACTGGCCCCTCACTTTGCAACACCACTACAAGAAATCGCAAGGTGTGGATCCACACATCCAATCCTCATAACGGATTACAATTACAAGATCCAACAATTGGACTGGACTATCTTGACCGATCAAAGGGTGACTATAATTATCAGTGTAATTTTTTATCCTCAATTTTATTGCTTTAATTTATATATGTGAGAATTTTATAATAAATTGTACAATCTTTTTTTCACCATACACCTGACCACTTCCAATCCATTATGTAGATTTACATTTATTTTGCTAAAGCGCAGTCGACCACCTTTTCTTCCTGTCTAATTAGGATTTACCTGACCAACAATAGTCAGTCATATTGTATTGGGATGGATTAAATGACTAGGAGACTGCATAATAATAAAAATCGATACTCTAAAAAATTAAGAGACTGTTGAATGATAAAAATTGATATTCTAAAAAATTATATTAATTGATAATTCTATAAGATCTCACCAATAGATAATTAATATAGTTAATGCCCCTATAAAATGCCTTTGGGTACTAAATTTATTATTGTAATACCATCCCCTTCGTTAGATCTAATGAAATATAATATTACATACTGTATATATGTATATGGTAAATGAAATTATGCAAGGTAATTTTTCGGCTATTCTCCATCCATGTATGGTATAATTAATTGACTGGCCGGCTTTCATGATAAAATCTTTTGAAGACCCATAAATTTATATAAATTAATATAATATCCCTATAATATTTAGATTCTCCACAATGTGTTAATTCGTTATTTAATTAATCAGTGGGATTAGTTTGATATAGATTATACGTTCCACACGTAGTTAGGTGGAACGCATCTCACTTACATCCACCCCCCAATATGGCGGTGCGGTCCACAGGTAGTCTAGTAGTATACCAGCCGTCTATAGTAAGAAGATGGCAGTGCTGTCCACCGCTAATTAGGAGGACCGCGCACCACCCACCACTCATTTCCTATGAAGGAATGAGGCTGGGCGTTTCGCCTTTAACCAGGTGATAGCGCATCACCGTTTCAGGCTTCTAATACGGCCGTGCATTCCAACAGCGGCCGGGTGGAACGCAAACCATGTAATTAACTTTTATTCCAATATTTTAAAAGTTTTTTTTTGCCCCAACTTTCACCGCACTGGCCCTTATTCACTAGATATAATTGATTTACTGATTTCCTGAATTCCCCTTCACATAAAATCATTAAAAAGTAAAAATGTAAAATATAAAAAAATAAAAAAATTTTTTTTTTTCAAAAATTCTGAAAAATTTAAAAACTGAAAAAAGATATTTCATAACAAAATATTTACACATTGTAATTCTTCTACACTTTATAAAATTAAATAATAATAATTAAAATAAATAAATAAAATTGAAGTAAAAACACCCCACAGGAAGTGATGTCAAGGACATTTCCCTATATATACCCTCACTAGAGTACACACACATCACTTGTTTCCCTATATATACCCTCACTAGAGTTCACACATATCACTTGCCCTTTGGATGTTGAAGAGTACACATGCTCAGGCTACACTAAGGTAAGAGGATTTTGAACTCACTTTCCCACTAATAGGAACTTCATTCATCCATCTTAATTATACAATTATTTTTGATTTGATTAGGGGATTTCTTTCTTCGCCCCCAAAAACTAGGAAGTGATTTTATCACCTTTCTGGAGGTATGTACTTATTGCCATATTTATGTAAAAAAATATATTTACCAATTGACATAAATAAATAATTAATATATAACTTTACCTATAGGCCGAAACATTAAAGCCTAAACACCTGCTTACTTACATCCTTGATTCAAACCTAGGAGTTAATTAAGGATTCTCTCATTGGAGGTATGTACCCACCATGACATTATAATCTGACCATTTAATTAACTAATAAACCAGAAATAAATTGGATAATTAATTAAGTTATCTACCTTTAGGTTAGAAATTAAGAATTTTGCCTTTATTGGCTACCCTTATTCACCTAAGCTCGATTCACCTGCCTGGAGCATTATGTTCCTATGAATATCCAATAGTGAATGGGATCACTTCTTTACTCTTAATTGGTACGTATGATTTAAGGTACACATTTGAGTGTAATCTTTACAATTACATCTTATACCTATATACATATATAAGTTTTAGGTCCAGTTCTATTATTGAAAAGAAAATAAGAAAAAATTCTCTAATTAAGGATCATTAACAGGTATTCTTAACCTCAAAACGATCAATAGGTTACCAATAGCCATAAATAAATATACATGTGATATAGTAATTAATATACTTTATTTACAGTAACTATTCTCGTTACAATTTGGAAATCCAGTGTGAATAAATTATTCCTACTTCTTTACAAGCCAGAAACATCTTTAATTCTATAAAGGTATGCTAATATACATTTATATATTTATAATTTTCATTCCTAATAAAGTCTTCATTAATAGCCTTGAAGATGTAACGATAGTCAATGTCAACAGACTCCTAGTCATTTCATCTCTCATCCTTCTGTTCTGAATCCCTTCTGTTCGCCATCTCTGTCTCACCTATTGTTTTTTATGTCAAGTTGTGTAAAAAAAAGATTGTAAATTGTTATTTATGTCTTTCCCATTGTATGTACTTACAATCATGCTCTATTTTTATGGATCCATACTATAAAGGTGCGTACCCACGGTACGATTTATGTTCCATATGATATTGTATAAGATTTCCCAGGAAAGTCCCAGTGGTCAAAAGCATAAGATTTGTGCTTAAAATAACATACAATGTGCATAAGATATCATATACGATATGACGTCACAGCTGTACTACACTATACTATCTTATGCTTTCTAGACAGAATTGAGTTGCATGTTCACCCGAGCAGCTCCCTGCCAGACGACCGGCGGGAGCGCGCATCGTACGTCGGATAGTGCGTACACACGGTAAGATATAGTGCACTATCTAGCATGCTATTCGAAACTAGCTAGATAGTGTGCTAGATTTTGCACTATATCTTACCGTGGGTACGCACCTTAAGTATCAAACCCCTGATGAAGTCTCATAAAGAGACGAAACGCGTCGGGTACTTGGTATGATCCTGATTCCAAGAGAATACTTCTTTTCCAAGAGCATTTGCTTTTTATATGTTTTATAATAAATGTTTTATACTTAGTAAGAAGTCTTGGATGATAATTTTACATTAAGTGGAAAGACTTAAAGACATATTATACTGTCAAATTATATATGGGCGCCGAATAACACTATTGGGTTGTATATATATATATATATATATATATATATATATATATATATATATATATATATATATACTGAACAATTCACTCGGCACTCAGACTTGAGAAAAGCAACTTGGAAGGTGCCCCAGTATTCCGAGAGGAAGAAATATGTAACACGAAAATGAAATAAATCAGCCCAATACAGTGGGTGCTTTGGCAAAGCACCCACTGTATTGGGCTGATTTATTTCATTTTCTACCATTGCTATTTCGGATGAGTGCCAGGAAAGCTTGTGTTACATATATATATATATATATATATATATATATATATATATATATAATGCAACAACGACCCAGCACTCCAATATACAACTGATATGTGCCCTGGTGCCCCTCTGCGAGGCCAAACGGCCACAATACAGGATACAGTCCCAGAAATCTGGGGGGGGGGGTGAGCGGCACTCACTGGTCTTAAGTAGTGAGAAAAAAAACCAACAGCAGAGAGCTATAGCAAGATCAACGTTTCGGTTTTTAATAAACCTTTGTCAAGATCACCGAAATGCAGTACAGCACATACCTTATACCTTCACCAAGTGTCAGCTGCCCGCCTCCATCTTCCGGGACCCTCCTCCGTCACCCGCCGGCGACGTGCGCTCTCAGACGCTTCCTGATGACATCACAACAACCTCGGTCAGTGCGGCATCATTCCCGGATATCTGGAGGCGGGTTGCCGAGGCAACCACTATATACAAAACATAAAACATACAAAAATCAAACACATGAACACAGAATAAAAAAACCCAGAACAAAGAATACATGGGCGCTAAGCATATGAGCAAGGGGAAGCGCTTAAACAGGCTAACATAGCGCTGCGCAAAAAAAAAAAAAAAAATAAATATAAACTGCACGATCTGCCTGTGAGGTGCAAGTCAATGGCACCTATCCTCAAGGGGGGGATGCCAAGCAAGTCTAAACAACATGTATAAATGCTGCTGGCGAGCAAAGCGCCATGTAACAGTGCATATCTAGTAAGGGGGGATGTTCAACTAAACAGCTGACTAGACGCAGGTCTGAGTCATGGGAAAAAAACAATCCATGCTCATTGTGAGCCATAATGGCATCCACAAACCAAAGAACCAATCTGTCTCTCCTCGCTGCACAACCAAAATTCAAACAGACATATCTGATGAAAAAAAGAAAAATAATACATTACATAAAAATAACAAGAAAAAACAAGAAAAAACAGCACATCATCATAGGAAGCAAGATAGAGGAAGATTCTCATTCAGCCCTTCAGGCACCACTGTTCTCAGAGTAAAGATCCATCTGGCTTCATGTTGCAGCAAGATCTTTGCTCTGTCTCCCCCTCTCAATTTCTTGGGGATCTGTTCAATAATTTTGTACCTTAGTGTGGCAAGCCCGTGACCACATTCCCGGAAATGCCGGGCCACTGGTTGTTCGGTTTCCACTTTTTTGGCACCCAAAGACTTCCTAATAGAGGAGCGATGCATTGCCATCCTCTCCTTGAACTGCCTTGTGGTCTTTCCCACATAGAAAAGACCACAAGGACAGCGCAAGAAGTAGACGACATGCGTCGACGTACAAGTGACTACCTGTTTGATAGGGATTTTTCTCCCTGTGTGGGGGTGGCAAAAAAATTCCCCTGTTTCCATAAAGCTACAGCAGGTGCAGCCTGTGCATCTATATGAACCTGGTTTTTTGGTCAAAAAATTGGGAGGTTGGACAGGTTTAAAAGGCGAAATATCATTATGGACCAACCAATCTTTCAGGTTCCGGGTCCTGGAGTAACTGGGCATGATGGAAAAATCCCTTAACCCCTTGATATCCCTGTCTGAGGTGACCATGGGCCATAACTCCTTAATTTTCTTATTAACCTCTTGGCTGCCAGGGTAAAATTTCTGCACAAAAGGAATTTTCTTCACAACTGAATTGCTAGATTTAGACTTAGGCTGCAGCGCCTGTAGTCTAGGAATGGACAGGGCCTTTTCCTTTGCCAACAATAAATCCCTAAGATGGTAGCCTCGTAAGAGAAATTGATCTATCATGGTGTCAATTTCAATCTCTGTTTTGCTAAGATCATCAGAGATCCTGTGTATACGTAGAAATTGAGAGAAGGGTAATCCCTTCTTGGTGGAGACAGGGTGAGAACTTTGAAAATGTAAGATGGTATTACGGTCAGTCTCTTTTTTAAAGAGACTGGTGCGTATGCAATTATTCTCCAAGGAGATGCAAACATCAAGGTAATTTACATGTTTTTGGCTAATATTGTACGTGAACCTGATGGGGGTATCTTGACTGTTAACCTCCGCCATGAGGTTATGAAACTCTACCTCCTTTCCTATCCACAACAGTAGCAGATCATCAATATAACGTACAAAGAATGGGATCTTGGTGGCAATCTCCGGCCTAGCGAAAAACAACCCATGCTCAATGTCGAACATGAATGTGTTCGCAAAGGCCGGTGCCACACAAGATCCCATTGCACACCCCTGCAATTGGATGTACCACTTACTGTCGAAAACAAAATAATTACGTTTTAACGTCAACTCCAACAACTTAATGAAAAAATCAAGATCAGGACCAGTATACAAGTCATGGTCAAAGAGGAGACGCCGGGCAGCCTGCACACCAGCATCATGTGGTATACTGGTGTACAGGCTGACCACATCCAGGGTACACAGAAAGGCATCAGCAGGCTGTGGTGGTAATGCCTGTAGTTTGGTAATCAGAGTCGTGGTGTCCTTTAGATAAGTAGCTTGAGATTGTACTACTGGTTGGAAAAATGAGTCCAGATAACGAGAAATGGTGTAATACACAGAATCTCTAGCCGCTATGATGGGGCGGCCAGGCGGTGTCACAGGGTTTTTATGCAATTTTGGGAGCGTATATAAGACCGGGGCCACGGGGTTGGTTTGGAATAGAGCTCTACGGGTAGTGTCTGTAATGATTCTAGAGTCCACTGCCTGTTTCAGGAGAGCATCCAGTTCATTATTAAAGGTAAGCGTTGGATCTTCTGGGAGACGACGATATACAGAGGCATCCTCCAACTGGCGGTAGACTTCTGCACGATATTGCTGAATGTCTT
Organism: Crinia signifera; assembly: GCF_055691185.1. NCBI lineage: Eukaryota > Metazoa > Chordata > Amphibia > Anura > Myobatrachidae > Crinia > Crinia signifera. The sequence goes on from NC_139219.1 coordinate 178,903,132, forward strand.
GTCTTCGAGAGGTAAACCCCCTTTAGGGGTACAAACCCGTGCTCAGCGGGATCCTACAGGAAAAGACCGACACGCAGAGGCGGCCAAAACAGGCGGCTCTGGAAGAGGCAGAGCAAGGGGCAGGAGAGCGAAATAGTGTTCAATCTCTCCCAAAGGACACTTACAGCTGCCGAAATGGCAATTTTAAGTAAAGGACTGTCATTTGTTCCATCGTGTCCAGTGGACAAGTTCCAGTGGAGAGTGGATTCGTAAAAACTAGGCAGAAATTTACGCCTTAAAGAGCACTTCTCCGCCCAATCTGTTACTACTGAGTCTCTGACAGAACCAGTCAACAAATTCCGTCCCCATACTACATTTGATCCCCCCAATAACAACATCTCCCTCAAATGTTTTCTACGAGTGGTTGAACAACAGAGCAACACATTGGTCAACAATCATGATCACACTCGTGGGAACTTCAATAAACAAGAAATGGAAACCCTCCGCAGCCTAAGTGAGGATCAATCGATCGTCATTAGGTCTGCGGATAAGGGGGGCGGGATTGTCATACAAGACATTCAGCAATATCGTGCAGAAGTCTACCGCCAGTTGGAGGATGCCTCTGTATATCGTCGTCTCCCAGAAGATCCAACGCTTACCTTTAATAATGAACTGGATGCTCTCCTGAAACAGGCAGTGGACTCTAGAATCATTACAGACACTACCCGTAGAGCTCTATTCCAAACCAACCCCGTGGCCCCGGTCTTATACACGCTCCCAAAATTGCATAAAAACCCTGTGACACCGCCTGGCCGCCCCATCATAGCGGCTAGAGATTCTGTGTATTACACCATTTCTCGTTATCTGGACTCATTTTTCCAACCAGTAGTACAATCTCAAGCTACTTATCTAAAGGACACCACGACTCTGATTACCAAACTACAGGCATTACCACCACAGCCTGCTGATGCCTTTCTGTGTACCCTGGATGTGGTCAGCCTGTACACCAGTATACCACATGATGCTGGTGTGCAGGCTGCCCGGCGTCTCCTCTTTGACCATGACTTGTATACTGGTCCTGATCTTGATTTTTTCATTAAGTTGTTGGAGTTGACGTTAAAACGTAATTATTTTGTTTTCGACAGTAAGTGGTACATCCAATTGCAGGGGTGTGCAATGGGATCTTGTGTGGCACCGGCCTTTGCGAACACATTCATGTTCGACATTGAGCATGGGTTGTTTTTCGCTAGGCCGGAGATTGCCACCAAGATCCCATTCTTTGTACGTTATATTGATGATCTGCTACTGTTGTGGATAGGAAAGGAGGTAGAGTTTCATAACCTCATGGCGGAGGTTAACAGTCAAGATACCCCCATCAGGTTCACGTACAATATTAGCCAAAAACATGTAAATTACCTTGATGTTTGCATCTCCTTGGAGAATAATTGCATACGCACCAGTCTCTTTAAAAAAGAGACTGACCGTAATACCATCTTACATTTTCAAAGTTCTCACCCTGTCTCCACCAAGAAGGGATTACCCTTCTCTCAATTTCTACGTATACACAGGATCTCTGATGATCTTAGCAAAACAGAGATTGAAATTGACACCATGATAGATCAATTTCTCTTACGAGGCTACCATCTTAGGGATTTATTGTTGGCAAAGGAAAAGGCCCTGTCCATTCCTAGACTACAGGCGCTGCAGCCTAAGTCTAAATCTAGCAATTCAGTTGTGAAGAAAATTCCTTTTGTGCAGAAATTTTACCCTGGCAGCCAAGAGGTTAATAAGAAAATTAAGGAGTTATGGCCCATGGTCACCTCAGACAGGGATATCAAGGGGTTAAGGGATTTTTCCATCATGCCCAGTTACTCCAGGACCCGGAACCTGAAAGATTGGTTGGTCCATAATGATATTTCGCCTTTTAAACCTGTCCAACCTCCCAATTTTTTGACCAAAAAACCAGGTTCATATAGATGCACAGGCTGCACCTGCTGTAGCTTTATGGAAACAGGGGAATTTTTTTGCCACCCCCACACAGGGAGAAAAATCCCTATCAAACAGGTAGTCACTTGTACGTCGACGCATGTCATCTACTTCTTGCGCTGTCCTTGTGGTCTTTTCTATGTGGGAAAGACCACAAGGCAGTTCAAGGAGAGGATGGCAATGCATCGCTCCTCTATTAGACAGTCTTTGGGTGCCAAAAAAGTGGAAACCGAACAACCAGTGGCCCGGCATTTCCGGGAATGTGGTCACGGGCTTGCCACACTAAGGTACAAAATTATTGAACAGATCCTCAAGAAATTGAGAGGGGGAGACAGAGCAAAGATCTTGCTGCAACATGAAGCCAGATGGATCTTTACTCTGAGAACAGTGGTGCCTGAAGGGCTGAATGAGAATCTTCCTCTATCTTGCTTCCTATGATGATGTGCTGTTTTTTCTTGTTTTTTCTTGTTATTTTTATGTAATGTATTATTTTTCTTTTTTTCATCGGATATGTCTGTTTGAATTTTGGTTGTGCAGCGAGGAGAGACAGATTGGTTCTTTGGTTTGTGGATGCCATTATGGCTCACAATGAGCATGGATTGTTTTTTTCCCATGACTCAGACCTGCGTCTAGTCAGCTGTTTAGTTGAACATCCCCCCTTACTAGATATGCACTGTTACATGGCGCTTTACTCGCCAGCAGCATTTATACATGTTGTTTAGACTTGCTTGGCATCCCCCCCTTGAGGATAGGTGCCATTGACTTGCACCTCACAGGCAGATCGTGCAGTTTATATTTATTTATTTATTTATTTATTTTTTTGCGCAGCGCTATGTTAGCCTGTTTAAGCGCTTCCCCTTGCTCATATGCTTAGCGCCCATGTATTCTTTGTTCTGGTTTTTTTATTCTGTGTTCATGTGTTTGATTTTTGTATGTTTTATGTTTTGTATATAGTGGTTGCCTCGGCAACCCGCCTCCAGATATCCGGGAATGATGCCGCACTGACCGAGGTTGTTGTGATGTCATCAGGAAGCGTCTGAGAGCGCACGTCGCCGGCGGGTGACGGAGGAGGGTCCCGGAAGATGGAGGCGGGCAGCTGACACTTGGTGAAGGTATAAGGTATGTGCTGTACTGCATTTCGGTGATCTTGACAAAGGTTTATTAAAAACCGAAACGTTGATCTTGCTATAGCTCTCTGCTGTTGGTTTTTTTTCTCATTACTTAAGACCAGTGAGTGCCGCTCACCCCCCCCCCCCCGGATTTCTGGGACTGTATCCTATATATATATATATATATATATATATATATATATATATATATATATATATATATATATATATATATATATATATATATATATGTATGTACAAGTCCAATCGGCACTCACATATAGAAGGTAAAAAAATGTCTCTGGTGCCCTCAATGTAACCACCATTCCGGGGTCACCACATAGAAGTCCACTTCAGCGGCACTCAAGGAAAAGTATAACGCTTCACTCAGCTGGTTGTGATCAACGTTTCGAAATCACTTTATTTCGTCATCATGATATAAAAGACATAAAACATTAACTCACCTTTATACCACCAGCACCTCTACACCCGCGAAAACCTCACCGGCAAGGACGCTACCGGAAGTACACGCCTCCAAGTGACGTTACTTGTTTGCCAGGCGACCAATAACAAAAACAAAATACAGAAAAATACACACAGAGCTCCGGCAAAAAACGGAAAGTAGCGTATGGGTGCTGTTGGCATCAAGGTTTACAAGCATCCTATGCATCCAAAAACATATACCATGGATCACAAAAACATAGTAAGCAAATGAGGCATTATCAGAAAATGTATATGCCATCAGAAAAATAACAGTCATATAAATGCAAATGACCCAATATTACACATCAAGCATGTCAAACATTAGCCAAAGTCTAAGCCCCATACATTGCCACAATGAATAATAAGGGATATACAAGTCAAGAATGTTACAGATAGGAACCAAGACCCCGCTGCTCATTAAGTCCCATCGGGGACAGAGTGCCAAGCCTCTGAATCCAGGCAGCATCTCTCTGCAACAATAGTTTAGATCTATCGCCTCCACGCTTCAGTGGAGCGATATGATCTATTATCATATACCTGATGGTAGATAGGTTATGTCTATTACGGGCAAAGTGCCGTGCCACTGGCTGGTCACTTTGTCCCGTCTCGATGGCTGCACGGATGGAGGATCTATGACCTGCCATCCTCTCACGCAAAGTGCGTTCGGTTTCTATCTATACACAAAAAGCAATAATCACCATTCCTAGATTTTGGGTGCCCTTTTGTTTGTGACCGCATTGTTTAAATAGAAAATACAGGGGCTCTGCACTCACTAAATTAACTAACAAGAATAAAAAGTGGAGAGTTAGTTCATGTTTTGATCAATGCATTTATGCCTGCAGCCCCCGGCAAGGGACCCAATTTTTCTGAAAGTTTCCTACTTTATTGCTCTAAATAATGACCATAAACATAAGCTATCACATTAATGTAAGACTCCAGGTATGCTATCTGGTCTAAAGCCCACACCACAGTGACCATATTTTCTCGTTCATCCTATTTTAACTTATTTATTATAGCCTGTGTCAACTATTGTCCTAGGTGATTTACAAGAGATGTTTTGGTAAATGTGCTGAAAGTCCAGGAGCTCTTAGCTAAGCATTGGATGGAGTTAAAGTGGATGGAGATAAAGTACAAACCAAACAGCTCATAACGGTCATTTTTCAAACACAGCCTGTAACATGGCAAGTTAGGAACTGATTGGGTGATACATGGGGGGTTATTTTGGTTCACTCGTTCTAACAAAATCCTTCTTAGATGGACAAAACCATGTGCACTGCAGGGGAGCCTATGTGAAATGTGCAGAGAGAATTAGATTTGGGTAAGTTATTTTGTTTCTGTGTAGGGAAAATACGGACTGCTTTATTTTTACACTGCAATATAGATTTCACTTTGAAATAAAACCCCACCAAAATCTAATTCTCTCTGCACAAGTAACATCTGCCCCACCTGCAGTGCACCTGGTTTTGTCCATCAAAGAAGGATTTTTTCAGAAAGAGTGAACCAAAATAACCCCCTTTATCTCCGCCCAAGTTATCTCTCTCCAAGGCTTAATAAAAATACCTCATTGTAACTATGGCCCTTATTCTGATCGGTGCGGCCGGATCCGATTATGCGGCCAGGACCGTGCGTGCGAAACCCCGCCTTCCATACGGATCGCCAACTCCGTCCATACGCAGTAAGAAGCTGGCCGAACGGACCGCACGTGTATTTTTCACGGAATATGCCTCCTCCATCTCAGGGAACCTCCCCCATCATTCGATGGTCGCAGACCATCGAATGCAGGACCGAGTGGTCCACCAGCTCCCGCAACCTCAGACCACATGGACATTTTTCCGTGCAAAAGCAGGGATCTGGGCGGGCAGCTGACATCCGGCGATGTCATATGTCCGCCCCCTACACGTGCGTCACGGCCGCATTACCATACGTACGCCCAGCGTTTGCATGGGAACACCCATGAAACGCGGGGCGTATGCATATGGTAATGAGCCCAAATAGCCCTTCAGGCCCCTCTCCACCCCCTGTTTGGAGTGTTCACATTTCATGCGGGATTTGGCCGTACGCCCCGCTCGCACATGCGCAGAGACGCCTCTGCACATGCGCAGACACAAAACATCGGCGGCACGAACGCACGCGGATATTACCGCACCGATCAGAATAAGGGCCTATATGCAATGCACCTGTTTTGAATGACCATGGCATAAATGGCCAAACACTAATTAGATGTGGCGTACACATACTTTTGGTCAGGTAGCATAAATAGTTCATAAGATTTGTGATAACTAGATAGATAGATCTGGTTCACTAAAGAAAAAAATCAATTGCAATGTTGTACTTGAGTTACTTTAGTTAAAAAATATACTAATACCCCTTTTAGACCTGTGATCCGGCAATTAACCAGAATTTGGCAGGCAATTTTACCGGGTGCAGTCTGGCCCCCTTTTACACCAAGCAGCAAATTACCGGGTTAAAAATGTCAACCCGGTAGTTGCTGAATTACACGAATATTTCTTTAGTGTAAAATGGTCAACCCAGTTCGCAAATCCTAGTTCACCGGCCCTGGTAAAAAGTAGTGTTGGCGACCCAGGATTGACCCTATGTTGACCCTTTAACACTGAACAAATTACCGGGTAGAACTGCTTCACCCAGTAATTTTATGTTCGGTGTAAAAAAGGTATAATTTGCAGGCTTCACTTTTACCTTTCAAAAAAATTGTATTCACCCAGCCCAGGGCCAAGTCAGTTCAACTCTGTCATTTCACTAATTGACAATTTATCTTCTTTGTATGAAGTTCTTCCTTTTACATCTTCTTTATACTGTACCTGCAGAATAGCTTCACTCCCAGTCAGTTAGCGCTAAAAACAAGTGTAGAGGAGCCACATGCAGGGACCTGGTCAGTAACAAAATCATATGGGACTGAAAGTGAATACTGCATCATCGCCTTCTCTGTTCAGGAAACATTTTCTTATAACATATGCAGACCAAACATACAGACAATTACATACGGTTACAATCTGACAAATGGAAAGGTATTAGGGAGCTAAAGAACACAAGCAAATAACTGAAAAGTATTATTTTGGCATTAAGGGAAAGGTTGTTTGCTAAGCTATGAAAATTCTGCATCAGTCCAATCTTAATAGTGTATATCACATTTGCTGTTAATATCTTACAATCAATTTGTCCCCTCCCCCAAAATACAGTGTAGAGTTGAGAGATCAAGTTATGACTGTGAAGAATCAGTTTGTTGTGAGAGTATAGGCTTCACATTTCTTAAATATTGGGCAATGTATTTGGAATTAATCTTTTATTTTATTGTGCTCACAATCTAGATAAATGAGCACTCAATGTCAGAATGCCTATATGGCATTTTAACCACTTATTTCCAGAAAACTGATGATATTACTGACTCTCCATAAATAAATGGCATAACAAGTGCGCTAAAATGAACGAAGGCTTTAGAAGACTTCCCTTTGAAATTAGACACAAAACAATGTCTTTATGCTGCACATTTCCAGATGTACATGCTACCAACACTAGGACACAAAACATATTTTCTTTTCCCACAGATCTTTTATTGTGCTTTGGTCAATGCTGTACAGAGACAATGGGGCATACAGCTAATTAGAATGTATTTCCTTAACCACTATATCTAAACATATTTATGCAAATTTATATTAACTCATTATTGGTATGGAACGCAGATGTAAAATGAGAACAAGAGGTTGATGTTCCCTAATAGAGGTAAATCATGTTCCTTGTTTTTAGTTAACAAATATTTTTATTGGCCAACATTTTTTCTCCAGAGTTTGTTATACCCACATAAGGTTACATGGGTAATTAAACCTCTCCCTTGTTTTCCACTCTTTAAATTTATTACTGAAGCATTAAAAATAAGCTTTTCATTGTTTTAGCCAGTCTGTCCAATGCTTGCTGGTAAGTAGCTAGCAATCTGGTAGAACAGACAAATTCATACTGGCAACAAGATACATTCTTTCTTTACAGTGCTAATTAACCCAGCATAGTGCTAATTAACCTAGCACCAGCCAGCCCAATAAATATGCTAATGAAGCCAGCAATTCCATGGTCAGGCACTGACTGATTCCCTGGGAGGAGTCCATATGAGTACGGCATCGACTTGATAAAGAGCAGACAGATACACTTGTGTGCTGTTTTCATTAAATAATAAAAAAATGTACTTTTTTACACAGCGCTGGGGAACAGTTAACAATGTTTGCGAATGCAGATACTTGTATCATGCTTGCAGTATGTGTTTTGTTTATACTGTTAGCTTTATATACAATAATAAAATCATTAATTTAACTTAATTAGGTAAGCACTGTGGAGAGAGTAGGATGAGCAGTTACAAATTACACGGTATACCGTTTTGGGATACATTAACACAGTACTTGGGAAACCACAAAAAAAAAAAAAAAAGTTGAAAATGGCTATGAACGATAGCATCTGAACATGAAATAATACAGTAGCAGAATAATATGCAAATGCCAGATGAAGTGCAGTGATTCTTAGTTGTGTATTCCACTATCAGGCTGAATATGCTATGACAATTTATGGTAAAATTAGAAACACTGTTGAAATATGTGGAAGGTGGCAGTTGGAATTACTTATAATTATATATTATTTTGTTTGTAAATGGAATGTTTTTGTATTTGTAATTCACATTTGATATAAAGCATTTTCCTGTTTAATCATGGTTCAAAAATGCATTCATTACAATTTTTAACATTGAGTAAAAGATATCAATAATGTTGCATGAATATAACAAAACATTTGTTTACAACTTAACTGTAATTAAGTTGTATTATAATTGCATTCATATTTGAAATTTTGAAATCTGTGGCTGGATATAATACAATTTGATTTTGCCTGAGGTGCGGGATGCCGATCGAACTCTTTTCTTTTTTAAAGCGGCAATCATTTACCAGACAAAACTATGCTTTCTAAATGATTGCTACTTTAAAAACAGTTGCTGGCACCCGCACATCTGTTGAACTCGGACTGCATTATATCTCGCCACTAGTCTCATAGATGAAAACAATTGATTAAGATATACTTAATGTAATGCTGGTACCACATTTGCATCAAAAACACATCTTACAAATTGTACATACATTGATTCCTACTGCCAGTGATAATAAAATCACATATTAATAAAAACTTTATTTTTTTTAAATCTTCCTTTGATATTGTGAAACTTGTCATGTGAAGAGGTATATAAAAATATATTCAAAGGCAACCATTCATCTATTTGTAAATTAGACATTTGAAAAATAGTTCGGTTTTGTCATTGATATAATTTCTATAATTTTTTTAATTGAAATGTTCATTCAAGCCAATTAAAAGTAAGAATTATTAAACACAATTCACACAACCAGTTTATCTAACATGCTTATTGCAAAACTCTTCAGAATTCAACTGCATTCCAAATAATTCAAAAAGTAAAGGTGTGAGCAGCCATGAATGGTTTGAATGAATGAGTGTGAATGAGCTGAATCTCAACAAATTAATTAGTTTGGAGAAAGAAACTTTACTTTAAAGTAATATTAAGGCATTGCTGAAAATATGATATTTGTCACCTCGGACAAGGCAGTAATTTGGTTCTGCTCCGCCCCCCGGATCCTCTGCATGCATGTATGGGTATCCCATCCGGCAGCTGGGGCGTGCAAGCACCTAGCCCTCCCCTAGTTGCGGCCCTGATTAAGTCTCCAAGAACAGTACACAAGGTAATAAGTAAGCCCAATTATCTTTATATTGTGTTTGAAGTAGTCCTATACAATCTTGTGATTATTAGCATTTCCAGATGAAGTCAAGGAAATACGTCCACCTTATCATATAATTACAGGTGCAGTTAATGCCATCTCCTGACCGAATAAATAATCTGTAAAAGTTTGTATAACACGTGAATAATATATATATATATATATATATATATAACAAGTGGAAATGAACCGGCACTCAAGATTCCATTGGCAACTGCCTCGGGTGCCAACTTGCAAATAGGTAGAGAAGGTGGAATAAGTGTCACTCCAGAGGACTTAATAGAACGATTTTTATGAATGAAATAGCGAGTAAAGTTACATTGTCATCAAAGTCGACGTTTCGATACAAACATGTATCGTTCTCAAGACAGGCATGTAACTATAGCAAATAACAAGATATAATAAGCCCGCACGGCGGCGGGACCAGCATATATAGAGACAATAAAGCATGTACTTACCGGCTACGTGCAGACTGGACTGGCGCCGGGTGCAAAGTGCGTCTCATCCTCTGACAGGGGAGAGGCGCTCATTGCTGACGTCATTCCAACAACGCTGCATAGCAACGCAGCGTGATAGGATGCGGCCCCGGCAACCCGTCCAGAATCCCATAAGCCGGGACCATGATTGCTGAATGCGCAAAGCCAGGATGCAAAGGCTACAATACATACAGCAAAAAATCACTACACACTGTGAACACACTACTCCCCGTCTTTAAAAATATTCGCCCCATGGCTTGCTATACCAGGGGCAAAAATATAAAAGATCAAGTCATGCATGCTGACATTACAGGCTTTGATACCATCAATCGCTCCACTTTCCTGCAAAAACAGCCTGGTTGCTATAGGTGTCTTAAGTGTACCACATGCCGAAATATTGTGGTCTGTAAATCTTTTCAGCACCCCCATTCTGACTACCAGTTTCAGATTCGCCATGTCCTTACATGTTTGACAACTCATGTCATATATCTTCTGTATTGTCCATGTCGGCTTTTCTATGTCGGCAAAACTATACGAACTATCCGCGACCGCATGGCCCTCCATCGATCTGCGATCAACGCAGCCATTGCCACTAAGAAATCCGACCAACCCGTTGCCAGGCATTTCTTGGAAGCTGGACATACAGTGAACGATATTAAATTCATCTTGATCGACCACGTTCCGGCGCCTCCCAGAGGGGGTGACCGTGATGGCTTACTTCTGAGAATGGAATCCAGATGGATATACAAATTGCAGACCATTAAACCTAAAGGCCTTAACGACCGATTGAATTGGGGTCTATTCATTTAACACAAGGTCGACACTAAGATGTCCACCCTTTTGTTACATCCTTCTACCTAAGTCACTTTCATCGATTGTGGACTACACCATCCCCCCAGCGGTGTTAAACAGTTCTTTTGACTCTTACAGCGTTTATCGCTGTTCACAGTGTGTAGTGATTTTTTGCTGTATGTATTGTAGCCTTTGCATCCTGGCTTTGCGCATTCAGCAATCATGGTCCCGGCTTATGGGATTCTGGACGGGTTGCCGGGGACGCATCCTATCACGCTGCGTTGCTATGCAGCGTTGTTGGAATGACGTCAGCAATGAGCGCCTCTCCCTTGTCAGAGGATGAGACGCACTTTGCACCCGGCGCCCGTCCAGTCTACACGTAGCCGGTAAGTACATGCTTTATTGTCTCTATATATGCTGGTCCCGCCGCCGTGCGGGCTTATTATATCTTGTTATTTGCTATAGTTACATGCCTGTCTTGAGAACGATACATGTTTGTATCGAAACGTCGACTTTGATGACAATGTAACTTTACTCGCTATTTCATTCATAAAAATCGTTCTATTAAGTCCTCTGGAGTGACACTTATTCCACCTTCTCTCTCTCTCTCTCTCTCTCTCTCTCTCTCTCTCTCTCTCTCTCTCTCTCTCTCTCTCTCTATATATATATATATATATATATATATATATATATATATATATATATATTCAACAGATAAATCCGATACTCCAATAAAGTATTCCAAGCATAACTTGCTCCGGTGCCATCCACATCCCACAGGGTTAAATACAGACCAGTAGCACAGGCGTCACTCGGAGACTTTGATGCAAACGAAGTATATGCTTTATTGCATGTAATTGCCAAGCAAACAATTTTATTCATCATAATGACCTGTATTGTTTACCTTATATAAGAAATATAATCTTTTCTTACACAACATTTTTATTTGAATTTATGTAACAAATGTGAGTGACGCTGGCATTTTTAGCTGATATTTTGCATATGTCTCACAGAGATGTTGGCATTTTTAGCACATATTTTGAGCATCTCTGACAGAGACATTGGCACTCAAAGGGTTAATAGCAGAAATGTGGCTCCATTGTGACAATCTATCTATCTATCTATCTATCTATCTATCTATCTATCTATCATATAAGAATGTTGGGGGTGGTGTAGAAATAGGTAAGTACATTGTGAGCAGCACTGAGGTCATGGGCTCGACTCTTACCATGGCCATAACTGTGCGGAGTTTGTATATTCTCCCTGTGCTTGTGTGGGTTTCCTCCGGGTACTCCGGTTTCCTCCCACAATCTAAAAATATACTGGTAGGTTATTTGACTCGTGACAAATTTAACCCTAGAATGAATGTGTGTGCGTATACATGGGGTAGGGAATATAGATCATAAGCTTCTCTGGGGCAGGGACTGTCATGAATGTTTAAATATTCTCTGTAAAGATGCAAACAAAATTAATACATAACATGCGTATTTTCGGACGGCCACCAAGTGTTCTTAGCCCCACCTACCGTACGGATCGCTCACACCATCCGAATGCAGTGACATCGAACGAACGGACCGCGAGTGGATGTTTCATGTGAACAACTCCCCCATCTGTGGGAACCTCCCCATCCTCCGATAGTCGCCGACCATCGAATGATGGACCGAGCGGTCAGACATCTCCGAGTGCTCCAGACCACTTGGACATTTCTCTGTGCGAAAGCAGGGATATGGCGGGCAGCTGGCATTTGGCTATGTCAGCTGTCCGCCCCCCACACGTGCGTCACGGCCGGATTACCATACGTACGCCCAGTGTTTTCATGGGAACGCCCATGAAACGTGGGGTGTAAGCATATGGTAATGAGCCCAAACAACCCTTCACGCTCCTCTCCACCCCCCCCGCTTGGATTCTTCTGACTGAAATTCTAATCGTATTCGGATGTGCGCGGTGTACGCGCATGGGCAGAAATGCTTCTGCACATGTGCAAACACAATACATCGGCCGTCCGACCAAACACGCAGCCATCCGAATCAATCAGAATAAGGGCAATAGTGAAGTACAGTAAAAATGTAATGTGGACATAAACATTAAAAACACAACATTGCTGGTGAAAATCACAATCTACAAAACAAATAACATGCAGGACATGTATTTCACATGTAGTGAAGTTCGGAAGAGTGATCCTTTATGGTTACATTTTAATATTACCGGAATATGTGGAACTGGTAAAGCAGTTCGATATGCGCATGTGGACAAGTCACTCATCCTGCATGTTATTTGTTTTGTGATTAGAAGCTGGGGATCAGATTGTGATTTGCACCAGCAATGTTGTGTTTTTAATGTTTATGTCCACATTAAATTTTTACTGTACTTCACTAAATGTGATTTCATTCCCCATACGTGGTATAATTTCCATATAATCTGTGGGAGGAGTTACACGTTTGAGCCAATCAGCACCTGACAAGTTATGCATTAATTTTGTATGCAACTATTCTTGGTGAGGGGTGTTGGGAATACCCTCTAGAAAGGCAGCTGTGAGCACTGTCCGGGAACCACACTGTTTTGTACACACATTCTCTGTAAAGAGCTGTGGAATATGTGTGCGCTATATAAATAACTGGTAATAAATAAATAAATAAATGTACTCAGTCCCGACTTGAGAAAAATTATGTTGCATAACATATGATAAATAAAATGTATCTGGCACTGTGCAAGTACTAGTAATATCTTATTGGGACATATATTTAATGTTTGTTATATACTCTCCATGTAGTAATTGTAGAATATATTTTAAATACAGATACATACGGTATACTATTTTGGTGAAAGACAATGTTGGAAAAGCTGTGACAAATCATAAAGCCACTGCTGGGTAAAATAATATCACAGTAATAACATAAGTTAAATAATGATAATAATAATAACAATAACTATAATAATAATAAAAAGGTTAGTTGCCAAAGACATTTAAACAAAGTTGAAGTATTGTGCAGCTGCTGAACAGAAAAATGAGGGTATGTTTTTTTAAATGGCTCCAGTTCTTGAGATAATGGATACCCTCAAGTAATTGTGAACTTATACATTTCATGTGCATAAAGGAATATATTGGGACATTTTAAAAGGTGAGATACCGTATGCAAAAATTCTAGAATATTCTCCCTCCATATTCTTGCTCAGCCACTGTCATTTGACTACTGGCAATTGAGTTCACATTGTATATTGTGTTTCTCTTGAATCTCATCCACGTATCTCAAAGAATAAAGCCAATTTAGCAAAACTAATGTCATATTCAGAATCAGCACCACAAAGTTACCCTGATTCTCTATAATATCATTGGCAATAAAATGAATTTTTGATCCGTGTAATCTGTTCAGAAGTATTAGGTGTTACTACACAGATCATAAGCGGTAATGACTATAGGTAATGCAAGCACTGCATTTACTCTCCACTCTGGATTTGTGTTAGTGGCTTGGCATCAGTATTTCAAATATTTGAATGTAAAACATTATGTCAGTGATGCGCTACACATCTTCAATTGTCTATAAACTAGAAGTCAGATATACAACCTAAACTTAGATCATATGGCTTCTATACTTTTTCCATTACTGAATCACTTCTAATGGCCGGTCTTGAAAATAGTGTTGTCATATGGAAGCTAGAAAAGCAGCCTGTAGCTCAGCTGTAAATATTGCTTTAAAAACCACATAAATTGATTTCAATTTTCCAATAGTTACACTTTTATTTCTCATGTCAACATTCTTATTTCAAGGGCATATCACTTTATAGCGGAGAAGGTATTTTCTCTGCATGGAGCCCATCTCATGGTCTCCTATATTGCAAGCTACAGCAAATCTGCAGTTTACTTGGATTAAATATAAATATAAGTGGAGTACATGTTAAATCTTGTTGTTTGGCCTCAGTAGTTCCTCTGCTGTCCATCCTATCAATTTGAATTCAATTGTTTTGCTTATCCCCTTATGATTTATTTTTCATTTCATACACCTATTTTTTATTTTCTTTCAGAATTCCAACCTTTGTTTCCTGTGGAGACCTAAGTTTTAAAATCTTGCATCTCCAATCACTCGCTTTTCTTTCCAGCAGGGGTCTAAAAGCTTCAGTCTTAAGAGAATGTATATCTTAATAGTCACAGTGAAGTCTCTTTGTAGAATCCTGCATTGTGATAACTTGACTAGCTTCTGGAAATACAACTCAGACATGTTACACATATGTTTACCAATCTTCTTGTTTCAATTTGTAATTGCTTCTTGGTGCCTTTGTGTTATTATAAGCCTTCGGATTCAACTAGGCTTATGTATTAAAGTTTCTATGGCACAAATCTTGTACTAAACTAAAAGTAAACCACTGCTTGATAAAACATTATATTTAAGCTAATTGAAACAATAATGTTGAACATTGTAAAATAAAAGAATTACTTTCCAAGCACATTTTTTAATGGAAATTTGGATAATCACTACAAATGGTATTGCTTTATTTATAAAACTATGGGGGAGATTGATACCTGATAGCTCAGGTCCGAATTTTCCCCCAGTCCCAAGGGCATGGGGTGGATGCATGGGACCACCCAGCATTTTATGGACATGCCCACAAAATTGGTGGGCGTGTCCATTAAAGCACTGGGAGTACCCCTGCTGACACATGCGTGCCCGTGCATCCTCGGGGTGGGTGGCTGATGTCATGTGAAGTTAGAACCCGCCCCCAATTTGGTGGATAGCGGGCATCTGAAAAGTAAGTATTTTCAGAGCGAAAGCTGGAGAAATCATTAGACGGTGAGCGAGCATTGAATGATTTCTCCTCTGTGTCTGCTTGCATGCTAGTGCGGGGATTCGGTCATGGGGGGGACACTCCCAAATAGCAGACAATGTGAAACACAAGTTGAAGAGCCTTCACCAGCGCACCAAATGATATAACAGAGGACTTCCCTTGTAACTTTCTGGCATGTCACACAATCAAGTGGTAATCAATATTCCTGGACTATATTTCTATTTATGCAGATTTCCTCATGTTTGTTTCATCATAAAATTAGAAAAAAAGGTCCATAGCGTAATACGTAATTACCGGATGGATTGGAACTGTCTATATCCTGGTCCATGAGCCTTGAAAAGACCCCATAGCAGGTAGAGATACGTTGGTGGGAATCTCAGGCTGACTGGTGCAAGCTGTGGGATGCGCATTTACTGAAGACCATCTGGCTGCAGGTTGCCCTTTAATCTATACCTGTATTGAACTGTTCTTATATAGACGGTTCCAACCCATCCGGTAATTCCGTTTCTGCACATATATATGCACCACAAGCCGGAGACACTGTGTCTAGTGCACAATTCTTTGTTATATATATATATTTTTTTATTCATTGTGAAATTGATTTGTGAATGTTACATTAAATTACAGTATTATGCTATGGACCTTTTTTTCTCATTTTATGATGAAACAAACATTAGGAAATCTGCTTTAATCGATATATAGGTCAGGAATCTTGATTGTGCGACATGCCAGAAAGTTACAAGGGAAGTCCTTCGTTGTATCATTTGGTGCGCTGGTGAAGGGTCCTTAACTTGTGTTTTACAGTGAATATTTGCTGCATAGCAGGCAGATGTGAATCAGGCCCTATATTACATAAGTGAATAGTAAATCACAATACATGATCAATGTTTTTGTACTAAAACATTTCAAAATATTTTTTAACATTGTTTTAGGTCAGCAGTGGCTATTGCAATAGAAAGAAAATCGCAGCAGTTGGTAACTTGGGTACATGTACACTCAGGGAAACATGCTGTGATATTTAGGGGTACATAAAAAATATGTCCATGATGGTTTGGCTCATGGCAGCCATACATATGCTTCTGTAATGCTCCTGGAGCATTAGCTTAGTATCCCCACAAGCCTAGCTAGAATAGTAGCTGATACAGTAACCACCTATTTCTCATTTCATTGCTTTTATGATTGGCTTAATGACTTTCAAAGCCCTTCATGACCAGAGCCCAAGGTACTTGAAGCAGCTTCTGATTCCTTACTGTCCATCTCCATTACTGCGATCTGCAGATGATGGACTATAATACCTAGAATCTGCCAGAACTGATCTGGGGGTAGAGCTTTCGGCTTTGTGGCTCTGACTCTATGGAACTATATTCCCCGCACAGTGAGAGAGGCCCCCACTGTAAAATCCTTCAAAAATAGATTCAAGACCTTTCCTGTTAACTCAAGCATTTCACTAATATCCACTGTTAAGCTTGTTTTGTTGTGTGTGCTGTAAAGACAAATGTAAAGCACTTTGAGTCCTATTGGGAGAAAAGTGCTATATAAATAACATGAATATTATTATTATTATTATTATTATTATTATTATTGTTCATAGGATTGAGTAATTACCAGCTCTTGTCATTTGTTAATTTTCTTATAATCCATTATATGTTTCACATTTAGTGGTTATTCCATTAGCACTTTACAGCGCCTGAGATTCTCACAAAAGTGCTCACTGCCCCAAAGTGCAAAGTGCCACTGTGCAAAGTTAGGCTATATTTACTGTAAAACTCTGCAGCAACAGCACATTGCACCCTTCGTGCACAATTATATTGAACCCTTAGAGGGCCAACAGCACCTAACTTACTTTAATATACAGTATTCATCAGTTGTCCTATGGAATATTCATATGCTAATTAGAAACATGTCGGAAAGCAGTCACCAATGGATATCTCCACTCATACATCACTTTATGACTCTAATAACATCTGGGTAATAATCGGTTTTCTCCTTTATATGTACAGTATGTGTTGCTTGTTGTCGTATACTGAGACCATTTTTTTACATTACATTGTATATTTTACTATATTTTTTGACATTATGACAATTTTTTTAATTGATGCTGCATTCTGTTGAAATTCCCTTGTATCTCTGTTCTATACATATTTAATAATGTTTGATTTACATCC
Source organism: Crinia signifera (assembly GCF_055691185.1). NCBI lineage: Eukaryota > Metazoa > Chordata > Amphibia > Anura > Myobatrachidae > Crinia > Crinia signifera. The sequence continues at coordinate 178,920,675 of NC_139219.1, forward strand.
CTTCATTTTTAATAGATATAAATATTTGTGTACTTTACTGATTAAAAAATAATTATATGTACCTCTTTAGTATTGTAAATCCTAAAAGAATATGAGTATGTTCAATTTAGTATTTATGATATTATAGTGACCACAATTGTTATTTTTTGTTGGTGTATTCGATATAATCAATAAATACCTGTAATATTCTGTTTTTAATCCATCAGGCAATAAATAATTTTATCATACATGAAGCAGACATCTAATTGTAAAGGATAAGACATACAACATATAATAACATATAATAAGAAAAATAACTAAAATTCAATCAAAAATCAATGTGTAGTATATCCTAACAAAAAACAACCGATTATAGATGAACCTTAGATAATGCATCTATCTACGGTTCATCTATAGTCGTCTATTTATACTACACATTGTTTTTTTTTCTATTATTTTTTATCTCCACATAAATATAACAAGAAAAACTCAACTACGACACTGACTCCATACAAATAAGGACAATAAAACTATGAACTAAAATATGACATTCTTGAGGGATATATAGATAGTTTCTTTATTATATTTTCTAAGCGCCATTGGTTGAAAACTCCTCTGTATGTTTTATTGTTGTGTTAGAATTTATTTGGTGTGGTGATCCTGTTTGAGAGACGTAGACCAGCGTTGGCCGCTTATGTATCATTGTTAAATATTCCACAATCTTCCTAGCAGTCTAATTCTAAATTATCTAATTTCTGGTAAACCTGGCAAGAAAAATGTAGTAACGATGTCTAATGAATGTGGTTTAAAAAATAGTATATTTTTTAGTTTGTTTGCTTCTAGAAAAATGGATAGAAAAACTACACAAAATAGCTTTAAAAAAGTCAGTTTAATTGAAATGCTCTATGAGAAATATGCTCTCTTCCCCCTTCTTCCTTCCTTGTATCTTTATCGCCTAAAGTACATATTGGAACTTTTAAGATAGACCGAAAAGTTACCACATCTTGTCAAAGGATTACCGGCGTGTAGCCAGTGAGTTGTGGGCACTGACTACAGCTGACTGACGCTGTAAGGTGGTAGGTTTAGGCTATAGGAAGAGAGATTAAGCATTAAGGGGAGGTTTAGGGCTATGGGTATGGATACTCAATACCATTGGTGCAAGTAGAGAGGATCTCTTATTTGCACTGTGTGTGGGTGCAAAAAATGTGCATGTACATGCATCATGATGAGTATGGCAACTTAAAACTGGGCAGTGTCAGCATGGCGTGCCACCCATTTCTTATCACTCAAATAACATTCTTCTCCATTCCATTCCAAATTCACATTACCTATATGATGGTTTCTCTGCAACAGAGAGCCTCGGAAGAAATTGATCCTCCATTGGCAGACAGAGTCTTTAGTATTCACTATTAATGTAGGAGATCACATGGTACAGTGATGTCTGTTGGTGTAGGAATATGACCATTGTCATGATCATACATGACCTTTATCTCTCCATCCAAGCCCAGTCCACATTTGCTACCTGAATCCCGCTGCATGATGAGGATGTTGCTTCATTTTGGGGGCACAGATCCTCATTAGTGTCCTGTTAGCGAGGTCATGATATTACACTGCTGCATATGCACAAAATAACTTCACTGTACTGCTTTCTGGTAACTTTCTCAGCTCTGCCTCTGACACCCACTCTTTCCCTGCAGTTTGCCAAATTTTCATATCCGACATGAAAACATGTCAAACTGTGTCTCACCGGTGGTAAGTTGGTAGGGGACATGTCATACCCAGAACTAATTTATTAATTGCACACTGTACCTCCCCATACCTCCATACTTTCACCACTGCTCAATACCTCAAGTGCCACTGGATTTGTTGGAGTTCCTCATCAGTATAGTAGTAACATGATATGTAATCTCTTAATAATAATTCATAACAGGTAAAAATATTCAACTGTGCTTAATGAGTGAATGAGCTACTGTATGGGGTAATTCTTTGTTAATTCATAGCCATATTAGAGGAAAGTTATAGTGTATGTTGTTGCAGAAAATATTTAGATTTCAACAAAGTTCCAGAAAATGCTAATATCTACTTTGAAGCAAGAAAGTTGTTGACGGTGTAATGGTTAGCATTACTGTCTGACAGCACTGAGGCCATGGGTTTGATTCCCTTTATGGCCCTAACTGTGCTTAGTTTGGACCTTATTCTGGTCCATTTGCATAGGCCTTCGTTGGCATCTGTGCATGTGCAGACACATTACTGCGCATGTGCAGATGCAGGGTGCGTGCGGCCATGATGAACACTTTTAGTGTTTTGTGTTTCGGGTCTGTATCTCCGGCCGTGTTTTAGATCTGGATCTGTTCCAAAACACCACCCTTTCCTGTTTCGTGTTTTGGATCTGTATTTTAAAAAAACGTTGTCCATCTAGGAGCAGCACTGCAGTGGAAGACAGGATGACAGTTTGAAAAACTAGGCCCCAAAGAGCATATAATGCCCCAAAAAAGGTGCAAGATGGAATTTTCCTTGGACCCTCCCACCAACCCTTAAGTTGCATAAATAGGACATGTACACTGTCTTTAACAAACCAATAATTTTAACGACAGGGTTTGCCACATGACTTTGGCTGTAATGATTGGTTTGTTTGGGCCCCCACAAAACATGATCTCTCCTTGTACAAACTGGCTCTACAGAGGCAAGATGTCATCCTCATCCTTCCGATTCCTCACTCCCTTAAGTACGTACATCCTCACAGATTTTTCCCTGCTGGAATCAACCATTACAGTCCCTCTTTAGTCTATGGAGGCAATTGCTGGTCTTCGTTGAAATTAATTGATAATTCATTTTGATGAACATTTTGATGAACATCAACTTCTCCACATTTTATGGAAGCAACCTCCTAAGCCGCTCACTGACCAGGTTCCCGGCTGCAATGAAAACTCTTTTGGAGTACACACTGGACTTATGCAGCAGTACCAATGGACTGGATTAGACTTATGTATTAGAATCAGCTTTATTAGGCAGGTATACAGTACTTGTGTATACTAGGAATATGTTTTCGGTTTGCTGTGCAGTAGCCGGAGGGTAACAAGAAAAGAGTATACAGTATAAACAAAATAAACAGGTGGGGGAACACATACAATCATACAGAAAGATATTCCGAGGGGACATAGTGTTAAATTATGTGCAGAAGGTTATGGCGCGAATAGACAGTGAGATGTTTGGAGCTTACTTGTCAGTAAGTGAACCGCTTGAGGGAAGAAACTTTTTAGGCTTCTGGTGGACCTGGTGGGAATGACCCTGTAGCATCTTCCTGATGGCAGCAGGTTAACCCCTTGAGTGGTGGGTTTTGCTGGGGCAGGACAGGTTTGTCCTGCCCCAGCAAAACCCACCACAGAGTTGTGGGCCACCCCCGCATCTCTCCCCCCCTCCAGTCTCTCTCCCTTCCCCTCATCTCTGTTCCGGCGCTGTACGCCGGAGCTCCTGTGCCCTGCTGCTGCCCCAGCCACCAATCATAATGGGTGGCAGGCTCAGGGATGTTCGGGGTGGCTCGGGAGGCCTTGGGCACCCGAAATCCCAAGTTTCCCGAGCCACACCGAACATCCCCAAACCTGCCACCTGCTTATTACTAGAACTAATGGCGGTGGGGGCAGTGGAGCTCCGGCGTACAATCACAAAATTGTGAGGGGGATTGATGGGAGGGGAGAGCAGAGCGGCCACTGGGGGGAGTGCCCGGACAGGTGATGCGCCAGCGGTGCACAAATGGACACCACTGGCGCACACCTTCATTTTAGTGGTATGCCCGGAAATATTCCGGGACAGCCCGCTGCGGCAGCACAACTGATAACGGAAAATTTCCAGAAAAACATGGCTTGATTAACCACTTGAGTGGTATACTCAAGTGGTTAAACAAGCCATGTCCAGGATGTAGTTGGTCTACCAGGATGCAGTTGGTTGCTACTATGTAGCAGTATCACTGGTATATACAGCACTATTACTGACTGGACTATACAGCACCATGACTGGACTATAAGCACTATCACTGGACTGGACTTTAAGCACCATCAATTGACTGGACTTTAAGTACTATCACTGGACTGGACTTGACTATAAGCACTATCACTGGACTGGACTTTTCAGGATTGCCGGGTGGGACAGCAGGAAGTCGGGTGTGCAGGCAGGCGGATGAGCAGGCAGAGAGGATGCTGCCTCTTCACTCTCATAGACTGGATTGAGTCTGGGCGGGAATTTTCGAACATGCTCGGAGTGCGAGTTCAGATTGCGGGTGTCTGGGGGTGTCCGGATTCCCCCAATCCGAACTCGCACATCCCTAATGTGAATGCAGACAATGGATCTGAGAAGCCGGTAGTGGGCATCTGTTTACCAAAGATAGATCCTTTCGTATTAGCACGAAAAAATGGCACCTGTTTTTCTTTAGAACATAAATGCTCAAATTCCCTGATACCAAAGATGCAACAATGGCCTGGACTGTGCCAACCTCTGAATCACTAAATTGTACTAGATTGTAAACTACTAGATTGTAAGCTCCTCCGAGCAGGGCCCTCTTCCCTCCTGTTGTCAAAGCCCACTTCTCTTCACATGTCACTCATAGCTCTCCTATACTCCAACACTCAGTGACCATCTTCGTCTGCATACTCATCTCCATCATTGGCCTCAAGCCTCTAGTTGTATGTTAATTGAGTCCTCACTACTTACATTTAAGCTGTAATGTGTATTGATCTGTGGCGCTCTTTATTTGTACTGTATTTTGTTATTTATTCAATGTTATGCCAAGTTTTGTCTCCCTGTATTGTTCCTTTGTACAGCGCTGCAAAACACTTGTGGCACCTTATAAATAAAATTACAATAATAATAATAATAATCAGTCAATAAATTAGGGACAAGGGACTATCAAGCATACAAATAAGCATCAATCGTATTTAATAAGACTGTGCATTAAAATGTCTAAGTATGAACAATGGTTTTCACAACACAGACTAAGGGTGAGATTTAATAGGATGAGAGATTCTGAAGGTGAGAGATTTGGTAAGAAATCTCCAGTTTTTATAAAGCGGCAATCATTTACACTGCAAAATCAAATTGGTGTTGCAGTGTAAATGATTGCTGCTTTAAAACCCTGGAGATTTCTTACCAAATCTCTCACTTCCTGAATCTCTCATCCTATTAAATTTCCCCTAGCTCTCTTTCTAGAAACATTTACTAATGAGTTATTAAACTACAGATAAAAACTACTTCTAAAACACTATAGTCTATTATATTAGTAAAACTGCTGGAACAAACCTAACACTACAGCCTGCTACAGTGACCCCAGTTACATGAAAGACATAATTAAGAGCACAGAATAAAGATTTTTTTTATCTTATTATGATTGAAGTTATCATGTAAGAGGCAATCAGAGGGACATTTAATTCTCTGACATTACTGCACACTTACAATTTTATATTTATCTATTATTTTAAATAGTTTTATTGAAAAGTACAGTACAAAACAGGTGCAAAGCAATATTACAAATCCATATTAAATAATAAGAACTAGGTGGAGTCAGTGTGTATCCTTTTAGCTACGTTAGATAATTATAGAGAAAGTAAACAAGTTTAGGTCAACCAAAAACAGCAAAGGAAATAACAATAGCATAATAATCACAAAATAACACATTATCCAGTACATCTCACTAAGGGCCTGATTCAGACCAATTCGGATGGGGCCGAATGAGGCCCCATTTCCAATGTTGGGGGTCTGCGAATGCTCAAATATGTGTTAGATTTGAGGGAGTTATTTTGTTTCTGTGCAGGGTAAATACTGGCTGCTTTATTATTACACTACAATTTAGATTTCAGTTTGAACACACCCCACCCAAATATAACTCTCTGCACATGTTACATGTGCCCCACCTGATTTTGCATTTGCGATCAACTCCAAAAATCCAAAATAATTTTATTACTGCACATGCCCACAGACAATGTAATAGATCTGCTTCTGTATATTGGCATTTATAATATTTAGAAATTTCTATTAACCCTGTTCTATGACTTCATTTTCATTTCACTAAATGGTGTATTAAATATTTTAAATAATTGAACTAGAGATCAAGTGTTTGGTCATCTTTCCATAGTCATTGTACATTGTAGGACAGTACCTAGTTCATGCCTTTAACCCTATGGGGGTGTATTCAATCAGGTGAGCTATGACGGCGAGCAGTGCCTATTGATTGCCATCATAGCCCACCCTCAGTATTCAACTCACCCCCTGCAATCGCTGTTACCACCTCACTATTTCTATAAAGCGAGGTGGAAACGACGAGCGCGGATGTCAAAATGGCAGGGCTCGCGGCTGTATACATTGGGCTCACTGCATTAGCCATGAACCTTGCCGTCCGGGGGAATCCTCATTGTCCGAGAATACATAGAATAGGGCGAGCGGCCGGCGAGGATGGCTTGTTTACGGTGATCCTCAGCGAAAACAAATCATCCTCGTCATTAAAAACCCCCTTGCCGGCCGCATTGAATCCACCCCTTTGAGTGCTAACATTGCTGTGAGAGATGTGAAAAATATCTGCTAACAATGACAGTTTCGCTCACAGCGACTGTTGTTGTTTTTTGGCGCTATGTTTAACAAAGCTTCAATTAATTGAATTCAGTTCATTTGCCGGCAATAACTAAAGTGATCCATATTCCTCAACTTCAAACCTGGCATTTTTATCGGATATTTTGCACATCTTTCACAGCTACATTGGCACTCAAAGGGTTCATATTATCTAAATAATTTCTATTTGATAATATATCCAAGAGATGCACAAGCTGATTTAAACTTCATGCCTCTTGGCACTTGATTTGGTTAATGTACACGTTGAGCACGTCTCATAAATATGATAAAATCTAAGGACTAATGTAGGGTACACACCACGACGACCCGCTCACGATGCACATTGTGAGCGGGTCGTCAGTGTTTCTTCAGACCCGCTCACGATGATGCGGGGGGGGGGGCGCGACCCGCTCACGATGTGCACCATGAGTGGGTCCGATCCAATGGCGACCCGCACCCGGCAGTATGGTCGGATCTGAATAACGACCGACCGACCCGCGGGACCACGCATCGGATCGGTATCGGTCCACACCAGGACAGAAAAGGGCCCAATCACCACACAATCTACATCCAATTGGTCGGAATTGGATCTAGATTGAGGGGATCGGGCCCTAGTCGTCCTGGTGTGTACCCAGCATAACCCTCTTCCTGTCACCCACAATTTTTCCCTGTCACACTCTGCCTCCTCCTGCCTCTCCCTGTCACCCACTGCCATATTGCATATTGCAAACTAGGGTTGGGGTAGAGGAGGTGGGCCCAACATATATTTTTGCACTGGGCTCACCTCCCACAAGTTCTGCCACTGAGTTGTAGTGCCCCATTATTATACTATCACAAGTCTGGAAAGGGTTATAGAATATTATTTGGTTCAACAGCTCTTCATGCTACCATTAGTCTATGGTCCATCTTTATATGAATTGCTTATAAAAAGTAATGGAGCTTAATTTACTGTATGGATATAAAGAAACAAATAAAATCTTTTTCATCGCCGTTGATTCCAAGTATTAGTATTGTATATGTTGGTGAAACCATATTTACACCCTCCGGTGAATGTTATTATTTAAAGTCTAGTCCTATTTGATAAAATATATCTTCTATTTGAAAGCAGGTATGTAGTGTGAGTGCTGCAGTGTATTGGACATCAGACAGACAGTTAGACTTGATATAAATTCGGGAGCTCAAATGAAATGTAAAGCAAGCTGTGGATGAGTGTATTTGCTTCAGCTATAGAGAATTCAGTCGGCTCTCTTGCCTTGCAGGGAGCATGTTTGGCTGTGACGGCAGGAGATTATTTGTTCTCTTTCTCTGACACTGAACTAAAGAGAGCATTGTGGGAAAGCCATCATGACACATGACACAGTGCAAAGGAGGCTCACAGCATGAGGCAGCATCAAGGGGTTTACATGGCCTTGATACACTCTGGCACAGCATGGGACTTCAAAGGACAGTGGCTGTTCCAGCATCAGCAACAGTGCAATTTGCACTACTCTCATGAGAGCTCTCAGAAAAGTAGCGCTCTGAAGCCTTCGCATAAGCAGTGTAAAAATACTACTACTGTGTCCTATGTTAAAATAATAATAATAATGCAAACAATAACATTAACAATATTAGTAATTCATTTAAAATAAGATAAATCCATAAAACGGTTATTGGATTTTTTTTTTTATATTTAACACAACATTTTGGAGAATGTAACACGATAAAAAATATGAAACTTTTGCCCACTGTAAAAAAAATGTTTTTATTGACAGTAGGTGGGTCTCTATTAAGACTTATCAATGTGTATAAACTTGTTTCAGGCCCAGCTGTGTATAAAAGTCATGGAGTCTGTTTACTAAGGCAATGAGAGTGAAAAAATGGAGAGAGAGAAAGTACCAGTCATTCAGCTCCTAACTGCCAGCTTACAGGCTGCATTTGAAAAATGTCAGAAGCTGTATGGATGGTGCTTTATCTTCAAGGCTTAATAAATAGCCCACTTTATCATAGCATTCAATGTTTCAGTGCTTCTGTCTGGGAGGAATAGAGGTAAGCTCATGGAAACTGACAGCAGAAGGAGCTTATTGGGATGACAAGCATCATTACACCTCCTTTATATACCGATAAACATCAGAGGTCAGCATCTCAGACAGTGAGCATAGCCAAGGTGCAGTAAAGTAGTTTTAGCAACACTGAGCAGTTAATGCCATGGCATTAGGCTTGTGGTGCTAGGTAACCCTTATGTAATGGCAATAAAATTATTGTAAACCTTTAACAGTTGTGCACATCAGTGATAGATGCACATGGCACCTGTTTCCGACTAATTTGTTGTCTAGAGTGAAAACTAACCACCCCAACTACAGGGGTGGTAACAATAAGTAAGATAACAAGATCTCTTAGGTGTATAATGTTCTCTATTTCCTTCTGTTTCCGCCAGTGTAGGTAGACCACTGCTTCCCCTCATGGCCAGTAGACTGTGCCTCCTATCAATTATACTGTCCAAACATCAGTTGTAAGTAGAGATGAGCGGGTTCGGATCCTAGAGATCCGAACCCCCACGAACTTACCTGATCTGAGGCCGGATCCGAGGAGTTCGCTGCTTCCCGCCATCTTTCTCCAGGCTAAAACATCATCATCCTGCGTCGGATTCTTGCGAGACCTGGGGATATATAGTTCCCAGGGGTCTGCTCCATATTCAAACGGATGTGTCCGTGCTGTCTGCTGAGGGGTGTGAGGGGAAAACCTGCTGGGGGGGGGGGGGGGTGATTAATGCATAGAAGGGGCTGCTAGTGCTACAGAGGGGGCTGCATTTATTTAATGTAAAAAAGAATTAAAAGCAAAAAAATATATATTTTTTCAATTACTGCTGCCAGTGCCCAGGGTGCCTGCATGTGTGCTGCATCAGTCCAGGGGTGCCCACATGTGTACTGTATCCATCCAGGGGTGCCCACATGTGTGCTGTATTTGTCCAGGGGTGCCCACATGTGTGCTGTATCAGACTAGGGGTGCCCGCATGTGTACTGTATCCATCCAGGGGTGCCCACATGTGTGCTGTATTTGTCCAGGGGTGCCCCCATGTGTCCTGTATCAGTCCAGGGGTGCCCGCATGTGTGCCATATAATTCCATGGGTGCCCCCATGTGTCCCGCATCAGATCAGGGGAGCTGCCCTTTTTTTTAATGAAAATAAAAATAAGTTTTTTTTTTTTTTTTACTGCAAGGGCTGTTAAATGCGCTGTAGTCCAGGGGTGAGCCAAGAGTGCTGTATAATTCATGTGGTGTTGCAAAGTCTGTCGTATAATTCCAGGTGTGCTGCTCTTTTTTATAATTAAAAGAATACAAATTTTTATTTTTACTGCAGGATTTTGTCTGCCGTATAATTCCATGCCTGCTGCCATGTGTGCCGTATCAGTCCAGGGGTGCCGCCATCTGTACGGTATAATTTCATGTGTGCTGTATCAGGTCAGGGATGCCCACATGTGTGACGCATAATTCCTGGGGTGAGCCAAGTGTGTCATATAATTCATGGGTTGCTGCAAAATCTGCTGTATAATTCATGGGGTGCTGCTAAGTGTGCCGTCACAGTCCAGGGGTGATGCTAAGTGTGCAGTATCAGTCCAGGGGTGAGCCAAGTGTGCTGTATAATTTATGGGGTGCTGATAAGTCTGCTGTATCAATCCAGGAGTGCTGCCATTTTTTTATTTGAAGAATAACTCTTTTTACTGCAGGAGTGTCACTATGTGTGCCGTATAATTCCATGTGTGCTGTGTCAGTCCAGGGGTTCCGCCATCTGTGCCATATAATACCATGTGTGCTGTATCAGGTCAGGGGTGCCACCATCTGTGCCGTATAATTCCTGGGGTAAGCCAAGTCTGCCGTATAATTCATGGGGTGTTGCCAAGTGTGCTGTACTAGTCCAGGGATGATGCTAAATGTGCCGTATCAGTCCAGGGGTGATGGTATGTGTGCCATATCAGTCCAGGGGTGAGCCAAGTCTGCCAAATATTTCCTGGGGTGAGCCAAGTCTGACGTATAATTCATGGTGTGCTGCCAAGTGTGCTGTATTAGTCCAGGGGTGATGCTAAGTGTGCCGTATCAATCCAGGGGTGATGCTAAGTGTGCCATATCAGTCCAGGGGTGAGCCAAGTCTGCAAAATAATTCCTGAAGTATGAAGGTGGTGGGGAGGGGCAGCCATTTATCTAATGGTTGCAAAACAGGTGCCCAGACGAAGGCACATAAATTTCACGTCTATGAAGTCCTAAGCACTGTGAGGAATTCAGTCCCCAGCGACAGAGCTTGGAGTAGTCTGACATTTAAATAGGGAGAGGTCCGGGGTCACGACTCTGAAAGATTTACATCTGTAACCAGCCTGTAGACAAGCTTCTGGCGGTGTAGAGGAAAAGGAGATAGATACACTGTCCTGATTGTGGCTGATGTCAAGGATACTGGACATCAAGGGGCAATGTCTGAGATATCAGCCGCAGCGGCTCGGGCTAGCTCTTTCAGGTACGCTGCAGCATCTCTAGGGTTGGTAAAATCTTTGAACGAGGATCCATCGTAGACACGCAGTTTAGCAGGGTACAAAAGGCCAAACTTTCGACCTTCCGCGGCAAGTTGCGAACATAGCGGTGAGAAGGCTTTGCGAGCTTTGGACAGCTCCGCGGAGTAGTGCTGAAAGACATGCAATTTGTGACCTTCCCAGACAAGATCTTTTATCCTTCTAGAGGCTGACCAAATTTCTACCTTGTGGAGGTAGTTTAAGCATTTAAAGAGGACGACTCTGGGTCTAGGCCTGGATGGAGTGGGTGGGGGGCCCACCCTATGCGCCCTTTCTACCACCATATCTCTGCAGGACGGCTCAATCTGGAGTAAGGAGGGTAGGGTGTTCCTAATAAAATTGTCCAATGCAGGACCTTTTACCGATTCGGGTAGGCCCACCAATGTGACGTTATTCCTGCGCGATCTGTTTTCCAGATCCTCCACTCTATTCCATAATTGATAGTTTTCTGTATTCAGCCTCTTTAGGTCTCTCTGCATATCAGCGACTTCATGTGTAACAGTGCCAATCTGCTGTTCATTAATAGTGACTCTGTGAGATAGCTGTTGTAATTGCTGAGTGATGTCTGCTACAGCTTTGGCTAATAAAGTTGTCATGGCGGCCTGTATGGCCTCTATCACTTCCCTGTATGTCACAGGTGCCTCCTGTACTTGACTCACATGACTCATGGGTTCCACTTCTCCTCCTGCGGCTTTCTTTTGGGCAGGGAGGTCCTTATCTCCATTATCTGCTGGCGCCATGTTTCCCGCTGTCCTCCTCCGTTCAGCGCGGGCTTGCTGGGGTGGCTGGGATGCATAGTGCGCCGGCTGCCCCGCTGATTGTGAATACCGCTCCATCGAGGCAGCGGGATGTAGGGGAGAGAATCTGGGGTCTGCGGGAGGCAAAGAGGCTTTAGCAGCCTTGTAACGCTGGCTTTATGTCGGGCGTGAGACGAAGCGGGGAGAAGGAGCTCCTCACTCCATAACACCGGAACCAGAAGTCACACAAAGGTATTTTTAATGCACAAAATTGTGCCACCTGTCTAGTGAAGCATTTATGGTCTGGATTCAAGTACCTGGGGTAATTGACAGTGTGGGGAATCTCGCACTTCAACATTAACTATGATAGTATTTTCTTTTTTATTTGTTGTTATTTTATTAAATTAATGATCTTCACCGAACGTACCTATATTTTAGTTAAGATACATAATAACAGTTACATTTTAAAATGATTCAATTATCATTTGTCAAGTGTACCCCAAAAAACTTTTGTGTTCTTCCTTCTAGTCACCTCTGTGACTTACTTTTTCAGGTCAGCTGAGCTGACAGTGTGGCCTGGTAAGAAGGAGCAGCGGGTTTGTACTGCAGTGTCTGTGGCTGTGTGAGCAGTGCTTGTGCAGAGCGGGGGTGTTATACTTACAAGGAAGCTATGAGCATATCAGCACTTCCCTGTAAGTGTAACAACAATACTTCACACAAGCGCTACTCACTGCTTCATTTTCCTGTTCCTCAGTGCCCACATTGCATCCTGGCTATGCTGACACATATTTTATCAGCGCAACTCAAGTGTTGACAGAGCCCTGCCTCCAAACATTTGTTGTGCTGGCCCCCTCCCCTCCACTTGCCACCACACAGCCTCAGGCAGCTCCCCCACGGCCTTGTCAAGGCACAAACTCTGGTTCTGTGGCCTTGACTGCCCCTTTGGCCCGTTGAAGTCACTTTACCCTGGCCGAGCAGAGGGTAGTGTAAACCTGCGGTCATCTAATTAGGGGTAGCCTACAGGCAGCAAAAGGGAGATAAAAACAAAAAAATACCTACCTAACACCCAGAAAACTTTGTAAACCTCTCTTTAACAGGGGCAACACTTTTCATGCAGGCCACTGATCCTCACTGCTCCACACATTCTCTCCCACAAAATGCAGCACTGCAGCTAAGTAAACAAGCAGGGTGGGGTTAAACACGTGGGTGAAGTTAACAGGATGGAACAAAATAGGGAATAAAAAAAGGCAATCTGTGATATTAAAAAAAGATCTAAAATAGACGTGAGATTAAAAAAAAGGACTAAATGCGCGTGAGATTAAAAAAGGGGAATATATGGGCGTGAAATTAAAAAGGGGAATAAATGGGCGCGATAATTAAGACAACTACAACAGATTTGACATCTAAAGAAATAAAATATTGTATAGCACACCCGACCACCACTTCAAAAGAAGTCAGATGCGTGAATTTGAAAGGTAGGGAAAAAATGATGCCCAAAATAAACATTTGACTACACTTACCAGCTAGAAGTAAGGAAAAGGAAATTAATTAATATACTGTCCTGTTCATTACAGGAGTACTATTGAAGATTGGATGTTGCCAATAGCAACCAATCAGAATTTGCCTGCTATTTATTTAGCGCCTTCTAGAAGAGAATAGATCAAATCTGATTGGTTGCCTATAGCATCATCCCATCTTCAATAGAACTCCCATTTTAGTAAATAATCCCCTCTGTATTCATATTTATTTAGATGTAGTAGAAATGATACTTCATCAGAATCAAACAAATTGCATCCTTCTCCATGTCAATGGGTCAAACAAATAAGCATTTACCCTTAGGTCATATTTAAATAAGAAATTGGAAAAGTTTATATCATAATAATAATAATATCTATCAGGTATAAAAGTTACAATTAATAAGCATTGCACTTACAAGACAAAGGTAAGACAAATGCACATAAATGCATGTAAATAAGGTACTGTATGAATGACCAACTTTCTTCCAGAAGGCAGCAAATAAAGACAAATCACAAATATATCAACATTATCCTATCATCCAGTGGAGCAAAAAGTACATTGTTCCATTATTGTTTAATTCCACCTAAATGTATCTGAGAAATAGTTTATATTGTATTTATACAAATCTGGAGTATATTTGTCCTAACATTTCATTTGCATTACTATTTGCTTGTACTTTTTCTTGTGCCCAGACTATGTGCATTTTCTGCCAATCTAAAAAAAAAAAAAAAACTATGTACCCTTTCAAAGTGTGTGCCAGGTTATGCCAGCCTCCAACAGGATTGCTGCTTGCAGTTAAATAAACATATGTCCATGTTGGCCTTGGAAAGTAACAGAAGGACTTTTTACCTTAATGCTTTTATGGCTAACTGAGCACAATTGTACTACAGGAAATGAACTTGGAAAACATGACTACTATATTATTTTAATATTTAAATTGTTCTAAACAGGCGCCATCTTGTGGCTGCTGGTGCACACAGCACTTGAATTTCCCCCATAAAGGAGAGGAGCAGTTCTAGCCTTTTGTTAAATAGGATGTACAAATTAATGCTGACAAACATAAGTACAGGAATATGCCATAACGTGAGTATGTTTTCATATCACATCGATTTCATGGAAAACAATCTTCAATAAGTAATAATGCTGTTGTCTCACAGTTCAAGGAACCAACCCTAGGGAACTGCAATGGAGGCAGCAGGAGATAAGTAGAACATTTGTGTCTCCACCTATAAAAAAGTTAATGTCATTAAATATAAACAGATGACAAAAATATATAACTCCTCACACATGTATACTTGTACAAAACCATCATGGCCAAAGTCAGCATATGAGCTAACAGAATGCCCCATTTAAAAAAAAAGCTAATGATACCAGAACATTCTAAAAAAAATCCAAAAATCTTAAGGTGCCCACAGACGCTACAATTATTGAATGCGTTTTGTACTTTTTAAGCACAAATTGCATCTTATGTACAATTATTGGATGGTGTTTATGTTCCCTGGAGCCCGATATTGTATGTCTAAAAAAGTACGTGCTGCACGTACTTTTTAGACTACATCTGAAATTTAACATTACAAACATGGGTTCATCACATGCATCCAAGTGCACATCTCATAGCAAGCTGGAAGAAAAATTGTATAGAACCATTGTACAGTCAAAAACGCATAGCACAGTACAATTGTAGCGTCTGTGGGCACCTTTACAGTAAATTCCTTGGAGAGGATATATATCCATTTATTAAAATTTACCATAGCACTACACAGTTTAATGGCGTCTGTCCAGCAAATTAATTCATCTTTTATTGCTGCTTCTTCCCAATTACGCCATGACTCGTTGGTACTTGTACATCTCATGTCTCCTTCCACTGACAACATCTCATGAACATCTATGTCAGTTATTCGTATGAATTAATTCATGTGTTAACACCATTAGTAGCAAAGTTAGAGGGCAAACTAGGGATATCCCTAGTAATCCCTACTCTAAAATAAAAAAATAAATAAAAATAGTAGGTCATTTTATGTGATTACACAAAGGTCATTTTAACGCACAAAATTGTGCCACCTGTGTGGTCTGGATTCAAGTACCTGTGTTCATTTACAGTGTGGGGAAAAAGAATGGTAGTGTTGGGCTTTTATGCCTAAGGATATTCAATTACAGCCCCTTTTCTCATGCAGTAAATTACATGATCATAAGGTATAGGACAATGCACTTGCGTCACTTGCGCTAAGAGCACTTAATATGCATTTATGTTTGATCCTCCCTCAGGCTTGAACATTAATCTGAGTTAAGTGCAGCCGGCAGGCTGATTGGTGGCTGTTGCATGCGCTAGCCTATACAGGTAATTTACCTAATCTAATTGAATCTGGTTATATATGTTTAGAATTTTAGTGCTCTGAAAATTTGAGAAAGTTTTCTTGCCATTTTGGTAATACATCAATAATCTCTCCCAGAGGAAGGTCCATGTAAGGGCAGAAACGCGTCGGTGCACACACAGACTTACACACCCATACCCGTAACAAGCAGTTCCATTTCACACACTGGTCCTAATTATCAACTCTGCTAAGATCAGTGAATGAACCAGAGCAAGGTCATGTGACCCGGAAGGCAAGCAGGCAGATCAGGAGGGTCTACAGCAGAAGAACTGCTAACTACAAGTGGTTTAAAAATTGTCCAACTATACTAAACTATATATATATGGAAACTAGGGACTCAAAAGTAATTATGCCACTGTACAAAGCCTTGGTTAGACCACATCTAGAATATGGATATAATTCTGGGCCCCACACAATAAAAAAGACATCAGAGAACTGGAAAAAATCCAAAGAAGAGCAACAAAGCTAATAAAGGGAATGGAGAATTTAAGCATCGAGGACAGGTTGAACAAATTGGTGTTGTTTAAACTAGAGAAGAGACGCTTAAGGGGGGATACGCTTAACATGTACAAATATATCAGAGACCAATATAAGAAACTGTCAGGCGCCTTTTTTACTGTAAGGAAGGACTCCAGGACACATGGGCATGAGTTTAGATTAGAAAAAAGAAGATTTTGTTCCCTTAGAAGGAAACAGCAAAACTATGGAACTCTCTTCCGGGTGAGATGGTGTCGGCAGACACAATAAAAACATTTAAAATAAGATTGGACAAACATTTATTGGTTAAAGACATCCAGGGGTACTAACAATAATTATAATCTGTCTTTAAAGACATCAGAAAACACTAAGTATAACTATGGGATACAGTAATAGATTATACTCACTAAAACCGATGTTGAACTCGATGGACGCAAGTCTTTATTCAGCCTTAGCTACTATGTAACTATGGGCCTTATTTTGGTTCATTCTTTCTGACAAAATCCTTCTTAGATGGGCAAAACCATGTGCACTGCAGGTGGGGCAGGTGTTACTTGTGCAGAGAGAATTAGATTTGGGTGGGGTTTTACTTCAAAGTGAGATCTATATTGCAGTGTAAAAATAAAGCAGTCAGTATTTTCCCTGCACAGAAACAAAATTACTCACTCAAATCTAATTCTCTCTGCACATGTTACATCTGCCCCCCCTGCAGTGCACATGGTTTTGTCCATCTAAGAAGGATTTTGTCAGAAAGAATGAACCAAAATAAGGCCCTTATAACAGTAGTCTTGGTAGAGTGCACTCTGCTACAAAATTTCCACCACCAACCGTCTCCAGGCTTGTGCAAAAACAACAAATACCTTTTATTCAGGTTGCTCAAATACAGAGTTGTACATAAACAAAGATCACTGTCTTTCGTATAAACAACCAGGAAGGTTAGGCCCAGCCTAACTTCACTTAATAAGGAACCCATCAGATCCTGGCATCCTTACACTAGTGCCCCAGTCTTCTGGATCCCAGCAGACTTATCACCTGGGCAATAACTCCCGTCATGAGCCCTGACTTATGAGAGACATTCTGCTTTAAACCCAGCAGCCAGGTGCTGGCTGATTGAAGCCGCCCAGGGGCGTAACTAGACCTTGGTGGGCTCCATTGCAAAAATCTTATAAGGGCCCACCCACCCCACCCACCCCACGACAAAAAACATATAGGCCTCTGGAAAGAAAAAAAACGTACTCCATTTCAGGCTCACCCCTACACAGTGCTGCAGTAAAAGTTTTTTATATGCTGGAGGACACTGCGAGGACAATAGGGAAGAGATACAGTAGATGAAAGGTGATTTAGAGGGGATAGAGAGACGCAGGGTGCTAGGAAAGGGATAGAGAGATGCAAAGTGGTAGGGAGGGGATAGAGAGATTCAGGGTGGTAGGGAGGTGACAGTGAGATGCAGGGTGGTAGGGAGGGAATAGAGAGATGCACGGAAGTAGGGAGGTGACAGTGAGACGCAGGTTGGTAGAGAGGACATAGAGATACACAGGGTGGTTGGGAGGGGATAAAGACATGCTAGGTGGTGGGGAAGGGATAGTGAGATTCCCGGGCAGCAGTTACGCTCTAGTAACCAACACTAATAATCAGAAATTACATATATACATACATACGTACAAGTGGGGTAATTATATAGCAATAAACAAACTGTCACGCTAGGGGTACCTTGTGGATCTGTCTGAGGCCTGGAGGTTGGATGTTCGCGACTTGAGGAAGACTGGAGAACAGCAGGTTTAATATAATTCTTTATTGTAGCACCAACATGAGAAGGCAAAACCATAAATGAAACGGCAGGCTGCAAAACCCAGTGGAATTCCTGGGTAACAACTGAAAGTCCAGAATGATGGGATTAATCCCAGAGTCTCTGTTATCTTACTGGGGAAACTAATGACTGACTGTGGGTGCAGACAGCAGGGGGCAGCAGGAGACGGAAGTCAGCGAACTCCGATGACTGGCAGTAGATGCGGGTGCCGACAGCAGGGTGGAGAAGCGTCGGCAGGCACGGAAGACTGGCAGTAGGTGCAGATGCAGACAGCAGGATGGTGAGGCGTCGGCAGGCACGGAAGACTGGCAGTAGGTGCAGAGGCAGACAGCAGGATGGTGAGGCGTCGGCAGGCACGAAAGACTGGCAGTAGGTGCGGATGCAGACAGCAGGATGGTGAGGCGTCAGCAGGCACGGAAGGCTGACAACAGGTGCAGCTGGACCACAGCAGACGTGAAGATGGGTCAACAGACACGCAGGGTTAGCAACAGGTGCAGCTGGTCGACAGCAGGAGTGGAGATGTGTCAACAGACACGCAGGGCTGGCAGCAGGTGCAGCTGGTCGACAGACTGTAGCAAACCTGAAAGGGCTGGAGGCAGCATGCAATTTGCAAAGTCCAGGAAACAGGTGTAAAGCTGTAAGGGCTGGGAGCAGAATGCAAATGCAGGTATCCAGGTATCAGGTGTTGGACTGCAGGTAACGAAGACAGGGATCAGGGATATCACAGAACAAGGACAGGAGCACAGGCTGAAGCTTCCTCCCCAGGGATTGACAACAAAGCACTGGCGCTTGTATGCCCCAGAGGGCTCTGCTTTATCCCCCAGGGTACATCTTGATTGGAGGAGTTGAACTGGAGCTCTGAACCATTGGCTGGCTACAACAACATGGCGGCGCCCGGACTGGAGACAAACAACCTTGGCTGGCTGTCATGCTGGATGCGCGTGCTGCAGGCCCCAGGAAGATGGTCGCGGCCGGGAGACCTAGACGCCGCGCTCCCCGTCCTGCACCCAGACGGATGGCCCACAGGCCCCGCCGCCGGAGATGAACAGGTGAGCGGCGCGTCCTAACAGCGGCCGTGACAGCACCCCCCCCTTTGAAGTGGACTCTGGACACTTCCATGGTTTTCTTGGATATTGTTAATGAAACTTACGGACCAAAGTGGGAGCATCGACGCGAGCAGCATCCACCCAGGATCGTTCCTCTGGACCGAAGCCTTTCCAGTCTACCAGATATTGGACTTGCCCTGAACGAACTCTTGAGTCCACAATTTTTTTAATTTCAAAAGCAACATCATGATGAGCCTGAGGCTGAGGAGACTTGGGTACTTTATTCTGGAATCGGTTTAATATCAATGGTCTTAATAACGAGATGTGGAATGTATTTGAAATTTTCAAAGAACGAGGCAACTGTAGCTTATAAGCCAAAGGCGAGATCACCGTAGTTACTGTATATGGCCCAATGAATCGAGGTGCAAACTTCATAGACGGGACTTTGAGTCTAATATTTTTGGTGGAGAGCCAAACTCTTTCTCCTACCTTGAGTCTCGGAGCTGCCCGTCTGTGCCGATCAGAGAATTTCTTGTAACGTTGGGAGGCTTTCTCTAATGAAGCATGAACATTCCTCCAGATGTTTGAGAAAAACCGGACAGACGAGTTAACTGCTGGTATGTCAAAAACAGGAAGATTTTGGAATTCTGGAAAACGTGGGTTACGACCATAGACAATGAAGAAGGGAGTCTTTTCGGTGGAGGAATGATAAGAGTTGTTATGTGCAAATTCGGCCCAAGGCATAAGCTCCTTCCAATTGTCTTGCGAGGAGGACAGATACAGACGTAAAAAGGCCTCTAAATCTTGATTTACTCTTTCTGTTTGGCCATTGGATTGCGGATGATAGGATGAGGAAAAGTTCAGCTTTACCTGTAAAGCACTACACAACGCTCTCCAAAACTTTGATACAAATTGTACCCCTCTGTCAGATACAATTTCTCTCGGAAGACCATGTAGACGGAATATTTCAGCTATGAATATTTGAGCCAATTTAGGAGCAGACGGAAGGCCTTTTAGTGGAACATGAGCCATCTTGGAAAAACGGTCAATGACGACCCAGATCGTGTTGAACCCTTGTGAAAGAGGCAGATCGGTGACAAAGTCCATCGATATGTGTGACCAGGGTGACTCAGGTATAGACAATGGTTGGAGAAGACCAGCTGGTGCTTGACGAGAAGACTTGTGACGAGAACACTGGGTACAGGATGCTATGAAGTCAGTGACATCTTTCCTCATGGACGGCCACCAGTACACTCTTTTAATGAATTCTAAAGTTTTCTTTACACCACAGTGACCAGAAAAACGAGAGGAGTGTGCCCACTGTAGCAAAGATGATCTGAGTCCAGTATCAACAAAAGTCTTTCCTCTAGGAATGGATACTACAGCAGTCTTAGCAAACACTGTAGGGCTTAGAACTGGGCTTATGGTACGATCTTCAGTAGAGGATGTGAAAGATCTGGAGAGTGCATCCGCTTTGCCATTTTGAGACCCAGGACGGAAAGATAAAACAAACTCGAATCTTGTAAAGAATAAGGCCCATCGGGCTAGTCTGGGGTTCAGACACTGGGCGTTCTGCAAATACAACAAGTTCTTATGATCTGTAATGACGGATATAGGAAACTTAGCCCCTTCCAACAGGTACCGCCATTCTTCAAAGGCCAATTTAATGGCTAGTAATTCTTGTTCACCAATGGGGTAGTTCATCTCGGCTGGCAGAAACTTCCTGGAGAAGAACCCACATGGGTGTAGGTGACCGTCCTCAGACTTCTGTGAAAGTACAGCTCCAACCCCAACAGAAGAGGCATCTACCTCCAGAATAAACGGGCGAGAACAATCGGGCTGCAGAAGAATTGGAGCTGAAGTGAATACACTTTTTAGTTGCTGAAACGCTGCCACCGCTTCGGGAGACCACTTGGCAGGATTGGCTCCTTTATGAGTCAAAGCCGTGATGGGACAAATGATGGAAGAAAATTTTTTGATGAATTTCCTATAATAATTGGAAAATCCAATGAAGCGTTGAACAGCCTTTAGGGTATGAGGTTGTGGCCAATCAAGGACTGCTTGCACTTTAGAAGGATCCATACTTAATCCGGTACCTGAAATGATGTAACCAAGGAAGGGAACTGAAGATTTTTCAAATTCACATTTCTCCAATTTGCAGTATAGCTGGTTGGATCGTAATCGCTGTAACACCTCCTTCACGTGCTGACGGTGTTCCGGAATATTCTGAGAAAAAATAAGAATGTCATCGAGATAAACAACCACGGAATAGTACAGTAAATCACGGAATAATTCATTCATGAACTCTTGGAATACTGCTGGAGCATTGCTGAGACCAAACGGCATAACAAGGTACTCGTAGTGACCGTCTCTAGTATTAAAAGCTGTTTTCCACTCATCGCCTGCTCGGATACGGATAAGGTTATAAGCTCCTCTGAGATCCAATTTAGTGAAGACCTTAGCCCCTTTGATTCGATCAAACAACTCAGTCACCAAGGGTAACGGGTACTTGTTTTTGACTGTTATGTTATTCAGTCCCCTATAATCAATACAGGGCCTCAGACCTCCATCTTTCTTTTTAACGAAAAAGAATCCGGCTCCTGCTGGAGACGTAGAAGGCCGAATGAAGCCTTTTAATAGGTTCTCTTTAATATACTGGGACATGGCTTCTGTCTCTGGCAGAGAGAGTGGGTAGGTTCGGCCCTTTGGAGGCATTTTACCTGGAATAAGATCGATGGGACAGTCCCAGCGCCGATGCGGAGGTAATTTGTCGGCTGAACCTTTACAGAAGACGTCGGAGAAGGCTTGATAGGCTTGAGGAAGAGGATCAGGAGACATGGGCGAGGTGGACTGGGTGCGCACCAATCCGGGAAGACAGGTGTGACGGCAGTTCGTACCCCAGGACAGAACCTCCATAGTACTCCAATTGATTTTCGGAGAATGTCGCTGGAGCCAAGGAAACCCCAACACTACAGGGTGGTTCGCTTTAGGGATAATGAAAAAAGATAATTCTTCCTGATGCAACGCCCCGACTTGAATCTTGATGGGCAGAGTCCGATGAGTGATGGAGGCTTGAGGAATAAGACTCCCATCTACGGCAGATAACTGGAGTGGCTGCGAAAGTTCCTGAGAGTCCAGGCCATGATAGGACACAAACTGGGCTGAAATAAAGTTGGCGGCTGCCCCAGAGTCCAGTAAAGCAGATACTGCGAGTGAACCGTTGGGTAACACAATCTGTATGGACAGCAAAGAGTCAGACTTGATTGGAGAAGTTTCTACTCGTCCTAGATTGGCCTCTCCGCAACCAACTAGGACCGGGAGTTTAACGGACGACGGGTACATTTGGCTAACAGATGACCTGATTCCCCACAATACAAGCACAAATTCTGTCGCCGTCTTCTCTGACGCTCTTCGGGAGTTAGACGAGTATGGTTGATCTGCATAGGCTCATCAGAAGAATTTGGAGGAAGAGAAGGCCCTGGACGAGGAGAAACGGGGATAGACTTGCCTCGCTCTTGCCGGGATCTCTCTAGCTGACGCTCCCGAAAACGAAGGTCCAACCTATTGCAGAGCGATATGACCTCACTCAGCGAGGTGGGAAGATCTCGGGTGGCTAATTCGTCCTTCATGCGTTCAGATAACCCTGCCAAGAAAGTGGAAATTAGAGCTTCCTCATTCCACTTCAGTTCGGATGCCACAGTTTGAAAATGGATAACATATTGAGAAACGGAGCGGGAGCCTTGACGAATCCACAGGATTTCTGAAGCGGCAGAGGATACTCGTCCCGGTTCGTCAAAAATTTTTCTGAACTGAGAAATAAAGTCAGAGTATTTGGAGAGTAGCGGATCATTTCTCTCCCAGAGTGGGGAGACCCAGTCCAATGCAGAGTCCGATAATAAGGAGACAATAAAAGCCACTTTAACACGATCAGAAGGAAAGTTCATTGGTTGCAGGGAAAAATGCACTTCACATTGATTGATAAACCCCCGGCAAGTACGAGGGGTCCCATTATATTTAGAAGGGGTAGACAATCGGAGAGATGGGGAGACAGTCTGTGAAGAAGGATTTGAGGCTTGTCTTTGAGAAATGCCTTGGAGTGCTTGAGTAACTTGCTGCTGGGATTCCTCCAGTGCTCGCAGTCGAGCGACCACATTTTGAAAGAACTCCTGGCTGGCGGACGGATCCATTGGGCCAGTGCTTACTGTCACGCTAGGGGTACCTTGTGGATCTGTCTGAGGCCTGGAGGTTGGATGTTCGCGACTTGAGGAAGACTGGAGAACAGCAGGTTTAATATAACTCTTTATTGTAGCACCAACATGAGAAGGCAAAACCATAAATGAAACGGCAGGCTGCAAAACCCAGTGGAATTCCTGGGTAACAACTGAAAGTCCAGAATGATGGGATTAATCCCAGAGTCTCTGTTATCTTACTGGGGAAACTAATGACTGACTGTGGGTGCAGACAGCAGGGGGCAGCAGGAGACGGAAGTCAGCGAACTCCGATGACTGGCAGTAGATGCGGGTGCCGACAGCAGGGTGGAGAAGCGTCGGCAGGCACGGAAGACTGGCAGTAGGTGCAGATGCAGACAGCAGGATGGTGAGGCGTCGGCAGGCACGGAAGACTGGCAGTAGGTGCAGAGGCAGACAGCAGGATGGTGAGGCGTCGGCAGGCACGAAAGACTGGCAGTAGGTGCGGATGCAGACAGCAGGATGGTGAGGCGTCAGCAGGCACGGAAGGTTGACAACAGGTGCAGCTGGACCACAGCAGACGTGAAGATGGGTCAACAGACACGCAGGGTTAGCAACAGGTGCAGCTGGTTGACAGCAGGAGTGGAGATGTGTCAACAGACACGCAGGGCTGGCAGCAGGTGCAGCTGGTCGACAGACTGTAGCAAACCTGAAAGGGCTGGAGGCAGCATGCAATTTGCAAAGTCCAGGAAACAGGTGTAAAGCTGTAAGGGCTGGGAGCAGAATGCAAATGCAGGTATCCAGGTATCAGGTGTTGGACTGCAGGTAACGAAGACAGGGATCAGGGATATCACAGAACAAGGACAGGAGCACAGGCTGAAGCTTCCTCCCCAGGGATTGACAACAAAGCACTGGCGCTTGTATGCCCCAGAGGGCTCTGCTTTATCCCCCAGGGTAGATCTTGATTGGAGGAGTTGAACTGGAGCTCTGAACCATTGGCTGGCTACAACAACATGGCGGCGCCCGGACTGGAGACAAACAACCTTGGCTGGCTGTCATGCTGGATGCGCGTGCTGCAGGCCCCAGGAAGATGGTCGCGGCCGGGAGACCTAGACGCCGCGCTCCCCGTCCTGCACCCAGACGGATGGCCCGCAGGCCCCGCCGCCGGAGATGAACAGGTGAGCGGCGCGTCCTAACAGCGGCCGTGACACAAACATTTATGCACCCCAGACTGCAGCTGTTCCACTGAAAACTCCTGGCTGCCAGGCTCTCCCTGGGTGTGCTGGGCTGGCAGACCAGGGTAGAGTTACCACTTCAGTGCCATGGTCATCTCAACTGTCCCCCCCTGACTGTAGCATACCTTGCCTCCACTGACCACCCAGCCACCCCCACCCACGCATCAGCGGTCACAAGGCCCCCTTTCCAGCCGGTGCCCAGCATCAGCTGCATGGCATAAGTGGCACCCAGACCAGCCCCCCGCACAGGCTGCACCCCCGCACCCTCTATAGTTATACCATTGAAGAAGCCTCTTGGGCTAAGAAGCCCAAAAGACCCAGTCTGGGCCCAATGGATGGGAACCTGGTCCATCCACACTTCACTCTAGTCACTCTATCAGTTGCAAAAGCCACTATTATTTCCCTTGGTTTGTTTCCAGGTGGCCAAGTACCTCTCCTACCACAAATATATATGGAACAGTGGGTCCTGGCACTCCACTCCCAATGTTTGCTTAGCATGCTCTGGTGCCCTTTCAGGCCATTCACGCCAAACACAGCAGTCGAATAGAAGTGGCACTCATCTTTTGTAGTAGAAAAGCATATAACAGCATGTTATATATCATTCATATGATATTTGAAATGTATGTTCCTTTTCCAGGTCGTGATGTGATGTAATGTTTTTAATCATGGCATTTTTATGTTTTTATTTCAGAGTTTTTATGTTTACACAGGGTCGCTAAAATACTGCCTGCCACACATGTTCAGACGCCACCTGGTGACATCACCAGGCAGTACAGATGGGTTTTCTGCATGCTTTGGAGACGAGTAAATGCCACAAAGCTGTGGTGAGTTGGATAATGTAATGAGGGTATGTCTTATGGGGTATACTGTAATATGTGTGTCACTTTGTCTTGTGCACTTGTCCCTGACGACAGGTGTTAACTGGAACATGTCAATATAAAGTTGCTTTTCTACTACAAAAGAAAGAGGTGGGGTTAGGTTGTTGGAAAAAAGAGGGAATGGTGGTGGATGTGGCATTAGCAATTAACTATTGGACCAAGTCCAAGTTCACTGAGTCCAGGCTCAATCCAATTACTGTATATGAAGATGTTCATGGACAGTCTGTCATTGAGGCCGAGAGGTTTACAGGTGTTAAGGACCAAAATCTACTTGGCCTCCCTCCAAAGAAGTGCTCCCCTAAAAATGCCCCCATGCCGCCCACAATGTACGTACTCTTGCGGACAGGTTTTCTCGGAGCTGCCCGTCTGTGCCGATCAGAGAATTTCTTGTAACGTTGGGAGGCTTTCTCTAATGAAGCATGAACATTCCTCCAGATGTTTGAGAAAAACCGGACAGACGAGTTAACTGCTGGTATGTCAAAAACAGGAAGATTTTGGAATTCTGGAAAACGTGGGTTACGACCATAGACAATGAAGAAGGGAGTCTTTTCGGTATCAACACGGAATAATTCATTCATGAACTCTTGGAATACTGCTGGAGCATTGCTGAGACCAAACGGCATAACAAGGTACTCGTAGTGACCGTCTCTAGTATTAAAAGCTGTTTTCCACTCATCGCCTGCTCGGATACGGATAAGGTTATAAGCTCCTCTGAGATCCAATTTAGTGAAGACCTTAGCCCCTTTGATTCGATCAAACAACTCAGTCACCAAGGGTAACGGGTACTTGTTTTTGACTGTTATGTTATTCAGTCCCCTATAATCAATACAGGGCCTCAGACCTCCATCTTTCTTTTTAACGAAAAAGAATCCGGCTCCTGCTGGAGACGTAGAAGGCCGAATGAAGCCTTTTAATAGGTTCTCTTTAATATACTGGGACATGGCTTCTGTCTCTGGCAGAGAGAGTGGGTAGGTTCGGCCCTTTGGAGGCATTTTACCTGGAATAAGATCGATGGGACAGTCCCAGCGCCGATGCGGAGGTAATTTGTCGGCTGAACCTTTACAGAAGACGTCGGAGAAGGCTTGATAGGCTTGAGGAAGAGGATCAGGAGACATGGGCGAGGTGGACTGGATGCGCACCAATCCGGGAAGACAGGTGTGACGGCAGTTCGTACCCCAGGACAGAACCTCCATAGTACTCCAATTGATTTTCGGAGAATGTCGCTG
Organism: Crinia signifera; assembly: GCF_055691185.1. NCBI lineage: Eukaryota > Metazoa > Chordata > Amphibia > Anura > Myobatrachidae > Crinia > Crinia signifera. Next base: position 178,947,261 of record NC_139219.1, read on the forward strand.
GAGCCAAGGAAACCCCAACACTACAGGGTGGTTCGCTTTAGGGATAATGAAAAAACATAATTCTTCCTGATGCAACGCCCCGACTTGAATCTTGATGGGCAGAGTCCGATGAGTGATGGAGGCTTGAGGAATAAGACTCCCATCTACGGCAGATAACTGGAGTGGCTGCGAAAGTTCCTGAGAGTCCAGGCCATGATAGGACACAAACTGGGCTGAAATAACGGACGACGGGTACATTTGGCTAACAGATGACCTGATTCCCCACAATACAAGCACAAATTCTGTCGCCGTCTTCTCTGACGCTCTTCGGGAGTTAGACGAGTATGGTTGATCTGCATAGGCTCATCAGAAGAATTTGGAGGAAGAGAAGGCCCTGGACGAGGAGAAACGGGGATAGACTTGCCTCGCTCTTGCCGGGATCTCTCTAGCTGACGCTCCCGAAAACGAAGGTCCAACCTATTGCAGAGCGATATGACCTCACTCAGCGAGGTGGGAAGATCTCGGGTGGCTAATTCGTCCTTCATGCGTTCAGATAACCCTGCCAAGAAAGTGGAAATTAGAGCTTCCTCATTCCACTTCAGTTCGGATGCCACAGTTTGAAAATGGATAACATATTGAGAAACGGAGCGGGAGCCTTGACGAATCCACAGGATTTCTGAAGCGGCAGAGGATACTCGTCCCGGTTCGTCAAAAATTTTTCGGAACTGAGAAATAAAGTCAGAGTATTTGGAGAGTAGCGGATCATTTCTCTCCCAGAGTGGGGAGACCCAGTCCAATGCAGAGTCCGATAATAAGGAGACAATAAAAGCCACTTTAACACGATCAGAAGGAAAGTTCATTGGTTGCAGGGAAAAATGCACTTCACATTGATTGATAAACCCCCGGCAAGTATGAGGGGTCCCATTATATTTAGAAGGGGTAGACAATCGGAGAGACGGGGAGACAGTCTGTGAAGAAGGATTTGAGGCTTGTCTTTGAGAAATGCCTTGGAGTGCTTGAGTAACTTGCTGCTGGGATTCCTCCAGTGCTCGCAGTCGAGCGACCACATTTTGAAAGAACTCCTGGCTGGCGGACGGATCCATTGGGCCAGTGCTTACTGTCACGCTAGGGGTACCTTGTGGATCTGTCTGAGGCCTGGAGGTTGGATGTTCGCGACTTGAGGAAGACTGGAGAACAGCAGGTTTAATATAACTCTTTATTGTAGCACCAACATGAGAAGGCAAAACCATAAATGAAACGGCAGGCTGCAAAACCCAGTGGAATTCCTGGGTAACAACTGAAAGTCCAGAATGATGGGATTAATCCCAGAGTCTCTGTTATCTTACTGGGGAAACTAATGACTGACTGTGGGTGCAGACAGCAGGGGGCAGCAGGAGACGGAAGTCAGCGAACTCCGATGACTGGCAGTAGATGCGGGTGCCGACAGCAGGGTGGAGAAGCGTCGGCAGGCACGGAAGACTGGCAGTAGGTGCAGATGCAGACAGCAGGATGGTGAGGCGTCGGCAGGCACGGAAGACTGGCAGTAGGTGCAGAGGCAGACAGCAGGATGGTGAGGCGTCGGCAGGCACGAAAGACTGGCAGTAGGTGCGGATGCAGACAGCAGGATGGTGAGGCGTCAGCAGGCACGGAAGGCTGACAACAGGTGCAGCTGGACCACAGCAGACGTGAAGATGGGTCAACAGACACGCAGGGTTAGCAACAGGTGCAGCTGGTTGACAGCAGGAGTGGAGATGTGTCAACAGACACGCAGGGCTGGCAGCAGGTGCAGCTGGTCGACAGACTGTAGCAAACCTGAAAGGGCTGGAGGCAGCATGCAATTTGCAAAGTCCAGGAAACAGGTGTAAAGCTGTAAGGGCTGGGAGCAGAATGCAAATGCAGGTATCCAGGTATCAGGTGTTGGACTGCAGGTAACGAAGACAGGGATCAGGGATATCACAGAACAAGGACAGGAGCACAGGCTGAAGCTTCCTCCCCAGGGATTGACAACAAAGCACTGGCGCTTGTATGCCCCAGAGGGCTCTGCTTTATCCCCCAGGGTAGATCTTGATTGGAGGAGTTGAACTGGAGCTCTGAACCATTGGCTGGCTACAACAACATGGCGGCGCCCGGACTGGAGACAAACAACCTTGGCTGGCTGTCATGCTGGATGCGCGTGCTGCAGGCCCCAGGAAGATGGTCGCGGCCGGGAGACCTAGACGCCGCGCTCCCCGTCCTGCACCCAGACGGATGGCCCGCAGGCCCCGCCGCCGGAGATGAACAGGTGAGCGGCGCGTCCTAACAGCGGCCGTGACACAAACATTTATGCACCCCAGACTGCAGCTGTTCCACTGAAAACTCCTGGCTGCCAGGCTCTCCCTGGGTGTGCTGGGCTGGCAGACCAGGGTAGAGTTACCACTTCAGTGCCATGGTCATCTCAACTGTCCCCTCCTGACTGTAGCATACCTTGCCTCCACTGACCACCCAGCCACCCCCACCCACGCATCAGCGGTCACAAGGCCCCCTTTCCAGCCGGTGCCCAGCATCAGCTGCATGGCATAAGTGGCACCCAGACCAGCCCCCCGCACAGGCTGCACCCCCGCACCCTCTATAGTTATACCATTGAAGAAGCCTCTTGGGCTAAGAAGCCCAAAAGACCCAGTCTGGGCCCAATGGATGGGAACCTGGTCCATCCACACTTCACTCTAGTCACTCTATCAGTTGCAAAAGCCACTATTATTTCCCTTGGTTTGTTTCCAGGTGGCCAAGTACCTCTCCTACCACAAATATATATGGAACAGTGGGTCCTGGCACTCCACTCCCAATGTTTGCTTAGCATGCTCTGGTGCCCTTTCAGGCCATTCACGCCAAACACAGCAGTCGAATAGAAGTGGCACTCATCTTTTGTAGTAGAAAAGCATATAACAGCATGTTATATATCATTCATATGATATTTGAAATGTATGTTCCTTTTCCAGGTCGTGATGTGATGTAATGTTTTTAATCATGGCATTTTTATGTTTTTATTTCAGAGTTTTTATGTTTACACAGGGTCGCTAAAATACTGCCTGCCACACATGTTCAGACGCCACCTGGTGACATCACCAGGCAGTACAGATGGGTTTTCTGCATGCTTTGGAGACGAGTAAATGCCACAAAGCTGTGGTGAGTTGGATAATGTAATGAGGGTATGTCTTATGGGGTATACTGTAATATGTGTGTCACTTTGTCTTGTGCACTTGTCCCTGACGACAGGTGTTAACTGGAACATGTCAATATAAAGTTGCTTTTCTACTACAAAAGAAAGAGGTGGGGTTAGGTTGTTGGAAAAAAGAGGGAATGGTGGTGGATGTGGCATTAGCAATTAACTATTGGACCAAGTCCAAGTTCACTGAGTCCAGGCTCAATCCAATTACTGTATATGAAGATGTTCATGGACAGTCTGTCATTGAGGCCGAGAGGTTTACAGGTGTTAAGGACCAAAATCTACTTGGCCTCCCTCCAAAGAAGTGCTCCCCTAAAAATGCCCCCATGCCGCCCACAATGTACGTACTCTTGCGGACAGGTTTTTTCGCATGGAAAGACCCCGTCCGTGAGCGGTGTGAGGTCGCAGCACCTGCGCATTGTGATAGCTACGCATGCGCAGATAAAAAAAAACCCTGATCCGTCCGTTTACGGTCCCACCGTAGCGAGCAGATTAAGGCCCTATATGTTTAATGTTGTTTGTGCCACAGCTCTGTTGCTTTCTTTAACCAGGACGCCTTTGTCCTAGATTATTAAATAATATTGTGATCTGTGAATTGGTCCAAATAGATTAGAAATGACTCTAAATGAATGTTATTGAGGTTAATAATACTGTAGGAACAAATTACATGCTTTAAGCAGTTTTTGGCATTTGAAAAAATAAATTCATATATAAAACCAAAACAAAAAAAGTTGTTTTTTTTACAAAACTTGAAAGCATACCAAAACACCAGAGGAGGCTCCAGAGGTGGGGCTGCAGCACAGTCCAAAATTCAAATAGGGGAGGCACAGCAACTGCCACTAACTGCCATTCCAAACTCACTCACTGGCAGTAGGTGTAACCCTGATGCAATAATGCAATAGCATCTGACTGGGCAAAAGTGCAGATATTCTGTCAGATTTATTTATTCCTCTATTTGCAGCTCTGAATAAATCAAATCTGGCCCTTGATCACTTACTTCTATTTTATATATTTTTTGTTTTTCATTTATAAAATAGAAATGATCTTTCCTGTGTAAGACATCATTTTAGTCACATAAATATTAATACTTTCATTTTCAAGTTTCAGGCACTTTATCAAGATTGTCTGGAGTATTTGGATAAACCTGTCATTAGTAAATATAATATTTATGGCACTGGACAATTGTCCGGTGCGATGCAGCAGTACAATGACAGAAGCTACCAAAAACTGCACTCCTCCCTGTCTATTTATCAGAGGAGAGCAGTTTTTGGTAGCTTCTGCCATAGCCCCTACTGTTCTTTACACAGACCATCTGGCATCAGTCCTCAATCATTTATCCTCCCACCTAAGGAACATGAAGCAGGAGTGACTCCCCACTGCCATGTAGCAAATGCTCATTGCTCATGAAAGTGTCAACATGGGCAAAAATGGAATGTTGATTAATTTCATTTACACCTGTTAGCTGTTCCTCTTTCTGTACAAGATTTTACATTTCATGGAAAATGTGCATCTGCTTTTTTGAAGATATCTAATTAATCCTGGTTATCGCATCAAATAAGAAGGAAAACAAAGGGCAAATGGAGATTCATGGCAGAGTCCATATTATTTTTAACTCCTTACTATATATTAGAATTTCATTTTAAGTTAATTTTTTTTCAATTAATGTTTACATAATATCTATTTCACACCTAGAATATCTATCTATCTATCTATCTATCTATCTATCTATCTATCTATCTGTATCTGTCTTTATCTATCATCCACATTCTGTGTTAGAAATCTGACTAAAACTAAAATTATTGGACACACTATATCACATGACTAAACTGCATTATTTCCCAATGAATGTACACCTCTCAGCGTAGATACGTGACTAAACTGTGTTTGACGAGCATGTGTTGCTGTCAGTGAGGGCAGGAATGTTCTGCTGTCAGTGAGGCAGGGATGTGCTGCTCTCAATGAGGCAGGGATGTGCTGGTGTCAGGCAGGAATGTGCTGCTGTCAGTGAGGCAGAGATGCATTGCTGTGAGTTAGGCAGAGATCTGCTGCAGTCAGTGAGGTGGGGATGTTCTGCTGTCAGGGAGGTGAGGATGAGCTTTGGTCAGAGAGGCAGGGATGTGCTCCTTTCAGTGAGACAGGAATGTGCTGCTGTCAGTGATGCAGGGATGTGCTGCTGTCATTGAGGCAGGGATGCAGTTCTGTGAGTGAGGCAGTGATGTGTTGCTGTCAGTGAGGCCAGGATGTTCTGCTGTCAGTGAGGCACTGGTGTGCTGCAGTCCGTGAGGCAGGGATGCTTCTGTTAGAGAGGCAGGGATGTGCTTCTGTCAGTGAGGCAGGGATACGCTGCTGTCAGAGAGGCAGTGATTTGCTGCTGTGAGTGCAGCGGGGATGTACTACCATCCCTTGTGTGGTATTTATAAACATTCCTTAGAACTGGCACTTCCAATAACAATGGGAAGAGCTTTGTCAGGTACAGTACAGTTATAACAACAGTAAATAGATTCCAAATGTGCGTCATTCCAACCTATGCATAACACAAAGGTCTTCAATTGACATCTCAGTGAATTAGTATTGTCTTCGGGATTATGAAAAATACATAAAACCATCTTATTTTATTTGTACACACCACCACAGGTGAAAGTTGCATTGACGGAAATGAGATGCTTCAAACGGATGGCATTGCTAGCTGATGTCATCATACATGATCCATCGCACAGCTTGTGATGTCAGTAAGACCAAGGGGACACTTGGAGGGATCCATTGAATCTATATCATGTAAAATGATAAGAAGCCCATAGGCTTCCATTGGGATATACCATGTAAAGGGTCCAAGCTCTGGAAAGGATTGAATTCTGGAGCTTGGTACATATGGAGTATGTGGCCAAATTGCAAAAATTGCACTTTCTGGATACATTTTCCTTTTAGAACTTTTACTATAATCCCATCCACAGTGATATAGGAAATTGTAAATTGACACCTTGCAGTTCACAAAACAAAAATACCAGTGTAGTAGTCCAAACTTTTGAAGATTCCTAGATAACCTGTGATATAACCTGGCACAGAATATAAATGCATAATATAAAATACTTTTTTTTTTAAAGTATTGTTGGAAATGTTTTTTGGGAACAAGTAGGTTCACTGACAAATAATGTAGTAGCCCAGATACTTGTAATAGAATGGACAACACAGCAAATATCATCCTTGTCACCCTTATTGTGTCTGAACTGGCCCTCCCCATTATATTGTAAATGCTCATAAAAACGGTTATCCATAAGTTTTGTCTTCTCCCACCAGTGTAGTTTTTTTTCTCTTTTTTTCTGCATATTTTTTACAATACTTGTAATGGTTAGCATTACTACTTCACAGCACTGAGGTCATGGGTTCGATTTCCACAATGGCCCTAACTGTGTGGAGTTTGTATATTCTCCCCGTACCTGAGTGGGTTTCCTCCGGGTACTCTGGTTTCCTCCCACAATCCAAAAATATACTGGTAGGTTAATTGTCTCCTAACAAAATTAACCCTAGAATGTCTGTGTGCATGTGTATATGTGTGTAGGGAACATAGATTGTATACTGTGCTGGGGCAGGGACTGATGTGAATGTCCAACTATTCTCTGTATGTGCTATATAAGAAACTGTTAATAAATAAATATAAATACTTGTTATGTAACCTACATATTGCATCTTATACATAGCATTGTATAACCAAATATGTGTATTTTATATGCTCTACTCTCCCAGTGCAAAGCACTGCATACGTTTGTGGCACCTTGCAAATAAATTATATTAATATAAAAAATAATAATAATAATTCAGGTCAATGTTGGGAAACTCAACACAGCTATGCATGCCCAGACCTTATGCTAAGTCAGTATAGACTTAAGGACTAGCATACAGTATGTTGCTTCTGGAGCATCAGTTGGTAGTATAATATCCAGAGCCGGTGTTCAGCTCCCCCCTACAAATAATAACTTTGTACCCACCCCCCGATACATAATAAAGGGACCACACCATGTGGTATGGTGGCCAAGTAATGAGTATTCACCACTAATTATGCCACTATTGCAGTTCCACTGGATGTCCTGGGATCAATTGTATCTTACAACACTGTGTTGTATGGTGGCCAAGCAATAATGATTAAATCTTAAGGCAGCAGTATGTCTATTAATATTGAGTAGTCGTCGATTTTTCTTCCTCTAAGCCCCACTCCCATTGACTGCAGGTAAGAAGAAGGTTATTACTATGCATCATTTATAGATTTTAATTTATATTAACCAATGTTATGCGAAGGACACTTTTAAAAAGATAGGCTTCCAATTATGCACTTAACTGGCTGCTGGGAAGAAAACATTCAATTTTTATTAAAGGCAGAAAACATTATGATATAATTATCACATAATATCATCTGAGAAATAAGAGATAAATTACTGTAAAAAAGTAATAATTTCAAAGAATATATAGTGGAAAAATACCAATCATTTAAGTTTATTTTCTTATAACTACTAAACTGAGATTTTATTTGAACACCCATTATCCATTCCAGTAAACTTATGGACTGGCACATAGAAAGTTTTTACTGTTTTCTCCATAAATGATCAGGGTGTAAATAAATACTGTAGTATTTTTTTATTAACTTCTGTATGTATAAAATATTTACCAGAAAGAAATATCCCAGACATATTAAATATAGTGACCTCATTACAGGCACAGAGCATTAAGCTTTACAGTTATGAAGCCAAATCCCAGAAATGTTGAAAGACAAGTACAGTAGCATCGTTCAGTGACTTAGGTGATCCAAACACTGGAGAAGACAGAACACTCACTTTGTTGGGAACTTGGATGTTTATCTCTCTTTATCACCCTTGCATTTTTCTCTTGTTAAGGCATAAAGGGCCAGATGTATAAAGCTGCAGAATAAATAAAAAGTGGAGAGTGATAAACAACCAGCCAATCAGCTCCTACCTGCCATGTTACAGGCTGGGTTTGAAAAATGACAGGTAGGAGCTGATTGGCTGGCTGTTTATCACTCTCCATTTTATCACTTTTTGCAGCTTGATACATCTGTCCCAATACATCTGCCCCATTGTGTGAAAAGAGATCACATATGATGTGTTGTATGCAATCCTCACTCCCGACGGGGAGTTGGAGTTATCAAGATAGCACATGCGTGGGGTTGAAGAGACCATTATCTCCATCAGATGGGTATTTTATGGCCTCTGTGTAGTAAATGCGGTGACCAGGTTGAGCGACCCCATGGGTCATGCAGCCAACCAATGGTGTCTGAGAGCATCTGATACCTCATTACTGCTGCATTACCATATTACAGCTATCACTACTGCTTCTATGTAAGCATCAGTGATAACAACTCTAACCACATCTGAACGAGGGATACTGATGTTACAGAGGTTAACAGCCTCCTTTCACATGATCTAAACCATTTGGAAGCTTGAAGATAAGCAGAAGTGGCAACAAGTATACAGATACATGAATATACAGTGATAAATGGTGAGAGTGTTCTCCTTTTTTCTATTTTTTGCTCCAGGCCTTAGAAAAGGTCACTATAGACTGTGTTAAAATGCTCATAGGAGATACCCGGGAGTAACAGCTTTTTCCATGAGACTATTTTTTTGGCATAGCTTAGTTACCCAGAAAATGTCTGGTTTGCTACATCAAGGATCTCCCGTTTCCCAATGATGCAGTGATTGTATTGTGTGAAGAAGTTTTTCTGCTTGTTTATATTTTTGTCTGTTTATTGCATATGGAAGCCATTTTTTAGATTTAGAATTTTTAAAGAGGAGTGGACTGCACTATTTTTTGGAAATAAGGGCCATCCAGTTTACACTGATCCCAAGGGTTCAGCGCTGTGTGAAAACCTCAAAAAATCCTTTTAGATTCCTTTCATTTTTTGCATAGTATACAGTTGTACTATTATTTGAGGACAAGCTGCTGCAGGACTCTGATTTTGGGCGCTTAAGAGTGACTTTGTCGGTTTGTGTGGCTCAGTGATAAATGTGTTTAACTTGAATTTTTTTTTTTTATTGACATTAGTGATAAGGATGATGACATTGTCAAAATACAGTAAGCATTGATTGGCTAAAGTCCATTTGATAATGTGTTGTGAGTGCAGCGGCCACTAGATGGCGCTTTTATTACTGTTAAGTTGTGCTGTCATTGTGACAGACTGTTAACTTGCTGAAAATAAATAAAACATTTTTTTAAACCACTTGAACCCACCCTAGAGAACCTTTTAAAATTACCATTTTTTGATGCTGCTGATATCCCTCTCCATGTTAAACATGGTGCTTTATAAAGTATCTAATAAAAAAAAATTCAACTAAATGTATCTCCTGGTCTTCCTTAAACATAACATTGCTTATGTAAATTATAACAAGGAGGACCTGGGAGCATTGATATAATAAGGTGATGTTGATGTTGTAAAAAACAAGTGAAAATAGACAAATATAATACTTAAACTACTGTTTGTGTATTGTGTTAGTGGGACTTCCAGCATCTTGGATTTCATACTACGCATGCGTGCGGCTCCGTAATCCAGACGTCATGGCCGCCCCACTTCCGCAGTCCGGCTGCATGCATGCTCACGGGCACTAGTGGGAGAATGTCCTTGGTGGAGTCTGTAAATAGAAACCAGTGGTATCTTTTGGCAGTGGCCATTTTCTTATAGATTCATTCATGTCTTTATTTTCTCATGTGTGTATAGTCATATTCTTGAGGACCAGGGATGAGTAGCAGCCATATTAATGTGATAAATTAAAACAAAATGGTAGTGATTAAATATTCTTATTATTTATAGAGACATTCATTATTCTTAGAAAGCAGCAAATTGAAGATAAACATAGTGTACATACAGTATCTGCAGTACATGCAGATGTACAGTGTCTATAATATAGAGGGATGAGTACTATAAAATACCATGAGTGTCTTATATAATTAATTAGTTTTAAATTAGTATAGTAGTTAGAAATTAGTTATCAATAAAGTTGCTTAATATACTTATTAGGTTGAACCTAGTCATTCAGAGGTGTTTGATGTGCTTAATAAAGTGCTTAGTGTAAACTGACTATATTAAATATTAATATATATTAAAAAAATGGCTGAGATCAATGTTTCTTGTGTCATTCACCAAATCCTACACTACCTGAGTTTCGCAAGGGGTCTTCCTCCCTGCTACTGGATAGGCCCAAACCCTGCTTCGATTCCAAAATTGGACGAGATTGGGCATAGCCAGTGTGGATTGACTGTAGACCTTTTTTCCCATTTTGGATTGACTGTAGACTGTGTTGCATGACATCAAAAAGACACAGATCCAGGTCTTTATTAGTGTTTATGAACGGGAAGGGAAATGATGGCAGATAAAAACTAAGCAGCACCGTACAGGAATGGTGCTATTTCATAGTTCTCATTCAGGCTTGATGAATGCATTGTTTGCAACTGGAATATTGAAAACTGCTCCCTTTTTGACAGTTCATTGGCTATATCACCTCCTCTTTCTCCCATTTTGATGAGTTTGATTGCCTAAAAAGTCAATTCTTCTGGTTTGGAGTTGTGATCTGTTTTGAAGTGTCTTGGAACTGAGTGATTGTCTATTTTGTACTTGATACTTCAAGATGTGCTCTTGAATCCATAGTTTTAAAGGGCAATTAGTCTTTCCTACGCATTTTTTTAAACAAATGCATTCCAGAAAATAGATGACCGATACTGAATTGCTGCATTCCATTATTGTGTATTTTTTCTTGTTGTCCATATCTTAGTAAAATAGGAAGAAGAGAAACGAGAAAATTGTGGAAACTTCATTTTTAATTGTGGGATCAAAGGAAGAGAATGTGCCAGATTGTTCAGGTAGGGAACTGAGCAGGTCACTAATTGAGGAAATGCATATAATTTCATCTCAAATCTTATAAATCTTGCCCTTGAAGAAGGAAGCAAGATCTTCTGCACTGATAGTGGCTGGTGAGGGAGAATTGAGAAGTGATTTAAATGTATAAAATTGTTGTTTGTGGTGAGAAGCTTGGGCACAGTATTCAGGGCATTACAATAGCAGTGGTAGACAGGCTTAAATGCAAGGAGGTCCATTAGACTTCAGATTTTTGCCATTTACATTCAAGTTTTTGTGGGTGCCTTGTTTCTTTAGAGTGCCATGGTTAGCATCTAGGCCTATGTGGAGTGGGATGCGTAGCTGGAGCCACTTCCTCAAGGACTATTTTAAGAGTCTGGTTTAGGTATGATACAGCCATCTCAGTAGTAATAAAAACAGAAATAGGCAGGGAAGGCTCCAGAGGTGGGGCTGCAGCCAAGTCCAAAAATCAAATAGTGGAGCCACACCATCTGCCATCAACTGCCTTTCCAAACTGCCTCACTGCAGTTGATGTGGCTCCCCTGTTTGAATAGTGGACCCACCTCTGGAGCCACCCCTGGAAATAGGTGAAAGCAGTTGTTGCAGAGAGGAGGAAAGTTCTTGAAAGAAGCATTAATATATCTGCAAGTTTGAAGTAAATTAGGGGACTTCAGTGACATTGAGTTTGAAGAAATGAAGGAAAGAATACAGATGATAAGGTTGTGAACTGAGAGAGGGAAAGGAGTGTCAGAGAATTTAAAAATAAATAGTTTTGTGAAAAAAAAAGATCAAGGCAGCAGAGTCAGTCCATTGTGAGAGACCAAGAGAGGAATTTAGAGAGAGTAGTTTGGATCCATGAGTAGCAAATTTTTGGTCTATCAATGGCAATGTCGAAATCACTGGGAATGATGGTGGAGATGTCAGATTATATGAGATTATACAGTATAAGTGAGGGAGCAGTTACAGAAATTGATTGGGTTGGCCAAGTGGGCAATAGATAGCTGAAACATGCAACGAGAAAGTAGCATAAGTCCTGATAGAATGTTCTTCAAATGATGTGAATGTGAGTGATGGAACCTGTGGTAGAACTGTGTATGTGAAGTATTGGGATAGTAATATCCCAACCGAACCTTCTTTACTGTTACAGGGCATGGCGGTGTGTATGAAGTGGAGACCACCATGTGACAATGCTGCAAGGGAGGCTGTGTCTGATTGTGTGAGCCATGTTTCTGTTATAGCCAGCAGGTTGAAGTTTTTTAATATGAAGAGATCATAGAGTTAATTTGTTACCAATAGAGAATGCATTCCCCAAACCACATTTTATTGATTCGAAGAGTGAAGGAAGACATTTTGGAGGAAATTTAATAGGATGAGAGATTTAGAAAGTGAGAGATTTGGTAAGAAATCTCCAAGTTTTTTTAAAGCAGCAATCATTTACTCTGCAAAACCAGTTTGATTTTGAAGTGTAAATAATTGCTACTTTAAAAAAACTGGAGAATTCTTAACAAATCTCCAAATTTCTGTATCTCTCATCCTATTAAATTTCCCCCTACATGTTTAAGAGGGAAGATAGATTATTAGTTGCTGCAAGTTAGGTGTTTTTGAGTTTGGCAAGCAGTTAAGGCCTGGGTTTGGTGAAATGTCTCTAGCTAATAAAAGCAGGAGATAGATAAATGTAGTTTTTGGAGTTTTTTAGTTTTTATGTAGAGAGATACTACAATTAAAACTGTCATGAGTGTTAATAAGTGGGGAGTGGATAATTGAGGCAGCAAGTGGAGAGGGTGAGTCGCACGAAGAGTGTGATTCAATTAGAGAGAATACCATGGAGAGAGATGTAGTGAAATAATTTGCAGTTCGTACTGCATTTATCAAAAATAAAGTGTTTTAGGCTTAATGTTGCAACAAACACCAGCCTAGTATGGCTTAAATTAACTAAGCACGACTGACTAAATTTATATATACTGTATTTACAAATAGCATTCAAATGATGATGTAATAATCGTATGCAAGTTGGCTGCATAGTGTTATCAGACATTGGTGGTTATTCTAGTTCATTCTTTCTGACAAAATCCTTCTTAGATGGACAAAACCATGGCCCTTATTCTGATCGGTGCGGCCGGATCCGATTATTCAGCCAGGACCGTTAGTGCGACATACGGATCGCCAACTCCGTCCGTACGCGGTAAGAAGCTGGCCGAACGGACCACACGTGTATTTTTCACGGAATACGCCTCCTCCATCTAAGGGAACCTCCCCCATCATTCGATGGTCGCAGACCATCGAATGCAGGACCGAGTGCTCCACCAGCTCCCGCAACCTCAGACCACACAGACATTTTTCCGTGCAAAAGCCGGGATCTTGGCGGGCAGCTGACATCCGGCGATGTCATATGTCCGCCCCCTACACGTGCGTCACGGCCGCATTACCATACGTACGCCCAGCGTTTGCATGGGAACGCCCATGAAACGCGGGGCGTATGCATATGGTAATGAGCCCAAATAGCCCTTCACGCCCCTCTCCACCCCCTGTTCGGAGTGTTCACATATCATGCGGGATTTGGCCGTACACCCCGCTCGCACATGCGCAGAGACGCCTCTGCACATGCGCAGACACAAAATATCGGCGGGCCGAATGCACGCGGATATATCCGCACCGACCAGAATAAGGGCCCATGTGCACTGCGGGTGGGGCAGATGTAACTTGTGCAGAGAGAATTAGATTTGGGTGGGGTTTTTTTTCAAAGTGAGATCTATATTGCAGTGTAAAATAAAGCAGTCAGTATTTTCCCTGCACAGAAACAAAATAACTCACCCAAATCTAATTCCATCTGCACATGTTACATCTGCCCCCCTGCAGTGCACATGGTTTTGTCCATCTAAGAAGGATTTTGTCAGAAAGAATGAACTAGAATAAACCCCAATGTGAGGATTACAGAATGAATGATATGTACAATGAAGAAATACGCAGGCAGTTTGTTATATGCTAGTTAGTTACTTGGCTACAAAGGTGGAGGTTTCTATTTGTTTTTGTCCTGAATAAGTGCAGACATTTGTAATAATACTTAACCCTTTTAAATAAAACCCTTCTAATATAAAATCCCTGACCAGCAAATGGTTGACCATCCTAATATCTCTCCTTAAGAATGGTTCTTGTCCATGTGTGCTCAGTTGTTCTATTCAAAGGCTAAGCAACCCACGCTAATCACAAGGCAGGCAATAAAATGCCTTCAAAAACAAACATACATTAAAATAACAAATTGGCAACACTTACAATAAAGTTGAAACTTAGGGCCTTATTCCAGTTCACTGTTAGAGGCAAATTCCTTCTCAAATGGACAAAAACATGTGCACTGCGGGTGGGGCAGATGTAACATGTGCAGAGAGAATTAGATTTGGGTAGGGTTTTTCTTCAAAGTGAGGTCTATATTGCAGTGTAGAAATAAAGCAGTTAGTTTTTCCCTGCACAGAAACAAAATAACTTACCCAAATCTAATTCTATCTGCACCTGTTACATCTGCCCCCCTTAAGTGCGCATGGTTTTGTCCATCTGAGAAGGAATTCGCCTCTAAGAGTGAACTAGAATAAGGCCCTTAGTGCAAACTAGTTAATACTGGTACAACTATCAGCAGTGCCATTCATTTCCCTATATAATATAAATTCAAAACTCTACCAGGTATTCAGCCCAATAGTACAAGGATCTAATGTACAGTAATTACCTGTAATGACAGGAGGAGAACACAACATAACATCAGAGCACAGTCCCTGGCATAGGTATAGCCACCATCTCGTATATTCATATCATTTTATATTTATATAAATAACAAAAAAACAGATTCTGAACTAATAAGTAATCTTTCCCAGTGATATATCAAAATATAAGCATGTGTGAAGGAATAGTATAACCTGGGAGTATGCAGTTATATGGTACTACCAGGGCTATTTTTGTGCAGGCTCTAGCAGGAACTGTGGCCCTTATTCTAGTTCACTCTTTCTGACAAAATATTTCTTAGATGGACAAAACCATGTGCACTGCAGGTGAGGCAGGTGTAAAACCCCACCCAAATCTAATTATCTCTGCACAAGTAACACCTGCCTCACCTGCAGTGCCCATGGTTTTGTCCATCTAAGAAATATTTTGTCAGAAAGAGTGAACTAGAATAAGGGCCACAGTTCCTGCTGGAGCCTGCACAAAAATAGCTCTGGGTACTACTAAATAGGAAATCAGAGGTGGAGACAGTACTGTATTTATTGTAGATAGCAGAAAACATATTTCCTCAGTATTTCAACAAGATTCTTTTTTTATCTACAAAATATGTACAAGATATTTGAGGAGTGTACCAGATATCATCTTGGTACCATGGAGGTTTTGGTCATTTAGTATATTACAAATAAATAAAACCAAATAGCAATGTCTTGCAAACATTTATTAATTACATTTTTTAACAGGGGCAGAAAAGGCATTGGCACTATTCCAAGGATTTTTCTATAATGATCTTAATGAGTTCACCCCAGATTACCACTTCATTCGCTGCCCAGATGGTACTAGCCGGCAAGTCCTTAGCAAAATTGTCAACAAAATATTTCTGTAGCATGTTACAAAATAAACTGTTAGATGTGAAAGCAGTGATTCATTTAAACTCTAATTTTTTCTACTGTACAAGAGGTCAGCCTGTGCAAATACAGCTTAAGATATGCCACGATCCTTCCAAATGATTGGATGTAAAGTGTAGGCAGTAAG
The DNA here is from genome assembly GCF_055691185.1 of Crinia signifera. Lineage (NCBI taxonomy): Eukaryota > Metazoa > Chordata > Amphibia > Anura > Myobatrachidae > Crinia > Crinia signifera. The sequence goes on from NC_139219.1 coordinate 178,963,031, forward strand.
TATTGGTAATAGCATATTTTGAATAAAAATTTAATTTATCTTGGAATGTTTTTGGTAGCAACGTGATTAAAAAAAAAATATTTGTGGGATTTTTCTTTTTAAAGTTGATTTTTATATAAATGTAAGTGCCAATTTCTCTTTAACCACTTATTTAACAATTTGGTCTTGTTTCCTAGCACGGCGCCCATCTCATACTGTACTTAATGGCGATGCGATATTCCCGTTAAATTGACAGGAGTGCTTGTACAATGAAATATCGCATAGCATTGCATGCCAGCAAATGGCATGCAATGTGATGCGATTTTTCATTGTACAAGCACCCTGATGGGTGCTTACAATGTTAAATGCACCCCCATTGTCAACGCCACCTCCGCTATCAACGCCAACCCGAAGCGTGGTGAGCACATTGAGGCCGTGACGGGCAGCGGTATGCGTCCTCTGACCATTTCATACCCCCACTACCCACGTCGGCATGGAGTTGATTTTAGATAGTGTGGCGAGTGCAGCGAGCCCGAAGCATGGCGAGTGGACACGGAATATGAGCCCGAAGCGTGGCGAGCGCAGCAAGCCCGAGGGGACGCGGAATACATGTAAAGTAATCCATGTCCCCTCGCGGGGCTCACTGCACTCGCCACGCTTCAGGCTCGGTGGCTCGCTGCGCTTGCCACACTATCTAAAATCAACTCCACCCCGATGTGGATAGTGGGGGTATAAAAAGGTCGAAGGATGTGTACCACCACCCCTCGTGGGCTTGCTGAGCTCGCCATGCTTTGGGTTGGTGTTGATATTGGGGTGGCGTTGACAATGGGGGTGCATTTAACATTGTAAGCACCCATCAGGGTTCTTGTACAATTAAAAATCGAATCGCATCCAATTGCATGCATCGCATGCTGCGATATTGCATGCAATGCGATTGTATAAGATGCACTACGATCAAAATCGGGGGCGCCGTGCTAGGTAACAAGTACCAACAATTTTTTTGATTATGAAATCATGTAAATAAGAACTAATTAATCCCAATTCAGTATAATAACATTAACAAATTTATAGATTTGCGTGAAAATGACTTTCATTTGCGCTATAAATAGCAGCTACTCTATAAGCCCTCCTTGTTAGTGGAGGACAGTATCAAGGGATATGCATGTGAGAATGGATATAGAGAGCGCTCGTAGTAGAATAAAACCTCCACCTTAGTGCCAGACTTACTAGTGGGTACAATATTTGTAAAACAAATTTATTTAAAATATATAACAAGATAAAATTCAGACACTGAGAATGTTTGACATGGTTGTTTGACAAAATAAGATTTCCAGATACAGTAGAGACCCGAGTAGAGACCCAACGCGTTTCGTTGATGATCGACTTCTTCAGGGGTTAATTGACTCTATGAGAATGTATAGACAGCCCTTTTAGTAAGTTTCATTTTTATATATACTGTACACATATATATATATATATATATATATATATATATATATATATATATATATATATAGTAGCCAGTACAAACAGAGAGCGGCACTCAGCGGTCTTGGTGCAGTAAATCTTTTATTTTATATATATATATATATATATATATATATATATATATATATATATACGTGTGCGGAAAAGGTAAGTACATATATATACATACCGTTGGTTTGATCTTGAATTGTTTGAGTTGAGTTTTGAAAAAAACTTCTCAGAGTGACGTTGTATGACGTCTGAAATTTGATTTTTTTTTTATTAAAATATGGTCAGGAAGGAGTGAGCATGTGTGGAGGAAGGTGTGAACAATCGAAAGTTCTATAATTAATAATTAATATTGAGGGGGGTACGTACCCAGTGGGATCACAGATTGGTCCAACTTATTGATGGGTCAATGGTAATTGACCTTCCATGAATAGCATGCACGGTACTAGGTAATGATGGGTCACATTAGTTTCCTAAAATATATCCCCCTGTATATCAAGGGTAAATGCACATTATTAATGCATTTATACATGACACACATAATGCCCCTTACACATATGCCGAACAATATCGCACAACAAACCCACCCATAGACAGCACTCACACAGCCGCTAACACTGTGACCTCTGCTTCTACTTGGATACAGATGTTTCCTCATACATCTTGCCTCAATAGGCCATGCAGCTCCTGGCCAGTTCTGCTAACGTTGGGTCCTTTTTTTTGCTGAAAATGTATCTTATTTGCATTCTTATGTTTCCAGGACACACAAGAAAATTCTGATGATTAAAATGATATGCAGCATGCCTATATTCTGTATGCGACTGTGGTTGTATCTGCATATGAAATGCTATGTTACAGTGATTTCCATGAATACACTATTGCAGATACAGCCTCACTCACACACAGAATATAGGCATGCTGCATATCATTTTAATCAGCAGAAGCTGCTGGTGCCCCATGGCATTCCAAATGCCATAGGCATTTGCCTAGTTTGCCTATGCCTAGGGCCGGCTCTGATGAGGACACATGCTGAAACAGGATGGAGGAATGTACAAAGGAAACATGAGGAAAAATCGGATCCGATATGTAATGCCGGCGGTCGGAATCCCGACACTGGAATCCCGACCGCCGAAATCCCGACATGGGGGGGACGTGGAGCGCCCCCCCCCCCTTGCGGGCTCGCTGCGCTCGCCACGCAGCGGGCCCGGTGCCTCGCTACGCTCGGCACGCTATTTTATTCTCCCTCTATGGGTGTCGTGGACACCCACGGAGGGAGAAAGTTTCGGGATTTCGGCGGTCGGGATTCCGACTGCCGGGATCCCGACCGCCGGCAAATTGACTGCATCCCGAAAAATTACTACAGAATGAGTAGTGGATAGGGGGAATAGCCTCCCATCAAAGATAGTAGTGACTAAAACAGTGGAACTATGACAGTGGGACATGCTTGAGATAGCCTTGTATATTGTTACAAGGAATTAGGGATCAAATAGGGTTGAGGTAACCAACAGGTAAAAAAGGGGCAGACTAGGTGGGCCAAATTGTTCTTATCTGCTATCAAATTTTGTGTTTCTATGTTTTTATGTAAGCTGCATATTACACAGACATATTCAGTGTAATAAAAAGGATACTGAATCTTCCACCACTGGATAGCCAGACCACCCTTTCACTATACTAGTATCCACCCCTAGTCAGACTAGCCCCTTTAACTTGCAACTTAGAACACAACCTTGCTACCCTACCACCCATCCGTTGCTACCCATATAGTCACGAGTGACTCTAGTACCAGCCACTACAAGGCAAGACCACCCCATACTCTACTATTACCCATACTTTGCTGGGCCTTACACCCATCACTAGAACACAACTTTGAAAACCTAGGACCTACCTCTAGCTACTATTACTACCCACAATGAAAATTGCACCCACTTTTTACTATTATGGCCATTCTTTACCACCCTATCACTAACCACTAGTATGACCAGTTCTTATCACTTGCAACCCAGAACACTTGTCATCCCAGCACCTTCTTCTTACTACCCAGACCTTCCCTAGTAACCCTAGTACTCAAAAATTGCTAGCCTGAACACCCTTTATCACTATAGTACAAAACCCTTTATGACATATAACCCAAAACTTGCAATCCAGAACATACCTTTGCCACTCTAACACCATTCTCTTTTATTTTTTTTCCATTTTGCTTTACATTAATTCCTGATAAGTTGTTAGTAGCAAATACTAATACTGTATAATGTTCAAATGCTGATATTTGTATTGCATACATTTTCTACCACAACATATTTTACGTCTTGACGGTTTGTACCCGGTTGACATTTTGGTTCTTTACTTTTTTGTTACCCGTCAACATTTTGATTGCTAATATTTTGTAGCACATCTACATTTTGTACCCATCGGCATTTTTACTGTTGACATTTTAATTGTCAACATTTAATATCAGACACATCCGATAAACTCATTGTAATTTCATAAAATTAAGCTGCCTTTAAAGTACAACAATCTTTCTAGTGAATGGCTTCATCAGATGCTGGACAGACAGCACTAAAGGTGGGGCCCCGGCGAGCGCGCCTTTACCTTGCTGTCTGCAGCAGTGAGGATGTGCCGGCCGCCACAGTGAGATGTGTTTGCCGTCTTTTCGGGTAAGTATGCATCCAAACCCTGCAACTGCAATTGTATATCACCCTCCTCCGCAATCACAGTGACAGCAGTGTGTGGGGAGGGGGTGCAGCAAGGGGGAAGCTTGCTTCCGTAACATGCAGAGTGGAGGAGGGCGACAGCGGGAGCCCAGCATCTCCTGTCCTTGCAGTTCCTGCTTTGCCTCTCCGTCCTCTGGCTCACACAAGGGGCTGGGAAACATACAAAGAAGGGAGGGGGCAGGCAGGGAGACATACAGTGAATGGGGGCAGAGTGGGGGACATACAGTGAAGGAGTGTCAGGCTGGGGGACATACAGTGAATGGAGGCAGTGATGGACATTCAGAGAAGGGGGGGGGCAGGCTGTGGGACATAGTGAATGGGAGTCATACAGTCAATGGGGGCAGATTGGGGGACATACAGTGAAGGAGGGTCAGGCTTTGGGACATACAGTGAATGGAGGCAGTGATGGACATTCAGAGAAGGGGGGACAGGCTGGGGGACAGAGTGAATGGGTGCAGAGTGGGGAACATACAGTGAATAGTGGACATACAGTGAAGGAGGAGCAGGCTGGTGGACATACAGAGAAAGATGGTCAGACAGGGGAATATACAGTGAAGGGGGCAGAGTGGGGGACATACAGTGAATGGGCACAGGCTGGAGAAAATACAGAGAAGGGGGCAGTCTAGGGAATATACAGTGAAGGGGCAGGCTGGGGGACATAAAGTGAATGGGGCAGAGTGGGGGACCATTCTGATGCGAATAATGATTCAAAGAATGTCAGGCTGAATGGTCGGCCCCCCACATTTTCACCTCACCAAAACAGGCCCTTGTCACAAAAAGTTTGGACACCCCTGCACTAGGCATTCCTTGTCATTTCTATGGGTTATATTAGGACTTATCCAAAGCAATTCTCTGGACAAAAATTTAACGGAGCAACTTACTGGTACAAATGAGTAATGGACAGTAATACTAATTATGGAAGGATTGGGCTTAACCCCTTGAGTGCCAAGGGAATTTGTCAAAATACAGTAGGTGTTAAAATTGCCACGCAAACCTTTTTTTAATTAACCCTTTGAGTGCCAACGTTGCTGTGAGAGATCCTCAAAATATCTGTTTAAAATGCCAGAATCGCTCACAGCTATTTTTGGGAGCAATATTTAACTCAGGGGTGGTCAAACCGGTCCACGTTTCCCAGGTTACCTAGCTACTGCACAGCTGTAGTCATTACTACCTGTCACATTTTAAAACATGCTGCATTCATTCCTACTACAGGTTGAGTATCCCCTATCCGAAATGCTCGGGACCACGAGCATTCCGGATAGGGGAATTTTCCGGTTTTTGGAATATATTTTTGTAGCCATACTTACCTGTCCCCGATGGTGTCCGGTGGTCCCTCGGCGTCCGCGCAGTCCCCGGGCGTCCACAGCAGGCCTCCGGCATCTTCTCCTGGTCTCCAGCGGTCCCAGGAATGCATTGCGCGAGTGTGCGCGCGCACCGGTGACGTCACCGGCGCGCCCGCACACTCGCGCAATGCATTCCTGGGACTGCTGGAGACCATGGAGAAGATGCCGGAGGCCTGCTGTGGATGCCCGTGGACTTGGTAAGTATGAAAAGAGGGTTAAAAAAAAAAAAAATTCGAATGATTCCAAAAATCACGGTTTTTGGAATAATTTGGATAAGGGATGTCCGGATACCGGATACTCAACCTGTATAGATTCACAGGTTGCCTGGAAAACATGCACCGTTGGTAGATCTTGAGGATAGGTTTGTCCACCCCTGATTTAACTAAACTTCCATTAATTGACTTGGCTGGATTTGTGTTTATTTATACTAAAAGAACAGTTACTGTGAGCGCTGCTGCCATTTTTAGCGGATATTTTGAGGATCGCTCACAGCAACGTTGGCACGTATAGGGTTAAAGGATTGGGGTACCAAGTAATTAACCCTCATGACATTTCACGACATTGGGACAGTATTAATATATTTCATGTGCTGATGGCTTTAAAAGGGCAGCATTAGTGTGATGTGAAATAGAAATTTTTACTATTGGTCATGTAAGATTAGAAATGTTGGTTTGTTATCTCAGGAAATTAACAGTTCTGATGAGACTGAATGTCTCAGTCATTTCAGATTAAAACATCTCGTATAATACAGTCACTTCCTTGATGCTAAGAAGAAAACTAGTAATTTGCTCATCTTTTGAAAAAGAACACATTAATCATATGTGATTGACAGGAAAAGGAAGGCTTTGTGATCACCTAGATATAGCATGTATTAGCAGTAACTTGGGAACCAATTAAAAACGATACATTCTTTTGATGACAGATGCTACAAAGGCCAATAATATGTCATAATAGGAAGGCGCTAACACAAGTAATTAAAAAATGTTTGTGGGAAATGCATAAGGGGAGGGTGAGCCTGTCCCCAAGTCACCAACCAGTGCTACAGTATGAAAGGCCTAATACTTAATCACCTTGCAGAGAAATGTGTATCACAGATAACAAGGCTGTGGCAATCGAAAATCTTGAGGCTTCAAAATTTTGAATGCAATATACATGTCTCACCCAATTACCTTAACCAAGTAGCTTAAAAGGAAAATATGTTTGCTATTTCTCCTGTATAAACCTTAAAAGCTGCAAAATAAGAGTCTTGGGAGTTGTATTTAATTACATGAGAGAACCTCTAGAAAGGACTTTGTAAGGCGCAATGGAATATGCTGCACTATATAAGATACTAAGTAAATAAATACAGGACTATGGAAGAGTGGGGCCAATTCAGACCCATTTGTTTGGGTCCGAATTCGGCATTTGCGCATGTGGGATATGGGGGGGGGGTTTGCGTATGTTCACGCGCAGACACTCGGAGTGAATGGCTTCATCGGGCTTCACACTCGCCAAGCTGTAGTCCAGGGTCGGACAGGGGCTGGTAGCAGTGGAATGGGCAGCATTTTATGGGTGTCCCCCTGAAAACACTGGGTGTTCCCCTGGTGGGTCAATGCCTGTGTGGGGCGGGCGGCTGACATCACATGATGTCAGTGCCCACCCCCTTTTCGTCCATTTTCCATCTAGAATAAAAGTATAGACTGTTATCTACAAATGGAGAAAAAAACACTTGATGGTAAGTGACTGGGGGGGAGCATTCGGGTGGGTGGCGGGCGGAACTTCAATTTTTGCATTGCAGATTGGATAGAATTTATCAGATCCCATTTACAACCCCTGTTTTTGCAGCTATGGGGAGCTGGTGGTAATGCATAGTGTGCACTGGGTGTCAGGACACCCAGTGATGCCTCTTATTTACCTTTGGGATCAATTGGGATTATGACTATTGGGAATGCGTTGTTGGTAAAGTGCACTCTTTCCTAATATCATTGTCCCTATGATGTGTTGTAGCAGAGACAGCATCTCTCCACATTAGAATAATGTGGAGGATCCAGACCAGGTTTTGGAGCAGAAGCAAGGTTGTGTCATCAGCAGCAGTGGCAAACGCAGGATTTTCAGAAGGGGGTTTCCAGAGGGGCGGAGCAAAGCACAGAGATGGAAACTTAGGTGACCCAGTATATGCCGGATCAGTTAAAGTATTATAGATAGACCGAATGTATATAAATAATAATAATAATAATAATAATAATATATATATATATATATATACACACACACAAATACATACATACATACATACATATACATACATACATGCATACATACAGGGGCGTCAACAGCAGTGTAGACCCCATGGGCATAGCAATGTATTGGGGCACCTACCGATCCTCCAGCGGTAGGGGAAGCTTTAATGTCCCGCGGGTGGTAGGGGGTATTATATCAACCGCTCAGCATGTAGAGCCTGGATCAGTAATTTCCACTAATTACCCCTTTACTGCACAGATGGTGGGAGATGGGGTGGGAGAAGGGGGCATTGGGCTGAACAAAAGGCCCCTGATACATAACTTCCAGGGTGGTAGATGATGTTTAATATGCAGAGGAGGGGTGTATAGTGGAGTGGGCTTATTATTCATAATTTTCTGGTGGGAGGACAGCTTGCTTGACTGCAGATATCTCCAGTTCCCAGAAATAGATTTCTTAGATTTTAATGGAATTAAAAACTAGAGAATCCTACCTACCAAATGGTATTGGGGACTAGGGGATCAAAGTTCAGGAGACAAAGCAATCTGCCAACGAGGATATAAAACTACATACAAGGTGTGTGGAGCTGGAGCAGTAACCAGCTGCTGGAAGGCTGCTGGAAGACAAGCTACTAGTGTCCATCAAAGGGGGAGAATCTCAGCTTTTAGAATATACCCTCAGAAAAACTCTAAGTCAGACAGAACCTGAAATATCTGACTGGGAAAAGCAATTAACAGGCTTGGATGGGGACCACTGTCAGATATCTCCGGTTCCCAAGTGCCGATTTTTAAAATTCTTGTACCCATGGAAAGAGGGGACCCTCAGCTTTCAGCCTTTGGCCCTTATACTCCTGGGGGGGTTTCTGGGTACTCAGAAACCCCCCCTACTTGCGCTACTGAGCAGCACCTGTGATCTCCTGATATAAGTGTTTCCAGGGCAGAGGGTAAATGCTCTTGATGGTGTATTAGCTGCCCAAGCGATGGGCGAAGGTGTGGGGTTATGCTAGGGACAACTGGAGCATTTTGGAAGAGTCAGTATTATGCTGTGATTACCTGTATGCTGCTTGCTGTAACTACATTTGCTGTGGAATTGATCTGGTATGCTGTCACCTGCTATACAAAATAAAGACCAAATACTTCCTTTGAATTCAGTGTATGTAATCTTGTCCACTGTGTTCTATGTAGAAGTATGATATGTACTGTATCTAAGTGAATCCTACAATAAAAAAATCATACAATATGTTATTATTCCATCTTTTAAACTGAGCAAAACATAAATCAATGGGTTGGTCTCAAAAGTGCTGTGGCGGAGCCATGAGGAGGAGGCAGGCGGCGAGTGTTATAGGTGCCAGGAGCGATCATCAGGAGGCAGTCCACAGGTGTTTTGTGCAGCCAGAAGTGCTAGATAGGAGGGTTCCAGCAGTGGAGGTGCGCCCTGCACAGCGTGACCTATGACCAAGTCATGCCATGCAGGCCGCATGCCAGGGTTGAGAACAGCCGAGCAGCGAATACTCCAATTCCGGGATTCAAATCCCAGACATTTTGCGGCCAAATTACAGGATCCTGCCAATCCTGATACTGGAATTGGCCACCCTACTCCCCAGTATTCTGACTGATCCTAAATGCATCCCAAATCAGTTGAGCCAAATGAATGTTAGTGGTGGTTTACTTTGGCTGCATTAGGTTTTAACTCAGTGGTGTTGGTTTGGACAAGCTCTAAAACAGAGACAGTTTGCTATCTCTCAGGACCTATTGCCATTGATGTTAAGTAAGATACTGCTCTGTATGGAAAGTAAGTCCAAACAATATCAAGTAAATTATCAAACCAATGAGCCTAAAAAAATTTACGATCCAAATATACTTCAATAATTCATAAAAAATATTGCAAAAGGTTTACAAAGATCTTAAATATAATGATAGCTTAGGAAGGTGAAACCCCATTTTTCTCCTAGAATCCTACATTTCTGCACACCTAGAAATATAATCTACTATACGGCTTTGAAGACTAGGATCCTCCCTCGCAAGGAAGCGGAAAATTACAATTCTAAGAAAAAATCTGTACTTTTCATTTCCCCTTCGTGCATCAAAGTTAAAAATCAAATCATTCTCCACTGAATCAGGCGGTGGTGACAGCATGTGGATATCAGTGCTGTAATTAAAAAGTCATTCAACTCACTTGGTAAAATGTAATTTAAGCTGTAGTCACAGGTTGCTTTCTAGCAATCTATTTACCTCCCGATATCCCCAGGCAAACAGAGGAGAGTGTGAACTGATCAGGTTTTAGTTATCCTCATACATAACAAATTTCATTTCAAATTGTGACTTTAATAAATGGTGTTATTTATAACATAACAGCAAGATCTCACTGCTCTGTAGCAAGTAAAATCCCAAACTCTCACTTCCACTGGATAAAACTTTTTACTAAGTTTGCTTTATCTTATAAATTTAAAGTAATCATAGAATTAACATACAGTATATAGTTTTTGCAAAGGATAATGATGAATATTATGTGGGAGATTTTATATATATATATATATATATATATATATATATATATATATATATATTCCAATAAAGTAGCGTCACTCCAGGTACTTATAAAAGCAGCACTCCAACGATGTTTGAAATAAACCTCTCATTCAAAAGCACAATACAGCAACGTTTCAACACATATGGTGCGTACACACTAGGGCGATTTTGTGCAAAAACAGTGTTCTCAGGGATCCCTGAGAACACTGTTTTGGACACCCTGGATGTAAGCAGCCTCTACACCTCCATCCCACAGCGGGCAGGGGTGGAGGCAGTGGCTGAGTTCATGCGCCAGAATAACATCAGAGAAATGGACAAGTCTTTATTCCTGAAACTGCTGTCTTTAACATTAGAATGCAATTATTTTCTATACAACGGAGCATACTTTTTACAAACCAGTGGGTGTGCTATGGGGAGCCCGGTGGCCCCCAGCTTCGCGAACATCTACATGTTTGCAGAAGAGTTTGCTAGCTTCCTCAACCACCCAATTTTCAAAGAACATGCAATATTATATGTTTTATAGATGACCTGTTCTGCCTGTGGTCTGGACTGATCCATCTCTTGGAACAACACGTCAGCTCTATAAATTCAAGTAACTCCCCAATAAAATACACCATGAATGTACAGAAGGAGAGCATCAACTATTTGGACGTGCAGGTTTCCATCACACAGGGCCACATATCCACATCAGTATTCACCAAGCCTACAGATCGTAACACCCTACTCCTGGCCTCAAGTCATCATCCCAAGCCCTTAAAAAGGGGGCTCCCCAAGTCCCAACTACTACGGGTGGCACGTATATCCAGCACAGAGGAAGCAGTCGTCAGCAGTACCAACCAAGTGGTTGCTCGCTTCGCCACAAGGGGATACGATCTGACCCAGTTAAAACAACTTCAAGCTGAAATACTGGCCCTCCCGCGAGAATCCCTATTGGTCCCTAAACAACGTTCCAACACAGGAGTTTTCAACATCCAGCCCGGTGGTACAAAGGGCCACGAAGGCCTTATGGCCCATAGTTAAGACAGATATCTCATTACCCTGCTTCAAGAATGTTAGACCAATGGCTTGTTACACACGAGGGAGGAACATCAAAGACCGTGTGGTCCATAAGACATTACCGGCTTTGATGCCCCACCTGTACCAACCTCAGGAACTTTTTTACAGAGAGCACCTGGTTGCTATCGGTGTCTTAGCTGCACCACATGCAAGAACCTGGTAGTATGTCGGAACTTTGAACATCCTGTCAATTCTTCTACTATACACATTAAACATGTATTAACTTGTTTAACAACTCACGTCATCTTCCTTATGTTCTGCCCATGTAAACTACATTATGTAGGCAAGACGGTGCGTACCATACGTGAACGTATGGCCATGCACCGTTCGTCCATTAATACTGCTCTGAGGTCCAAATCGGCCGACCAGCCAGTTGCCAGACACTGGCTGGAGGCCGGCCACACTGTCAGCGAAATGCGGTTCATCCTCATTGACCACCTGCCCCCCCTTAAACGTGGGGGTGACAGGGACGGTCTCCTGTTAAAACTTGAATCCAAATGGTTTAACAAGTTAGGCACCACTAGACCGCAAGGTCTTAATGAATGAACGCCTAAATTGGAATGTATTCTTGTAAATCCCTGCCTATTACACGTGATCTGGCAGATCACTAATACTGTGCCTGTATTTGTATATGTATAGCATCATTAAGTTTTTTCCTCTTTAACTTCATTTGTGTTCAGCACTGTAACATGGGGTTTGCATGTCTTTGCAGGATCTGTCCGGCACCTAGCGTCCCGAGCGTCTCCTAGCAACGGGCGCACACCTGATGTCGTCAGTGTCAGAATGACCGCCCATCCAGTGGGGGGAAGTCCAGACACACTCGGCGGCCGGGCGGACCTATACGTGGAAATGTAAGTACATATATACCCTTGTCTACTTATGTACATGTTTGTTCGGCCACATGCCGTCTTGAGAAAAATGTTTTGACATTGAAACGTCGACCATGGCGTTGTGACCTGATATGCTGAATAAATTCTTCTGATAAAAAAGCCCTTTGGAGTGACGCTGCCATTTTGCTACAATATATATATATATACACAGGATGGTGAGTGCGGCACTCGCTGTCTAAATAAATGAAGAGTCAACAGAACTGTGGAAGCACTGCAGAATCTGTGTGCGCTATATAAGAAACTGTTAATAAATAAAAATAAATAAATAATAATGTCTTAAGTCAACATTTCAGTGCTCTTTATTTTGCACTATCATCAGGATAAATGGTACATACAGTGAATACAACTTATATAGCACCACAGTGGATGGATTCAAGTAAATTGCCAAATATGCCCCCTTGCCTGGTGGCGATGGATGACGTCAATGGTGCATTCCTAGTGAGGTTTGCCCGTCACCAACATATAAAAAACACATAGAAAAATTATAAAATAAAAACAGTAAAAAAGCATTGGCCGATAGTGAAATCGGATGCCCAATTTCCTTTCACCAATTGCAGTATAATGCCGTGTTACACACGGGGCTCCAACCTCCCTGTAAAATCAGACATCACAATCCGTGAAACCGCCAACAGTTCCTCAAAAAACGACCTGGTTGATTTAAATGTGGCTGTGTAACATGCCAATTCATGATAGCCGGTTACAGCTTTAACCACCCACAGTCTGGGTCTATGATCAAACAACATCTAACATGCGAGAGTTCTTTTGTCGTATACCAAATAATTTTCCCCTGCGGGCTAAGCTATATTTGTAAAACTCAATGTAAATTTAAGACTAGGATGGCCGGACACCGATGGAGTATAAGAGCCGCTCTTAAAAGCAAAAAAAGTGACCAACCTGTTGCACGTCACTTCACAGAGTCACTTCACAGAGTCCAACCAGAATCATCGACCAGGTCCCAATGCCGGCCAGAGGCGGTGACAGGAACCGCTTATTATTATTAAAACTTGAAGCCCAGTGGATCCATCGTCTGGATGTGATCGCACCCAAAGGTTTAAATGAATACATGTCATATTCCATGTTCTAAAAAAACTTACATGTATCCCATGCTGCTCCAATTGCACTGCCTTCTAGTTACATTATTACTAACAAGATGTTTATAATTATAATGTGATTCTTTGTTACAACCTCTATACATTACACCATGCAAACTGTTTACTGCATCTTTCACCGTATGCTTATTACCATTTTGTACAATGTATATATTTGTCTCTTTCTTGTAAATTTTATAATTTTTCTATGTGTTTTTTATATGTTGGTGACAGGCAATCATCACTAGCAATACGCCATTGACGTCATCCATCGCCGCCATCCATTCTTGATTCATACTTGAATCCATTCACTGTGGTGCTATATATGTTGTATTCACTGTATGAAGGGGCGGATCCAGGATAAAATGACAGGGGGGGCACCATGATAAAAGACGGTTTAGGTGGGGGAGGGGCAGTATTAGTGGTGCCAGTGTACATGCTAAGAGAGCGGCAGAGAGAGGGTGGGAATGGGACTAAAAATAGGCCCTGGCAGTTAAAGTACGCAGGCCCACCATGGCGACAAATGTGAAGGATGTAATTGTGCGCGCACCGAAGGCGCGCTCCAGAAAAGGGGGTGTGGCCACTCAACAGGGGGCGTGTCCTTGAGTGTAGTGTACAACACCATATACAACTTCTACACATTATGCAACAAAATACTACACCCATTATACTTGCCCCTTACAAATGATGCCAAATGGAATGAGCCAAAATTCACATAATGCCACACGGATTGAGCCAGAATTTACATAATGCCACACGGATTGAGACAAAATTCACATAATGCCAAATGGATTGAGACAAAATTCACACAATGCCACATGGATTGAGCCAGAATTCACATTATGCCACATGGATTGAGCCAGAATTCACAAATGCCACACAGATTAAGCCAAAATTCACAATACGCTTCATAAACAGGGACATTGTGCGCCAAAGGCGCGCATTAAACATTTACACCATAATGTCCATTACACGTTAAGTTACACGCTATTATGTCCATTATGTATTATGCCAAACACCATAATGCCTATTAAAAATTATGCTACATAAGTGCTGCTATCTACATGCTCATTGCCAAGGGTTCCATGCTCATTGCCAGAGGTTCCATGCTTGTTGCCATGTGGGATTACATTCTCATTGCCAAGGGGGAATACATGCTCGCGGTAAACGGGGACAGCTGCAGCCAGGCAGAAGTGATAGCCACTGACAGTGGCAGAGCCTGGCTGTATTCAGAGCACTGCAGGTCCCGGCTATTTGAAAAAATACCCCTTTCACACCAGAAAATGCATTCCCAGGTTGGCCCCTTTTACACCAGCCTAGTCCCTGCATTTTCTGGTGTGAGGGGGAAAGCCCCAAATACCCATCTGGCAGTACAATTATTCTTTGTTAGCAACTACTCATAAGTGGTATTGTGCAGACACACATTCTGCACTGCATCAATGACAGTAGAAGGGCTTAGTATCAAACCAATAGAAAAGCAGGACTACTGAAAATTAAAGAGCTCTGGTGATATCAAATGAAGTTAGTACTTCTTTTTGAACATATTATAGTTTTGGCATTTTTAATTTGTGTATATGTAAAATAGGATGAATAATCTGTACAAATTTCAACAATAAAACACAACAAACTATGCATAGGAGCAATATATCCCTTTATAGTTGTTTTATCAGCAACAAGTGCATCCAAATAGGTTAGCAGTGTCTGATAATTATTTATATTTACAGCATAAGAGAAACATTTTTATCACTCAAGTTGTTCATAAAACAATTAGAGAAAATCAGTTGATTGCTCTGTCTTACAATTAACATGGGTTGATTAGTGCTAAATCCTATAAAACTTTATGACACATACTTTTCACGCTTGTAAAATAAAAGGCCACAGAGACCAGTCATTTAAATAAAAGTGATGTTTGCCATAACCATTAGATTGCTGGCCATTAGATTAAATGCAGGCCGAAGACTCTAAAGAGTATGTCACTAATGTGTAACTTTATTTATTATTATTATTTGCATATATACTTATTTTAAATACAACTGTACTTTGCTCTTAGCCAACTCCCTACTTGCAAATAGTTTATGAAGCAAAGTATGATGCGTTGAGAGATGAAAAACATTATTATACTGTGGATGCACCATGCAGGAGTGTAACAAACCTATTATGTATATAAAAAATAATTTAACCCATAGCAAGCAGACAATTTATAATAAGCAGCTTGTCAACTTAATAGCAGTTATTACACAGTAGTTATTCAGAAGTGTGATCACATTTATTTTATTTACAGTTTCGTATATAGCGCAGCAGATTTCATTGCGTTTTACAATTGTGGACTGTGAGAACAAACTGGGTAACAACAGACAGACATGGGGGTAGGAGGGAGGGCACAGCTGCAAGCTTACAATATATAGGGACATAGGAGGGAAACACAAGGACAGACACCTATAATAGCATAGCAGTCCCACCAAGTTGCAAGTCCAGAAGGGAAGCTATATAATACATACTGTAAGTGCCTCAGACAGTTATATGGTAGGCTTGCCTATAGAGGTGAGTTTTCAGTGAATTCTTAAAAGTTTGGAGGCTAGTAGAGAGTCTTATTGTGCGTGTAAGGTCATTCCATAGGGTGGGAGCAGAGACAGATGCAGGTCTTGTGCAGAGTGGAAAGAGCGAGTTGGGAGATATTTAGAGATAAGTAAAGATATATATGTTGGTGTAGTATGGTTAATAGCTTTAAATTTGAGTAGAAGTATTATATATTGAATACAATTTAATACAGGCAACCAGTGGAGGGACTGGCAGAGTGGATCAGCAGACGATGATCCTCTTGCTAGTAAGATCAGCCTAGATGATGGATTGCAGTGGCGAGAGTGTTCTTGGGAAGACCAGTAAGGAGACTGCGTGATCAATGCGGGATATAGTGAGTGCATTAGAGATTAGAGATTTAGCAGTCTCTTGTGTAAGATAGGGTCATATTTTGAATATGTTTTTTTAGATGCATGTAACATTATTTAGAGGCATATTAAATGTGGGGGGCAAAGGACATTTCAGTCGAGGATGAACCCTATGCAGCGAGCTTGTGAGGTAGGGTAGATTGTCGATGGTAACTGCTCTTGGCTGGTGGGAATAAAATGAATTCTATTTTGTAAATGTTGAGTTCGAGGTGGCAAGAAGACATCCAAGATGAGATGGCAGAGAGGTATTCAGAGACTCGGTCTAAAACCACTGGTGACAACTCAGATGTTGATAGATAGATTTGAGTATCGTCCACATAACAGTGATACTGAAATGTGAAAGAGCTGATTAGTTTGCAAAGAGATGGTTTATAGTTTGAGAAAAGCAGAGGACCTAAAACGGAGCCTTGCGGAACTCTGACTAACAGAGTCAGTGAAGAAGAGGTGGAATCAGAGAAGTAAACACTAAGGGCCAGATGTATCAAGCTTCAAAAGTGATAAAATAGAGAGTGATAAACAGCCAGTCAATCAGCTCCTACCTGCCATGCCACAGGCTGGGTTTGAAAAATAACAGGTAGGAGCTGATTGGCTACTTGTATATCACTGTCCACTTTATCACTTTTTGAAGCTTGATACATCTGGCCCTAAAAGAGCAATCAGATAGGTAAGATGAGAGCCAGGAAAGGACTGTATCCTAGGGCGTGTAGTGATTGTATGAGAAGTGTGTCATCAAGCAGTAGAAAGATCTAGAAAAATGAGTAGTGAGCCTTAAGATTTAGCACTGACCAGGTCATTCACCACTTTAGTCAGTGCTGTCTCCTGTTTCTGTGGAGTGTTGAGAACAAAAGTCTGACTGACCTTCACACACACACACATACATATATGTATATATATATAAATTCTTAAAAATATATATATATCTATATCTATATATAGAGGGTGATACTCGAACAAGCAGAGGCACTCCAGCGGTGTTGTGAAAACGATAAACTTTACTGTAATAAAACACGACGTTTCGGGGATATACACACCCCTTCTTCAAGTGTACAATACATATATATATATATATATATATATATATGCTGGGTAGGAAATCAAACAGCGGCACTCCGAGGATGGTTTTCAAAAAAATGTTATTAAGATGGACACCAACAGGTTAATCCTCGGAGTGCCGCTGTTTGATTTCCTACCCAGCATATACAATATTGTTCGGAGGGCACTGGGGTTCCAGAGTTCGGGAGGAGGGAGTGCCAGGCCGCACCCGCCGCATATATATATATATATATATATATATATATATATATCCAGGCAATGGACCGGCACTTTCCATGAAAATCACAACCAGCGCTGCATGCCTTTGTAGTATAAATATACAGCAAGATTCCCAGACATCCCCAGGAACAACACGTCACTGCAGCATCTCCAACATAAAGAATCTTTAATGCATAGCCTCAACGGCTCGTTTCGGGGAATTTACCCCTTTATCAAGAGGCAAAAAAGCATACACAACATAACATAACATGGTGTTACCTTATATAGCAGTGAATTGGCACCAGAAAACTCCCCCTGCTCATTCCCGACTGCACCTCACACCTGTGCACCAGGTGCACAGAGATGACGCTCATGTCTCACACCCACAGCGTCATCTCCATGGCAGCCCGGCACAGCATGCGGCCGTCAGTCACAGCGGTGTCTCCCTGTCAGAAACTTCACCGCCCCCCCCGTGTCAGCGCATAGCTACAGACGCGGCTCCCACCCGCTTCTCTGTTGCCATGGTGACCCACCGGGGCAGCTCAGTTAATAGACAAACGGGGGACTGAGTTTGCTGGCATACATATATAACACAGTGAACATATTATAACATCCAGGCTATCTGCACGTGTGCCGCACATCAAGGGGACAAGTACACGTCTCTCACACGTCCACAAACTCCCGCAACGAGCAGGCACCAGCACACACAGACCATGGAACCTGTCATCCCGCCGGCTCAGCACGGAGGGGACCGCCCCCGCACGTCAGGAGACCCTCTCACCTGTCCCAAGCGTGCGGGTACCGTCCCCAGCCCCCCAGCCAACAGGAACGCAGGCATAGTAAACACATAAACATATAAATACATACATAAGTATACAAGAATATACAGGTATATTTGCAAAATTCAAGAATGAAGAACCATCAATCAAATCATAGTTTAAATATTATACATATGATAAATACATTGCAGATGTCGAGGGGGATCACGCAAAAAGGAAAACATATCTATTTACATAAACATGCTCCACACTATCCTCTCATTAAGGCCATGGGGCGCCACTGTGTTCAATCGATGAACGCCGCTCTGACAGCCCTGCGAGTGCGTCCGGCCCCTGCTCTGCTCGCCTAGGCAGGCAGAGCTTGACAGAGAGTGCAGCGCCGGCGGGGTGAGCTGGGGGAGTGGGCGAGCAGGGCGGGGGAGCCCTAGCTACGCCGCTGCATGCATACCTCATACCTTTTTAATCACAGGAATCGAGACCTGGTACTCCTGAAAAGGGGCATTATCTCTATGGAAAGTGGTGTGGCCTTATGGTAATGCTGCTAGCCATGCCCCCATTGCCCATCACTGTTGAGAGAATGGCCAGCACTCTGTCACCGCCTAGCCATGCCCCCTGTAAATAGATGCTGAGTGCATGCTCACTGCCTTTATTCACCGTTGCTCTGCAGCGAGTGAAAGAAGGGACTACCAACTGCTTCCCCACCACGGGACACTGCCGCCTACAGTGGATAATGACAGTCACAAACAATTGTGTGTCCTGTGAAAACCAGGACAGTTGGGAGGCATGGGCATTGAGGAGTACTGATGTCCTTCTCTTACAGAACCACAACTTCACCCTGCCATAGGCAATCCTGCACTGCTGCCTAAAGCTGGCCATACATCAGAAAGATCGATCTTAAGATCGATTGCGCTCATGATTGTGTACAATTTCCCTTGAAATCCCCGGCAGTCCTTGGTGGTTTTTGGACACACAATCTACTCCCAATCCATCATACAATCAGTCATACAATCCATCTGCTGTATGATTGTGTACACAAGATGTGCACACAATCTGCATACAATCCATCATACAATCAGTCATACAATCCATCTGCTGCATGATTGTGTACATAAGATGTGCACACAATCTGCATAAAATCCATCATACAATCAGTCATACAATCCATCTGCTGATGGATTGTATGATTGTGTACACAAAATGTGCACACAATCTGCATACAATCCATCTTACAATCAATTGAGATTGTATGATTTGGTACAATATCATACCCTCCAACATTTAAGGGCAGAAATAGGTACACATCTAGGAAGGGGCGTGGTCATGAGTAAAGTGGGTGTGTCCTTGAGTAAAAGTGGGCGTGGTCATGTCCCCAGCCACCCTGCCCCCTGGCACAGCACCTGATGCAGCTCATGTCACATGTGGTTTGGTGGGCTGCTGGCATATTAAATAAGTATACTTATTTATTAACTAAGTATATTAAATAAAATATACTTAGTTAATAAATAAGTATACTTATTTAATATGCCAGCAGCCCATCAAACCACATGTGACATGAGCTGCAGGCCACGGATAGACAAGACTGGAGTGATTTTCAAAGTGCAGCCTGCTGAGCAGAGCCACCTACTTGCTCTGCACTGTAGGTGATGTGTGGCACCGGCTGAGGCTTTGGACGGTCCGCTGTGAAGTCGGATCTGTGGGATGGATACCCCCTCATGGGTGCCGCGGCTCAGCTGCCCACCGCACCCCTCTCCCCCACAGATTGGCGTCTAGACAAACAGTGAGGGCAGAGATGGCCTGCCGCCTTTCCCCTGACTCTGAGTGTGCGGTGCCGGCGCGTGACGTCATGACGCACGGCCCGGCCCGCAATGCACTCATGGGAACGGGAGGGGGAGAGGGGAGAGCTGGCGGACCAAGCAGCACACGCCGGAGCGGCGCCAGGGAGCTCCAGGAATGATTTCACGGCGCACCCGCTGTGATTGAAAAATCGGTACATTCGGTACCTACTGGATTTGCCGGTACAGACTTAAAAAACGGTACTGTACCGGCAAATTCGGTACAGTTGGAGGGTATGCAATATCTTTCTGATGTATGGCCACCATAAGATTAATAGGCATCTAGTCATCGACTAGTAAACTGTTTACACCCCGCTCTGTTGCAGGCCCCATTTCATCTGACTACAGAAGTGAGCACTGCTGTGCCATCACTTGTAAATAAACCACATTGCTTGATTTAGCCACTGGACTGGTTATTGACATAATTACAAACTGCTTTAAGTAAACTGCTTTACACAAAACTACACACAAATTCCCAACACTATTGTTTCCTATGTTATAAATACCACACAGTGCTATGTAAAACTATATGAATGCCAGGAGATCAGTTTGAAATGGCAGCTGTGGCAGTTGTTGGAGCCTCCTCTGCCCGATATGGAAGGGAGGGCATTACAAACCCTATCACCCCCACATTTGCATGTTTGGACTGTGCTGGAGCCTCCCCTTCCCTATATTGAAGAGATGGCATTACACACCCTATCACCCCCACATTTGCACGTTACATTGAGCCATACGCATTTGAGAGGGAAGACCCCTCTTTCAGATAATACAGCCTATTAGCATCTATTGCCTGACAATCTTCAGTCATCATCAGACATGCACCTGTGATGGCCCAATAAATTGATTAAGAAGCTTCCTTTCTGTGTATCACTGTCCTGAGAGGGAACAGTATCTGGAGGATATGCTGTTCCTTCTAGTTTTATACTGGAGGATCCGGGGTTGCCTCCAGTTTAGAGCTATATAAATGTATGACCCAATTCAGCACTACTATTATGTTGAGATTCCTTGTTAATACTGGTGGTTTTCCATGTTACCATATATTTTTAAATGTATGCAACAGAGATATATCTGCATCTCTCTATTATCATGTAAATCTCCTTTGCTGATCCATTGCAGCGTGCTGAGGGATTTGATTATTCCTATGTGGTGTTAATTAAGCCCCACTGTTTATTTTATTTTTATATATATATAATCACTGAGGAAAGTCTATTAAAGGACTAAAACGTTTAATGCAATTATAGTGTGTCTGTCTGAATCTTGTTAATTCGCCATTATTTGTATCTTTATGTTTACAAATACAGTAGGACAACAGGGCAGGTATGTTGTTGAAGTAGTGGAGTACAGATTATATACTCTGGGTGGTATTCAATCTTGGGTTCCGACCAGGGCCGTCTTTTTGTATGGGCTTAATGGGCCCAAGGTGTATAAGGGCCCTATGCTGATAGATGAGAATCCCCTTTTTCCAGGGATACCAGAATTTTCAAAATCTGCCCT
Source organism: Crinia signifera (assembly GCF_055691185.1). Classification (NCBI taxonomy): domain Eukaryota; kingdom Metazoa; phylum Chordata; class Amphibia; order Anura; family Myobatrachidae; genus Crinia; species Crinia signifera. The sequence continues at coordinate 178,984,620 of NC_139219.1, forward strand.
GGGGAACTGGAGATATCCAAATTCAAAGCAGCAGTCCACATCCGATCTGTTAATTGCAATTCCCAGTCATATTTCTCAGGTTCTCTCTGACTTAGAGTTTTTCTGAGAGTATATGCCAAAAGCTGGGTCTCTCCCCTTTCTGTCGACACTAGCGGCTTGTCTCTATCATGTCCAGAATCAGAGATATCAGCCTTCCAGCAGCCGGTCCCTGCTCCAGCTCCAAACGATTGGTGTACAGTTTTATATTTTTGTCAATGGATTGCTCTGACTCAGTCCTGATCTCTGATACCCAAGTTCCCAGCATTTCCTGAAAGTTGGGACTCTAGATTTTTATACTATTGAAGGCTAAGAAATCTATTTCCAGATAATGAAGATATCTGCAGTCACCACTGAAAAATGACGAATATTAAGCCCACTCCATTATCCAACCCTGCACTGCCCATAAAACATCCCCTACCTCCCTGGAAGTCATTTACAAGGGACCCTTCATTCAGCTCAGTGCCCCCTTCCACACGTTAGTGTTCACTCTCCTACCAACTGTGCAGTAAAGGAGTAATTAGCAGAAGTTACTGTTCCAGGTGCTACATGTTGAATGGAAGATAGAGCACCCCCTGCCACCCGTGGGACATCAAAGCTGCTGCTGATAGCACCCTCCACCCCTAGGAGGGGAGAATGGGTAAGGGCCCCAGTGCATTGCTTTGCCCAGGGGGCCACACTGCTGTTAAGACGGCCCTGGTTCCGACTGTCGGAACATTTCGGCAGTCGGAAACCTGGCCCGTTTTCACTCGACAGTTTGTTGACAGACGGAATTCAGCGTTCCTCCTGTTGAGTGGCAAAAAGGGGGCGTTATTCTTATATTGCAGTTTAGATTTCAGTTTGAACACTCCCCACCCAAATCTAACTCTCTCTGCACATGTTACATCAGCCCAGGGCAGCTGAGAGGGGGGGGAGTGGGTAATAATTACCCGGGCCCAGGCTTGCTGGAGGGGCCCTGCAAGGGCCCTGGTCCAACCCCTACCTTCCCCCTCCATCGCTCCCAGTTAGCAACAGCAGCACACACTTCTACAGCATGTGCTGTGCTGACAGCAGGCTCGGCATGAGTGTCTCACTGACAGCATGAGAGGTCATGCTGAGCCTGCTGTCAGCACAACACATCCTGTAGGTGTGTGCTGCTGCTGAGATTACAGTTTTTGGAGTTTTCTTTCACCCTCCTCGAAACATTTTGGGGGCGTGGCCTAAGTGCGGGAGGTGCCAACACCCCCACACTTAGGCCACACCCCAAAATTTTATCGGGCCCGGCATTCCTCTCGGCTGCCCTGCATCAGCCCAACCTGCAGTGCACATGGTTTTGTCTATTAAAGAAGGAGTTTGCTTTTGCAAACCAACCTGAATCACCCCCTTTATTTGGTGCAATTTAAAGAGTAAAAATACTAATGCTTCTTTCCCTGTAAGAGTAAGACATACTGTAAAAAATGTGATGATTCAAGTAAAGGTTAGTCCAGTTCATTATTGAATGTACGATTATGGTATTCATTTTTCCTTTATGATTAATGAAGTTAACAACTTTAGGCTGTTCAGATGACAATTCAACTTAAAAAGCAACTACTGTATAAGCCTACTTTTTGAGAACATTTTTTATGCTGAAAAAGCCCCCCTCGGCTTATACTTGAGTGAGGGTCTCACTTGAGTCAAGAAGTTTTCGCAGCTTTTGGTTGTAAAATTAGGTGCCTCGGCTTATAATCGGGTCGACTTATACTCGAGTATATACGGTAACACTTTACTTTAGCATAGTTAATACATAGTAATTAATATCTATTTTCCTTTTTATTTGTTAAAGAACATGAGTATACTACTGTTAAAGCACACTCTGTAAAATAAAATTGAAAAGTCTAATAGACAAAAGACTCCATAATAATATACAGAAACAGCGGAAAGAGTCATAGTAGGTTGATGTTTATATGGCACCATACTCTCTAACAGTAAGATTGTTACAAACACTGAGATAGGAAAATAAATGGAAAATATATAGATGTCTTGCATGGGTTCAGGCAGTGAAAGCTTTTATATAATTATGGGATCAACATAGCAAAGCTATTTGTAATTTTATTGGTAGTCTAAATTTGCAAAGAGATGGCATGGAGTACTTTTCTTGAAATCCAGATGAAGCAAACTGATTATACTGTAGAGGACATGAAATATCAATTTGTCCCAGTTATTACCCTACCAGCACGTATTTTAGGCTAGCCGTCTGGATTTGTTCAAAATAAATTAATTTATCATGTTTTCTTCCAGGGACACATTTTTCACATTTATATAGAAGACAGTTAGATAATGTAACACTGCATTCAGTATGTTCAATCGCTCTTTATAGATTTGTGCATGAAAACCCTTAAACCGGTCTTACAAGGTTGATGTACAACTAGGGGTGACAAGACTCGTCATATAATCAACCAATGACAAGATACAATAGCGGAGCTCTAACAAGGTAAATCTAAGAACACTCATATATGAAAAATATATCATTTTGTGATATGTGGGGAATCTGTTTATCCCTAAACTTAACCAAACATACTGACTAAAACTCCATGGGTGAAATTTATTAGGATGAGAGATTCAGAAAGTGAGAGATTTGGTAAGAAATCTCCAGTTTTTTTAAAGCAGCAATCATTTACACTGCAAAATCAAACTGATTTTGCAGTGTAAATGATTGCCGCTTTAAAGAAACTGGAGATATCTTACCAAATCTCTCACTTTCAGAATCTCTCATCCTATTAAATTTCCCCCATGTGTTTACTTTGTGTGGCGTTTATAAATAAACTTTGCTCCAAAACTACTGTATTTTCTATATTTAGGAGTTTTATCAGAATAGGAAATATCTGGAATATACATTTAAGCCTTGGGTCACAGTATGCCTCGAGAAATAGAAGTATTTAAATAGTTTTTCTAGTTTTCTCAGAAAATAATACAATTATGCAAAAGTGTAGCTGATAGCGCGAGTGTGTATGTGTGTGTTTTGGTGTGGGGTGGGGGGCACATGAAAATAGTCCCACCCACACAGCACTGGTTCCAACTCCTTTGCCTCTCACAGTAGGCCCTTGCACATTGTCAGCTCCAGGCCCATGTGGTCCCTAATCTGTCCCTGACTATAGGTGAAAATGAAAAAAATATATCAAATTACATTTAAACTGTCTCATGTTTACATTGAAACATTGTTTACAGAACCAACAGCCACTACTCAGAATGCAGCATAACGAGCACAATGTTAAGGTTGTGACTTTTTTTAGGATTAGAGCTAAATGTCCAATGATGCTCTCGTACTTGCTTCATTTTCTAAATCAGTCAGCACCATACCCCCCAACTGTCTGATTTAGGAGGGACAGTTCCGTTTTTTTGGGCACTGTCCTGTGTGCCACAGTAGGGAAGGGGGAAGTTGGAAGTCTCCACCTGCTTAGCAGAGCAGATTTGAACAGAGGCTGTTCGCATGTGCACAGCATCTATTCTGAAAGAAGGAGGTGCTGGTGGTATGGCCAGCAGTTTACAGATGGGGTGGGATGCTGGCCAACTCAGGAGTTTTTTTAAGTGGCAGTCATTTACAAGGCAAAACCATGTCTTGTAAATGATTCCCCTTTAAAAACATTCTGACACTATTGCATCACCATAGTCATTTGTTATTCCCCCCTTGTCTTTAAGTACCCTGGGACCCATGGAGCCTTAATCCGACTCTGTTTGCAGGTAATACTCACATCTACTTTTTCTTCCATGACCTCTCCCCCTTTCTCCTCACTTTGATTTTAAACTGTCTCTCTATGGGTGCCGGATGACCTCCCGGCAGTCAGTATATCTACATCGGAATTCTGACTGTTAAATGCCTGACAGTCAGGATCCAACTTACAGGGGCTATTCTCCCTCATGGGGGTCCACGACCCCAATAGAGGGATAATAGAACCTGGGGTGAGAGCAGCGAGCCACTGAGCCTGCAGCGTGACGAGCGCAGCGAGTTTGCAAGGGGCTTCAAGGTGCTCGCCTCCCTGTAGGGATTCCGATGTTGGTATACTGAATGCCATAATCCTGACTGTTGGGCTGCTATACCACACTCCCCTTACCATATCTTCCTGGATTGTCCAGCGCTTTCACAAACATAACATATATAGATCTCAGCTAATCCTCTTCACACTCTCTCACCCAAATGCACTGTGTTGGAGTTATCTTTGATTCCTCCCTCTTCTTCAAACCTTCAAACCATTCAGTACCTGCCTTTTCCTTCTCAAAAATATTTTCACCGGAACTAAATCCTAATGCAGCTTCTGTACTACCAGGATGCCTTCCCAGGACCCTCTCATTGGTCCAATGTGTAGGTAGAGGTGGAGGCGGCACTCACTTGGATTTATGTAGTTATCAAAAAAGGTGGGGTCTAGCACCAGGCTGCAGTGTCACACGCAGCCGCGGTGGTGCGCGGCGGGCATACTACTCACCCGTCCGCGCGCCCGCCGTCGGCTAGCGTGTAGTGGTCTCCAGGTCAGCGGCAGTCTGGTGGGCAGCAGGCAGCGTGGGACGCCGGCAAGTGTAGCGGTGTGTGCTGTAGGGGCACCGGGAGGCCGGCGCCGCCATCTTGGTTAAGGGCAAATAGCAGATTGGCTCATGTCTGAGGTTTCCGCCCATACTGACCTGACAGCCAATGGCAGCCGCCCTCTAGGGATATAGGGGATCTGCCTAGGCCTGTTCAGTGTCAGTACAAAGAGTCTCCAGAGGCGTTCACAGCTCCCAGCTGACTCCGGCTCTCTGACTCACCTCTCCTGACTTGGTGCCTTGCTTCCAGTGCTCTGTGGTTGATCCAGGTTCTGCTTAACCCCATCGCTGCCAGTTCTCTCCACAGTCTGGTTCCTGCCTGCATCCCTGAGCTCCCTGGCCTCGCTCTTCAAGTCTTCTGCTTCCAAGCAAATTCTTCATTCTTCAGTCATCATCCATCTTCTTTCAGTCTTCAAGGATCCTTCATACCATCAAGTACATTCTCTTTCCGGATCCTCTCATTCTTCAAGACCCTAGCCTGCCGTCCTCAGTGCCTTGAACTGTCATTATTTAAATGAACTTTTCTTCTTTCAAAGTGCCGTGCTGGCTCAATTATTATTTACCACTAACTGCCACTTAAAGAAAGTATTCAAGTGTGTATTGTTCCATTTATGAATTCTATTATTAAACCTGCACGATTTAATCCTTCCTCCTCTGGTCCGTCTCCGGTTGCTACACACCACACGACTTCATCCAGCCCTTCAGTTGTGACAGTTTGTACTGACCCGATGGAGTCGGGTGAAGAACAGGCTTCCATGGCGGATGCATTTCACAGCATCGTGGCTCGTCTGGAGCAAGTAGAGGCTACCCAATACCAAGTGGCTCAATTTCTTCAGGCCTTGTCTCCGCCCCAGGCGGCTCCCTCAGTTTCTGTGACTGCAGCACCAGAGGTTCCAGTTCCTGTTCCTATACCTGGACCCGTAGTTCCTCATCATATGCAATTACCAACCCCCAGCAAATATGATGGTTCACCGATGGGATGCCGTGGGTTTCTGAACCAATGCGATGTTCATTTCACCTTACAGTCATCTCACTTCCCTACCTCCAAGGCAAAAGTGGCATATATTGTGTCTCTCCTGGCAGGGTCAGCTCTGGACTGGGTGTCTCCTCTCTGGGAACGCGCTGATCCCCTGCTCAATGACTATGAAGCTTTCATTACCTCTTTCCGTCGCATCTTCGACGAACCTGGCAGAGTGTCTTCTGCCGCTACTGAGATCCTGAGGATTCGCCAGGGTAGTCGATCAGTGGGACAATATGTTGTGCAGTTCCAGACTCTGGCTTCGGAATTAAAATGGAACGAAGAGGCTCTTGTCTCCGCCTTCTGGAATGGGCTGGCAGGTCGTAAAAGGACGAATTAACTACCCGTGACTCTCCTGCTACTTTGGTTGAACTCATCTCCTTGTGCAACAAAGTAGATCTACGGATGCAGGAGCATCAACTAGAGAGAAATCGCTCTCGTTTCACCACCAACGCTGTTCCTGTTCCTAGACCAGGTTCCTCCACAACTACACCCCCAGATGAACCCATGCAGATCAACCGCTCCCGGCTCTCCTTAGAAGAAAAATCCCATAGACGTCGAGAGAATCTTTGCATGTACTGCGGTTCTTCCGCTCATCTGCTGTCTTCCTGTCCACTGCGTCCGGGAAACGACCGCTCCTAACCTCCCCGAGGGAGGTCAGGTTAGGAGTCCTGCTTTCATCTCCCTCCTCAACTGTTTCCACCATTCCGGTTACCCTTGTGTGCCCTCAGGGAAAAATCTAGAATCAGGCCTTACTAGATTCCGGAGCGGCTGGAAACTTACTTTCTTCTTCTTTCGTCTTTTAACATTCCTTGGCGGTGCAACCTTTGGCCCATCCCTTGGTCCTCACTGCAGTAGATGGGAGTCGCATCAGCAGTGGGCAAATCACTCTTCAAACCAATCCTGTGACGGTTCTCGTGAGTGCTTTACATCAAGAGACTCTAGAGTTTTTGGTTCTTCCTCAGTCGTCACACCAGGTAGTCCTGGGCCTACCATGGCTTGCTAAACACAATCCTCATATTGATTGGTCCAGTATGGAGATCAAAGCCTGGGGTACGAACTGCCTAACTACTTGCATGCCTCGTGTCATTCCACTCCATCAAACTAATCCTCAAGAAGAGGGAGGCCCCAGTCTTTCGTCTTCACCAGCTTCACCCTTGTCGATACCCACACCATATTCTTCTTTTTCTGACGTCTTCAGCAAGGGAGGTGCCGATACCCTGCCGCCTCATCGTCCCTGGGACTGTCCGATTGAGTTGATGCCTGGGAAGTTTCCACCTCGGGGCCGCATCTACCCCTTGTCTCTACCTGAGACCCAGGTTATGTCTGACTACATTCGTGAGAACTTGAATAAAGGGTTCATTCGCCCATCTACTTCGCCAGCCGGAGCGGGGTTTTTCTTCGTAAAGAAAAAAGATGGAACTCTCCGGCCGTGTATCGACTACAGGGGTCTGAATGATATCACGATCAAGAACCACTATCCTTTACCCCTTATCACCGAACTTTTTGACAAGATCCGAGGGGCTTCTATTTTTACTAAACTGGATCTAAGAGGGGCGTACAACTTGATCCGGATCCGTTCTGGAGATGAGTGGAAGACGGCTTTCAACACCCGAGACGGCCACTACGAATACCTGGTGATGCCATTTGGTCTTTGCAACGCTCCAGCCGTCTTCCAACAATTTGTAAACTACATATTTCGAGATTTGCTGTATCATTCCATTGTGGTGTATCTCGATGACATCCTCATCTTCTCGTCTAACCTCCATCTCCATCGTCAAACAGTATCTGAAGTCCTGCGGCGTCTTCGCCAAAATAAACTATACTGCAAGCTAGACAAGTGCGTCTTTGAGGTCACCTCCATTCCATTCCTCGGCCACATCCTCTCCAGCACTGGGATAGAGATGGATCCAGAAAAAGTAAAAGCCATCTTAGACTGGACAGCCCCCACCACGCTCAAAGGCATCCAGAGGTTCCTGGGCTTTTCAAATTATTATCGTCGCTTCATCCGGAACTTTTCCACCCTTGCTGCACCTCTTACTGCTCTAACCCGTAAGGGGTCAGATCCAAGTCAGTGGTCACCTGAGGCCTCTCAAGCCTTCCAGCAACTAAAGAATGCTTTTATCTCCGCCCCAATCCTTCTCCAGCCAAACCTAGACAAACCCTTCATTCTCGAGGTGGACGCATCTTTAGAAGGGGTAGGGGCAATCTTGTCGCAGAGAGGGGAGGACCAGGAACTTCACCCATGTGCCTTCTTCTCCAAGAAGTTTCTTCCAGCGGAAAAGAATTACCCCATTGGGGAGCAGGAGTTACTGGCAGTCAAATCAGCATTGGAGGAGTGGCGGTACCTCCTGGAGGGGGCACGACATAAAATCACTGTATATTCCGACCATAAGAATCTCTCATTCCTCAAGCACGCCCAATGTCTTACAGCTCGTCAAGCCCGCTGGGCCATGTTCTTCGAACGTTTCAATTTTCAAATCAGATTCAGACCCAGGACGATGAATGCCAAGGCCGATGCTCTTTCACGCTCTTTCGAAACCCCAGCAGACCTTGAGACTCCGCCTCGACCAATCCTCGATCCGCTGGTCTTTGCTCAAGTAACAGTCCAGCCTTCACCCCCACCAGGCAAGACCTTAATGTTCCTGTTGCGTTCATACTGGTGGCCTACCATTCGTCGCGATGTAACCAGCTTTGTTGCCTCCTGTGTAAAATGCGCTCAGCATAAGTCCTCCAGAACGTCCCCTGCCGGTCCTCTTCTACCTCTAGCCATACCAACAGAACCATGGTCCCACCTGTCTATGGACTTTATCTGCGAACTTCCTCCCTCCAAAGGGCATACGGTAATCTGGGTGGTAGTTGACCGGTTTTCTAAAATGGTGCACTTCTTCCCATTGAAAGGCCTTCAATCCGCTCCAGTTTTGGCTCAGCTCTTCATTTCCACCATCTTCAAACTCCATGGGTTGCCCAAAGAGATTATATCCGACCGTGGAGTACAGTTCGTCGCAAAGTTTTGGAGGGCCCTCTGTTCCACTGTACAAGTCAAGCTCAAGTTCTCCACTGCTTTCCACCCGCAAACCAACGGACAGACAGAACGTGTCAACCAGGACTTGGAAGCCTTCATTCGTTTGTTCGTCTCTTCCTCTCAAGACGACTGGGTAGACCTTCTGCCTTGGGCGGAATTTGCGCACAACAATTCCTATCATTCATCCTCCGGCACCACTCCCTTTTTTACTGTCTTTGGCAAACATCCCCGATCTCCAGAGTTCTCAGATTTATCGTTGTCCGATGTCCCTGCAGCTGCTTCTTCTCTACAACGGTTTGCAAAAATCTGGTCAGACGTTCATACCGCTCTCCTCAAAGCATCCGCTCGATATAAAAGGATGGCGGACAGAAAAAGAAGAGCGGCTCCTAGATTGAAGGTTGGAGATCGAGTATGGCTGTCTACCCGCCATATACGCCTTCGGTTACCCTCCATGAAGCTGGCTCCCCGGTTCATCGGGCCATACCCAATCACTCAAGTGATTAATCCGGTGGCCTACAGACTACAGCTCCCTTCTTCCTTGAAGATATCAAATTCTTTCCATGTGTCTCTTCTGAAGCCTTTGAGATTGAACTTATATCAGAAGAAGGTGCCTAAGCCGCCCAAGATTGGCTCAGAGAGAGAGACAGAGTTCGAGGTGAGGCGCATTATCGACTCACGTTGTCGCAATACCCATCTTCAGTATCTGGTAGAGTGGCTTGGATTCGGTCCTGAAGAGAATTCCTGGGTTGATGCTGCAGACCTCCATGCTCCCCGTCTGGTGAGACAATTCTTTCAAAGGAATCCACACAAGGTGCGTAGGTGCCCTGGGGTCACCCAGAAAGGGGGGGGGTACTGTCACACGCAGCCGCGGTGGTGCGCGGCGGGCATACTACTCACCCGTCCGCGCCCGCCGTCGGCTAGCGTGTAGTGGTCTCCAGGTCAGCGGCAGCAGGCAGCGGCAGTCTGGTGGGCAGCAGGCAGCGTGGGACGCCGGCAAGTGTAGCGGTGTGTGCTGTAGGGGCACCGGGAGGCCAGCGCCGCCATCTTGGTTAAGGGCAAATAGCAGATTGGCTCATGTCTGAGGTTTCCGCCCATACTGACCTGACAGCCAATGGCAGCCGCCCTCTAGGGATATAGGGGATCTGCCTAGGCCTGTTCAGTGTCAGTACAAAGAGTCTCCAGAGGCGTTCACAGCTCCCAGCTGACTCCGGCTCTCTGACTCACCTCTCCTGACTTGGTGCCTTGCTTCCAGTGCTCTGTGGTTGATCCAGGTTCTGCTTAACCCCATCGCTGCCAGTACTCTCCACAGTCTGGTTCCTGCCTGCATCCCTGAGCTCCCTGGCCTCGCTCTTCAAGTCTTCTGCTTCCAAGCAAATTCTTCATTCTTCAGTCATCATCCATCTTCTTTCAGTCTTCAAGGATCCTTCATACCATCAAGTACATTCTCTTTCCGGATCCTCTCATTCTTCAAGACCCTAGCCTGCCGTCCTCAGTGCCTTGAACTGTCATTATTTAAATGAACTTTTCTTCTTTCAAAGTGCCGTGCTGGCTCAATTATTATTTACCACTAACTGCCACTTAAAGAAAGTATTCAAGTGTGTATTGTTCCATTTATGAATTCTATTATTAAACCTGCACGATTTAATCCTTCCTCCTCTGGTCCGTCTCCGGTTGCTACACACCACACGACTTCATCCAGCCCTTCAGTTGTGACATGCAGTCAACGTTTCAGTTTTATTTTCAAAACTCCTGGCGAAAGTTTTGAAAATAAAACTGAAACGTTGACTGCAGCCTGGTGCTAGATTCCGTCTTTTTTCTATCTACACGAATCCAAGTGAGTGCCGCCTCCACCTCTATCTATCTATCTATCTATCTATCTATCTATCTATCTATCTATCTATATATATATATTATATATATATATATATATATATATCGAGAACAGACTCTTGTTTCGCGCCACAGAATTAACAGTTCCTATATGGAGGCTGCAAGGGGGTTCATACCAAGGTGAGAAAAAGGAACTAGGCGCTGATATGAGGTGTTTTACCACAATTGAGCTGCTGCTTGAGTGAGGTGTGTAGTAGACCTCTAAAGCTAATGACAAAAAAACATGTATATATAGATGCCTATATGTAAAAGCAGCGCTAATACGTTGTAACAAATGAATTAGTTGGGATTGCCTGAAAAAAAGTACAATTTATTTAAAAAAATCCATTTATACATTTAAAAACAATTCATATTTACTACGTGTGAGCAGCATTGCATATGTGAAATGTAATTGGCTAGTACGCCAGGTATCGGTGGCTAAGAGGGAGATTTGTCCGTGCACGGTGGCGCACGCTCAAGTGAACACCACTCCCCATTGTCGGTGTCTGTGACCGTCCGTGTGCGGCTGTTCTGTGGGCGGACTTACGCTCACCGTCAGCGTACAGAAAATGCACGGCATGACAGACCGTACGTACAAACAGAATAACCCCCTTTGTCCCTATATGGAGGCTGCCTAACTTACAAGATCCCCTGTTGGATGTGGGATAGAGGAAGTATGGAGTACAGTCGTAAGATGGCGCCCCTTGTGTTGATCTTTGTTATTAGACCAACATAGCCTTATGATATTTTCCTAAAGCATATAAAATAAAGTCCATGAATTTTCAAATATTTATTAAAAAGTCTCTTGTTCCACACAGTGGTAGCAGTTGTCCAGAATATTACAAGATGTACTTTGTTGATTTCAGGTACTTTAAAATAGCAAATGTAAACATCCAACACGTTTTTGACTACATCAAGGGTTTTGCAACAGAATGGGAATTATTTTGGATAGCTTTCACAGGAGGAGTATATTCACAATGAGGTAAGAGGGCCTTTTATAAAGTTGCACCGGCCCTGTATAGGTATGTGTGTGTGTGTGTGTGTGTGTGTGTGTGTGTGTGTGTGTGCCAGATCCATAAACAGCCGGGTGGCATTTACTTGTTCACTAGGCATATTTTATGTAAAAAGAAATTTTTTATTGTGTCATTTTCATAAAGTGGGTTTTATTTTTATTTTCTTACACCCTTTATGTTTATGCATTAAATGTGGTTCTGACTTTTAAAGTTAATAAAATTAAATGTGTAAATGATTGTCAGCATGATATTTATATTCTTTGACCTTTCTTCATAAAGGCTGTTAGAGAACTTTTTCTTTTAATGTAATGGATTTAAAGATTCAAATTCAGCTGCATTCGTAATATTGAATATGTGTTATATACTTTGATAAAATAGTTTTTTACTAAAATATATTAAACTCATTCCTACATTCATACATACATATCTGACATACATGCATACTTACATACATACATACTGTACATCAGGGTTTCCTACACTCCCGAAATGGCTGGGATGCTCCCGAAAATCAGGTCGCCCTCCCGGCCCCCCTGAAAAGTGGACAACCCTCCCGGATACCATCGCCCTTCACGGCAGCGTTCATTTCCCACGATTTGCGACTTTTTGTGGGAGGGGGCGGGGCTGGAGATGCAAATTGCATCATTTAGCCCGCCCCCTCCTCAAAGACCCGAGATTTGCAGGATTTGCAGTACTGGGGGACCCCACCACCCGAAGTGCCGCTGACTCCCAGAGAGAAGATTTTAAAAGTAGGCAACCCTGCTGTACATACATAAAGAATAGCCATTTGGTATGCACTGTTTATACGGCCTTTTATGTTGGTATTGAACTGTTAAAATCGTCTTACTGAAATATATTTCTATATGCAGATATTGCTTTTCCTACCTAGATGCTAATATGTGTTAAGCTGGCCATACATCTACAGATTTATTGTCCGATCTGTCTGGTTGGAACAAAAACTTGGTAATGGATGAGAGGAAATGACCAGTGACCAGGGCCGGATTTGTCACTAGGCCCGTGAGGCACGGGCCTAGGGGCGGCACCTGTCAAGGGGAGCAGCCGCCGGGCACCTGCTGTCACACATTTTGTCAGTTTGACTCTGACATTTACAGAGCGGCAGAGTGGCCGCTCACTGCCGCTCCTCAGTGCAGAGAGGAGCTCTCTATCCTCTCTGCATCCCCTCAGCGTTGCTGTCGGCTGCCGCTGTCCCCGGCTGCAGCTGTACCTGTCCCTCTTTGGGCAGGAGCGCTGGCAGCCTGAAGCCACAGTCCCGTCCCGTCCCTCCCTCCTTCCGTGCAGTCTGAGCATACAGGCAGTATGCCTGCCCTGCTCACAGAGTCACACACTGACAGCCTGTAACTCCGGAGCTGGTCAACACAAACTTGCCTACCCGTTTCTGTTCCTTGCAAGCGGCAAGGAACTATTCTCCCTGCCTCCTGTCATCAGCATGCTGCTGCCTGCTACACACAGAGTGAACGAATGTGTCTGGAGCACTTTAACTGTTTGTCTCCCTTCTTTGAAACAGTAAGTGCTAAGAATTTGTCATGTTAAAAGTGGGTGCGTCCAAGTGTGTACCAAAGCTACACCAGTATTGTGAGTACTGGTGTTATTATTTATTATGATACACAAACAGATGTGTATATATGTGTATATATATATATATATATATATATATATATATATATATATATATATATATATATGTGTGTGTGTGGGGGGGGGCGGTCAAAAATTGTGCCTAGGGGCAGCCTGACCCCTAAATTCGCCCCTGCCAGTGACCATTTGCTTTGAAATGCTGAAAAAATGAGAAAACCTGTCATTCAGATATTACCAGGTTTTTGTTCCAACCAGCAAGATTGGACAATCAATCTGTAGATGTACGGCCAGCTTTACAGTGTAAAGTTACCTTGTACCGGTGACTTCTAATGGTTATGGTATAAAACATAGACTGACTCATGATAGAAGGTCATATGGTCCACCACTAATGGTCGACAGTCACAAGGTTGACAGGGTCAAAAGGTCGACAGGGTCTAAAGGTCCACATGTAAAAGGTCGACATGATTAAAAGGTCGACATGGTCAAAAGGTCGACAGTCAAACGGTCAACATGGAAAAATATATGTAGCTTATTTTCTAGGTGTCTGCCCATTCTCCTTATTATTATTATTTTTATCATTGTACTCCATATAGATATTATTATTCCTTATTATGTCCGCTAATACTGTAATTTATTCATATTCAATCACTTAAAATGTGATAAATACGATGCATACTACACAGTGCATGGGGTATTGCTTATATTACTAATTGCCAATCATATGTGAAATGGAGGCGGACTTCTGCCATCCACTATGTGCAGCACTGTGCCTGTTCCCGGGTACCGGGATCTGATAATAAAATCCCCCCAGACAATAGTGTTAATATATCCCCCCCAGTTAATATATACCTACCGGTGTTTGATTTGGACACAAAACAAATCCTCCATAATATTGAATGCTAGCTGGAAAATTCATATTATTATATATATTTTTTTATATCACTGATTTTTTACAACTTTGAGAATTCTCATATGAAATGTGCAATGTGTGATATTTTTATTCATTAAATATATATTCAGATATTGTAATAAATTCTTTTCAGAAATACCCTAGCGCTGTATCTTCGATTTTTTTATAGTTTCTGTATATTTGGGAGCTTTACACCCTCCCGATAGCAGCTTTAGCAACACCGGGGGTTTCCCATTATCTTGGTTTACTATAAAAAACATCGACATGAGTTTTTTATGTTTTTAGGGTGTCTATGTTGACATAGGTCGACATGGACACTGTCGAAGTGTACCGCGTCCACTCGCCATGCTTCCTTTAAACCCTGTCGACCTTTTGACTGTCTACCTTTTGACCCTGTCGACCTTTTGACTGTCGACCATTAGTGGTCTACCATATGATTGTCTATCATGAGTCAGTCTATGATCAGTCTGGGGACCCTTCTAATAAAGCCATTTGTTTGGTTTCTGAATCTGCATGCAGTATGGAACTTCATGCTGCTTTGTGTCATTTGGTATTGGTACAGAGACAAATTTTTAGAGCTTTGATGCAGGGCATATGTAACCTCCAGGCTACTGTGTTCTACAGTCATAACCCCGAGGAGAACCAGTCAACACAACAAACAGACAAGTGGACGAGATTTGTAAGCATCTCTGGAAATTCTCACATTACCTCTGACCCACGTTGGACTGCAAATGAAAGCACAGTGTACACACTTGGGGCCTTATTTTGGTTCATTCTTTCTGACAAAATCCTTCTTAGATGGGCAAAACTATGTGCACTGCAGGTGGGGCAGATGTAACATGTGCAGAGAGAATTAGATTTGGGTGGGGTTTTACTTTAAAGTAAGATCTATATTGCAGTGTAAAAATAAAGCAGTAAGTATTTTCCCTGCACAGAAACAAAATTACTCACCCAAATCTAATTCTCTCTGCACATGTTACATCTGCCCCTCCCCTGCAGTGCACATGGTTTTGTCCATCTAAGAAGGATTTTGTCAGAAAGAATGAACCAAAATAAGGCCCTTGATCAGACAGCACATTTGCATTAAACACAACACTGACATACTGTAAGTTAGTAGACACCATGTTTATCGCAAATAAATTAAATGTGTTAAAAAATGAAAATATATTCTATGCAGCTGAATAGGATGAATTGTGGAACAGACTTAAATGAATACAACTGCTTAAATGATATTATTAATTTTTTTTATTTAATGCAATGTTTACTCTTTAAAAATATTTTTTGTAAATATTTATTTCAATAATTGTAACTTCCTTGCAAGTGTCATGTTTTAAAACTTAGCATTCTGATTACTTAAAAAATAAAATATCATAGTAGTGAACCTCAATCCCTTTAGCAAAACACAAGGACAACATTGCAATGGAATGGGATCGTTTAGTCGACCAAAAGTTGGTCAACAGTCATTAGGTTGACCTAGACAGGGGTCTAGGTCAACAAGGGACTAGGTCAACATGGGTCTAGGTCGACACATATGTTAGGTCGACATGGGTTAGGTTGACAGTCAAAAGGTCGACATTTTTTTTTACTGTTTTTTGTACCCGAATGTTGACACCATCGACATGGACACAATTTTCAGTGCCTTGCTACACTCAGCACACTATTTTATTCTCCCACCACACCCTAGTGCAGGGCTGGGCAACACCAGCCCTCCAGATGTGAGTGAACTACACATCCCAGGATGCTTTGCATTAGTTTTGCTATGTGGCCATGCTGAAACTGATGCAAGGCATGCTGGGATGTGTTGTTCATCAACATCTGGAGGGCCGGTGTTGCCCAGCCCTGCCCTAGTGGGTGGTAGGACATGAAATACCGCCTGTTGGCACATGTCGGTTAAAAAAACCAGTGGAAAAACCTATGTCGACCTTTTGACTGATGACCTAACGCACGGCGACCTAGTCCCTTGTCGACCTACACCCCTGTCGACCTTGACCCATATCGACCTAGACCCCTGTCGACCTTCCTCTATGTCGACTTAATGGTGTCGACCCAATGACTGTTGGCCAACTTACGGTCGACCATTCAACCAAATCCCCTTGCAATTGTATTCCCTAGTATAGTACAGTATTTCCATTTATATATATATTTTTTTTTTATAAACTTTTTTATTGTTTTTATCATATAAATCAAGACAAATCAAAACAATACAATAAGACATTAAAACACAAATATTGGTTAAAAGATATGAGTTTAACATTTCTATATAGTTTATCGATACCTCTCCACACTTCGAAATGAGAAAATGACAGTCCTGTCACTGTGGGCCTTATTCTGGTCGATGCGTACTTTCCCGAATTCTTTCAGATGGCGTTTTTTAGCCGTCTGCGCATGCGTGGAGAACGCGACGCGCAAGTGCCACGCATGGTCTCCGTACTTGTTCTCACTAATACCGTACAGAAAAGTGCCCCGCAATCACTCGGCAAATATGGGCGTATTATGGGCGTCAATCAGAATGACACAGGGGCGTACTTTTAAAGTGGGCTAAACTGGGCGGAAACATGGGCGGACACGGGGGAGTGCACTTATTTGGGTGGGCGTACATTCGGACAGCACTCTGAATGCACGCGAACAAAAAGGGAAGAAATGTGCGGTGTCCATAAGCAAGTATTGCTTTGCGGACACCACTCGGTCATGCGCTAGGCAATCGGAACGCCTAATCAGGACGGACGCACCTCAACCCATGTCAGCTGAACACAATAAAATCACCTCCTTTACTCATTACTTGTTAATTACACGCTTGTCAGTGCTTCAATTGGAACCATTGCAGCTTAAATGGAACATTACTAAGCACACACATATATGCTGCACTTTTCACACACTTTACACTGCAAATAATGAACACAACTTCATATTAATAATACAAATACACATGTCACTTCTACATGTATCAATTAAACCACACATTTGGGGGAAAAGTATAAATATAATGAAAAATAAACAAATGTTGATGTTTAGTTATGTACGCTGCAAAAGGGTAGATAGCATTTTTTGGTACTTGTTTCCTATCTGGGCGCCCACGATTTTAATCGCGGGCATCGGGGGTAAAATCGGGGTCATCGCGGGCATCGGGGCCGATAAAAAATCGGGTGCGATGTGCCAGACGCGATGCCCGCGATTTTCCCATAGAGAACAATGTTAAATGCCTCAATTTACCCGCGATGACCGCGATTTACCATAGGAAACAATGTTAAATGGATCAATTTCCCCAAATTATCATAGGGAACAATGGGAAATGGGGCAAAAACACCCCTGAGCATAAAAATGTCCCCCCAAAAGTAGTTGACGCCACCCCGCCATCAACGCGAACCCGAAGCGTGGCGAGCGGCGGCGGTACGCGTCCTCCGACCTTTTCATGCCCTACTATCCACTAGGGCGGGAAGTGAGAATAGAATAGTGTGGCGAGCGCAGCGAGCCACCGAGCCCCGCGAGGGGACGCGGATACCTTCACAGGTAATCGCGTCCCTTCGCGGACTTCACAGGTGTCCGCGTGGGCACGGACACCTGTGAAGCCCGCGAGGGGACGCGTTTACCTGTGAAGGTATCCGCGTCCCCTCGCGGGGCTCACTGCACTCGCCACGCTTCGGGCTCGGTGGCTCGCTGCGCTCGCCACACTATTCTATTCTCACTCCACGCCCTAGTGGATAGTAGGGCATGAAAAGGTTGGAGGACGCGTACCGCCGCCCCTCGCGGGCTCGCTGCGCTCGCCACGCTTCGGGTTCACGTTGATGGCGGGGTGGCGTTAAAAATTTGGGGGGACATTTAAGGGTTAATTGTGCCTATTTGGGCTCTGTAGCCCATTTAACATTGATTCCTATGGCCACATCGGGTCCATTGAGGCATTTAACAGTAAAATCGCGTCGGTCGGGCCATTTAACATTGATTCCTATGGGAAATCGGGTGCATCGCGTCGTGGTGATCGCGGGTACATTTATGGCCGGCCGCGACGCGACCGACGCGATTTCCATGTTTAACATGGGTTTCAATGGGAAATCGCGCCCATCGCGTCGGTCGCGTCGCGGCCAGACATAAATGTACCCGCGATCACCACGACGGGCGCCCAGATAGGAAACAAGTACCCATTTTTTATTGCATAGGGAATGTTAGGGTTAATGTAAAGTGGTTGTAAGTGTTTAATGATCAATTAGATAAATAATAGATGACCAGGATAAACAATCCCTTTTCAAAGAGGTTTGATAATTGCCTAAGTGTGTCATGTGATCCATTTGGGAATTCAGATAAGAGTGGTGGTGATTTGTGCGTAAGTACACCGCATCGGTGCGTACTGGCAGGTTCCCGTCCGTTCTGACGCGGTAAGGCCGTGCATACGCGGTCAGACCGTGCTTACGCTGTCCGACCGTGCAGAATCTGAGTGTTTCCCCCGCACACGCATGGTTTGTATGTCGTCCGTAAACACGCCCTGTTCTTAAAGAGTGACTTCGTCCGCATGCGGAGGACCGGTGGGCGTTTCTACGGACGATGTCCGCAAGCCACCGCACAGCGTGGCGTGCGGACCGCTCCGGAGGATTGCGGGAAAGTACGCACCGATCTGAATAAGGGCCTGTATGTCTAACAGTCTCTAATTTCTCAGATAGTGATTTTCCGGTTTTGGTTGATATGCATATCTTTAGTTTCTCAATTTACGTTTTTCGCTGATATAGCCTGTTGTGGTACAGTCATTTTTATAAAATTTGCTATTTTTTTTTTTTTATAGTGAAGTACTGTAGCTTATAATCGGTTTTGGAACCTATACTTATCATTTCTACAGGTATCAACTTTACATATAGATAAAGACAGGATGGGGATGGAAAGGGGGAACTTTAGTAGACATGGGGGCTAGATAGTTTCAATAATTCTTTGATGTCTTTGGGAACCAATGCAAAAATTGAGTCACAATGTTGTCTAGAATGGAAGAAGCAGAATCCAGTAGCGCACGCAGGGGGGGGGGGGGTTCTGAGTACCCAGAAACCCCCCAGGAGTCTAAGGGCACTAGACTGAAAGCTAAGGGTCCCCTCTTTCCATGGGTACAATAATTTTAAAAATCGGCCCTTGGGAACCGGAGATATCTGACTTCAAAGCAGTGGTCCCCATCCAAGCCTGTTAATTGCTCTTCCCAGTCAGATATTTCAGGTTCTGTCTGACTTAGTTTTTCTGAGGGTATATTCCAAAAGCTGGGATTCTCCCACTTTAATGAAAACTAGTAGCTTGTCTCTACTGTTCCCAGAACCAGAGATATCAGCCTTCCAGCAGCTGGTTACTGCTCCAGCTCCACACACCTGGTATATAGTTTTATATTCCCATTGGCAGATTGCTCTGCCTCCTGAACTCTGATCCCCTAGTTCCTAATACCATTTGGTAGGTAGGATTCTCTAATTTTTTATTCCATTAAAATCTAAGAAATCTATTTCTGGGAACTGGAGATATCTGCAGTCAAACAAGCTGTCCTCCCACCAGAAAATTATGAATAATAAGCCCACTCCACTACACACCCTTCCTCTGCGTATTAAACATCCTCTACCATCCTGGAAGTTATGTATCAGGGCCCCTTCATTCAGCCTAATGCCCCCTTCTCCCATCATCTGTGCAGTAAAGGGGTAATTAGTGGAAATTACTGATCCAGGCCCTACATGCTGAGCGGTTGATATATTACCCCCTACCACCCGTAGGACATCAAAGCTTCCCCCACACCTACCGCTGGAGGATCGATAGGGGCCCCAATACATTGCTATGCCCAGGGGTCTACACTGGTGTTGCTGCCCCTGTATGTGTATGTGTGTATATATATATATATATATATATATATTTTATTATTATTTATATACATTTGGTCTATTTATAATACTTTAACTGACCCGGCATATACTGGGTCACCTAAGTGCCCATCTCTGTGCTTTGCTCCGCCCCTCTGGAAACCCCCTTCTGAAAATCCTGCGTTTGCCCCTGGAATCGGATCTCTATTATTTGAACAATGGAAATCCATTATCCAATTTCAATTATTAGAAACAGTGTAGACATACTATGAGTAGGGTTTAGAGAAGTATGTTATTGCATATTTGATTATCTAAGGAGGATGAATTTATTCTTTTATTTGAGATCCATCTCTACCTCCCCTACCTGCATTCATTTCAATTAATGGGTTAATTTTACTCCAGTATCGATTATCAAAATATTGGAGGATATGTTGTTTTGAGGTGTCGTCATATATAACTATATCACTTATATAACTGTCCCATTTGTTGTGGAAAAATGTAGAGGTTTCTGATTCTGTCGCCATGAGTGACCTTATATCGAAATATAGTAATAGCATAGTCTTTTGTTTCAATTCTTGTATGGATGGAGCTGATTTCTTGGTCCAGTGCCATAATATGAGTTTCTTAGCCATAGTGAAGATGACGACCATTATAGGAATGTGTTTACAGCCATTTTGGCCTAGGTTTTGTTTGTCAAATATCAATAATAAACAGGTTTCCAGAGTTGGTGTTATAGGGATGCTTAGGGTGTTCTTCAAGAAATTTGCTATTTTATTCCAAAATCTTTTTAGTACAGTTCCAAAAACAGTGTATGTATTTTGCATTTGCCATTGAACATTTGTAACAATGGCCAATTTCATCCAGTACCATATGTTTGCGTTGGGCAGGAGATATATATATATATATATATATATATATTCTATATAGTGATTTTAGATGTGTCTCTTGTAGGTAAGCCGACTGTAGAAGTTTTGAATATGAACAGTAGGTTTTCAACACTGTGTCTGGGGTCAGGCTCATTTCTGGTATATCCTCAATCCACTTCGAGAGGATTTGTGTTGAATGTTGTTGGGGGTTCACTTTAGCCTCTAATAATTTAGGATACAGTCGGTTTAATGTATATTTTTTAACTTTCCTAAATTGTATTAGGGTATGTATAAAAGGAGGATTTTTACCCAGTATTATGTCAGTGGGTAGACTTTGGGCATAGTGACGGGTTTGTAAATATACATAGAAATGGGCGTGAGGAAGACAGTAATCTTGTCTAAGTGTATCGTAGGCGGCTATCACCACTCCTAGATCGAAAACCCTGTTTACAAGAGCCAGGCCTTTTATCCTCCACGTTTTGACTAACTGGGTTAGTCAAGGAGGAGGGAAATTCTGGATTCCCCCATAGTGGCAGATATGGTGGATATCTAAAATCAGTTTTCAGAGTCTTGTTCAGGCTAATCCAATTTGGTACTTGTTTCCAAGCACGGCCACACCGATTTGCATCGGGGTGATCGTGTCGGAAAAATCGCGTTGGTCGCATCGCATGTGACCAAATCGCATGCGATGCGACCGACGCGATCGACCCGATTTTTACATTGAATCAAATGTGAATAGGGCCCCTGGGACCCTATTTTACATTGGATTCAATGTAAAGTATTCCCCAGACCCCCAATTTTACCCCCTCAACGCCACCCCACGATTGACGCAGCGAGCCCCGCGAGGGGACGCGTATAACTTCACAGGTATACGCGTCCCCTTGCGGGGCTTGCTGCGCTCGCCACGCTTCGGGCTCGGTGGCTCGCTGCGCTTGCCACACTTTATATTCTCAACTCCACGCCAACGTGGATAGTAGGGGTATGCAAAGGTCAGAGGATGCGCACCGCCGCCCCTCGAGGGCTCGCTGCGCTAGCCACGCTTCGGGTTGACGTCAATCGTGGGGTGACGCTCACCCATGACGGGGCCATATACAATGTGAAATGGGGCATATTGGCCCATTTCACATTATTTCCTATGTAAAATGGACTTAATCAAATCCATCTCATCTTGTGCCATTATAACGGCACAAGACCGACGCGATGCTCCCGATTTCAATGTTA
Source organism: Crinia signifera (assembly GCF_055691185.1). Taxonomy (NCBI): domain Eukaryota; kingdom Metazoa; phylum Chordata; class Amphibia; order Anura; family Myobatrachidae; genus Crinia; species Crinia signifera. The sequence continues at coordinate 179,006,508 of NC_139219.1, forward strand.
AAAATATTTTAACATTGAAGCCTATGGCAAAATCGGTGGCATCGCGTCGGTCGCGTTGGGGGCCATGTTAATGCACGCGACCGATGTGATGCCCCCGATTTTGCCTTTGCCAGCAAAATGGACCTGATTTGCACATGTTTGTGCTCTGTGTATTCGCATATGCCCATGTGCAGGGCTGCTGTGCAGACACCTTTGGTGACCTACACAGGGGGGGGTGGGGAACTGTATGGAGGTGGGCGGTGGGTATTCTCATGGGGACGCCCAGCATTTCCTGGGCATACCTGCAGACATGTAGGGGGAAATTTACTAATATGGATTCGTAAAAAATAGGTGTATTTGTAGGCAGAAATACAGGTGTATTCGTAGGCAGAAATACACCTATTTTTTACACATTTGTATTTTCGGGATTTACTATTCCAAAAATACAGCAATTCGTATTCCTAATGATGGGACATTCGTATTTGTATTTACAAATACGAATGTCTACACCATCGATAGAATACGACAGGAATCACCATTCAAAAGAATGGTGGTTCCTGATTTACTAAGCAGCCGTATTGATAATACGGCTGCTAATTGGTGTAAAACAGGCACGAAAATACGACAGGAAAAAACACCTTGATTGTCCTGTCGTATTTGGCTTAAGCCTGCACAGATCAGTCACATCTGTGCAGGCTTTAGTGTAAAAAAAATAGAAAAATAAATAATTTAAAAAAAACAGCGTGGGGTCCCCCCCACAGCCGAAACCAGCACCAGGCTGAAAGAGCCAGGGCCGGTAATTAAAAATCAGGGAACCCGACAAATAGGGGTTCCCTGATTTTTAACTACCAGCCCCAGGCTCCAGGTCCGGGGCTGGTTCCCAAAATATGGGGGACAAAATGAGTAGGGGTCCCCCGTATTTTAAGAACCAGCCTAAGGCCAAACCAACAGCAGGGTAATGTCACTGCCGGGGGACACTTATTATATAAGGTCCCGCGGTCAAAACATTAACCCTACCGACCAGTCAGCCTGGCCAGGGGCCCTGGGGGAGTGGGGACCCCCCCAATAAAGGGGTCCCCCCCTCCAGGACTTACCTGACCAGGCTGAAGCCTGGTGCTGTCCCCGGTGGCCCTGTGCGGTGGCCACCAGGCTGATTCTGTGTAAAAGAATAGATGAAAACCTATTGTTTAAAACTGTGGAACTATGAGTCCCAGCAAGCCTCCCCCGTAAGCTGGGACTTGGAGAACCACAAGTCCCAGCCTGCGGGGCATTAAAGGGCCCGCTGGCACTTGTCATTCCACAGTAATAAAAATAGTACAATAAACACACACTGACACAATGAAAATAAAAGTTTAATACATCCATTACACACATACTGATACTTACCTATCTTGATCCCTTGGTAGCCCTCTGTCCTGGGGTCCGGTGTCCTGTGTCATCCTCCAGGTCCATGTCGGTGGTCCGTGTCATCCTCCAGGTCCATGGCGGTGTCCGGGTCCGAAGAAATCCATGTTGGAGCTGTGGAAGGAAATCCTACTCACCTGGTCCTGTGGTGAAGATGTATTGGCTTGGTCCGACGTAGTCCAGGTAATCTTCAAGCTGTCGCCAGTCCCCGCACTGTCCGCATCGCACTGAGGAGAGATGCAGAGATATTTCATACTCGGCGCCTCTCCTCAGAATGATTCCATTGGCCGCCTAGCGGCCAATCAGGAGCCAAGAAAGTCGGCTCCTGATTGGCCGTTAGGCGGCCAATAGAAATCATCCTGAGGAGAGGCACCGAGTATGAAATATCTCTGCATCTCTCCTCAGTGCGATGCGGACAGTGCGGGGACCAGCGACAGCTTGAAGATTACCTGGACTACGTCGGACCAAGACAAGACATCTTCACCACAGGACCAGGTGAGTAGGATTTCCTTCCACAGCTCCAACATGGATTTCTTCGGACCCGGACACCATCTATTCTTTTACACAGAATCAGCCCGGTGGCCACCGGGGACAGCACCAGGCTTCAGCCTGGTCAGGTATGTCCTGGAGGGGGGGGACCCGTTTATTGGGGGGTCCCCACTCCCCCAGGGCCCCTGGCCAGGCTGACTGGTCGGTAGGGTTAATGTTTTGGCCGCGGGACCTTATATAATAAGTGTCCCCCGGCAGTGACATTACCCTGCTGACTGGTTTGGCCTGGGGCTGGTTCTTAAAATACGGGGGACCCCTAGTCATTTTGTCCCCCGTATTTTGCGAACCAGCCCCGGACCTGGAGCCTGGGGCTGGTTGTTAAAAATCAGGGAACCCCTATTTGTAGGGTTCCCTGATCTTTAATTACCGGCCCTGGCTCTTTCAGCCTGGTGCTGGTTACGGCTGTGGGAGGACCCCACGCTGTTTTTTTAAAATTATTTATTTATTTTTCTATTTTTTTTACACTGTGCAGCCTGCACGGATCTGACTGATCCGTGGAGACTGCCTGAAAAATTTGTATTAGCGGCCGTATATATGGCCAGCTAATACAAATGAATACACCATCGGAGGGTTACAAAGCAGTCGTATATGACTGCTTTGTAAATTCCCCTCCGGAACACGACTGTGCATACGACTGAAACAGTCATATGCAGTCGTAGGGGAAATACTAATACGAAAAACTAGGTTTTTCATATTAGTAAATTTCCCCCGTAGTGCCCCCATGCGAATGCAGGCAGACAGCTGCCTGCGGGGGATGGGCAGCTGATGTCACAGGAAGTCAACCTCCTGGCCCGTTCTTGGACCGGACGCTCACAAATATAAATCAGTCTAGGCTAGGGTATCCAATCCCAGAATCAGTGGGATCCCAGGATTTGGTCCCAAAAACGCCAGTATTTCAATCCTGGGATGCTTGGCCTGCGGAATCTATAGGATTTCATTAGTGGTCAAAAATGTATTTATTTATTAACAGTTTCTTATATAGTGCATACATATTCCGCAGCGCTTTACAGAGAATAGTTGAACACTCACATCAGTACCTGCCCCAGTGGAGCTTACAACCTATATTCCCTACAACATGTACACACACACAGACATTCTAGGGTTAATTTGTTGGAGCCAATTAGCCTACCAGTACATTTTTGGATTGTGGGAGGAAACCGGAGTACCCAGAGGAAACCCACGCAAGTACGGGGAGAATATAGAAACTCAGCACAGTTAGAGCCATGGTGGGAATTGAACCTCGGTGCTGTGAGGCAGTATTGCTAACTATTACATCATCCGTACTGCCCAAAAATGTATACCGTTTTGATTCAAATTCATTAACTGTTGTCGCTATAATCACCCTACCGGCAATAAGTTCTAGACTTTCACTTCTATAATGGTGCAGAATCCTCTTTTTAATTCATTATGGAATTTATTTTCCTCGAGCCTCAGTACATGCCCGCGTGTCCTAAGTATAGACTGGTTAGTGAACAAATCATGTCCCAGTTCCATATGATTCCCAAACCTGTATTTAAACATTTTAATTATATCACCGCTCAACCTTCTTTTCTCCAATGAAAACATATTCAGCCTGGTTAACCTATCTTTGTATTCTAGTGATTTGAGACCATTTACTAGCTTAGTTGCCCTTTCCTGTACCTATTCCAATTAATTTATGTCCTTTTTAAGGTGTGGTGTCCAGAACTGAACACAATATTCCTTGAGTGGTCTCACCAATGCCTTGTAAAGAGGCACTATCACATTGGCATCCCTTGAATCCATTCCCCTTTCAGTTTTTATCTATGATGACCCCCAAGTTCTTCTCTACAGCAAAATTCCCTATAATAACTCCATTTAGCATATAAGTAGCTTGTTTATTTTTGTTCCCATAATGAATTACTTGACATGGTACTTGTTTCCTAGCATGGTGCCACTGATTTTAATTGTATGCAATCGAGTTGCAAAAATTGGGCCAATCGCATAGAATGCAACCAAATCGCATGCGATGCGATCGACCCGAGCGACCCAATTTTTTACATTGGAACCAATGATAAATGGTCCCTGAGACCCGATTTTACATTGGCCCCAATGTTAAATGCCCCCCCCAGACCCCATTTTTCATTGTATGCCCCCCATTGTTAACGCCACGCCACGATCAAAGTGAACCCGAAGCGTAGCAAGCGAAGCGAGCCCGCGAGGGGCGGCGTACGCATCCTCTGACCTTTTCATACACCCACTATCCACGTCGGCGTGAAGTTGATTTTATATAGTGTGGCAAGCGCAGCGAGCCACCGAGCCCGAAGCGTGGCGAGCGCAGCGAGCCCCGCGAGGGGCCACGCATTACTTAACAGGTATTACGCGTCCCCTTGCTGCACTCGCCACGCTTCGGGCTCGGTGACTCGCTGTGCTCGCCACACTATATAAAATCGACTCCACGATACGTGGATAGTGGGGGTATGAAAAGGTCGGAGGACGCGTTCCGCCACCCCTCGCGGGCTCACTGCGCTCGCCACGCTTCGGGTTGGCGTTCATCGTGGGGTGGCGTTAACAATGGGGGGGCATTTCACATACAAATTACCCATCAGGGTCGGTATACAATCAAAAATTGGGTATGGGGGGCCATTTAACATTGGTTCCTATGTAAAATCGGGTCCATCGCATTGGTCGCATTGTATTCCATTATAATGGCATACAATGGACCCGATTTTACATAGGAATTTAACATTACATACAATGCTTACAATGTAAAATCGGGCCGGTCACGTCAGTCGTATCGCATGCCATTATAATGGCATGCGATGGACCCGATTTTAAATTTCTCAGGAAACCTCAAAAAAAGCCCGAAATGTGTATGTACATCCTCTCCTGAGTTAATTTTCGTACTCAATTTCGTGTCATCTTCAAATATTGCAATGTTACTCACAATGGAGGTTATTCTGATCGGTGCGGCCAAACGTGCGTACGTTCCATATTAGCGTGCGCTCTCCGTACGCGGCCGTTGAGGTTAAGTCCACCCACAAATCAGCCGCATACGTACGGCCAGAAACAACGTCGAAGGGGAGTGGCGTACAATTGAGCGTACGCCAAAGTACACCGACGGCTCACCCCTTAGACTCCGACAACTGGCGTACAACAGAGCGTACGCCACCGTTTACGGACGTCTCTCGTCCGTCTTCCCACCGACTTCTTGCGGCTATCTGAGCGTACGCCAGCTTGCACGGACGGGTCCCTATTGTTTTCAATGGAAAACTCAGCTTATGGCACCGCTCGTGAGAGTGAGCGTACGTCCGTGCACGCTGGCATACCCTTCACATATATGGACCTGCAAATCTTGCCTTTCAACTATAATTCTGACAATTAATTAATTATTCTAATTGTTATTCAATTATTGTTTTCTATTAACTCAATTGTCTACCTTAATAAAGACCCTAATAAAACAACATTTTAACCCTCATTACATGTATATTTGTTATGTTCTAATGTGGCATTTTAATCACTGTATGTACTAAATTATGTCCCTAATTAGTTTGATCTGATTTTTTTAACATGTATACCTACCCTGATGTTATGTGTGATGTTTTCATCTAACAACAATAAAAAATCATGCCTTTTCACTATGTGTTATTTCACCCCAAAACACACACATTCACACATCATTCATTACCCCTCACCTCAAATTACCAATATAACTTACATGACACATCTGTATGTACCTACCCTTACAAACCCTCAAACATATTTATGAGTAACAATACAGGCAACTTCTAACTGGATATGAACTTTTATTTTTTTTTAACAAAAATTTTAAACTTGAAAAAAACATTAAATGAGGGCCTCCAGTTGGCCAAAAAGAATATATAAATATAGGAGGGTCAGGAAGATTTCCCTCATTATCCGTGCCACCTCCTCCTGGTGCTGTTCAGTGTCTGTAGTGAAGGGGAAAAACACATTATAATTAATATATCATATACATTAATGTTTATTGCATTGTAACATAATATGAATTTGTGAGTTAAGTGTGAAGGCCACATACATTTTTCCACTACATTGAAGATGGGTATGCTGTAAACATGGTCCAAAATACTATTCTGTTGACACACACATACTGTACATATTACATAAAAATATAAAAATTACTCCTTATTGGATGAATGTATGCTGTATCCCAATTGGTAGTTTGGTTTTGGGGGACTCACCTCTAACCTCACAATTAGGCTGTGCTATTTAAGGGTTATGACATTGTTGCGGCTTAAGCACTCCTTACTATTTAAAATTTAGGACATTGCTGTACAAATTATAGGCCTAAAGCTATGTTTGTAAAGCATGCATCCGCATGGCCTCACACACTATGAACAAAACAATCTATAAATTAATGTTGCACATCATGCTGGGAAGTGGAGTTACCCAACACCTGGATCACATAACTACAACACCACTAATGTCGGATATCTCATTGGATGTACTGTTATGTCAATTATTCAAGGGGTGAGCCATGGCCACACTCCAAAAAACCACCAAGGGGACCCTTGTTCCTGGAGAAGGACAGGCCACACCTCATGGTCGCCCTGCAGTGATATGTTGCAACTAATGTTGATGTTGGATACACATATGTGGTTGTTGTGATTGTTTATGTGTAGAAATGTGTAGGTAAACATTAGACACATTATTTACTTACGGCTAGTTGAGCCATCCTGCTCGCCGCTGGTTGGGTGTCCGGTGGTTGGGGGGGTCAGGAGCAAGGGGGATGGGATAGGACTTGGGATACAGGTAGTGGGTTGGAGTGGGGATTGGAGAGGTTTGGGGGTGGGTGGTGGAGAGGTGTAGGGGGGTTGGAAATGGGGTGGGGAGGGGGTGGGGGTAGGGGTGGGGGTAGGGGTGGGGGTGGGGAAGGGGATGGGGGTGTGGGTAGGGGAGGGGGTGGGGGTAGGGGAGTGGCTGGTGGAAGGGGATGTAGAAATTTGGTGGTCACCAGCAGGACCCATAGTCTCCTCCTCTTCCTCCTCCTCTTCCTCCTCCTCTTCCTCCTCCTCTTCCTCCTCCTGGGCTGCCTGCTCCCGGGCTTCCATGCGTGCCCTTGCCCGTGCTGAAATGTTCATGTTGATGGCATAGAAATCGAAGGTTGGGTTTCATAAAAATGGGGGAAAGTAAAAATTCACATTAGTCATGCTCATAACCTTACAAATTATCATTGCTGTTATATTTCAGACATTTATCATGCTAACTAATTGATATGCTACACCCAAAAACAGAGCGACTACTTATACCCCCCTATACACCCCATATACACCCCCTATACACCCATATACACCCCATATACACCCCCTATACAC